>NC_137652.1:20597159-21197159 GCF_963422515.1 Blennius ocellaris
CGGAGCGCATCCACAACATCCTCTGGAAGAAAGCCTCCGAACCGGCCGCGGAACCGGGAACGGGGATGGGGGGCGTGAAGACGGACGTGCTGCTCCCGCCGCCGGCCACTGGCCGCACAGCTGGATCCAAGCAGCGGCGGAGAGCCGGAGCACCGCGAAGGGAAAAGAAAGGTGCCATGGTGGCAGCCAGCAGCGTGTCCCGCATGGCACCCGCGCTCAAACACATCCAGCCCGCCTCGCAGTCCCCCCACACACACACACACTCAATCTCTCTGCACTTTTAACAAAACACACACACACACAAATAAATAAAAAGCTGCGATTCCTACCGAAAACACTAGGCATCCAGCGCCGCGCTCCTCCGGAGTCTCCAGCCGAGACAACAGGGATCCTCTCTGCGCACAGACAACAATAAAAATGGGGCGCAGCTGGCACTGCCACCGGATGTCCAACATTAATTGTTAATACGGACTCTGATCGTGTGGATCCCCCACCCCCCCTTTCTCTGTCTGCACCTAGAAACGCATGAATCTGCCTCGCACTTTCTTTTCTTTAAACAATCTTCTTGTTTAAACATTAAAGTTTTGTGGAATAAATAAGGGGACAACTTTGTCTGCTTGTTTTCCATCTGCAGGTGCTGCTGCGAACAACTTACGTTGACTTCCACCAGGCTTGGAAATAACTATTTTTTTTTAATCGAAAATGGTGGCTCGTACGCACGAAAACACGTTTATATAAAAAGCTTTATAAATAAATCGGACTGTGTGTGAGAGGAGGAGAAAGTGGATTGAGGGACAAGTTTTTTGTATAAAAATGGAAGATTAGTGAATAAAAAGCGTAGTTAGAATGACATAATTGTGCGTATTTGTTTGAAAAGGAAGAAATCCACGTGGAAGGAGGCGTTGTTTTTAATAGCAAAAAGGCGAAAAACAAAACAACCAAAAATAATCCCTCCTGTTGGTGTTTTCTGAAAGTGACCTCTCTTCGTTTAAATGTTCCTTCGCCCCACACACACACACTCACACACCCCCTAAAAAAAAAATCACGCGAGTTTTTTTCTTCTTCGGCTTTTTTTATTTTTTTTTGTAATACCTCAGCGCGTGTCCTCGGATGTCCCCTCGCCGAGTGGAGGCGCCTCCGGTCCGAATCGGACCGGGGGGAAAATGTCGGCCTTGGCCTTTCCGGATGATGTTCCTCCCTCCGCACCATCCGCGAAGCGCCGCGCGGGAGGAGAGCGCGAGGAAAAGGCGAGCGCAGCACTGACAGCGGCGGAGGTGCACGAGGGCGGCGCGCGGGCGCGCTCCCGTCCCCGTTAAACAAACCCACAGCGAGACCCGCGACACACATGCGGGAAGTTAAGTTCTGCAGCTTTCTGCGCCGAGTGGCGGAGGAAAAGATGGTTGTAGGACAGTTTAACAGTCCTCCTCCTCCATTGGTATAACGAGCCTTCTGTTTTGGAGATGAAGGAGGCGGGGGGGGGGCGGCAACAACAGCCCCCCCCCCCCCCCCCCCCCCCCCAACACACACACACTCTAAAGCTTTTTATTAAGAAACTTCTCGGGCATTTAAGGAGAGGAGTGGAGTTCCTCTTTGCGGATCAGCGCAGCTGTTGTTTTTGTTTTGTTGTTGTTCCCGTGTAAACAAAAATCGACAGAAGCATCCGCGTGAGAGTGTGTGTGTGTGTGTGTGTGCGTATGACTGACCTGCTGGAAATGGGAAGTGTGTCAACTATGAAAACACTCGCGGTCCTCGGCGGAGGAATGAGTTCATCTGAGTTTACCAATAATCCCGAAGCGCGAGTCAAACGAGAGATTAGGACGGCATACTTCCGGTCGGGCCTTTCAAAATATAATCGCGAGGCGATTTACATACTGAGAATCCGACCATGGCACCTCTGTTTAATAATTGCACCCTTTTCTCCATTAAAAGTAGTCATCTACTTAAATTTAGAATAGAATAGAATTTTACTTAGCTATGTAGCGCTTTTCAGTGTTGATAAGGTTCACCACACACACACACACACACACACACACACACACACACACACACACACACACACACACACACACACATTCACCTTGCCAAATACACGCACGGCTGCACACACAAGCAAATACACACACACTGATAATAGATGTTTTGCATGTCTGTGGAAGTAGTGGAGGCAGCGGACATGCAAGGCACTCTGTCCACCTATTCAGAGCAGTTTGGCATTCAGTGCCTTGCTCAAGAACACTCTGACATGTGAACAGGAGGAGATGGAGACTCGAACCTGCGACCTTCTGATTGAGTTGACTTACTCTACTAACTGAGCACAATCGCTTCAGATGTGCAGTGGAAAATAACTAAATTAAATTTAAGATTTATTTATGTTAATTTTGGTTAAAATGGTACGACGGATTTTTTTAATTATTTTTTTTACTTTGAAAATCCACCACCTTTATTTGGAGGGCACGTGGAGGACTTTCAGCTTGACTGAAAACGGATCCGGTGTTTTTGTTCGACACGGCCGCGTCACAGGGGCGGGGTCACGCGACCCGTCTGTAAGGACACCAGGAGGACCCGGGCTGCCGAGCCACGGGCCTGTGCGGGGGTCCGCGCGCCACCGCTGGAGCTTCCCTCTTATCTAACGGGGAGAATTTGCCCCGGCTTGTTGTCTTGGATCAAAACCAGACCAGCAACATATTAGGAACAACCACAGAGAACCAGGAGAGGAACTTAAATCTCTAATCACGAAATAAATAAATATACAGCGAGATACATTTAATTAAACTCACTCTGAAATAATGTTTTCGGTAAACCTAATAAACTTATGTTGAAAAAGAAAAAAAAAAAATTATATATATATATATTCTATTTACATTGAATAATGAGCAAGAAACAAAAAAACCTTTTTGGTTTATTTCAGACTAGCCACATCATGTGTGATACAGTGGACATTGTGGACTCAACTCATATTCCAGTTTCTTGCTATTAAATGAAAACAAGTGAACTTTATTACAGTTAATTTATCATTATAATACTTTACATGGCCGTCTGTTCTCTTGAACAAGTTTGAACTAATGCATATTTTTGTATTCCAGAGTTTTGAAAAGAATCCTGACTGCTGTGTGTTGTTTTATTGATATGTATATGTACATAGAGTCTGACTGACCGCAACCAGGTCCAGAAACTCCCGGGTCAGAGGTCAAGCTTCACCCCCTGAAGATTTAGAAATCTAAACTGCATGAGCTGCGAAAACATTTGTCACCTTTAGTACTTCAAATATACACCCTGAAGGTATTTCCAGATGTTCATTTTAAATAACAAAGCCAAAACATACAGTTTTAATGGTATCCTTCTGCTGAAGCTCCGCCCCTTGCCCCCCCCCCCCCCCAAAAAAAAAAAAAAACTGGGAGACTTACAAATTTAAATCCAATCTAGAGCAGCGTGAATAGTGTTTATTAGAAAACAAATCAGCTAATTAGCTTCGTATTTACATTTTGACCTAGCTTGAAAGGTGAGGTTTTTTTGTTAATACCGTGTCTCACGAGCTAACAGGTGTCCGGCCATCTGGAGCGCGTGGCATAGCTTATATCTCTGTATGCACATTTATCACATTCATGAATCAATAATAATGACACAGAAAGCTTTTTTTTCTGAGATATTTTATATAAACAACTGATAAAAACAGTTATGAGAGTGTTCAAAAATGTCAGCGTCTTTATGTTCTTTGACATGTATTTCAAGAGTGACGGTAAATTTGATCCCCCGTTTCAAAAATTCATATTTAATCCTCTAAATCCCAGACAGGTTGGACGTACCGAGCTCCCAGCTGCTCCTATGCTACGATAAAGAAATCCAGCGCTATATAGGTCAGCTGGTATAGCCGCTTGCATAAAGATTGTTAAATCTTAATGTTGTCTCAGTGGAAAGTAGGTTGTCATGGCGCGCGAGCACATCAAGGCACATTTTATGAATATTACAGAGGATAAGCTGCAGAGTTTTTATCTGACAGTCAAAGCCCATATGTGCTCTCCTGTAGGCTGTTTGCCACTGTACGGATGTTCGCCCTTAAATAATGTCCATTGATATGGTATCAAACCAAAATGTAGGCCAAGACGCCACAGGAACAATGAGCTTTTTGGGGTTAAGTATTCTCGCTCTGCTACACAGAATTATAATATGCCATTATTGTATGTTGTGTGCAGAAGATAATTATGTGTTAAAAATGACTGTTGGTTAATCATTCACAAAAAAAAAAAAGCACTGCCGCTTTATTCAAAACGCCTCAAAGATTTCACAGAGCGTTTACTCATCAATCAGTTTCCATGGCGAAATGGCAGAGCTGTGCCACTATTAATTTCTCCTCTGCTGGGATGTATAAGTGAATATTTTAGATTAAATAGGAATATTATTCATAATCCAGCACTACAACGTCTGTCCCTCCAGGATCTATCTGCTTGCTTAGGTGTGATTATTGCAGGAAAAAAAAAGAAAAATTTTGTTTTTCTGCCCATTTTGTTTAAGATGTCTGTGTAATTTGTAAGATAACTTTTTTTGTATTATTGGTTCTTAAAACGACTCATCTAATGGCATGCTAAGGTATGGAAACATCAAAATGAACAAGCTGCAAATGGCTTTGTTCTCATCTTCTTATTTAGCTAAAAAAAATGTTTTTAAAAGAATGTTGCTCCACCTGCTTTAAGATGCTGTGAACCGTCCAGTGCAGCATTGAGTCCCTTCTAACGGATGGACAGTTTTCCAGGTCGGCTGTAGAAACTCTTATGCAGACGATGTTCACGTGTGTGTACGTTTCCCGGGCTCAAAGGGATTGGACAGATATGTTGACATGCACAATGTCTATGCAGAGTGCATGGAAGCATAATTTATCTCAGTTCAGTCAGTCTTTTATGATATGTACATTGTGCATGTTGACATCACGATAACGACAACTTTGAGATACATTGCACAGCCGTATTCTGGAATGTGTCTCATTGTGGTTGTCCAGTCACATGATTTCAATAACCTCAGAGCAGGTAACGTGTTGTGCCCCAGTGTGATCTCTGGTGGAAAAGTTCAACATTCAACATTTTCAAGTGAGAACGTTTTGTAAAACTTCTGAATGTTTGTTTGGTTTCATTACAAAAAACAAACAACGGCCCTCACTGGAGGCTCTTAATGATAGCTATATTGTTTTCAGAGTTTCTGCCCTTGCCATGTAAATTGGCATCGTTTTCAAATCGTTACTGTGTAAATGCTAAACTTTCCTGAATCAAAAACCTGAAAATTCTCCAGCAGCAACACAGCAAGACATTCCAGCTAACCCTGAAGACATCTTTTTGCGAGTGAAGAAACGAGACTTCCTGGACATTTGCAGTTGGCCTGGATTTGAAACCATGCCATTCTCAGTCTTAGATGAGAGGGCGAACTACGACACCAACGTTTCGCCAACAAGCGGGAACCTACAGATGAACGTAGTCATTCTCAATACCTCAACAAATCAAGTGAGGTCAAGGCCACGGTGTGCATGTAAGTGCTAACATGCTAACATCCATTTTCTTCCCCAAGGGTACGTCAGGAACAAGTCATGAGGCCAGCAAAGTGCAAATGCAAAGAGACAGACACACCAAGCAGCAGCTTTAGTCACCAGTTCGCCTCACACTCATGATTCTGGACTTATTCAACCAAACACAGAGAACAAGGAAGGCCACAAACCCAAACCTGAGATTTTTTTTAACGACATCACCGTGCCAACCTTTTTTGAAAGACGCTCAGATATTTTAAGAAGCTATTTCTTCGCTTGCCTACGTGGCGGCTATCAAGCCCCTCAACCAGTCGAAGTGCTGCAGTCATTTTTCCAGCCTGGAGGTGGCAGTGTCGGGATTTGCACTGGTCCGGCGCTGCACAAGTGACATTGTTTGTCCTTGTTAAATATTTAAAGTAAATAGGTCATTTATCTCTGCACAGTCTGAAGCCTGTAATGGATTTCACTCTTATTTTCAGGCCTGAGCCAATCAGTTCCGTTTGTGACATGCCCACAGGTTGAAGAAAGTGAGACTTAGGATAATGGACGTTTCTCATCTGTCTTTCCACCTTAATGAAATGCCATCTGCTAAACTGCCAGCTTCAGTCCAAGAACACATATCAATTTCAACCTCTGAGAGCAAATGAGCTTGCCGAGGAGCATGCAAATGAGCCTTACCTTCGAGCTTTCTCTCCCCCCCCCCTCTTCTTCCAGCTCACGCTTTTCCTTAATAGAAAACACCAGTCGTTTTATTTTGTTTTGTTTGTTTCAGGATCCTCGGTGTGACTCGGGAGCAAGTGCGGCACACTTTGGCTCTTCCCGGTTTCCACTGGTAAAGCTCTGCACCTGATGAATCATGCATGCATGCCTCCTTGTGCCATTGTGTGAATCTCGCACGAGGGGGAGTCAACCTTGTCCTTGATCGCCAAGGTAACTTGATGAGGCAGCCTCAGCCCCACAGCGGCAGCCCCTCCCTCTCACGGGCATGTGCTACATTGGTGGAAACGCCACGGGAAGGTCAACGCTTGCAGTTCTTTTGCTTGGTTTTGTTGTTGTTGCACAAATAGACATTTTAAGGAGATGTGATGACAAGCAACACGTCACGTTTTTGAAATAAAAAGGATCCGAGACGAGTTTCACAGGAGGTAACGTGTGTGCATGCATGTGTGTTTGTGTACTTGTTGCATGCTGGGATTAAAACTGTAAGAGGGTAAACAGAAAAAAAAAAGTGCTTCAAGTTCAAAGTGTTACTATCGCAGTGAATCTAAATCTTCCTGTCAAATGGCTTAGCACGCTTTTGTTGGCACCGAAATCAGAGTGCACAGGTGTGCTCTTTGTATGTCTCCGCGTGTTTCCGTACCCACCGAAGCAGGCATTTCAGCTGGCCCGGCAGGAACCGCAATGATGTGAAAAGCACAGTTGGATGGCGCGAAACGCAGCTCTTTATTGGATATTTTCACGTACAATGCCACTCACATAACGGCATTTGATTCACATTAATACAAGGTCACATATACAG
The DNA here is from genome assembly GCF_963422515.1 of Blennius ocellaris. Taxonomy (NCBI): domain Eukaryota; kingdom Metazoa; phylum Chordata; class Actinopteri; order Blenniiformes; family Blenniidae; genus Blennius; species Blennius ocellaris. The sequence goes on from NC_137652.1 coordinate 20,604,185, forward strand.
ATCCCATCTCCATCAACAATTACATTTGTGATTTATTCCATTTTTGTTACCATGGTGACACTTAAAACACACATACGCGCACACACACACACACACACACACACACACACACACACACACACACACACACACACACACACACACACACACACACACACACACACACACACACACACACACACACACACACACACACACACACACGCACACGCACACACACAAATCCCCCCAAAAAATGGTATCTCAGTCTATGCTGCCAGGAACATTTACCAGATGAACAGTAGCCAGTTATCAAGAGAACGGCACAGATTTGTCAGGAAAAAGGAAGTGAAAAAAAAAAAAAATTGTCCGATTTTGACATTTTTGGGGTGTGTTCACACTCGGGGTGTTTAAAAGAGGTTTAAAAGTCTCGACTGTTCCCTCAGCGAGTTTGGCTGAGTGAGAATGAAGCCATTTGGTGTCTGATGATTCACAGACGCCGACGATACAATTCTGTAAGCAAACTGCACCAAGCGGGATGGTGAGGGGAGACAAACTCACAAACGGGAGGATTCAAGGGTACCATGAGACCATGAGCGAGCAGAAGCACAGCTTTCACCTCAGCTGGCGTGAAGGAAACTCTGAGCTCAGGTTACAGGACGACTCTTTAGTGCGCGGACTGAATTTCTCTGGAGTTCATGACTTTTACCAGCTCCTGTTCCCTTCCAATGAATCCAAATACCCACTGCCACAAAGTAGCTTTAGCGTTTAAGGCAAAGCCACTTTGTCGGTGTAATCGGCCTTGATCCCACTTGATTTGTCGCAACACTTCGGGATGCGCGACATAGCCGCCGCTGCCGCCACCACGTCCACAGAAAAAGGGCTGGGGGGAAAAGATACAACGCAATTTGGTCTTTCTAAAAAGTAGCTGTATTTTGATTTTGATTCTTTTTGGCTGAAGCAAAGTGGTTTTGGAGAAGAGGGCGAGGTAGGGAGAGGGGGTAAGAAGAAAAGGGAGGACAATGTGGGGGGGCGGAGGTGTTCGAGGTAGGAGATAAGGGGAGGTAGAATCGTGGTGGTGGCTGGCAGCGGAGGCTCTTAAAACATCAGGACGGCGGCGATGTGCGGGGTGCGACGGCCTCGTCAAACGAAGGTTATGTACTAAGAATTTAACGAACCAAGGAACCCAAGAAGAATGGCGTTAAAGGTCATGAGTAAATAATAATAAATGGAAATCAAAAGATGTTGACAAGAACTTTAAGAAAATAAGTGGAAGGTTCAATTTTGACCAGGAATTCAGCACACCATGTTGAGAATGAAGACGGAATTCTGAAATTTAGAGGATGAAGTTGAAGCATTAAGAAGAAGCAGGCTATAAAAATAGACCTTTTGTTAAACAACATGAGATATATGGAAAATGAACCGAGGAAGAATGCGTCAGGTTTTTTGTATCTCAAATCAAATTTTCTTAGCAAACCAGTGATGCTGCTGTTCACTGATAAATCTATGGCCGAGAGTTCAAGGAGATAAACTCCTTCAGATGTTCCTCTCAGTGTTATGAAGCATTGTATCATCAGCGTATGTGGGTGAACCCCAGATCATTAGTGACATCCCAATCGGGGGGGGGGGGGGGGGGCTTCTCATCCTCCTACATTTGACACCCCTGCACAACAGTGCTCATTTTCTACCTTTACATTTTTGACTTGATATCAAACAAGTGAGAATCTTCAGCCACTAATAAGCAGGAGGTTTCTTCTACACCAAAGCGAGAAAGAAAAAACAAAAAAACAACACTCCAGCTTTCCCTTTTACTACGTACTATTTCGCCGCTTTGTTTGGAATGTATTCAAAGGTGGCGTTGCCCCCCTGGCTCCTGTACAGTTTCAGGTGCGCAGGGTGGGAGTCTCTCATCCTTAAAGATTCAAGAGAAAAGAGGAATATGGTGGACGTGCTGCCTCAAAGAATATTAATGTTTGAATGGAGCAGATGAAACCAGCGCTACTGTACAACCCACGGTGCGTGTGCACAACGAGCAGGCGAGATTGGGCAGGATTTCATCAAAAGGGGTCGAGTGGAGTGGGACTGAATTGGGTGATGAGATTGCCATGGCAACGAGGACCTCCTCGGTGTGGAGCATGAGGGGAATGTAGGAGGGAGTCTCAAAACGAAGTGGTCCAAAGTGGAGGGAATCGCTCTTCACGTTTGCTTTTTTTTTTTTTTCCCCCTCCCTTCTTCTACTTCTTACAGTTTTTAGGAGATTTCATGACCGTGGGTCCAAAGCTCTCACACTAATGAACTCTTCACACACTGGCACGCACGCAATCGCAACTCACACTATAACAGTTACATGACGTATATAAGCTACGTAGACGACCGGGGGTGAAGACGACGAACTTCCGTCGGCGTCTGCGAGCCAAAATAAATACGAACGTTGAGAAAATAATATTCCCTGATGATAGTGACACACACAAACACACACACAAAAAAAAATGTAAACAAACATTAAATGGAATTTAAAGAATAAAGACTTAACATCGAACTCCAGACATACATTGCAAGGAATCACATTTTCAAACTACACTCACTGCATTCTTAGTTTTAAATACATCTTCATACACGTAATAAATCATTAAAGTGGACCTTATATGTTGTTCCATTCAAGCCGCAGGCTGCTGTGATCGCTGCTTTATGTCGTCCAGTGACAGGTTTACGTCTTATGAGCTTGTTACACAATGAGGCTGGTGTCAAATTACAAACAACACTGACTTTTAGTGCCAGTCACAGCACCAAATCATTATGGAAGCTTGCGAATTAAGAGAAAGAAAGGGTGGGCAAGACTGGCACCATCTTGCCAGTCAACACTGGCAAGACGGTGAGCTGGTGTTAAATTACAAACACTTGGCGCAAAGTTCTTGCATCAGCTATTCCATTGACTGTGAAGACATATGAAAGCTGGCCAATCAGAAGAAAGTGAGCTTTCAAAAACAGTAGAACACAGTAGCATTTCACAAAAAAAAAAGAAAGAAAAAAAGAGAGAGGCTGATGTCAAATTATAAAGCCTTCATTGCTTACTTTGGCCGTTCAGAACAAAGTGAGCTTTCATAAAAGTGAACCAGAGGGTTTTAAATAAGATAAATATTTGACTAATTACTAATCATCAATCAGTTTCACAACGTGATAAACATCAACATAAAAGGTCCTCTTTAAATTCTAGATACTGTACATTATTCCTTAGATTCCCTCAGTAAGAATAGTGATTTTTTTTTTTTTTAGGTTGTGACATAAACCATCCGTAGTGCAGTATAAGAGGCATGTGGGCTCATCCTGTTTCATGTTTAGGGATAAAGTTGAAACCAATTCCAGCAAACCACATCGTCGGAAAGACGGGACGCGACACATGGAGAGGTCCTGGAAGAGAAAGAAAACACAGTGAAACTGTGGCATGGAATACTGCAGATAATGGAGGTTTACGTTTTTGAGAAATTCTTAATGTCATTACAGCACAAGTTTGAAAAATGCGTCTTTTGGCATTTCAGCCACTTCAAGCCTGAATGCCACTTGGATGCAGATACACACATACGTTCAACACGCAGAAATGGAACAGCGTAGAGGGTTTCTTTACTCAAGGAATTACACGTATATACAAACACATGTGCCAAAAGGTCTCTGGTTTATATATAGAGAACCCAACATGATGAATTCATCAAAGTATAGCGCTGCCTTTGAATGAATTCGATTGGATTCATTCATGTTTGATTTAATTTTCCACCATAAAGATTTGAAGCAGAGCAGCTGCATTTAAACTGATGTTAACTCAGCAGTGATCATTCAGGGGGAAAAAAAAGAAAGGTTTTGTTCTGTGTGTGTGTGTGTGTGTGTGTATATATACAGTGCTGAGCTCTCCAGTTTGTGCAGGTTTCAGAGAATTTACAGAATGCAATCTCAGATGAAAGCAACATGCCAAGGTTGTTCAGCGGGTTGTTGGGGACAAGTTTATAGCTGTTGCTCGCGCATATAGAGACTTAAGCATTGGTATCAAGTGAAACGTGAGATGAGGAGGAAAGAATATGGGAAACTGGCAGGCCTGCGAGACTCATGCCTCCCACGTACTCATTCTGTGCAGACCGCAATCCAATTCCCAAAAACGTGACGAAAGAAAGTTCATCCTTTGACAATATTTGAATCAATAATTGCAATTAATGTGAAACTGAACACATTCCGAGGTGAAATATTGCCAATAAAGTTACTTTACAAACATAAAGCTACAGATTTCCATTAAAGCTGGAGCCAATTATTTCTAAATGTTGTATTGGCAAAAAGTAGCACCCATCCCGTCAAGTATCAGCAGCTCCTCAAGGACAGGGCGATGCTGAGCCGTCATGTGTTCATCCACCACTAGTTGGAGCTATCGAGCCTACCGAGGGGAGAGTTTTGGGAAACGCATGCTACTGCGCAGGCGGTATGTTAATGTTAATCGAATTGAAATTCATTAATTTGGCAGGATGATGGCTTAGAGAAGGACTGAGAAAGTTGGCTGGATCTGGCCTTCTACATCATAGGCAATTGGTTCCAAACCCGGTCCGGGAAGCCAGTGGGCTACGTCGGAAACCACGGGGTTTCACGGCCCCAGGTCTGGAAGCGAGCCAGTCGGTGAGGGAGTCGATTGGGTCATGGCTTACCATCATCGGTACCCAACCTGTGGCCAGGACCCCCTGGAGAGGAATCTCAGAAATCAAAGGGGGCCCCCCCCTGGGTACCTGTCCACTGTTTTTATTTTGAAGGCTCTTGTTTCTGTATGTTGGAGAAGAGTGCGTAGGTCATCGGCGTCTCGCAAATGTTTTGGGGAATCTTCTTTCAGAAAGACGTCTGCTGGAATCTCCAGGAAAGTAAGACATTGAGCAAACGCAGATCTTTTCCCATCAGAGCCGCGACACACATTACTGTAGTTGTAGCCTTTCAACTGAGGGAGAACGTGAAGCAATCAAAGAGAAACTGAACCCTCTTTAAGTTTAACAAGGTGCTGGAACCTCAGTCTTTTTAAAAAGTCACAGGGATTCCATTAAAGCGTGGTATCTGAAGCCACATATCATGCTGGAGGTACACCGTGTGGAGCACTTATTCATTTCATCTCATTCAGCCTTTATTTGAGCAGGTAAGCCACTAAGAACAAAAAAAACATATTTACAAATGGCATCTTGCCCATGAACCCAGAACAAAGCCCGCGGCAGACAAGACGTTTACTCACAGACGCCACATGAGCTCCTGAACTTTGGATCGGAGCGACAGACTTGCCAGAATGTGCTGTTTTTAGAATACTGCATTTGCTAAAGAGGGAATTGTTTGGACTAACCTGTGAACAAGCACAGACTGTTCGGTTATCCATCCTTTAAAATAAACCATTGAGGCCCAACATATGTGTCATCATATGTGTGATACGTGGCCCGAGCCAACATTCTCGGCATTCTGTGTACACTTTTACTACATCGTGTTAGTATTCAGGTCGTATTTCAGGCTCTTGCATCAGTTGAAATGCTGTGTGGGTTTAATTATGCTCTGAATCGCTCTTCGGTTTGAGGGTTTGTCTCATCACTGTAATTAAGCCAGTGACTTCTCCAAACCGGTGTCTTTGACCAATTGTTAGCTCCGCCTCCAGTGTTCTGCCGCTCTAACATATCGCTGGGGGTCGGGGGGAAGCCTTGTCTCGCATTTTTCCTTTGAATGTTTCACAGTAATGCTCTGTTTACACAACGTTAGGGGTTGGGGGCGCCTGTACGGTGCTCGTAGCAACCGAGGTGCAACTTTTTCGAAAATGCTCCAACTCCATCTCAGGGAAAATGCGACTTTTTGAGAATGCTGGGGCTCCGTCTCCGTGGAGACAGCAGAAACGCTGCTACTGCACATGCGCAGATGGGTAGATGTGCGACTCCATGAACAACAATGTTTGACTCCAGAGCGTCATGACGAGCATGACGAGGAGTCCATAATCTTCTGGGACTTGGTAGTTTTCTCGTTGACAGTGACTGTAATAATCCAACTTGATTGTCTGTCTATATATGAATGTCTGTGTCCTCCCATTGTTTATATGTATAAGGTAAGGCTCTCTGCTGCAGGTGTGTGTGGTTTTATTACAAACACAACATCGCCCACTAGTGGCCCCACATGCTAACTACATCGATTTCCCATCTAAACAGACATTTTTCTCAAAACATTACAGAGTAAAAAAAAAAAAGTTTCCGAAACGAAAATGCAAAAACGATGCATTTTCAATTGAAATGTCGTTGAGTAAAACGGAGCTTTAATCACGACAAAAAGAACAAGTGGAGAGAAAAAACATAATTTCACTTTTAGTATAATATAATATAATACAAGTTTACAGCAACACCATAAGTATTAACAGTTCCTAATTCCTACAAGACAAAATGTTTTTTTTTCCTTTTCTTTTGTTTTCTATTATTAATTTTTTTTTTTTATCATGATGTGTCCAAAGACTTTTTAATATTATCTTATGACGCGAGAGACAACAGGAGGTAACGTGGTGTTTCATCATCCACATGAGGTGGGGTTTTAGAAGAGTGAAAACAGGTTTTTTTTTTTTTTTTTTTTTTTTTTTTTTTTTTAAACACAGGTCCCAGAGTGGGGAAATAAAAAAAAACAAAAACAAAAAAAAAACCCGGCTCGTGCCGTCCAACCCCATGCACTACACGTCCTGAAGCCTCGTGTTGAGCCGTGTTCATAGTGAGGTGTGTACCGAATTTTTTTTTGTTGCAGAAGGCTGGGGAGAAAAAAGAAAAGAAAGCGTGTGCAGAGTGCTCCTCTCACCAGGTTTATTCCCAGAAGTACCGCAGATACCAAATAGTTTCATTCTTCAGCTGAGGGCCGAACAGAGGGTTCGCCTGGGCCAGGATGGCTATCAACCAGCTGTGTGGAGACAGAGGGGAGAAAAGAGGGGGGTCAGCACGGCGGGCCGGCGACATTAGCATGCAGACAACAGGCAGACAAGCTTGGGTTTCATCTTTTATACGTCAAAACGAACATTCTGTCTGAACTGAGCTTCTCAAACAGCCTCCAGCTGTTGTCACTTTGAATTACCTTCTGAAGCCTTTAATGTAAGCTGATCAAGTCGCCGGCTCTCATTGAGAGTCACAGACAAACTGAGTAAGTTCACAGGAGGATTGGAGATAATCTAATCTTGTCGTCGTCACATATTTGAAGAGAGAAAACCAACATTTCTTGCACACGCAGCCACTGATCACACGCTGATAAATTACACATTAGCATGAAGACAACATTAAAGAGACTCTATTCTCTACTCCAGGGCCAAAGCCTTCGCCAACTGGAACGAGCATTTTGACTTGAGGTGAATCCACTGATCACAAGCCTGCTTAGAAATTAACAATTAAGTCAGTGTGCACAATTTCTTAAGATTTTAACTTTTTTTTTTCAAAACGCTCATATGAATCTTTTTAAGTACGAGAAAGTTAAGCACTGACACATTCATTCACCGTGTGCAGATAGCCAGAATTCACAGTGAAGTTTTTAGGGTGGTAGGGTGATTATCTCACAATCAGAAGGTTGCCGGTTCAATTCCCCACCCCCACCCCTGTCCATACGTCAATGTGTCTTTGTGCAAAGCACTGAACACCAAACTGTTCCCATTGGATTGAGCGCCTTGCCTCCATTGGTCCGAGACATTTCCTCTGGGATTATTAATGCATTTCAAATTAAAAAATGTTTTCCCCTTAAACTGCATCTCTTTCAAGTGGTAACAGAGCAGCAATAATTCACAGGACTTTCATATTTTGTTTTAAACAAACCTGTACATGGATACTATAAAACAGTGTCACGCAAACCAAACAGAACAGTGTTTACAGGGAGATATTGGTAAATGGTCTTCACTTATATGGCGCTTTTCAACTGTGTGAGCGACCCCCAAAGTGCCTCACGTCGTTCATCACACTCACCCATTCACATACCAATGGAGGCTGCAGCCGTGCAAGGCCATGCTCCATTGAGAGCAATTTGGAGTTCAGTGTCTTGCTCAAGGACACTTTGCCATGTGGACGTGAGAATTGATACACTGCAACCTTCCGATTGGAAAACAGCTGCTCTACCAACCGTGCCACTTTAGGAAACAAATTGAGAAAAGTGGAATAGAAGAGCAGCGATTCCTTATCATTTGATGTATTTGTAGGAATAAACGGCAAACGTTTGAAGGTCTGTTGCCGATGATTCCAGTTATTTGCAGCAGAAAACTGAAAAGAGGAGTGACCACAGGAGGCATAGGCTTTTGGGTATGACCAGACTGATGAATCCACTGGAAGACAGACTGCGGTTTGTGTCGCGAATATTCGAGAAGGGACTGTAGATATGGAGGAGTTGGTTTATGAAATGAAAGCAGGGACTTTTGTCAGTTTGTTTGGGAATCCAGGCAACAACGGAGAGACTGAACGGAACGCTGGTCACGAAGCGGACAGCAGCATGGGAAATAACAGCCAGCTCGTGAAGGAGAGACGTTGAGGCAGATTTGTAGATCACATCGCCATAATCCAAGATTGAAGAGAACAGCCATTTTAACCGGAAGCTGTCTGGCGAAGTGTGCAATGGAGGATTTGCTGCAGTCAAGAAAGGCATTGAGGAATTTGAGCCTTGTGAGCACGTTTATATGGGTTTAATGTGAGTTCACTGTCATACTCATATTTAAATATAGAGTATAAATTAGACTTCATGACATTTCATAGGTACTGGCATCGGTACTTGGTATCGACAAGTAGCTCAAGGTTTGTACTGGTACTTGTACTCGTCCTTTAAAAAAGTGGTGTCCGTGCATGTCTACGGGATCTCGGAGTGATCCAAGGAAGACGCTGTGAGAAGAAAATCCAACTGTAGCTCATTTCCGTTGAAGACCTTTATCTGTATGAACTGCTGGGTTGTAAAAATCAACCTTTAATTTTCATCACAGCACATCCAACTCGGAAAAGTTTGGATTATGATGTCTTAAGAATATGCGTTTTGTAAGTCAGTCGTCCATATTCTGACTGTCTATACAAGTCAGTCTCTTTACCAGCATCGTGCAGGACGATCCTTATTGCTCAACTCAAACCCGCCCACAGTCACATAAAGGAGTTGGAGCTCCCTCTAGTGATTGAAGGTTCATCCTGCACGCAGATGTGATTATGACCAGGCCTTGCGAGCCACGTGCTCCGATTGGTTCTTCGTGAGCTGTGAACGGTCATTCAAAATGTGTCGATCAAATATAAATCAGGGAACATGTATGTGGATGCGAATATGCCCTTATGTGCCTTCTTTTCCCCTTTAAATCAGACAAAAACATTTGGAAGAAATACAAGAAGTGGCCAAAGCAGAGCAGCTACAGGAGCTTCTATTCTTTTACATCGGACATGCTGACGCTGCCAGTTTCTATAATCAAACAGACAGCCTGGTGTTTTCCTCGAGGGGCCTTGGGCCTGCTGCTTGAGGCTGAAGGTTATCTCGTTTCAGAGCACTGGGGATCCTCCTCCGTGCCTTCACCATGGTGGGCCGCGGCTTCATGGAGGTCAGTCAGACATGAATATCTCCTGCAAGATCTCATCGGCTCTTTCTGTGATTATTCTCATTTCTTGAGGTACTGATATGAAGTAAGCAACATTTCTTCGCTGTGTCCTTTGTCAAAAATGATGGAAATTGACTGAGATATATACATGTTTTGATGTAGTGGTAGTAGTAATAGTTTGAAGCATTGCATACGAAAGAATTGTGAAACGTTATTTGTGTCAGCACCACACTGTATATTATTGTTAACACAGTGAAATGATAAGAATTGGTAATTTTATGGTTGATTTTCTAATGTAGAATTTCTTCATTTTATTTCCACCAAGTAAAGATGTAATACAGAATTACAAGTCATAAAACCTGACAGTGCAGGAGAGGGGGGAAAAAAGCCCACAGAGTTTATATGAAACCCTCCCCATCCTATCTTACACGTTACCATAACAACGGAACAAGCAGAGAAAAATAACAAAGGGGTTAATGAAAACAGTCACAACAGATCTACTCCATGTGACTTAAATAAAATAGATGTATTTTTTTTTTTAAATGCCAAAGAGGAAAGCCGTTTAAATGATTTGTCCAGTTTGATTTGATGAAAAGCTGGTGTTTAGAGGTCCGACAAAGTGATAACTGAGGTGCCCTTTCAAGTAAAAACTCATCGTTTTTACATTTTCATTTCAGAAATTGTTCATGTTTACACTGAAACGACAGAAGAGCTGAAAATGATGGGAGTATGCATTGTGGTTATTGTCAATCTACTTGCCGTGAAGCAGTATACCAGCATTTCAGAAAAGTTGCGTTTGAAATTCAGGTCTTAGTGACTCTGAACACTGTTGTCGTGTAAATGGACGCCCAAAACTCAACACACGTGTTGTGATTTCAATTGAAACCATTGTGCAAATGGGACCTGCAAGTCTTTCGGGTTCCTTGTTGGGAGTGAGTGGCTGAAGACAAGGAAATAGTTGTGAAATGTGTCTGGAAGGTCTTGTTTCCTGTATTAATGGATAAAACTTGTAAAAGTTTGAACTTTCTATTACACAGTTGGAATACGAGATCATAAACATTGTATCGTTTAAAAGTGTTACTATACGTTTGTAAGTAATTGTGGGGTGAAAATGAGCTCGACGTGAAGATTTGTACTTACAACAAATAGCAGCAGATGGCTGTGAGGATCAGACTGGTCACAATCACGCTGTTCAAGAAAAGAGAGGAGTCAGTCACACGGCTCTCCACGACTTCTTCCAACACGTTCACACTACACATTGTGCCGTTTTGTCATTAAAACTTCACAATTACTTCGCCTGAAGCATAACTGGAAACTTCCAATTGCTGCAATTCAGAATGTTGAATAAAGTGTGCATTGTTTAAAATGCGACCCAAGTGTTTTCACAAATGAATGACACAAATATGGCTTCGCATAAAAAGGACATCGACACAAACATTTGAAATGTCTGGGAAAAAAAAAAAATGAATTGCAATAATTTATTATGAGTCCACAAATTACTGCATGAGTTATTTTAAAAGGAAATTCTTAAAAGAAATGTCATTTTCCCCATGAATGATTTTTTGTCATTTTCAGAGTTTTGCTGTTCAGGACCATTTCTACTTTTGCCCTATAGATGTAATATGAGTAATGAAATATGATCCATTTTCAATATAAATTTATATATCTGGACTCAAATCTCCCGAGTGAGCAGGCATGTGAGCCGGTAGGGCTCCAACCATCTTATGTGCCAAATATGTGGAGGTGCAGAGCATGTAAACATACAATATGCTGCCAAAAGTACTTGGATGACTTTCCACCAGGTTTAGAACTGTGTTCATGGAAATGTTGGACCATTTGTGAGGTCAGACACTGATGTGGCACAAGCAGGTCTGGCTCACGGAATCGACTCTAATTCATCCCAAAGGTGAGGCCGAGTTGATGTTGTTCCCAATCGCTACCACTCTGATGAAGTACGACTGCCTCTCCATTTTGGGATATCTGCTTGCAAGAGAATTTCACAACTGGACTTACTGTAATTCACTGAGCTTGTGAGACATACTGTAGACATTATTTCCCCAATGTTTGTCTGCATGCTTGATTTTATGCGCATGAATTCAATGAGTTAGACAGCTGAGGAAATATTTTTGGTAATTTAATATACACGATAGTGTTTCTTGTACATATCTCCATATATGGTGAACACTTTGGACTGTCAGAATATACATATGTTGTATTTTGTCCAAAAGAGACGTGATGAAGAAAATTTATTGTATTTTCCCGGGAAACGTGTGGAAATTTCCCGGGAAAAATCCACGGGTCCCGTTCCAAAACAAGGCGAACCGACGTGAGGAGCGCTGTGACGTCACTGACTGCACCTGCACGGCGTAACGTAAAGCCTATACAGACACACGCTTTCGGCTTAATAAAACGGATTTTCACGGGATACGAGTGGATAAATAACAAGAGATCCCGCAACAGGGGCCGTTGTGCTTCCCTCTGCTCGTGTCCAATTGTTTATTTGACCTTTTCGGTGTCGGAGTGAAGCGATGGATGGATGTTTTCCTCGGATGACGCAGGGCCTCCATCACACGAGCAGCTGTCGACAAAACGAATTGCTGCGACGAAACTACCACTCCAATACCAAATAAAACAACCACGTGTCCAGATTTAAATGCTGTTATAAATTAAAAAATAAATAAATGGAAACATGACCGTGAAATACATAGTTTAATTGCAATCAATTAACGGCGTCTGCCTCCTCCACCTACCCCCGGTTGGGTCCTTTGGGAACTAAGAACGGAGCCACGACCCCCACCAGCGCCCACAGCGTGGTGAAGCAGATCATGGGCAGGGCGAGGCTGTGAGACACCATGGCTCCGGTCCGCACCAACACCGCACACAAAGAAGAATTTAGGTCCGGTTCGTCCCCTCAGAAATAGAGCACATCAATGGCCGCTAAGCCAGACCGTCCTCTCCGCTATGCTTCCGCCCAGTTCAGCTGGTGCGGCCTGTGATTGGTCCATCGCTTCGAAGGAGGGGCGTCTGATTGGCGGAGCCAGCTGTCTCGCACTGTAAAACCGTCAGTGATTGGACGCAGTATTAGTGCCAAATGATAATAATAATAATTATTATTTTTCATTAATTCCAGATCTATCTAATCCTTTCAATCATTTGATCGACCAGTTAAAACAAAAAAGTGCAATTTAAATGGAGTTAAAACAATTTTAAATTCGAACATTTCTTTTAATTTACCTGCAAAAGCCGCATTAACATGCATTTATCCATCACTTTGAGGCAGAAGCATCTGACTGGTGGAACCAGCTGTCTCACTGTCAGACCGTCAGTGATTGGACAGAGGATTACTGCCAAATAATAATAGCACACTATAATAATAATAATAATAATAATAATAATAATAATAACCCTGTTCATATCTGTCTGTCTCCTTGTATACCTCTATCCTTGGAAATATAAAAAAACAATGGTGATTTAATAGTAGCAACAGAAGGAAAAAATAATATTTTTTTAATATTTGTTTTATTACCAGAAGATATATTGTACAACTTGAAGCATCCTGCAACGGCTGTTTTTTTTTGTTTGTTTTTTTTACTATATCGAGGCATCAACAGGGGTCAGGTTATGGTACTCCTTAACATCTGGTCTACCTGTAGTTTACCTCGTTCTCAACAACAGGCACATTAAACTGGGAGAAGCCGAACATTTTTAGTTTTGAGTGGAGCATTGTTTAGGCAATATCTCAGCTCAGCTGACTGGAATTCACTGCTCCTCTGGACCGTCGGTCTCCCAAGTCTCCACTGTTCTCATAAACAGGATGAGAGTCCAGCTGATGAGGAAAAATAAAATGGTGAAATTTAATTCAACACCTTGATGTGATCTACTGACGTATCATCACTGAAAACATATTCCAGATCTGTACAAATAATAATTGTCTATTATATATATATATATATATATATATATATATATATATTAGTATCTGAATGTTTTCCTTTAGTGGCCCAAATACTCCTCCGCACCCATTTATCGGCCAAATTGTGAAGTTATTTATTGTTTACGGCAGGGGTAGGGAACCCTGGTACTCGAGAGGCGCAGTCCTGCCTGTTATAGCTGTTTTCCTGCTCAAACACACCAGAGTTCTCATGACGAAGCTCTGCAGAAAGTTCGATAACGAGACACTGATTGCTGTCAGCTGTGTTGACGTGTGGACACGTTGAAACCGTGCAGGACTGCGGCTCTCGAGAACCCGGGTTCCGGTATCAGATATGTTTCAGTGTTGCTGTTCTTCACACTAATGTGTTCAATTTCATGTGGAGTCACGGGTCCACAGTTGTAAAACGTGATAAATGAGTTTAGCAGTGCCTCGAGCAGAAATCCTCCTCAGTGAGGAGCTGCTGGTTGGAGGAAAGTTGTTGTTATTGTCTCTGACGCTGAGCGCGGGTCAGTCTGCTGGAAGCTCCTTCTCTCATTGGTGCATCACGGACTGGCTCGCGCTCTCCTCCCTATATAAGACAGACCTTTTCCACGCCGCGCCACAGTTTCACTGCGATTCAACTCAACGAACATCTCGACAAAATGAGCGGCAGAGGAAAGACCGGCGGCAAAGCCAGAGCGAAGGCCAAGACCCGCTCGTCTCGTGCTGGACTCCAGTTCCCGGTGGGTCGTGTTCACAGGCTGCTGCGTAAAGGAAACTACGCTCAGCGTGTGGGAGCCGGAGCTCCCGTGTACCTGGCGGCGGTGCTGGAGTACCTGACCGCTGAGATCCTGGAGCTGGCTGGAAACGCTGCCCGCGACAACAAGAAGACCAGAATCATCCCCCGTCACCTGCAGCTGGCGGTGCGCAACGACGAGGAGCTCAACAAGCTGCTGGGCGGAGTGACCATCGCTCAGGGCGGCGTGCTGCCAAACATCCAGGCTGTGCTGCTGCCCAAGAAGACCGAGAAGCCGGCAAAGTCCAAGTAAACGCAGACTCTGGCTACCAAACACAACGGCTCTTTTAAGAGCCACTCACGTCTCACTAAGGGCAAAAAAAACCTCTCACAACAATGACTTGTTAAAAATAGCATCATCTATTGGTGCACAAATGATCACCTACATAGAGTAAAGTAGAGGGCTTTATTTCTCTCCAGGGGGAAACAAACTTGCAATACATATTTTCTGCATAATTTGGAAAATGTGTAATTATAATTTTCTGCACAACTTCCCCCACTGGCTGTCGGCTGCTGTCAAATACCAAGTATGCAGTTTACTAAATGGTGTGAGATACTGAAAGAAATCTGGTAAAGTAAATGGGCCAGTATCACTGATACCTTAATACTCAAAGTTGATTCATAATCAAATTGATGTCATGAAAAATATTCAGATTCAAGTGTTTATGCTTTATTATAATTTGTTAAATCTGAAACATAATTTGGTAGAAGTTTATAGGTACATACTTGTAACTGATCAAGTTCAAATAAAACAAATTTCTCCCATACACTGTACTGTCTGGTAGGTGGAGTGAGGTTGGAGCAGCATACAGGAGAGAAACTGAAACAAAGTATCAATCTCATTGCTCTGGTATTAGATATTGATACAAGTGTTTCCTCCTGCAAGGCCTCTGTTCATGTTGGCAATGTTCCAGATCACCTCAACATGATGGCGACATTGTAATGTGATGAGGTGCACGTTCATTCAAATCAGGTGTTTTCAGGTAGAAACCAGTAGAAGCCATGCAGGATGAGCAGTACCATAGTACCATGCCCTGATCAGTAGGAGAGTGATTATGCTCGTAATGATCAGTGACACACTGATGTGGGTTAATGTGTTGCACGTGACAGATACACATTTCTATCTTTGGGCTCAGGTAGATGATTCAGAGCTGTCCTTAATGATGATCTTGGCAGATGTTTTAACATAAATTTAAATAGTAACTCTTTATCCAATGATGATTACTTTTACAAATAAAAATATGCCCTACAGAACTTTGGCTGCTTGATTATGACAATTTGTGAACTGAGATGGTTATTATTCAAAATTGGATCACTATTAATCCCTCAGGGAATTTCTTTGACATGGCTCCACACAGAAACTATACTAGTCACAGAATAAAACGGTTTCAGGAAAGTTAAACAAGAAATATAAATGTCTGTTCACCACCTCCTTGCACAATTTTTGTTAACATGTGATAAGTAATTAGACTAAACCAAATGAACTGACTATAAGATCTCACATTCATAAACTTCAATCCATTCAACACAGATTGAATGTATTCCAAAATTAAAAGAGGAATTGGATGTTGTACTGTGAACACAACCAACTTAATTCCTTCAACACTAATAATCAAACGTTGTTCTTATTTATTGTCTTATGTTAAACCTTGGTATGATCACGTTGACAATGTGATATCCACTTTGAGTTTTTTTTCCTGTCTAAATGAAATGTTTGAAGTACTAATATGAGTGAGATCCCCTCACAGCTGATGTCAGAAACGAGCTGGCTGCGCTCTGCTTCCGCCTCCATCAGTGTGTTTGCTGCTCCTACAAAATCCTCATTTTATCACAAAATGCTCATCAGCAGTGGAAAGTTTCTGATCGGACTCTATGGAAAAGCGTGTGCTGAAGCTGTAAAGTGTGTTTTGGTGGATATTTGCTGCGTGTGAAGGTATTTTCTTGTAGAAAAGAGAGGGACAAGTCGCTGGGCAGCGCTGAGTTCCGGGCTGAATGTGTGACTTTTGAAGGCTCCAGTAACGAATTGCAGAGATTGTGAGAAGTGAATGTGAGCTGAACATGAAGAGACAGCAGTCCGCTGTGGACTCCTTCACTTTCAGGGAGCAGCGATGCTCACAAAGTCATTAGAAACTCTTTATTCTCCGCACAGAAAACACAAGTGACGCCGTTCAGCCTGCACACCGAAGCCGCGCGCTGGGTTGAGTCTCCACGGTTCTCATGGTGTGTTTAAGTCCCGCCTGCTGCTCGGAGATTTTCATCTGAACTCGGACTCTCGTTGCTTCTCGACTAGAAACCTCAGCTTGTTATTTGGAAGAATGGCAGAAGAAGCTCCAGCCGCCGCTGCCGCTCCGGCAAAGCCGAAGGCCGCCAAGAAGAAGTCCGCCCCGAAGAAAGCCGGCCCCAGCGTGAGCGAGCTCATCGTCCAGGCTGTTGCCGCTTCCAAGGAGCGGAACGGCGTGTCGTTGGCCGCCCTCAAGAAGGCTCTGGCTGCCGGAGGCTACGACGTGGAAAAGAACAAGGTCCGCGTCAAGACCGCCGTCAAGAGCCTGGTGGCCAAGGAGACTCTGGTCCAGACCAAGGGGACCGGGGCCTCCGGCTCCTTCAAGATGAACAAGAAGGCCGACACCAAGGTCGCGAAGCCCGCAAAGAAAGCTGCTCCTACAGCCAAGAAGCCCGCCGCCAAGAAAGCCGTCGCAGCTAAAAAGCCCAAGGTAGCAGCCAAGAAGACCGCAGTTGCTAAGAAGTCTCCCAAGAAGGCCAAGAAACCCGCAGCGGCCAAGAAACCCGCACCCAAGAGCCCCAAGAAGGTCACCAAGAGCCCCAAGAAGGTGACTAAGAAGAAGGCCCCCGCAGCCAAGAAAGCACCTGCAGCCAAGAAAGCCCCAGCAAAGAAGGCTGCTAAACCCAAAGCCAAGAAGACGGCAGCCAAGAAGAAGTGAGCTCTCACTGTCAACAAACACTCCGCAAAGGCTCTTCTAAGAGCCACCACAGCTTCAGTAAAGAGATCAGTCCTCATCACTATTCCTTCACTGCACAAACATTGTTCACTACATTCATCTCTTCAGGGTCTCAACTCGTTTAAGGCTTAAAAATATCTTGCAAATTAAACACAATGTAGCAGCAAAGTGCTTTAAATCCGTCCCCCCATTGCCATTGTACATAAATATAAAATATAAATACATATCAAGGGACAAAAGAAACGTTTTGAACTTTCTTGGCAACCTTCAGCTTCTCTGGCAGGCTGGTTCATAAATCTGGTGCATAACTGGAAAGCAGCCTGACTGTCCGTGCTTCAAGGAAACATTACTTCTAGCCATTACATTAAGCAGAGCGAATATAAAGTGGAATAAAACACAACTTAGATTTTAAGTTTGGACACTTTCACTGTCCTTAGGAGACAGGGGGATGTTGTTTTTAATACCATTTGTGTCTGAACTTCCACAAGTCACTTTTATATCCTCAAAAAATAAAGACAAATCAAATTTAGCTGAATAGTTTATAGGCCAAATCAATATATTTCTCAATGGACACTTATCGGATTTCCCTACAAACAAGTCATATATATTTTTTATTTCCAGACAAAACAAACAAGAAGATTTCAACTGTTCTGAAGTAAAGTAATTGTCCAGAAAGTTTTTCTTGATCAAAGAGTCCAGTGTAGTTAGTGCTCGTCACACAGCAGCAGAGGGAAAACCGCTCTCACTTCACGCGGCACTGTCAAATGATTGTCCTCCAATCAGCAGCTCAGTTTCAGCTGGGGGCTTCTCCCCGTGACGCTGCTGACCAATGAGACAGAGTGACGTCACCGTGTCCCAGCTGGTCTCGGCGCTTAAATGCAGCGAGTCTCCGCTCTTTCTCCACTCGTCTTTACGCAGAGAAAGCAGAAACAATGGCTCGTACCAAGCAGACCGCCCGTAAGTCCACTGGAGGCAAAGCTCCCAGGAAGCAGCTGGCCACCAAGGCTGCCCGCAAGAGCGCCCCGGCCACCGGCGGAGTGAAGAAGCCTCACCGTTACAGGCCCGGTACCGTGGCTCTGCGAGAGATCCGTCGCTACCAGAAATCCACCGAGCTGCTGATCCGCAAGCTGCCCTTCCAGCGCCTGGTGCGAGAGATCGCTCAGGACTTCAAGACCGACCTGCGCTTCCAGAGCTCTGCTGTCATGGCTCTGCAGGAGGCCAGCGAGGCTTACCTGGTGGGCCTGTTCGAGGACACCAACCTGTGCGCCATCCACGCCAAGAGGGTGACCATCATGCCCAAAGACATCCAGCTGGCCCGCCGCATCCGTGGAGAGAGAGCTTAAAGTTCAGTCTGCTGCTCCACCAGCCACCACAACGGCTCTTTTAAGAGCCAACACAATACTTGGAGAGATGCTTCTGTTTCACCTTTTAGATTTGGGAGAAGATGTTCTGAAAATTATATAGAGTACATTTAAAGGAATCAGTCGCATGATAAATTTACATTGACCTGACTGGACTAGAAAATTTGTGATTTATAGACCCTCAACATAAATATGCATATCTCATTGTTTACCCACTGCTCAATGTGCACACATTTCACAAGTGTGTTAGATTCCAAAGCATGTGAACCATTGCAAATCATTTACCGAGTTTCTTAAAGGATTCGATTTCCAAGGTATTAAAGGAAAGCTCATGCATTCTCCCCCCTGGTCATACTTTCTGAATTATAGAATTTTTTAAGTTGCATCACAGAACAAACTTAATTTGGCACTTATTTTCTCTTGGATGAGAATTTAGAAATTACTGACCTGTTATATATGTACTTTGTATTGAAATGCCTTGGATTTCATTGCACTTCAATTTTCCTGGTCAAAAATTACTCTTCAATCAACACCACTGTATTTTTATAGTTAACTTGTCTTAAATATGACAATCCTTGCCCTTTATCAACATTAATCTGCGCTTATACGTCAAGCTATATTGTTCGGGGGGGAGACGATGTTGCTTAGTATATCTTGCATCATGTTTTGGTTGTGCCGCTCTCGGTCATTTGGTGGCGCTCATGTACTGAAGAGATCTCAACAAATAAACAGAAGAATGTAGAGACCTATGCTTCTGTCTTCTCCTACGTCCTCATATGTGATGTATATAGCCCTGTCGGTGCTGATAACAATTCATTCAGTATTTCTACTGAGAGACTTGAAGATGAGCGGCAGAGGAAAGGGAGGAAAAGGACTGGGCAAAGGAGGCGCTAAGCGTCACCGTAAAGTCCTCCGTGATAACATCCAGGGAATCACCAAGCCCGCTATCCGCCGTCTGGCTCGCCGCGGTGGAGTCAAGCGGATCTCCGGTCTCATCTACGAGGAGACCCGCGGTGTGTTGAAGGTGTTCCTGGAGAACGTCATCCGTGACGCCGTCACCTACACCGAGCACGCCAAGAGGAAGACCGTGACCGCCATGGATGTGGTGTATGCTCTCAAGAGGCAGGGACGTACTCTGTACGGCTTCGGAGGCTAAACTGCTGCTGCAGCCTTACAACCAACAAAGGTCCTTTTCAGGGCCACCCACACTCCTGAAAGAGTTCATTCTAAAATTGTACTGGTTTTATCAGTATTAATTACCTATGTATAGTGACCCGTTATGTTGACAATTCAAGCGATCATAATGACTACATGCCTATAAACTATATAACCGTCACACTCATTCAAGATGCAACTTTGTTTTCACTTAAAATCTCTGCTCAGCATGATCTGACGTCAGCTGCTCATTTGTTGCTACAAAGTATCAGAATCAAGGTTCCTCAACCTGCCAAGTCTCAGCAACATATTGGGGAGTGTTTTAGTTTATGGTTTATACATTTATTTTGGTTTCTACATGCTTGTATACATGAATAAACCATATAACCGTCACACTCATTAAGGTGCAACTTTGTTTTTACTTGAAAGTTCGTGTCTAAAACGAGCTCGTGCTCTGACGTCACTGCTCATTTGTTGCTACAAAGTAAAAACCAAGCTCCCTGAGCCCGTCAAGTCGGCACCATAGCTAATACTGGGGAGTGTTTAAATTACTTTATTCTTTATACTTTGTCTTTGTGGTACTGGAGGGAATGTCTTTCAGTTACATCTAATGAAGATAGGACATGACTGAACTTCATTACATTAAAACTTCTTTGGTATCATGGCAGAAAATAAACAGCTGCCACTTGCATCATTTAGTATGTTAATGTCGAGGGTCCAAAGATGACATGGCACTTTTCAAGGCCGCTCGTTCTATCTAATTGTTCTGGGTTATTTTGTAGTTATAATACTAGTCATTCATTAACGTTACCAATACTCATAATGAATAAGTCATCAATACAGTCACACTTATCAAGACACAACTTTTTGTCCTTTACGTTTGTGTTCTTTCCTGCAAATCAGTTTCTTGAAACAAGTACAAAATAATTCAGTTTAATCACATTAAAACTTCAGGCGCAGAGTAACACATGAACAACCACCCACAACAACTGGTTGATATTTCCACATTGTGTGATCGTAACACTGAATCACTGACCCAGATTCTCACTGACTCTTGAATTCAGTCACCTACTGCTTTGCTGAGAATCACTCTACTGATACTTCACAGACATAAATATTACAATGTTTCATTCAGCCGATGTCGCTTTGTTTTTTTTCAGTTGGCGCGCATTCTAACGGTCAGACAAAATGCCACAAGAATACAACCCTCACCCTCTCAACCAGGAGGAGTTGAGCCAATCACAGACAGGGGACAGCACAGCGTGCTCTGTAATGCAGCCTCTATAAGAAGGACTCTCGCCGGCGTCAGATCATCGTTCTGATTTGTGAAGAATTAAGATGCCTGAAGCCGCCAAGTCCGCGCCCAAGAAGGGCTCCAAGAAAGCTGTGAACAAGACCACCGGCAAAGGAGGCAAGAAGAGGAGAAAGGCCAGGAAGGAGAGCTACGCCATCTACGTGTACAAGGTGCTGAAGCAGGTCCACCCCGACACCGGCATCTCGTCCAAGGCCATGAGCATCATGAACTCGTTCGTCAACGACATCTTCGAGCGCATCGCCTCCGAGGCGTCTCGTCTGGCTCACTACAACAAGCGCTCCACCATCTCTTCCAGGGAGATCCAGACTGCCGTGCGTCTCCTGCTGCCCGGTGAGCTGGCCAAGCACGCTGTGTCTGAGGGCACCAAGGCCGTCACCAAGTACACCAGCTCCAAGTAGACCATCTGCTGCTGATCAAAACCAACGGCTCTTCTAAGAGCCACCCAAGTCATCTGAAGGTCATCTCCAGTTCTGAAATGTGAGCACTACAGTTGTGAATTAAAAACTAGTATACCACTATAAACTAGGCTGGTAGAGTTACTTATCCTACAAAATGGTAGTGTCAGTACATGTATTATATCAAAGTAAGAACTATTAGAGGCACAACATCTTGGGCTCATTAAATGCACAATAAAGCAAAAGTGTTTTTCCTTCCACATCTACATGAAACAATGCTGTTAAGTATATAAATAACTGAAGAGGAATATGTTGACTACATATATACGTGTATGGGGCCAGTACAGTGTCACTATTTGTTTAATTTAAGCTTTGTTTTGTCTACATTATTTTACTGTAGCTTAGACACTTTATACAGATGGTAATTTCAGAAAATGTCCTTCAACACTACTCAATCATGAGTGCAGGTACGTTATTTGATCCGTTAACCGGCTACAAACGAAAGTGAACACATCAGTGTGAAAAACATCTCATTGAAACATGTGATACCGCGCACAATGAATAACTTCACAATTTGGCCAATAAATGTGAGCGACGGCAATTAGAAACCGTCTTTGAAAAGACGTTTTGTGTTCTAGTGGACTGCAATTGGCGGTAAAACGTGATGAGTTTAGCAAGAGCCTCGAGGAGAAACCCCCTCCTCAGTGAGAGCTGCTGATTGGAGGAAAGTTAAAGTGGCTCTGACGTTGAGCGCGGGTCAGTCTGCTGGAAGCTCCTTCTCTCATTGGTGCGTCACGGACTGGCTCGCGCTCTCCTCCCTCATATAATACAGCTTTTGTCCACGCAGCACCACACTTTGACTGAACTTCAACTCGACAAAACACCCCGACAAAATGAGTGGCAGAGGAAAGACCGGCGGCAAAGCCAGAGCGAAGGCCAAGACCCGCTCGTCTCGTGCGGGACTCCAGTTCCCGGTGGGTCGTGTTCACAGGCTGCTGCGTAAAGGAAACTACGCTCAGCGTGTGGGAGCCGGAGCTCCCGTGTACCTGGCGGCGGTGCTGGAGTACCTGACCGCTGAGATCCTGGAGCTGGCTGGAAACGCTGCCCGCGACAACAAGAAGACCAGAATCATCCCCCGTCACCTGCAGCTGGCGGTGCGCAACGACGAGGAGCTCAACAAGCTGCTGGGCGGAGTGACCATCGCTCAGGGCGGCGTGCTGCCCAACATCCAGGCTGTGCTGCTGCCCAAGAAGACCGAGAAGCCGGCAAAGTCCAAGTAAACGCAGACTCTGGCTACCAAACACAACGGCTCTTTTAAGAGCCACTCACGTCTCTCAAAGGGCAAAAAATACTAGCGATTTTCCCTTTGATTCATTAATTGGGTTAAACAACAAACCACTCACACGCTCCTTCACTTTCAGGGAGCAGCGATGCTCACAAAATCATTAGAAACTCTTTATTCTCCGCACAGAAAACAAGTGATGCCGTTCAGCCTGCACACCGGAGCCGCGCGCTGGGTTGAGTCTCCACGGTTCTCATGATGTGTTTAAGTACCGCCTGCTGCTCGGAGATTTTCATCTGAACTCGGACTCTCGTTGCTTCTCGACTAGAAACCTCAGCTCGTTGTTTGGAAGAATGGCAGAAGAAGCTCCAGCCGCCGCTGCCGCTCCGGCAAAGCCGAAGGCCCCAGCGTGAGCGAGCTCATCGTCCAGGCTTTGGCCGCTTTCAACGAGCGGAACGACTCTCCTCTAATCAGCAGCTCAGTCTCAGCTGAGATGTCTCCTCGTGACGCTGCTGACCAATCAGACAGAGGTACGTCACCGTGTCTGATTGGTCAGCAGCTCAGTGAGGTGTTCTCCTCGTGACGCTGCTGACCAATCAGACAGATTAACGTCACCGTGTCCCAGCTGGTCTCAGTGTTTAAATGCAGCGAGTCTCCGCTCTTTCTCCACTTGTTTTTCCACAGCGAAAGCAGAAACGATGGCTCGTCCCAAGCAGACTGCCCGTAAGTCTACAGGAGGCAAAGCTCCCAGGAAGCAGCTGGCCGCCAAGGCTGGCCGCCAGAGCGCCACGGCCACCGGCGGAGTGAAGAAGCCTCACCGTTACAGGTCCGGTACCGTGGCTCTGCGAGAGATCCTTCGCTACCAGAAATCCAGCAAGCTGCCCTTCCAGCGTCTGGTGCGAGAGATCGCTCAGGATTTCAAGACTGACCTACGCTTCCAGAGCTCTGCTGTCATGGCTCTGCAGGAGACCAGCGATGCGTACCTGGTCACGTTTAATTGCACAGCCACGGTTGCCTGGAATGCACGACTAGAATTTTTGATGACAGAAAATGTCTTTGTGGTGTCGTTGGTTTTGGCGTTTAACGTTGATGTTTCATTTGATGCAATACTGTGTATGACTTTGTATGCAATTTTGTAATGAAAAGGTACCAGACGAACGACGAGATCGACGGACGAACGACGAGATCAGCGACAAACGACGAGGAGATCGACGAGATCAGCGACAGACGAGGAGATCGACGAGATCAGCGACAGACGAGGAGATCGACGAGATCAGCGACAGACGAGGAGGAGATCGACGAGATCAGCGACAGACGACGAGGAGATCGACGAGATCATCAACAAACACAAAAGGCTCTTTTAAGAGCCACTCACTACTTCCTCAAAGAGCAATAACCATCCAAACCCTTATTACTTAAAGGTGTAGTGAAATGTAAAATGCTATTTTGCAGAAACGATTGCTGGGCTACTACTTCAAAGGTTTCTCCGACTGCCCCACCACTGTTGTCGCATTACAAAGTTATTTGAATTTTGAATCTCCTGCCGACTAATTCGAGGGAATCCTTCTTCGTGGGTGTGACGTCAAGAGATGTGCAGATCTTGATCTGTTGTGTTTACATTGGCTTGCGTTGTTTCCCTCTTAAATATTGAAGTTTTTACAGTGTTTTGAAGTTCTAGTCGGCATTTTGAGCCTTGACGAAAGATTGAGCATGGAAGAGACCCGAGAGAGGAGAAAAGGAGCACAGGCGGCGGGAGCGGCTAGCTTGGGCGGCTAGTAGACGATCAAGTAATACCTGGACTCATCTTCGGTGATTCCGCGCAGTCAGAAAAGCGTTTTGACATGATCCACGAAGCCGGGTCGTTGTGCCAAAAGTCAGGAAGCCTCAAAGCCGCGGTGAAAACTGACGGCTGCTGAGACGCGGACGAACAGTCTTCCTCAAACATGTTTCAGACGGCGTCACCAATTGCAGAACGACACATTCTGTGTCTTCATCAATCACTGGATTTGAAATGCCCGATGATGATGAAATATCGTTAAATTCAGCCCGCTTCGTCATCAAAACTCTGATCCGCCATAATGTAAACACAACTTGGGCGTGTGTACATCCCGTGACGTCACTCTATTATTGTCAGAAGCTCCGCCGAGCAGCGGAAATACCGCTGTTTATCGGCCATTTTCTCACAGATTGCCGTGTTTTAACATTTTTCCCTTCAGCCAGTTAGCATGATAATTAGGGATGCTTGATATTGGCTTTTCTACCGATATTCCGATATTGTCCAACTCTTAATTTCCGATACCGATGTCACCGATACCGATATATGCTGGCTTTTTACATCAAAACTGTTGGCTAACAACAACATAAAATATCTCCTACTGTGGAATTAACACATTATGCCTAAATTTATTGTGATGCCCCACTGGATGCATATGTGAATCAAACATGGCTTTCCAAATGTACACACTGAGAAAAATAAGAGAACAACAACTTAAATTATGGAAAAAAGTGCCATATTTATTTAGTGTTAGAGAGAAACCTCAACAACAAACTCAACACCACAGACAATATATTAAAAAAAAGGAAGAGGCATATCTTCAGTCCATTAGTTGTAGACAGTCAATGAATGAATAGCTGGCCATAACTTGTCAAATAATATACTCAAACTGGGCTCAATCTCTTTTAAGAGTAACAAAATAGTGCAAATATAAACAAGAAAGGCACAGAAATGCTCACAAAATTAAAACAGCCCTCCTTTAAAGTGCAACAAAAACAAAGACTGAAGTTGACTCGTCCATATAACTGGTCTATTTCTTTTTCCCCATGTCCTCATGTGTAAGAGGGAGATTTTTCTGTATGAATACAAGCATCTCAGCATTGTCGCAATGTATGCGATTTCTCTTCTCATCAATGATGTGGGCAAAAGTGCTGAACAGTCGTTCACTGTCAACACTGGTGCAGGGTGCAGTCAGGTACTTGCCCCAGCAGGGAAGAGGGCCAGTACTCCACGGACATTTCATTCACCGGGCTTTTCCTTCTTAGCCACGAGTCTAGCGTGTTGTATTTGTTGTTGTTAAACGCATCAAGCGCAGGCCCGTAAACGTCCCATGCTGCGTTCATGCAGACTCGGAAATTCCATTATCGGTTGTAAAAATCCGATACCGATATTTCCAAATATTACATTTTTAAGTCAATATCGGCCGATAATATCAGCCCGCCAATATTGTCGGACATCCCTAATGATAATGATTCTAGAAGCGATAGCCAGAGTGTTTTGGAGGTCGAATTTTCATTTCACTAGGACTTTAACATATCGACAAATGAGACCAAGCTTTTATCAAGAAGTTAAGACTTGATGAACCAAGGTGGAGAACTGCACTTTCAATTGTTTGGCATAAATTGTTTTGAATCCAGTTACTTCAATGGTTTAGCTCTATCATCACACTACCAGTTAATCCATCAGCAACTTGATTATCGTTTAATTTCTTTTAATATATTCACATTCCTTTTCAGTTGAATTTTGGATCCTCCTATTCACCTTATTCCGCCCCGCCCACTTTTACTTCTGTCCCACACTTCCGTTTGAAACGCACTTCCTGTTC
The DNA here is from genome assembly GCF_963422515.1 of Blennius ocellaris. Classification (NCBI taxonomy): domain Eukaryota; kingdom Metazoa; phylum Chordata; class Actinopteri; order Blenniiformes; family Blenniidae; genus Blennius; species Blennius ocellaris. The sequence goes on from NC_137652.1 coordinate 20,630,487, forward strand.
CAGCGAAATCGCATTCATTTCAACGGAGAACTACTGGGAAGACTTGCATCTAAAATATCGTATAAGGTACGTTATTTTGCGCCAAATGTGCTATGATCATGTACACCAACGAGTAAATGATGCATTGCTTCTGTTGATTGTTTGAAAACGACTTTGAGGTGTTTATAGAGCCCATTTGCCGGTCAGATTGCATCTCTTCTGTGTGCTCAGTACGGAGCTGCCTCTTCACTGAGGAGAACAAAGAGCAACAATCTGGAGGATTCTTAAGTGTGGAAACACAATATTCCATATAGAGCTGACTTTATTACAGACTACAGTCTAAATCAGAGTGTATCCAGTACTAAATGCTGTCATTATAGTGCCGCAGCACGGAGTTGGCAGTGTTTACAAGACGACCGGCTGATGTTGCTAACTAGTTAGCTTCCAGCCGGTCTAGCGATTCTTAAGCCGTGTCTTGCTTAGGAAATTAAGGCATCTGTTAAACAAACCCAGCGACTAAAAACTACCCAAAACATGCTTTGTAAAGATATGTAGCATGTCCATGTTGGGAAATATTTAGCTGCTGCAGGAACAGAAATAACCATAAAGCTATTTGCTATTAGCAGACACAACAAAATCAATATGAAATAGCAGATTAATACAAAAAGGCCAATCAAGTAGCAGGGTTAGGGTTAGGTTTTAATTAATGCTAACTACCACCACCTTAGGCCCATACATTTGATGATGATTATATAGTCTAGTCTATTCTTAAACTGAGAACAGTAAAGCATGAATGTAAAAACTAAAGTACAGCTACTTTATCTCTTATTATACTTTCTATTGCACCAATAGTCTGTTATATTGTATTTCCATTTGTAAAACTTTGTTTTTCTGACTCTGCTAATTACTTGTCTTTCACTGTCTGTCACAGAAGCATGGAGAGAACGACATGGGAAGAGACCACACATGCACTGAGGAGCTCAGGAGGAATTTTAATGTACAAGTAAACACATAAACAAAGCCTACATTGGCCTACTTCTCCTCCATGATGTCGTACCACAGCGATGTAATCTTGCTGACTTGTGACTGTGCTTTAAATTGGAAACAATTAAAGAGACTGGTATTGCAAATCAAGTAGCACGGAGCTAAACCGGAAGTGTGATTACGCGCATGGCGCCGCCCACGCAAACTTCCGGAATAAGGTCAATAGACATCACGAAAACGATGACAGAATCAGACCCTCCTCTTTCTTCTCCTACATCCTCAGATAGTTTGTTCAAACTATGACAAGCTAGCCGAGTGTCATGATCCTGCTTTCTCTCCTCCCCTCCTGTGTTCCCCTTAGCTCCGCCCCTGTGCACTCCTGTTTCCTCCTCCTGATCACAGCTATTTGTTATTGTCATTAATGTGTGTATTTAGTTCCCCTCTCTTGTAGCTCCCGTTGCCAGTTCGTCTGAGTTTCTTACACCATTCGTACCTGCCATTTTTTCCTCGTTGCCTTTGTGTGTTTTCGACCTTCTGCCTGCCCGACTTTGCCTCCTGGATTCCCTCCTCAATTGCCTGCACTGGTTTTTGATTTTGGACTGCCTGACTTTGCCTCTGCTGTGGTTTTTAAGTACAAAACACTTTTGAACTGAGCTTCTTGTCTGCCGTGCAATTGAGTTCACAAACCCTGACACCGAGGGCCGGAACGTCCGGACTTCTCCCCGCTGTGTCAGTAAAAGTTGTTTTAATTGTATATGTTGGAGCAGATATGAGAAGCAATAGTCAAGGGGGTTAACGTAATTTAAGCCTTTGATTTTCAAAGTTTGTGTTGAGGATCAAATAAAAAGGCCCTCTTCAAAAAAAATATGTGCAAAACCAACCATGTCATTATTCACACACACTGAGAGAGACAGAGATTTAAATACATTTTCAGTGTGTTACTTTTTAAATTCCACAATAACGCTGTTCTTTTTGTTTTGGTGCTGCATTTGTTTCTGTTCTAAAATTCATCCATTTATTCTTTTTAATTGTCATCTGTTGCATTTGAAGTATAGAAACTGCTATATAAATGAACTTATTAGGACTATGGTTGTAATTTTTGTTATAATACACCACAGTTAGATTGCCTAATAAAAAAAAACAACGAAGGGATTGGTCAGCTGCTTTCTTTTGGAACTTGTTTCAGAGACCAAAATATGTGTTGGATCTCACAAAAAGCTTACTGAGAATCACCCAGCAGTGACTCTTGCATTCATCGAGGTGTGCACAGCCTTCATGTTGATTCTGATTCTTCTCATTGTTACAACAGCTGATCCCGGATCTGATCTGATCTCAGAAATGAAACTTATGAAAAACTATGTGAGGAACTCAGTGTTGCAGGAGAGAGGAAGTGGCCTGGACATGCTGTCTGAAGACAGTGACATTGTGGAGTTTACAGAGTTGAATCCCTTCAAATAGCAGTAAGCAGACTTTAACTTTAATTTGCATTCAGAGATCAGCAACCATGATATTTTCAGAGCAACTTACAAATTGGAAATCTAAACAATTTTCCTCATAGAGATTGTGAATGGCGTGTTCGCTGTCCGTGGTGCTGAACCCTTTCTTCTTTCATACACTTATCAACATGATGTGGTCGTTTTGGTGCTGAACTCACAACATGAAGTGTTTTTGATTGGTTTCCATGAGTGTTTTCATACTTTCTAGCTCAGTGGAGGCAGGCTGAAAGAGACATGTGGCCAAAACTGATGTTATTAATGTCCATTCTTGTTACCTGACACTTTGCCAGTGGAGTTGTCGTTTTGTAGTTTAGGAGCAGGTCTCACAGTTGACTGCGCTTTAATACTTAGTTGTTTTAAGACATTAACAGTGCAATTTCTACTTTTCAGGATCACAAACCCAAACACCCATACACACCACATTGTACTACCTTGTTGACCCTGCAGCTTAAAATAAAAAGCATCATCATCTTGAGCAACAACATTCATTGTTGACCAGTTTTGTTATCAGTGACTCCTCACAGTGTTTCTTTAAGCTTTATATTGTAAAAACTATCAGGTAGGAATGCACCAATACCAATTCTTTCCAACATGAGTAGTGTGCGAGTACTTGCATTTGAGTACTCACTGATACATACTGAGTACTTAAGCCAATACACACATTCATTTTTTTCCACATATGTTATTTGAACAACATTCACATTGTGATGAACTGTTCTGATATGGATCCCTCTCTAGAAATGCTGCACTATTTGAACATTTTTTGACAATAAGATTTCACAAGTTAATAGTTTCACTGTTAAAAACTGTTCCAACATCAAAGGTACATCTCAGTGTGACACTATGAGTCCATGTTGAGCATTTTGTCGTCCACTAGGAGGCAGCGCTCCAAAAACTTTCCTACAACATAAAAGCCACAGAGGAAAATGGTGACCTGTTTATGAACCCCTGTCTTCTCCTACGTCCTCTGATATATTACATATAGGCGTGTCAGCGCCCTAGTGACTTCATTCGGTATATCTACTGAGAGATTTGAAGATGAGCGGCAGAGGAAAGGGAGGAAAAGGACTGGGCAAAGGAGGCGCTAAGCGTCACCGTAAAGTCCTCCGTGATAACATCCAGGGAATCACCAAGCCCGCTATCCGCCGTCTGGCTCGCCGCGGTGGAGTCAAGCGGATCTCCGGTCTCATCTACGAGGAGACCCGCGGTGTGTTGAAGGTGTTCCTGGAGAACGTCATCCGTGACGCCGTCACCTACACCGAGCACGCCAAGAGGAAGACCGTGACCGCCATGGATGTGGTGTACGCTCTCAAGAGGCAGGGACGTACTCTGTACGGCTTCGGAGGCTAAACTGCTGCTGCAGCCTTACAACCAACAAAGGTCCTTTTCAGGGCCACCCACACTCCTGAAAGAGTTCATTCTAAAATTGTACTGGTTTTATCAGTATTAATTACCTTTGTATAGTGACCCGTTGTGTTGACAATTCAAGCTATCATAATGACTACATGCCTATAAACTATATAACCGTCACACTCATTCAAGATGCAACTTTGTTTCTACTTAAAATGTCTGCTCAGCATGATCTGACGTCAGCTGCTCATTTGTTGATACAAAGTATCAGAATCAAGGTTCCTCAACCTGCCAAGAAACACATCTAATACTGGGGAGTGTTTTAGTTTGTGGTTTATACATTTATTTTGGTTTCTATATGCTTGTATACACGAATAAACCATATAACCGTCACACTCATCAAGGTGCAACTTTGTTTTTATATAATCTGTCTAAAACAAGAGTGTGCTCTGACGTCAGCTGCTCATTTGGTGCTACAAAGTATCTGAATCAAGGTTCCTGAACCCACCAAGGCTGTGCAGCATATCTAATACTGGAACATTTTATAATTACTTTATGGTTTATATATTGCCTCTCCCCTTTCTGGGAGTTCAGTTTGATTTAATGAAGACTGAACTTGAACACATAAACCTTATTTGATCATAAATTGGTGCTGCTTGCCAGTCTGTTAGAAAATTGTCATTTAAAATTAGGCTGAGACTTTAATGGTTTAGAGGTGTGGTTGATCGAACAAGTATCTGAGATCAGTTTTAAACTGAATTTACGTTTGACTTTATGAACAATGTTCATAAAAAACGGATAGATTTTTAAGTTAAAAGCATCTTCATGGTTTACCAGATCAGATTTGTCTTATTGTGTGTGACTAGTCAGTTTTATTATTATTTGACTTTGTTCTGTACTGTAAATACTGTGTATATTAGACAAGTAAAGTAGTTCATGGTTTTGTGATTTCTATGTATTTCATATCATTCAAAATGGTGTTCAGGATGTTTGAGATTAAAAAACGTTTTTTTTTTTGTATTAAGTATGAAAAAGGACATTCGGGAGTAGAAGGAAATAAGTTATACTGTTAATTATTCTTGTGAATGTGAATCAGGATGATGGTCAGTTGTGATTTTGATAAGGATACTTGAGTCTTGTTAAAGAATAAACCTTCCTGTATAACTACAATGTCAGCTCAACGTGTGGGTCTTCTCTATTCTTGCCACAGCTCGTCACGTTGAGACAATAACATATTTGTCCTCCTGGTAGCAATACCAGAGGGGCAACATTGACTTATCACAGTTAATCATTGGTTTAAAAGTTTAACTTATCCCCACATTGTGATCATGTCATACACGTCCCCTTTATCTCAAGATCTCCTCTGTGAGATCTGAATGTTTTCTAAACACGTGAACACAGTGAAGCAGTGACCCAGATCCCAGCTCACTCCTGCTGCTTCGCTGAGGAACACTACACTGCTTCACAAACATACATTTTATTGTTTTCAAATGTTTCATTCAGCCGACTGTTTCTTAATTTTTGCGCTTCTGTGCACAAAATAGTGGCATTGGCGGGCATTCTAACGGCCAGACCCAATCCCACAAAATACGACCTCCGCCCTCTCAACCAGGAGGAGATGAACCAATCACAGACAAGGCACAGCACAGCTTGCTCTCCATGCAGCATCTATAAGAACAGACTCCCTCCGTCTCCACCTCATCATTCTGATTTGTGAAGAATCAAGATGCCTGAAGCCGCCAAGTCTGCGCCCAAGAAGGGCTCGAAGAAAGCCGTGAGCAAGGCCGCCGGCAAAGGAGGCAAGAAGAGGAGAAAGGCCAGGAAGGAGAGCTACGCCATCTACGTGTACAAGGTGCTGAAGCAGGTCCACCCCGACACCGGCATCTCGTCCAAGGCCATGAGCATCATGAACTCGTTCGTCAACGACATCTTCGAGCGCATCGCCTCCGAGGCGTCTCGTCTGGCTCACTACAACAAGCGCTCCACCATCTCTTCCAGGGAGATCCAGACCGCCGTGCGGCTCCTGCTGCCCGGTGAGCTGGCTAAGCACGCTGTGTCTGAGGGCACCAAGGCCGTCACCAAGTACACCAGCTCCAAGTAGACCATCTGCTGCTGATCAAAACCAACGGCTCTTTTAAGAGCCCCCCCAATTCATCTGAAGAGGTTCCTTTTTAATTGAATGGTCGGTTGTTTTTGTTGGCTTCTATTTAGCCATGTATAAAGTAAAGCTTATGACTCGATTTTCCTCCAAAGCAATGAACCATATTCAGAATGATTGTCTTTGGTTTGACTGACCATGTCACTGTTGTGAAAGGTGAAAAATACGATGGGACAACTGCTTTTCAGCTTGACATTGCACCAGAAGCAAGTGTAAGACGATTGTTGGCTCAAAATGTGGGACACATGACACCTGGGAGTTTAATAACATCGGGTAATCAGCAACATTGGACTAGTAGTCAGTGAGCAGCTGATTGGAGGACACAAAACTGAACATAACATCACACTGAAACAATCGGATACCGTGAACAACATAACTTTACATAGTCTCGCCAATAAAGCTAAGATCGCAGTTAAAAACGTTACAAATGTTTTATGTTCAAATTTCCACCCCAAAATACTTCAGCAGTGCCTCGAGCAGAATCCTCAGTGAGAGCGGCTGATTGGAGGAAGATTAATTCAAAGCTTCTCTGACGCTGAGCGCGGGTCAGTCTGCTGGAAGCGGCTTCTCATTGGTGCGTCACGGACTGGCTCGCGCTCTCCTCCCTATATAAGACAGCCTTTGTCCACGCAGCACCACAGTTTCAGTAAGCTTCAGCTCGACAAACAACCCGACAAAATGAGTGGCAGAGGAAAGACCGGCGGCAAAGCCAGAGCGAAGGCCAAGACCCGCTCGTCTCGTGCGGGACTCCAGTTCCCGGTCGGTCGTGTTCACAGGCTGCTGCGTAAAGGAAACTACGCTCAGCGTGTGGGAGCCGGAGCTCCCGTGTACCTGGCGGCGGTGCTGGAGTACCTGACCGCTGAGATCCTGGAGCTGGCTGGAAACGCTGCCCGCGACAACAAGAAGACCAGAATCATCCCCCGTCACCTGCAGCTGGCGGTGCGCAACGACGAGGAACTCAACAAGCTGCTGGGCGGAGTGACCATCGCTCAGGGCGGCGTGCTGCCCAACATCCAGGCTGTGCTGCTGCCCAAGAAGACCGAGAAGCCGGCAAAGTCCAAGTAAATCGGCCCTTAACCAAAAAACACAAAAGGCTCTTTTAAGAGCCACTCACGTCTCACAAAGGGCAAAAAATCCTCTCACAACAATGACTTGTTAAAAATAGCATAATCTATTGGTGCACACATGAGATGACCTATATTTTCAGATTGTTTTATTCTTCATAATTTCAAGTCTCCCCATTATGCAATGGCAAGGACTACAATCTCAGATCGACACTTACAATTTTATCAGTTTAATTTGTTTTGATGAGTAAATAAAATGCACTTTCAAAAACGTCTGTAAATGGCATTCATTCACTGCTAACATCTACCTTGGTGCTTAATTTGATGTGCCCCCCCCCCCCCCCCAGATTAGTTGGTCCACACGTTCAGGAAGAAGCACAATAATATAGTGATATTGTCAATATCCTCTGCTGTGCTGAACACAAGTTCAGAGAAACACTGCCAGTGCACGATTTAGCAGCATTTCAAACCACCTGCTTCTTGACACGTCTACCATCTTTCTAAGTACTTCTAAACGCCTGATTTTGTGTTCAGTGCATCAAAGATCTCATTACATGCTTTATGCTGCTCTCGTTGACCTCAGGGCTTGCAAAATGTGTATCCTGCTGATTCAATGTGCCTTTTCACAGGATTGATGCCACAATCTCCAAGTCACTAATACATTGAACTCTGGACCCTCCATACAATAAATTATGACACTGCATCACGGTGTTACTGTAAATGTGGGACAATGAAAAACTTTGTAGCAATGAATGAGGAACTGAAGACATCAGATACATTGTAACAACAAATGAAGGGCTGATGTCACACGGTTCTTAAATTAATGTGACGGTTATATGGTTTATTCATGTATATATAAGCGTGTAGTCTTTATGATCGCTTCAATTGTCAAAATAGTGGTCACTACAGAGGTAATTAATACTAATTTTTTTGACCCTCTACATTAACATACTAGATGATTAAAGTGGCAGTTTATTTTCTGCCATGTGACCAAAGAAGTTTCTTCATTAGATTGAACAGAAAGAGATTCCTTAAGTCCCACAAAGGAGATACAATATAGAGACCAAAATAAATGTAAAGTAATTAAAACACTTCCCAGTATTGGCTATGGTACGCAGACTTGACAGGCTCAGGGAGCTTGGTTGTTACTTTGTAGCAACAAATGAACAGTGACGTCAGAGCATGAGCTTGTTTTAGACACGAACTTTCAAGTAAAAACAAAGTTGCACCTTAATGAGTGTGACGGTTATATGGTTTATTCATGGTATACAAGCATGTAGAAACCAAAATAAATGTATAATCCATAAACTAAAACACTCCCCAGTATTAGATATGTTGCTGAGACTTGGCAGGTTGAGGAACCTTGATTCTGATACTTTGTAGCAACAAATGAGCAGCTGACGTCACATCATGCTGAGCAGATTTTAAGTAGAAACAAAGTTGCATCTTGAATGTGACGGTTACATGGTTTATAAGCATTATGATCACTTGAATTATCAACATAACGGGTCACTACAAAGGTAATCAAGACTCATAAAACCAGTACAGTTCTAGAATTATCTCTTTCAGGAGTGTGGGTGGCCCTGAAAAGGACCTTTGTTGGTTGTAAGGCTGCAGCAGCAGTTTAGCCTCCGAAGCCGTACAGAGTACGTCCCTGCCTCTTGAGAGCGTACACCACATCCATGGCGGTCACGGTCTTCCTCTTGGCGTGCTCGGTGTAGGTGACGGCGTCACGGATGACGTTCTCCAGGAACACCTTCAACACACCGCGGGTCTCCTCGTAGATGAGACCGGAGATCCGCTTGACTCCACCGCGGCGAGCCAGACGGCGGATAGCGGGCTTGGTGATTCCCTGGATGTTATCACGGAGGACTTTACGGTGACGCTTTGCGCCTCCTTTGCCCAGTCCTTTTCCTCCCTTTCCTCTGCCGCTCATCTTCAAGTCTAAGTGTGAATAAACTGAATACAGTCGCTGAGGCTCTGACACGCGCATATATATCACAACTGAGGACGTAGGAGAAGACGGGGGCGCAACTTACATTTGTCCTCCTGAGAACCCCTTATACCGTTGAACATGTAATAAAACACACCAATAACCTTTAATTGTTCCTTTGGATAATATATTCCTCTGTATTTCACCCATTGATGGTTAACCTACTATATTTATATATATATATATCTTTTGTTGTTCTCTATTGCAGCTCATTTATGCAAGCTCTGGTGGAATTGACAATGCTACAAAGATAATTTTCAATGGATACATTTCTACAAGATCAGTTGCCCTGAGCGCTTCAAACAATAAACCCTGAACTGCTGTTTTATCCTTGTGTTGTAAATACCCCCTGGGGAGTGTAGTTTTGCCGTTTTTAATATCTTGTTATCTTACTATTCAATTTGATGTTATTCTTAATCTGAATATCATGTCTTATTCATAGTCCACGTAAAAATAATTTACTACTGGAGGGCGGATCGATCCTCATATCGCTTTTACAGATACTTGCAATGTATAAAATGAAACAACGCCAGTATGATACTTTCATTTGTTTCTCGAAACATACAATATTTAGTTGTAAATAGGTATTGCAAGACCAGCCCTGAAATTACATTTTGGAATTTCCTTTGGTAAGGTAACCAGTTAGGTTTCGATCTGTAGGTAATCAAAAATGGTGTATATATATATAAATAAATCAATGGTAGGCCATATAAAAATTTTTTATAAACGCTATTGAAGACAAGATAGCAGCATTAACACAAAGGAATCTCTCCAGATGAATTGGGGGGCTCTTAGAAGAGCCGTTGGTTTTGATCAGCAGCAGATGGGTCTACTTGGAGCTGGTGTACTTGGTGACGGCCTTGGTGCCCTCAGACACAGCGTGCTTGGCCAGCTCACCAGGCAACAGGAGCCGCACGGCGGTCTGGATCTCCCTGGAAGTGATGGTGGAGCGCTTGTTGTAGTGAGCCAGACGAGACGCCTCGGAGGCGATGCGCTCGAAGATGTCGTTGACGAACGAGTTCATGATGCTCATGGCCTTGGACGAGATGCCGGTGTCGGGGTGGACCTGCTTCAGCACCTTGTACACGTAGATGGCGTAGCTCTCCTTCCTGGTCTTTCTCCTCTTCTTGCCTCCTTTGCCGGTGGTCTTGCTCACGGCTTTCTTTGAGCCCTTCTTGGGCGCTGACTTGGCGGGTTCAGGCATCTTGATTCTCCGGTACTTCGCAACAACGAATGAGCAGCAGACGTCAGAGGGACTCTTCTTATAGACCCTGCATGTAAAAACCACTGTGCTGTCTCCCAGTGGTGATTGGTTCAGCTCAGCGAATGGTTGGAGGGATTTTCTTGTTTCTATGGAAACATTTCCTTTGTCCTTCACACTGCGCACCAGTTGTTGAAATCCGTCGTTTTCTCTTCGACAAATTGAAATATAATCCATTCAGCAGAGCAGAATCTTAATAGGTGAATAAATCAGCATGTGAGAAAAGCCTCCTGACGTTTAGAGAAAAAAAAACAGACCTCAAATATGAGAACATTCCTGTATGCACATTCAAAACAGTAAAATGTTTACGTGATCAGAATAATCTGGAATGTGGAGTCAAGCTCCATTGCAAAAGAGGCAGTGACATGTCAACTTCCAATATCATTCATGGAAATGTAATTATATAGTAAAAGATGTTCCATAACTATAGTAGCTGTTGAGTCTTTTTATTCATGAAGTTTAACTCCTGCTATACTGGAGAACGTTTAGATAACATTTCGCACTGTCATTAAAGGCAATTAGGAAAGTTTTCAAAACTGCACTAGTATCAAGGATAAAGACACTAAAACCACATCGTTTCTTCATGAAATAAACTTGATTGTGGAATTTCTATATTATACAGGGAACATGTGAATATTGAATTATATTGGTCCGTTGTATAAATGGATGAGACTATGGAAATATGTATGCAAGGAAGCATCTCTCGAAAAAGTGTGGAGGCTCTTAAAAGAGCCGTTGTGGTGGTTGGTGGAGCAGCAGACTGAACTTTAAGCTCTCTCTCCACGGATGCGGCGGGCCAGCTGGATGTCTTTGGGCATGATGGTCACCCTCTTGGCGTGGATGGCGCACAGGTTGGTGTCTTCGAACAGGCCCACCAGGTAAGCCTCGCTGGCCTCCTGCAGAGCCATGACAGCAGAGCTCTGGAAGCGCAGGTCGGTCTTGAAGTCCTGAGCGATCTCTCGCACCAGGCGCTGGAAGGGCAGCTTGCGGATCAGCAGCTCGGTGGATTTCTGGTAGCGACGGATCTCTCGCAGAGCCACAGTACCGGGCCTGTAACGGTGAGGCTTCTTCACTCCGCCGGTGGCCGGGGCGCTCTTGCGGGCAGCCTTGGTGGCCAGCTGCTTCCTGGGAGCTTTGCCTCCAGTGGACTTACGGGCGGTCTGCTTGGTACGAGCCATTGTTCCTGCTCTCGCTGTGTAAAGACAAGTGGAGAAAGAGCGGAGACTCGCTGCATTTAAGCACCGAGACCAGCTGGGACACCGTGACGTCACTATGTCTGATTGGTCAGCAGCGTCACGAGGAGAGGCCCCCCAGCTGAGACTGAGCTGCTGATTGGAGGACAGTCATTTGACAGTGCCGCGTGAAGTGAGAGCGGTTCTCCCTCTGCTGCTGTGTGACGAGCACTAACTACACTGGACTGTTTGTTCAAGAAAAACTTTCTGGACAATGACTTTACTTCAGAACAGTTGAAATCTTCAATATTTGTTTTGTCTGGAAATAAAATATTTGACTTGAAATATATTGATTTGGCCTAAAAACTGCATTCAGACAAATTTGATTTGTCTTTATTTTTTGAGGACATAAAAGTGACTTTTGGAAGTTCATAGACACTAATGGTAATAAAAACATCCCCGTTTCCTAAGCACAGTGAAAGTGTCCAAACTTAAAATCTAAGTTGTGTTTTATTCCACTTTATATTCGCTCTGCTTAATGTAATGGCTAGAAGTAATGTTTCCCTCAAGAACGGACAGTCAGGCTGCTTTCCAGTTATGCACCAGATTTATGAACCAGCCTGCCAGAGAAGCTGAAGGTTGTAGAGAAAGTTCATGCATGTTCAAAACGTTTTTGTCCCTTGATATGTATTTATATTTTATATGTATGTACAATGGCAATGGGAGGACGGATTTAAAGCACTTTGCTGCTACATTCTGTTTAATTTGCAAGATATTTTTAAGCCTTAAACGAGTTGAGACCCTGAAGAGATGAATGTAGTGAACAATGTTTGTGCAGTGAAGGAATAGTGATGAGGACTGATCTCTTTACTGAAGCTGTGGTGGCTCTTAGAAGAGCCTTTGCGGAGTGTTTGTTGACAGTGAGAGCTCACTTCTTCTTGGCTGCCGTCTTCTTGGCTTTGGGTTTAGCAGCCTTCTTTGCGGGGGCTTTCTTGGCTGCAGGTGCTTTCTTGGCTGCGGGGGCCTTCTTCTTAGTCACCTTCTTGGGGCTCTTGGCGGCCCTCTTGGGGCTCTTGGGTGCGGGTTTCTTGGCCGCTGCGGGTTTCTTGGCCTTCTTGGGAGACTTCTTAGCAACTGCGGTCTTCTTGGCTGCTGCCTTGGGCTTTTTAGCTGCGACGGCTTTCTTGGCGGCGGGCTTCTTGGCTGTAGGAGCCGCTTTCTTTGCGGGCTTCGCGACCTTGGTGTCGGCCTTCTTGTTCATCTTGAAGGAGCCGGAGGCCCCGGTCCCCTTGGTCTGGACCAGAGTCTCCTTGGCCACCAGGCTCTTGACGGCGGTCTTGACGCGGACCTTGTTCTTTTCCACGTCGTAGCCTCCGGCAGCCAGAGCCTTCTTGAGGGCGGCCAACGACACGCCGTTCCGCTCCTTGGAAGCGGCAACAGCCTGGACGATGAGCTCGCTCACGCTGGGGCCGGCTTTCTTCGGGGCGGACTTCTTCTTGGCGGCCTTCGGCTTTGCCGGAGCGGCAGCGGCGGCTGGAGCTTCTTCTGCCATTCTTCCAAATAACAAGCTGAGGTTTCTAGTCGAGAAGCAACGAGAGTCAGAGTTCAGATGAAAATCTCCGAGCAGCAGGCGGGACTTAAACACACCATGAGAACCGTGGAGACTCAACCCAGCGCGCGGCTCCGGTGTGCAGGCTGAACGGCGTCACTTGTGTTTTCTGTGCGGAGAATAAAGAGTTTCTAATGACTTTGTGAGCATCGCTGCTCCATGAAAGTGAAGGAGTCCACAGCGGACTGCTGTCTCTTCATGTTCAGCTCACATTCACTTCTCACAATCTCTGCAATTCGTTACTGGAGCCTTCAAAAGTCACACATTCAGCCCGGAACTCAGCGCTGCCCAGCGACTTGTCCCTCTCTTTTCTACAAGAAAATACCTTCACACGCAGCAAATATCCACCAAAACACACTTTACAGCTTCAGCACACGCTTTTCCACAGAGTCCGAGCAGAAACTTTGCACTGCTGATGAGCATTTTGTGATAAAATGAGGATTTTGTAGGAGCAGCAAACACACTGATGGAGGCGGAAGCAGAGCGCAGCCAGCTCGTTTCTGACATCAGCTGTGAGGGGATCCCACTCATATTAGTACTTTAAACATTTCATTTAGACAGGGAAAAAACTCAAAGTGGATATCACATTGTCAACGTGATCATTCCGAGGTTTAACATAAGACAAACAACAACAACAATGTTTGATTATTAGTGTTGAAGGAATTAAGTTGGTTGTGTTCACAGTACAACATCAAATTCCTCTTTTAATTTTGGAATACATTTAATCTGTGTTGAATGGATTTAAGTGTATGAATGTGAGATCTTATAGTCAGTTCATTTAGTTTAGTCTCTTTACTTATCACATGTTAACAAAAATAGTACAAGGGGGTGGTGAACAGACATTTATATTTCTTGTTTAACTTTCCTGAAACCGTTTTATTCTGTGACTAGTATAGTTTGTGTGGAGCCATGTCAAAGAATTTTCCTAAGGAATTAATAAACTTAACTAATTCTGAATAATAACCATCTCAGTTCACACATTCAGTCATAATCAAGCAGCCAAAGTTCTGTAGGACATTTTTTCTTTGTAAAAGTAATCATCATTGGATAAAGAGTTACTATTTCAATTTATGTTAAAACATCTGCCAAGATAATCATTAAGGACAGCTCTGAATCATCTACCTGAGCCCAAAGATAGAAATGTGTATCTGTCACGTGCAACACATTAACCCACATCACAGTGTGTCACTGATCATTACGAGCATAATCACTCTCCTACTGATCAGGGCATGGTACTGCTCATCCTGCATGGCTTGGACTTGTCTCTGTCTAAAAACACGTGATGAGAATGAAGTGCACCTCATCACATTACAATGTCGCCATCATGTTGAGGTGAGCTGAACATTGCCAACATGAACAGAGGGCCTGCTCTGTTCATGCCAATACCAGAGCAATGAGATTGATACTTTGTTTCAGTTTTTCTCCTGTATGCTGCTCCAACCTCACTCCACCTACCAGACAGTACAATGTATGGGAGAAAGTTGTTTTATTTGAACTTGATCAGTTGTCTTCTGTTTACATATAAACTTTTACCAAATTGTTTCAGATTTAACCAATTAATAAACCAAAGGGAAAAGCAAAAACACTTGAATCTGAATATTTTTCATATCAACTTGATGATGAATCAACTTTGAGTATCAAGGTATCAGCGATACTGGCCCATTTACTTTACCAGATGACCTTCAGTATCTCACACCATTAGTAAACTGCATACTTGGAATTCGACAGCCGACAGCCAGTGGGGGAAATTATGCAGAAAATTAAAATATATATTTTCCAAGTTATAGGTTATCTCATTTGTGCACCAATAGATTATTCTATTTTTAACAGGTCATTGTTGTGAGAGGATTCTTTGCCCTTTGTGAGACGTGAGTGGCTCTTAAAAGAGCCTTTTGTGTTTGTTGGTTAAGGGCTGATTTACTTGGACTTGGCCGGCTTCTCGGTCTTCTTGGGCAGCAGCACAGCCTGGATGTTGGGCAGCACGCCGCCCTGAGCGATGGTCACTCCGCCCAGCAGCTTGTTGAGCTCCTCGTCGTTGCGCACCGCCAGCTGCAGGTGACGGGGGATGATTCTGGTCTTCTTGTTATCGCGGGCAGCGTTTCCAGCCAGCTCCAGGATCTCAGCGGTCAGGTACTCCAGCACCGCCGCCAGGTACACGGGAGCTCCGGCTCCCACACGCTGAGCGTAGTTTCCTTTACGCAGCAGCCTGTGAACACGACCCACCGGGAACTGGAGTCCAGCACGAGACGAGCGGGTCTTGGCCTTCGCTCTGGCTTTGCCGCCGGTCTTTCCTCTGCCGCTCATTTTGTCGAGATGTTCGTTGAGTTGAAGCTCAGTCAAACTGTGGTGCTGCGTGGACAAAGTCTGTTTTATATAGGGAGGAGAGCGCGAGCCAGTCCGTGACGCACCAATGAGAGAAGGAGCTTCCAGCAGACTGACCCGCGCTCAGCGTCAGAGCCACTTTAACTTTCCTCCAATCAGCAGCTCTCACTGAGGAGGGGGTTTCTCCTCTAGGCTCTTGCTAAACTCATAACGTTTTACCGCCAATTGCAGTCCACTAGAACACAAAACGTATTTTCAAAGACGGTTTCTAATTGCCGTCGCTCACATTTATTGGCCAAATTGTGAAGTTATTCATTGTGCGCGGTATCACATGTTTCAATGAGATGTTTTTCACACTGATGTGTTCACTTTCGTTTGTAGCCAGTTAACGGATCAAATAACGTACCTGCACTCATGATTGAGTAGTGTTGAAGGACATTTTCTGAAATTACTATCTGTATAAAGTGTCTAAGCTACAGTAAAATAATGTAGACAAAACAAAGCTTAAATTAAACAAATAGTGACACTGTACTGGCCCCATACACGTATATATGTAGTAAACATATTCCTCTTCAGTTATTTATATACTTAACAGCATTGTTTCATGTAGATGTGGAAGGAAAAACACTTTTGCTTTATTGTGCATTTAATGAGCCCAAGATGTTGTGCCTCTAATAGTTCTTACTTTGATATAATACATGTACTGACACTACCATTTTGTAGGATAAGTAACTCTACCAGCCTAGTTTATAGTGGTATACTAGTTTTTAATTCACAACTGTAGTGCTCACATTTCAGAACTGGAGATGACCTTCAGACGAATTGGGTGGCTCTTAGAAGAGCCGTTGGTTTTGATCAGCAGCAGATGGTCTACTTGGAGCTGGTGTACTTGGTGACGGCCTTGGTGCCCTCAGACACAGCGTGCTTGGCCAGCTCACCGGGCAGCAGGAGACGCACGGCGGTCTGGATCTCCCTGGAAGAGATGGTGGAGCGCTTGTTGTAGTGAGCCAGACGAGACGCCTCGGAGGCGATGCGCTCGAAGATGTCGTTGACGAACGAGTTCATGATGCTCATGGCCTTGGACGAGATGCCGGTGTCGGGGTGGACCTGCTTCAGCACCTTGTACACGTAGATGGCGTAGCTCTCCTTCCTGGCCTTTCTCCTCTTCTTGCCTCCTTTGCCGGTGGTCTTGCTCACGGCTTTCTTGGAGCCCTTCTTGGGCGCAGACTTAGCGGCTTCAGGCATCTTGATTCTTCACAAATCAGAATGGTGAACTGGAAGCGGTGGGAGTCCTTCTTTGTAGTGGCTGTATGTAGATCGGGCTGTGCTGTCCCCTGTCTGTGATTGGTTCAAATATTCCTGGTTGGAGATGGGGGGTATTGTTGTGGGTCTGACCGTTAGACTGCCCGCCAACTCTAGTGGTTTGTAGAAGCGGGTAAAATAAGGAAACGACAGCTGAATGAAAGATAAGTGTAATATTTCTATGTGAAATATCAGTGGAGTGTTTCTCAGCAAAGCAGCAGGAGTTTGAAGTCAGGAGTGAGCTGGAATCTGGGTCAGTGCTTCACAGTGTTCACATATTCAGAAAACAATAAACAACAATAAAATCTAACAAAGGAGATGAGCTCAGATAAAAGAGAATGTGTATGACGTGATCACATAATGTGGGGAACAGTTTAAGGTTTTTGAACCCATGGTTGATTAACCCTGCGATTAGTTCTGTGACAAGTCAAGACTAGTTGATGAGAGTGGCTGCTGTTTGTTTGCTGCTGTGATAAAAGAAGCCTGAGTGTGAACAATTTCACTCACTGTGGACATTTTTGTTGTTGTGTTCTCAGACAAAGTTGTATCTTGTTCTAGATCAAACTGAACTCAAATAAATGCGTAAACTTTGAGGAATTAAAATGATTTCCCAGTGTTGAGATATGTGCAAATACTGTGTTCATTTTGATAAATGCTTATGTCAGACAGCGACACTAGTGCTGTTCAAGTTTCAACGTATCGTTCAAAACCCGCGAGTCACTTCAGTGAATGGTGATTCAAAAGTTATCACGTTCATGAACTCGTTCACAGAGTCATTCTTGCTGCAGCCATCCAGATGCAGAGAAGAAAGCAAAAATGCCACTGCTGTGCTGCTGCTAGTCAAACTGCAAATATATAAGTATATCACATTGCTCACTCTCGTCACCCTGTGGAAAAAGCAACTGTGCTGCTACTGCTAATAGCGGATAAAAGCAGCCCGGGCCCACCCATTTTAGGTCCAGGCCCACCTATTCCGACCATGCTTTTGACCCAGGCCTATAGTGAGTAGTGAGTGATTGTCATTCCAGCAGTTCGTCCAATAAGCAGCTTGAGGAATGCTTCTCAGCCAATCAGTGGCTTCGACCCCATTTAGAAAACATAAAAAACATACTCAAAGTTTCAAATGCCATCCATCCATCCAGCTTGTTCATTCATTCATCAATCAATCAATTGTTTACTAATTCATGATTTCATCTATCCATCAATTCATACTTTAACAAATTCTATATTGTGTGATTTGCTATGCGTTTCCTTTTTATTTTTCTTTGTTTTCAGTTTTGTCATGATCATGTCTAAAATTAGGCGATCTGTATTTATTTTTATTTGTGCATGAGGGTGAATGGTCACTCTTTTCCTTCAATAAAGTGTTGGGACTGCATGCAATTCTTGTCCTCACCATTGAAGTATGGGGGCGCTAGTCTTAAATGTCACTTTAAATTAGACTGCCGCTTCATTTCAAACAGGGAAATCTCGTAAATTTTGAATTTCCTGAGATAAATAAGTTGGGGGACTCTGAGGGGCAGCAACGGGAAGCTGATCCAGGTCTGTGGTGGCGTCTGTCTGAAAGTAATGTTGATAAACTGTATTTCTACGTAGTCTAAAGATAATGATCCATTGGCAAAAAGTTACATTTACGTAGTGAATAATAGTGTTTATAAAACTATTGGGGCTGCATATTGGAGCAGCTACGGGCAGGGCAGGGCTCCTCTGGAGTCAGATTTACAATTGTACGAACTGAAAAGAGCATCTTATTTCACTATTCATCCAACAGCATGCGATTGGTAATGCTTCATATCTCATCATCATTCCTCTTTCAATTACACTTACACCAACACAAACATACACACATGTTTGTCCCACAAAGAAAGTGTCTTTAATAGCAATGGATAGAGTACCCTTCTTGTGTCCAAGCAATTCATATTTACTGTAAACAAATTAAAGCATAGAGACGTATGCAGCCCAAATGTAATTTTTACCTTCCGTGAAAAGTTCTGTTATTTTTCAAACTTTGAATTTAGGTGGTTTAATTAATTTTAATAAAGGTTGTCTATCAAAATGATGAGGAAAATAAATATTATGTTTGGCCAAAAGTTTAGTTATCACATACTTGAATTTATTTTATGATTATTCCTATCTTTTTTCAATAAATTAAAAAAAAGAAAAGAAAAAAGAAAACCTCTCATTGTCTCACAATGGAGACCATGCGCCAAAATTCGGTTCATGTACGCCCCCTAGGGGTGAGGCTGGGTACCTGCCTGCTTTACTGGCTTGACTTTTTCTCTGCACTTTATCGTACGATCAGCGGGAACAATTCTCTCACACATACATTAAGGACATTACAGAGACTGCAGAGAGTCATGCTGTATAACAAATATTTCTGTAAAGTTCATATTGGCGAAATGCTGAGGAACAGACATGGGCACTGTCATGTGACCCAGTTTGTATTGGATCACAATCAGACATGAGGCACAGCTCTCCACTGTCTCACCGGGGATTTCTGCCGTGGATTTGATCGCCAAATACTCAAACTCTGCGATTGTTTTCCTTAATAAAATGTGAAAAATGTGTAGAGTCATACTGGAAATGCATCTTTAACAGAAATCAGTAAGAATTAAAACGTATTTGATGTATGTTTTTCTTTTTTCATGAAGAAAAAAAAGAAAAACGCACGTCACTGCCGCCAGTCTATCACAGAGAACCACACACACACTCACATTCACAGCTGGGGGTAATTTTTGATCACCAGTTAACCTCACATGCATGTTTTTGGACTTTGGGACATGGAGAGAACATGCAAACTCCACACAGAAAGACCCGGCCAATATTGGAACTGGGACTCTCGCTGTGAGGCAAGAGTTATTAACCACTGCACCACCAACCATGTGGTCCAAAATATGTTTATACACGTACATCATTTTCTTATTTGTATGTATGATATTGTTGTCCTTATTTCATTCGTTTTATCACTGGTGTTTAATTTGTATATTTAATTCTATTTAAAAAAAAAATATTTTTTTAAATTATTTCTAAGTGTTTGCATGTGAATTAACTTACGTGTGTTTCCTTACAATATTGATTGTATTTATTATTGTTTCAGCGCCACTTGCCGTACATGTCCAATGGGTGTCGCTGTGGTTCCTCGGGGAGCTCGCGCTGCCCTTTCCACGCCGATAGAGGAAGGAGTTAGCCTAGCATGCTGAGTTTGATGGAGCCTGAGCCGGGGGCGGACAACCACGATGGAGCGGCATCGAGAGGACACGGCGTAGCTTCACCTCGAACCCGGGAGGCTCTATGACTCTGTCGGCGTGGACACAGTAACCGAGGACGGAGAGGAACGCCGGGATATGCAGTGAGTTGGAAACGGCCAATCCCGCTCAAAGTTGAAGCCGCCGGGCCCTCCGCGGCTAACTTTAGCCACTTAGCTCGGTACCCGCCTCTAATCTGGACACCTGACAGCTTTGCAAAGGCTTCAATCGCTACCGAGGGGCGTTTAGAGCACACGGTGTGGTCGTGTTTAATACCTCCGCTGGCACCGTGGGTGTTCGCATGTGTTCGGGGAATATATATCACATGTTCTTTGCATTGCGAGACAGTTGGCGCCTGTGAGGATGCTGGGAAGAGGAGTGGCTCTCTCGCTCTCTCTCCCTCCTAGTAGAGTGTCTCTCTCTCTCTCTCTCTCCTTCTCCTAGTATGAGTGTGTGTGTGTGTGTGTGTCACGTGTGGTAGATGACACTGACCTCATCACCACAGTGCCTCAGGTGATGTGCAGGTGTGGCCTCTTGGCTTGACCCTCCCACTCTCCGTCCAGGTCATGAAGCGAGTTCGCACTGAGCAGATCCAGTATGCTGTGACTCAGTACCTTAAGAGGAGGCAGTATGTGGACACTGATGGCTCCCTGAAGGGAGCCAAGCTCTTCCAGTCCGCTGAAGAGATGGCGGCCAGCCTCACAGGTGAGCAGTCTGCACAAGAAAGATTTAGGCCATTTTTCCCATGGCAACGTTTTTTTTTTTGTGTGTGTGTGTGTTTGATTACAGGGAAAAGGCAGAAACACTGAAAACGATGTAATTAGTATGCCAGGCTGCGAGTTACAACTATTGGTTGGTGTTGTGGCGAAGTCACACATGCATAGATTCGTATGGACAGAAAACCAAATTTGATTGTTTTTAAAAGTGGCATTTTCCCCCTAAATACCGAAAACAAAACGGAACTTTTGATTTTCATCTTTAGTTTGATGATCCGAGCCAATTTGATTCATTGCTTGTTAGTTTTAAATCACATTTGGTCAGTCTCATCGCATTTTAATTTGAGTTGACTAAAAGTCGATTACTTGGAATCCAAGAACATATTTAGTGGTTTATAACAAACATGTAAATAAAGTTTTAGGGAATCTTAACATTTTATTTCATCCTTCTGGTAACAAAAAAAAGAAAGAAACATAGTTCATGACTTCTGGCTTTGCAGAAACCTCTGTTGTTGTGATGGTGGCAGTTTCACGAATACCTTTAGACGTGGAACATTAACATGTTTATTTTTAACCAAAATAATTCTAACCGTTCTGTTCATTCTAGTGTAGAAGTCTACTTGCAGCGCAGATCCACTGCTAACTCGTGCAAACTCAGGATTTGAATCAGTCATCGCATTTGAAATAAGCCGCATGCAGTTCAGCAAAGATGACATTTTACCTGCACTGAAGATGAGCGTCTCGCTGTCGTCTCTCCTCTCCCACTGAGCAGTGCAGACCGAGTCGGGTTGTCCCAACGTGGTCTCCGCCGCGCCCTGCCAGTCCGACCCACAACAGTACGAGACTCAGTTCTCCCGGCTGCGGTCCTTTCTCTCAGGTACGACACCCACAATTTCTCTGCTTGCTGAACTGACTTCATTTCCAAAAGGAGTGTGACTTACTCTGACCAGAGGCACAGCAGTGTGAGAATACCATAACCCTTACAACGGAAAGGCAGCATTGCTCATCTTGTAAATCTGTGTGGGATCCTCTTGAGTCGACACTTGCATCACACTAGCGTCAACACCCGGGGTCACGAGGTTGCCCCCCCCCCCAAGGACCACACTAGTTGCCTGCAAACCTGTTCTAAAAATAACACAACTCTCAAGGGAGTTGTGTCCAGAATGTAATTTTATTGCATATAGATTTAGAAATGACTCATTAAAATAGAGTAATTAAAAAATATGTTTAAACACGAAGTTTAGGTCTCTGGTGCGCCGTGTGGAGGAACGGCGCTGACGGAGGTCCTTCACTTTTTTTCTGACATTTGAGGTGCAAAATATATAAGAATCTGTCCTCGTTTGTCGTTCCTCTCCGACCCTATTTGCATCAAGCTGACTGGACTCAATATTATGCAGATAAGCTGAGAACCGATTCTTTATTTGTCGGCCGTGTCTAATGTTGCGGTTGTCTCCCGCACACAGAAGCAGACGTATCCTGGGCGAAGGAGGTGAGCTGCATCCTCTACCCCCTCTTCGTCTACCTCCACCTGGACATGGTCCGCTGCGGCCTGAAGGGGGCGGTCGATGGCTTTTACAGCCGTTTCCACGGCGCCTTTCTTCAGGACGGCGAGCAGCGGGCCACCATCGAGCAGCTGCGCCACGTCCTCACCGCCCAGGACGTCTCGGCCAGCCCCCGGCTGAGCGCCTTCCTGGAGCACAAGTACGTGGTTCACCTGACGGAGTCGGCCCACAACTACCTCCTGCGCTACCTGCAGAGTGAGGACAACGGCGCCCTCTGCAGGGTGCTCAGCTCGCACCTGCAGCTGGAGGTCACCGCCCTGAGGCGAACGGACTACCAGCTCTACGGAGGAGCCGGGGGCGCAACCACCGGCCCCAACTCCACCTCCTCCGCCTCCTCCTGGGCGGGCGTGGACGGGCTGGACGGCGGGGAGGGGGTGGAGGTCCCGGCGGGGATACCGCAGAGCGAGGCGGCGCTGGACGCTCTGCAGGACTGCATCAAGAAGGTGCGAGAGGGGCCCCCCTCGCTCACCACCGTCTGCTTCTACGCCTTCCACCACACGGAGCAGATGCTGAACACGGCCGAGGTCTCCACTGACAGCCGCCTGCTCGCCGCCGGCTTCGACAGCTCCACGGTGAAGCTGTGGAGCCTCCGAGCCAGGAAACTGAAGGCCCGGCCGCATCAGGCCGACGTGTCGCGCATTCGCCTAGCGTGTGACGTGCTGGAGGAGGAGGTGAGTGTCTTCAAGAGGTTTTTAATTTGGATTATAAACCATTTTTAGAATTAACATAGCAAATTATAATTTAAAAAAAAAATCTATTTGTTCTATTGTTTAAAATGTGGATTGTAAACTTGGCTGATGCAGCTGTTGTACTGCGGGAACTCGTCTGTGCAGATAAATCTCAATCCCAGAGGTGCTAAATATTTGAAGATGTCTGACTAACTACCACAGTGTGACATAAAAGTTTGCATTGATATTAGGGATGCAGCGATACCAAAGGAAGACTACGAGTACTAACCTTTAACTACTTGCTGATACTGATTAAATGACACAAAGTTTAAATCCTACTCCATAAATAAACGATTTGCTACGACTGTGCGTCGACTATATTCCATGTAGAGGGACTGAGCTTTCGGTTAATGAGTATCAGTATTCTAGTCTTTCTCAGCATGTAGCATCGCTAGTGTGTGAACCCCAAAACTCCTTAGGATGCAGCACAGCTCAGACTTAAATTAACAGCAACAGCCGGTGCTTCAGATCAACTGGTCTCCCTGTTGACTGGTGATCATCTCCCTTGAGAAGCTATAAACAGACACTTAGAATTAATACCCTGTTGACGGACAACTTTCCCACACACGCATGCACACAGAACAATACGCTATAGACCTTAAGAAAATTGAGAGTAGCCGACATTCGCATGGACAGACGAGGAAGCATTTTAAGGAAACGACATCCTTGTGATGGACGTCAGAGTTGGAGGAGTGATAAAAGACCCTCTTTTTGCCGTGTTTCCTCTCAGGTGGACGAGGAGGACGGCTCGGGCAGCGAGATAAAGACGCTGCGAGGTCACAGCGGCCCCGTGTTTCGCACCGCCTTCCTCACAGACAGCTCGGGCCTGCTGTCCTGCTCCGAGGACACCACCATCCGCTACTGGGACATGGGCAGCTTCACCAACACCACGCTGTACCGCGGCCACGCCTACCCGGTGTGGGACGTGGACGTCAGCCCCTGCAGCCTGTACTTCGCCAGCGGCTCGCACGACCGCACGGCGCGCCTCTGGACGTTCTCCCGCACCTACCCGCTGCGGCTCTACGCGGGCCACCTCGCCGACGTGGACTGCGTCAAATTCCACCCCAATTCCAACTACCTGGCCACCGGCTCCACGGACAAGACCGTGCGCCTGTGGAGCACCCAGCAGGGGGCGTCGGTGCGCCTCTTCACGGGCCACCGCGGCCCCGTGCTCTCGCTGGCCTTCTCGCCGAACGGGAAGTACCTGGCGTCGGCCGGCGAGGACCAGCGGGTCAAGCTGTGGGACTTGGCGTCGGGGACTCTGTTCAAAGACCTGCGGGGACACACGGACAGCGTCAGCAGCCTGTCCTTCAGCCCGGACAGCTGCCTGGTGGCGTCCGCCTCCATGGACAACTCCGTGCGCGTGTGGGACATCCGCAGCTCGCACGGCGGGACGCCGGCTGACGGCTCGTCCGGCGAGCTGGTGGGCCTGTACACCGGGAACACCAGCAACGTGCTCAACGTCCAGTTTATGGCCTGCAACCTCCTGCTGGTGACCGGCAGCGCTCAGGAGAAGGCGGAGCAGTAGCCCCCGCTTCACTGTGCCCACACGCCATTTCCTTTTCTTTCTTTTTTTTCTTTCTTTTTTTTTTTTTTTCCGCCCTGGCTCGTTATTCCAGAATCGCCATAAAGTCCAGTTCTCATGTGAAGACGATCGTCGGCAAACGTCACTTTTACCCAGAGAGACTGTCTTTTCCGACTGGAGGAAGCACAGAGGTGGTGAAGTGTGACGGAGCAGGATGAGCACTGTGGTTTTCAAAGTGCGAGGGAGCGCTGAGCAGCAGGTTGAACTCCCCTTCTTACAGTGAAGAAATAACACGATTCATTCAAAGAAAAAAAAAAAAAAAAAACCAGGCCATGAATGACTGAAGGCTGTTTGTTCTCCTGCACTTTGAAAACCTCAGGTTTTATTTCCTCAGTCGCTCTTTCTTCTTGCCCTGCGTCTCCCGTCTGCTCCGTCACGCCGGCCTTCCACTTCAGCCTCACTATGAGCACTTTTGATTTCATCCGGAGTAAAAAGGGAGGAGGGAAGCCAGACGTGAGAGCTCATAACAGAAAAAAATAAAATAAAATTTTTGTTGAAGACAACCCCATCAGTCTTTTTGATAGATGAACTTTTCCTGACGACTCTCAGAGAGATTGATTTCCCCTCACTGGAGTTCACACAGATGTGCATTCATCCGAGTCGCCACCTCACTGCCAGTCTTCAGCCCCGGAGCTCCAAATCTCCAGTGTTTCTCATCAGTTCGGTAAAGTTGATGCTCCGCAGTTGTACCTGTGAAAACGAGCTCAAGCACTCTCCTGTGGAACTCTTGATTCACAGCCCTCGTTCTGCCGGAGCCCCGACTGGGTTCGACTTGGTTCCGTAAAAGACTTTTGTCTTCTCTAAAAGAAAGCATGTCGAGAGTGTGCAGAAAACCTTCCCCGTCCGTGAGGAAGCCGAGAGGCTCTTTCAGTATTAAACTCGTCACAGTTTAATATTCGGGACGTTTTTTTTTTTTTTTTTTTCCTGTGTCAGTAACTGTGCAATGCTTAAAAAGTGTAAATATATTTTTGTAATATTTGGCTGAAGCTGAAGTAGGGCTTAAAGATGAAGAGTTCGTCTTCCTGGATGGTTTCCTGTTTGATTTCCAGTCTGGAAGTTTAGGGGGGATTTTTTTGTTTGTTTTGGTTTTTTTTATGACTGACATTTTGTTTCTGTTTCCGAGGCCAAAATAAATAACAGAATCTATTTGAACTCCACGTCTTTTGTATTTGTCGTCAAACACGCATCATTGTTAAACGCACATTGGTTTCAGGTGATCCTTTCCAGCACGTCTTCTGTGTTATGGGTTTTGATTGAGTCAAAGATGTAGCGGAGAATAAAACATTTATTTACAAGTGCAATGGAGATGGTGAGGTATGGATTTGATCATATTAAGGACAAAAAAAAATAAGTTTTCCGTGCAGTTTCTTTTTTTATACTTGTGCAAGAAAAACAAAGTATGGAAAAACATTTGATTCACAAAGCATCTTGATCACAAAAGGTAATATTTTTCTTTATTTAAACAAAATAATACTACAGAATTACACGAAGATGAAACCAAACTGCGGGGGATTATAGAAACATAAAAATTAAGGAACAACGAGCAATGAAAAAAGTCAAACAATCAACATTGTCGGTCAAATATTTGCACAGTGAGTTTCTGATGACAAGAAGAAAATCTTGTTTGTTATTAAAGAATTAATACTTAAATATGCACGTTTATAAAGTATTAATGGTTGGTGTCTTGTTTTTGTCTGTTGTTGTCTGTGTTACTTGTTGAGTTCAGCCCCCCTCTGTCACACTGATCGTTGTGACATTTGTCTTCACGGCTGAAGTAAAGTAGGAGGTGTCCTACAATTCTGAAAATGCGAGAAAATAACCAGATACACTTGGATGTATTGGGAACGTATTGAAGGTGGTTGGACGGGCGGAGGATGCTGCTCGGCTCGATCAGGCAAGCAGGAGGCTCTCTGGTTTGGATCCGATTCAAGTTCACTTGGATTTTGACTGCAACAGATCCACACGTCTGCTGTGTAACGTGAACTCGGCTATGGCAGGAATCCAGTGACGGGCCGGCAGGAATGTGGCCGTCATACCTGACGGCCCGGCGTCTGGCAGAGGCGAAGCAGACACGCCTCAAAGCCACCGAGACGATCTCGGAGACGTGCAACCATCCTCGGGGACCACGAACCAGGACCGAGGCGACAGGCCTCTGAGCACAACCTGGAGACATCTACATGTTGTGGATCTTTTTTCTATTTTTAATCTTCTCTACCTCATTCATTTGTGTGTCTTCAAGCCTCAATATGTCGATTTTGAAAGAAAAAAAAAGTACAGTAAAGACATTAGAATTAGGGCATTTTCAGTGGCTGATGTAGCATTGTGTAATCAGAGGTTAATTATACGGCATGTTGGAATATTGGGGGAGACATCGCAGCCAGATTATGTCAGAAAGACGTACGATTGAAGTTGTGTTTGAATTGTGTGCGCAGGGCAGAAACCTGTGGCTTAAGAAAAAAAATTGTAACCATTCAGATTTTCCATCACGTTTAAAGACATGAGCTGATTGTACAGAAGAACTCAGTCTGTCAAACACATTTTAGCTGAGTTGCCACATACAGAACAATGTCCGCTTGAGTGGGCTGGACTGGTAAAACAGTGCCATAATAACCTTTATATTTAAAATGTTACGGTTTTTCTTCATGTGATGAAAAATGTCTATAATTTCACACCAAAAATTTGAATTACTATAGAAAATTACTACAATGTCAATATAAATCCAATATTGATAGATCATTCTGGTGGAAAATACAGTGAAATGTCTTTAAGAACTTCTATTCTGTGTGTTTGTACAAACTCACCCTGACCGTATGGCTTTGGGAATAACACTAGTCTACTCGCCTTCATGGCAGCATTACTGATATCTCAGCTCCGGTCTCAGTGTCGTGTCGAGTCTGCTACTCTGAAGGTACCTGTTAAAAGAAAATCTTTGTGATTTTTACAGTTTTCTTGGTGGTTTGGCTGGATTGGAGGCTCTTGCAGGCAGGTTATAGCCTACAGGCCTCATGTTTGACAGCCTGGCCATAATCAGTTATCATTATAGTACAGATGTTTTTAACAAAGGAAAGAAGAAAATGTTAAGAACTGTCGTACCAAACCGACTCATACATCACGAATCCCTGATTTTCAAGAACTAATGCACATGTTACAGCAGATATTGAGGAGTGAGACAACTTGTGTTGGATTGTGAGACAGAGATTACGTTGAGGCTCAGATGCTGATGACACTGGCATGTGTTGTGCCGGATCTTGACATGAGTGGAGACAAAGCCGCCAATGGATGAGATCTGACATGAGATGAACTTGTGGCTTTCAAGGAAGGTAACGCCACCAAAGTTCTTCTGTCCTACCACTGTGGCCTCTCCTTACCAATCTGATAAAACACCAGCGGAGAGAGGCGACAGCAGTTTCACCTGGAAACGATCTGTGCAGTGACTTTGACGTATGGTCTGCAGTGCGAGATCGCTATGCAACCAGATACTGCAGTCAATCAAACGTGATTGTTCTTACAACCTGCAGCCTGTCTTAGAGAGACACTGCACAAGTTTCTGCTTTTCTCTCGAGTGAGAGAAACATCCCCATTCAAAGATCTGACTGACACCGTCCTTAGGTATTCCGTGCATCTGTTGCTAAACCTGTAGGAATCAATCTTTCCTGTCTTGCTGGCCAAGCCCAGAGAGAGAGAGAGAGAGAGAGAGAGAGAGAGAGAGGTAGCGTCACCAGGGGCGAGGTTTGCAGCAGGAGGATAAACCAGTTTCTGTCTGAAGGGTGTGCACCTTGCAGTCCTACCCACTCTACCCACAGGCTTCCAACCTGCACCCAGGACACCAGCAGGCGACTCTCTCCATCACACCTCAGCGAGCCGTCTGACACAAGAACATGCCTGTCCAGTCCACTCTGTCGGGGAAGGGCTCGGGGCCCCTCCAAGCCGAGGACACGCAGTGGGATGGGAAGTCTTTCGACGAGCTGCGACGGGAATGTCTCCAGAATGGCGTCTTGTTTGAGGACACCGACTTCCCGGCAGCTGACGCCTCGCTCTTCTACAGCCAGAGCACACCTGTCAATATTGAATGGAAGAGGCCCAAGGTATGGATTCTTTGGGATTTCAGGTTTTTTGAAAGGCTGAATTGGTAGAAAGACCCTCAAAAAGGTGTTGGAATGTTTACATTGATGGAGCTTCTTTTTCAAAAAAAAAAAAAAAACGAGTTGGATTGAGCTAAAATAACTTCTAAGCCAACCTTTTTCTCATTCATTAGTTCATTAAACTTTTACATTGCAGTCTGGGTTCTATTGAGTCGCAAAACATCAGCCAAACTTGCTTTGCTGACTTCATTTGCACAAAACAAGTTGAGTCAACTTGGCGTTTTCGAAGTCAGCAGGGATAGTTAGTTTTGAACTGGACACAGTTGAGATGACCCACGAAATATGATGAGTTGATCTTTATAGGGGCTTGTGTTTTAATGTTAAATGAGTGAATGAAATGTTTAAGGAGAAGTGTGTACCTAAAGCAGGCTGTGGTCTGTTTCACGAGGCTTCAGTTCAAACCCAGACCAAAGCTGTGAGACACATGTGGAGGTTGTGACACTGACGGTGTTAATTGACATATAAATGAAGTGAAAGCTTATCTGAACTTTGTCTTTATTACTTTTAATATAAAAAAAGACAGTTAGGTATTCCAAAGCTGTAGCTACAAAACCAGTTCTGCAAGAGAAAAGTGTAAATAGAGCCAAAAGAAAAACTCCTCTGAGCACACATTGTGTCCATAAATCTCAATGTTACTCACCTTGAAAATGTCAGATAATTAAAGCTGTGCTTGAAGGTTTACTTTACCTGCTAAAACTCCCGTGAGAACTTCTTTGATTTGTTTTTTTTTTATGACTATAAAAAAACGTATTTATGTGACATTCTTGTGCTTCACGCCGAGCCTGCAGGATCACCGACGTGGCCAGAACAAAGTGGAAGCCTCCTCACTCATGTCCGTTACGGTTACTACACATTTCTGCGTTGGGCGTTCCTGTCAGAGTGAATGTTTCAGCTGCCTGCATGTAGTGTGTGTTCTGTGCCGCAGTGACAGGGATTTCAGGCTGATTAATATGCTTGGAATGTGTACACACCTCTGGAAGGCAGCAGTGTCACGTCTCGCCTGCCACCTGCCATTAAAAAAAAAAAAAAAAGCCAACCTGTGTCTTTGTTTTTGACCTTTTTTTTTTTTTAAAGGAAATCTGTGAAAACCCAAAGTTCATTGTTGGTGATGCAGACAGGACAGATATCTGCCAGGGACAGCTGGGTAAGTGCTGGGTATGCACCAGTGGTTGTTTGTTTGTTTGTTTTCTTTGTTGGCTGTTGAGTACTCATCTCATATGTTTTATTATATTTTTCATTCCTCCCCTCATAGTTAACTAATTCATTTGTCCCTCGTCCTGTTCACAGGGGATTGCTGGCTCCTGGCAGCTATCGCCTCACTCACCCTGAAAAAAGACGCCATGAACCGAGTCATCCCACGAGACCAGGAGTTTGACCACAGATATGCTGGAATCTTCCACTTCCGGGTACGTTGCCTTCATCTTCAACAATCCATCCATCCATCCATCCATCCATCCATCCATCCATCCATCCATCCATCCATCCATCCATCCATCCATCCACCTTGTTCGTTTGTCTATCAATCCCTTGTTTACTTATTCATGATTTCATCTATCCATCCCTCCATTCATAATTTAATTAATTCTATATTTTGTGTGTGTGTGTGTGTGTGTGTGTGTGTGTGTGTGTGTGTGTGTGTCCGCAGCTGAAAAATGGTTTCATTGAATTCTGATGGATGTGTATTTATTATTGCATCATGCACAGACGGAGTGCCTCACCCAAGAGGAAGGAAGAGCTCCAACCAGAGTAGCAACACAAATACCAAACAGTAATACTAAACAAATGAAGCAACCATCTGTTTTTTTTTTTTTTGTCACATCTAATCTTCAGTCACACAACCTGTCAGAGTCAAAGGAGAGACTGTTGCTTTCTGCTTTGTCTGATTTCCTAATGGATTCAATGAAATGGAAAATTCTAGTCTGAAACTAGTAGTATTGGTTTACGCTAAATATTTAAATACTTATAAACTTGTAAACTTTCATTGTGCTAATGTTGCATGATGAGTCATTATTGCATAATTTCCCTAGTAATTTATCCTTGATGAAAGCGACATGAATGAGATGACCCACTGAGAGTTAATTGTGCCGTTAACAAGGTTTCACCTCAGCCTTACCACACCCCAGACTGTTGTCTCACAATATCTTAAGGCTTTGATGTGGGTGTGGAAAACTTGAATTGAAATATCATATAAGTGGTTGAAAACCATAATTTTGACGAAAATTGAAAAATATTTGAAAAAATATAGTATAAAATATATGAAATATAAAATATTTCACTATCTAAAATGTAGAAATGGGATTTAATGGATTTAAAAGTGTGTGTGTGTGTGTGTGTGTGTGTGTGTGTGTGTGTGTGTGTGTGTGTGTGTGTGTGTGTGTGTGTGTGTGTGTGTGTGTGTGTGTGTGTGTGTGTGTGTCAGAAAAAATTACAAATAATAAGCAGTGTTGAAAAGTGTAAAACTAACCAAAATTATAATTTATAGTTTAAAAAACTATAAATAACTCTTTTTTTTTTTTTATTTAAAACTGTTACTTTTGAACCAATAAATAAATAGTTTGAATGGATGATTTATGTATGCTTTTCCCACGAATGGCTAAATAAAGAATTTGAGTATTTCTGTCAACTCGGACAGGATGGTTTTTTTTTTATTATTATATTCTGTGTTGATTTGAATGCATCATTTTACATGAAGATTTTAGATTTGCACCAGTTCAGACTGACTGAGCTTCTGTGTCGCTCCTCAGTTCTGGCAACACAACAAGTGGCTGGACGTGGTGGTGGACGACAAGCTGCCCACCGTCAGAAACAACCTCATCATGCTTCACTCTGCATCCAACAACGAGTTCTGGAGCGCCCTGCTGGAGAAGGCCTACGCCAAGTAACTCTATCTATATCGTTTGGTTTTCAGCACATGGTGTCCAAACTACATCTTTCACATCCAACGTTTTATCCTCCATCCCCACCTTTCAACCTGGATTTATGTGTTTCTGTTGGACGACGCAACAAGAATACCCAAGCTGATTTTCCATCAATCTTTCAGTGTTTGAAAACCTGATTATTTCTCTTTTTAAATGGTGCCACATTCATCAAGAACATGGATTTGTGATATGAGCATCCGGCATTATAAACGACCATACAGATTTTTCTTTTCTGTCCATTATCATCTGCTGGATCTGATGGTTGGACTGTGAATAAACAAAACAAACAAAGCAAACCAAAGAAAAACTCTGACATCGGCAGAAAAGATTTTGGCCAGTATGACTTGTCCAGCTGCTCATCCCTCAAATGCACATCCTCGAAAGACGTGGCACTTTTTTTTTGAAGAGAAACAATCAGACTTGAGAAGATTTTTAATTAAAAAAAAATAGATTTACCAAAAAAAAACAGATTTCATTACTTTTTGTGAATAGTTGAAATAGTACAATAAAAGTAAATATACGTTATTACAATTGATTTGTCATCATGTATTGATTGACTGCTAAGAGGTTTTCAATCCATCCATTCATCTTCTATATGAACCTCAACCAGTTCAGGGTTGTGGGGCACTGGAGCCCATCTTAACATTGGTGAAGGCAGAGTACACACAGGGCAGGTCTCACACACTCACACACACACACACAGACAATCAAAGACAGTAATGTTTGTCTGTCTGTTCCAGGATGCACGGCAGTTACGAGTCCCTGAAAGGTGGAAGCACTTTGGAGGCCATGGAGGATTTCACCGGTGGCGTGGGCGAAATGTACGAAACCAAGAACGCTCCGGACACCCTGTTCAACACCATGAAGAAGGCCCTGGACCGAGGCTCCATGATGGGATGCTCTATTGATGTAATGACCTAAAGTTAAAAATAATAAACGATTCTAATCGTTGTTATCTTCCCAAAGCAAACACCTCGTCAGTTTTCAGACCTTTGCTCAAGGTGTTGTGTTTTTCTCCAGATCTCCAGCTCTGCAGAATCTGAGGCCAAGACGTCCACCGGCCTGGTGAAGGGACACGCCTACTCCATCACAGCCTTGGAGGAGGTCAGTCACCGATTCCAGGAGGAAAACTCTCACCAGCGCTGAACATCTTTTGTTCTTACATCTTGCTACTGCTGCAAAATCAGTAGAGATTCCAAACCTCTCCTTTAAGTTGACTTGTAATTCAGAAAGTTGTACTCATTAGTTCTGATTCCATTCTAGCATCTATCATGTTGTGTCATTTTCAATTTATATTTGTTTTATCTGAATTTCTTTTCTGTCTTTGTTTTGACATCACTTTTCCTTGCTTTTTTTTTTCATTAGAATTGTTTATTTATACTGTACTTGTGTTTCATTAGATTATACTTTTGGATTTGTCTTTTTGTTGTCTTATTATTATGTTTTTTTGTCTTTTTATTATTTTGTCAATCATTTGTAAGTCACGTTGATTGATTGGTTGGCAGTTTTAAAAACTTTGAGGTTAAGAACTTGAACAAAAACTTTCAAAGAAAACTGCAACAATAAACAGCAACAAACACAAATTATAGCTTTTTTAGCGAGCTATGTGCTATTTCACAATTATACTGAATGAAGCCATTATCAAACCAGAACTGTTTACTTTTCAGGTGAACCACAGAGGTCGAAAGGTGAAGCTGATTCGGATCAGAAACCCCTGGGGTCAGGTGGAGTGGAACGGCCCCTGGAGTGACAAGTAAGGTTATAGAACCCTTTAAACAATTACAGAACATAAAGGACTTCTAAAGTATACTCTAACCTGGGTCGTTTTACAGATATGTACTTGTAACATACCTTCATTATCATTTGAATTGATCTTCATCACATACACATCAAAATTTCATTAAAGTACCAAAAAGAAGTTTCATTTCAGGAAATCAAGGATACTGACAATAGAAACATGCTCTCCCGTGGGTTTTCTTCACGGATTTCATCCCAAACCTGTAAACGCCATTCAGTTAAATCAACTTCAATACACCTTTAGCAACACAACATCCAAGCAAAAGATGGACTTGGGCTTCTTCATGCCATTCATGCCTTTTTTTTAATTGATCCACAAGTGTGAATATGTCAGAACACGATTGGAAACAGTCATTGCAACGCTTAAAACTTAATAACAAACACGAATCTCAATGACGCAAACATTTAGGTAATTCAATTGAATTACAGTTAATATCTGCTTTGTCAAAATACATTTACCGTAGGTAAAATTGTCCTCAATGGTTGACTTCTTCAGGAATCCAGATCATTGGTTCACGACCTTTTGTCTTTGGATTCTGGGGAGTCAATTTGATTGGGTGGCGGCTGCTGAAAACCTTCACACCTTCATTTGGTTTGGTTCAGTTTCACATTGCACTTTTTTTTTTTTTTTCTAAGACCACTGCGGCAAGTGAACTGAAACCTTTGTTCTCAACCAGACCACAGTGCAAATGTGGTTTTCCACATTTGCACAATCGAAATTGCAGCGACAGTTGAATTCTCACAGAGGGTAAAGCCTGTCATTAGTTCACGATTCCTTTGTTAAGAGATTGTGTCTTTTTTTTTTTTTTTTCTGTTTTAGGTCATCAGAGTGGGATTATGTAGACCGAGCAGACAAAAGCCGCATCCTGAACAACTCAGACGACGGGGAATTCTGGTGAGCCTTGTACAACAAATGAGTTTGTCATCATTGTGTGATTTCATCTTCATGTTTGGTCATGATGTATTATTCACATGTTTTTTTTTTTAGCTTGTGGCTACCTCTAAATAATAACAAATCACCATGAGAAATTTCTTTCATTCATACTAAAGGCCTCAGTTTGAAAGGTTAGATAGGTTTAACTATACTGAGTGACGATTTGTATGGAATTAAGATACCTGTCCGTCCGTCCATCTGTTCGTCCATCTATCTTGTGGTAAGTCTGTGTGGTCTGATCCTCTGGAGACATGTGTCCATGTTTTGTTTGGTTTTAGAAACGGGATGAAGTAAGTCCTGTTGTTTTTACTTTCGGGAGTCCTGGTATTCTCTTCTATGTGACCTGGGCATATCGTTTGACCATTTTGAAGTTTTAAATTGCTTAAATATCCCAGAAAACAACAAGACTGCTGTCAGCTCTAATGCTTCTCGTGTGGAGCTGACAATGTTTGTCCGAGTCAAGGCAGTTGGTAGTTGAAATGCTATTGGTTACTTTGCATTTGGGGGCGGGGCATAGCCAAAGGGCAGTGGGCTGGATTCACTAACCCCAATGGGTTGCCAATCCATTGTGGGTCTAACAGAGACACAAACCTTCCATTTCAGGATGGAATTTGAAGACTTCAAGAGGAACTATAACAAGGTGGAGATTTGCAACATGACCCCCGATGCCCTGACCGACGACACAAAGCGACACTGGGAGGTGGAGGTGCTGGAGGGAAGTTGGATTCGTGGCTCCACCGCGGGAGGCTGCAGGAACTACATTGGTGAGACCACCGGATCGACTCTGCATGAAAAAGAATGAATATTGAATATGCCAATACGCCATTGCTCCTAACACAACATGTGACAATCACCCTGAGGGAATTCCTTCAAATTTTCGAGTATTTCAGTTATATTCAGGAAAAGTAGATGGAGATGAACTTGAAATGTAAAGAAGCTCAAATTGTCAGGAATAGCAGCGATGACAGTTGAGGCCTATTTACGGAGGCTCACCAGAGCATTACCTATTTACAAACGTGTCCTCTTTTCCAGACACATTCTGGAGCAACCCGCAGTTCAAGATGAAACTGCAGGATGCCGACGATGACGACGATGTGTGCAGTGTGGTGGTGGCGCTGATGCAGAAGGACAGAAGAAAGCTGAGGAAAGAAGGCCAGGACCTGCAGACCATCGGCTTCGCAATGTACAAGGTCAGAAGAGAACTGAGCTAAACACGTCCCTTGCGTATCCTTTTATTTTAAATGGCGTTGTCGGTCGACTCCACAATGAGAAGGAGCAAATGAAAACTCACGATAATGTCGTGGATGTCGTAGATCTGACGGGTTTCATATTTGTATGCATCATTAAACTAACGTAGGTTCACGTGTTGTTAGAAGTGTAACTGAGTCAATGCAGTGATTTCCAACAAGACAATCGTGTGCCTTTTTGTCGAAGTCCTATAGCTGAGGAAGGTGGATTTGACGAATAAAGACAAAGTTTAGCCGCGACATCTGTTATTTTATTCGTTAAATTATCTCCATTTTGTTTGCATTGTGTTAATAACCAGAATAGTTGCTGAAAGTGTTGTTCTGCATTCCATAATTCTGTTAATGATCCTACTTTAAATCGGCCAAATCAATTCAAATATACGAAAGGAATTCTCAGTTTTCTTTGAGTGTATGTTCTATTTCCAAAGAAACAAATGGTTTAGATGATTTCCACATCATCCTACTCGGATTTCATCGGCATTTTATGCGACGGCAGAACTTGTAGGGAATTGGTTTTGTAATTACCAAGGGGGCCTAGTATAGACCCATGTGGGACATCTTTTTGGAGTGCTACACATGTAATCACAGGCTATAACACATTTCAGTATATTGCACACTTGTTCATTCTATTTTTTTTTTTGTAATTACACATTGAGCGCATTTAGTTTAGTTAATACAAAGTCAATCCCGTTTTTTTTTTCCCCTGTCTTTCTGTTCGATCAGGCACCAAGTGATGACGACTATCTGTCGAAGGACTTCTTTAGGTACAACGGGTCCACGGCTCGCAGCAAGACCTACATCAACACGCGCGAGGTGTCCGAGCGCTTCACGCTGCCTCCGGGGGATTACGTGCTGGTCCCCACCACCTTCCAGCCACACAAAGAGGCCAACTTCCTCATCCGAGTCTTCTCTGAGAAGAAGGCCACCGCTTTGTGAGTCTTTATTTAGTCGTGAACTTTTCAGTGCTTAGAAAAGAATAGATAAAAATAAATGCAGTATAGACATTTGAGTTAATTTTAACAATATTAGCTTTAAATATGCTATGGTAAAACCTAACCCTAAACGTAATCTGGGAAGAATACATTTTTTTGTGTCCTATCAGCTGCCTCAGCAACTTGTGGTTTTGTTCCACAGAGAAATGGGCGACACCATTGACGCTGACCTGCCAGATGTAAGTAGGTCACTCAAGTGGTGCAAAGTGGACCTGTTCGGTCAAATGTACGGTTGAGTGATCGCATACTGACGCTGAAGTTGTTCCCTCCAGCCTCCTCCACCCAGCTCTCCAGAGGAAGAGACAGATGAGGAGAAAGGCCTGAGGAGGCTGTTTGACCAGCTGGCTGGTGATGTAAGTAAACTGCAGCTTCGGTTTGCTCGGGATTGATTACAAGATGATGTGATTCAATTCCGCACAATGTGACATGGTAAAAATGCGATACTACGTTTATGGTCAAGGAATTGTTTTGGTTATCAGCATCTATTTGTATTAATTTTCCAACGCTTGTGATATAAAACATTGTTGTTGTGTTTTTTTATATCCACTACGAAAGTTCAGCAGTTTTGGGGGGATTTTCTTTATTTTCACAAATATCTGTAAACAAATATCCTCTTCCCCCTGTTATTTGCACAGGATCAGGCTATTTCTGTCAGAGAACTTCAGCAGATGTTGAATGGAGTTCTCAGCAGACGTGAGTGACTGATAACAATTCCATCTTGTCCTTTTCTTGATTTCTTTGGTTTTACTAAAGGTTTTACTGACCTGTTCAGGCTGTATGTGTGAAATGAAAGTACTGGCATGTAATGACTTTTATAGCTGCTTCTCTTAGCTGCTTAAATCAAACTAAGTGTGATCTTGATATACTTTAATTAAGCGCTTTGCTAAAGAGGTTCAAATGCATGAAGTGGATTGAACGTCCAATTGTAGAATTAGAAAATCAATGAACCGACCTTGAGTTGTCAAAGACTGTCAACCATGCTTGCATTTTTTTTTTTCCCTGAAACCATTTTCAACCTTCCTCTTCAGGAAAAGAAATCAAGTTTGAGGGCTTAAGCCTCCACACCTGCCACAGTATCATCAACCTCATGGATGTATCCTTTGGTAACACAATCCACATCGGAGGTCTTTGAGATACAGTATTTTATATTGTTTAAGTTTTCCTTGACACATTAAACCAGGTGGACAACACAGGGATGCTGGAGTTCCAAGAGTTTAAGGTCTTCTGGGAGAAGATGAAAAAATGGATCGTATGTGTTGATTCTTGTGGAGAAACCATACATTAAAAAGCTCTTTAAGGCTTGTGACGTTAATAACAACCTTGTGTATTTGCAGATGCTCTTCCTGTCCTTCGACACAGACCGCTCAGGGAAGATGTCGTCGTACGAGCTTCGCAGCGCTCTCAAAGCTGCAGGTTGGAGTCAACTCAGTCCCGTTTGAACTGTCAACGCTTCCGTTTCGGAGTTTATTCAGATCACAAACAGCAGACATGATAGCTTGTCAACTGCATCCTGGTTTAAGAAGTGAGAGGTTGTGGCTGAGTGATACGTTGACGCTCTTATTCAAGGTGTATCTCATCATGGTCGATGAGGGTGAATCTTTGTTGCATCATATTTTG
The DNA here is from genome assembly GCF_963422515.1 of Blennius ocellaris. Classification (NCBI taxonomy): domain Eukaryota; kingdom Metazoa; phylum Chordata; class Actinopteri; order Blenniiformes; family Blenniidae; genus Blennius; species Blennius ocellaris. The sequence continues at coordinate 20,668,660 of NC_137652.1, forward strand.
TTCCGACAAGACTGAGGTTTAACTTAATAGTATAAAAAAAAATTATCACATCTTAGTGTCATTTTTGGATATAGTGTCTTTGTGCTTTTATAATTAAAAGTACGATTTAAATTATTTTAGAAAATGTTTCCTCATATTTTACAGCTTTTCTTTTAAAATAGGAAATTATTTCAACACATTTGAAAATATCAGAAAAAAGACTAAATCTAAGATAATAATAATAATAATAATAATAATAATAATAAAATAATAATAATAATAATAATAACAATAATATGCGTATTTCATGGGAAATCTGTTTGATCACTGAGTTGTTTTTTTCCAGTTGTAACAGGCTGTGAAGAAGACAGTGAGGGGAGCTTTCTTAGGACTATTGAATCCAACAACAGAATAGTATAGCATCCGCAATAAAAGAGTTTCAAAAGGCTCTGACAGCTAAATGTTGCTCCGTTTCCATCCCAGGCATGCACCTAAACAACAATCTCCTGCAGCTGGTTGGTTTGAGGTTTGCAGACGACAAGTACGACATCGACTTTGACGACTACCTCACCTGCATCGTCCGTCTGGAAAACATGTTCAGTAGGTTACGTTGAAAAGACGACGTCAAAATGAATTCAAGTCCAAAAAAAAGGTCTGTGTATACGTGAGGCTTTTTTTTTGCTGAAACTGTATCTGTGATCCAGGAGCTTTCCAGGCCATGGACACCAGCAGGAGGGGCCGGGTGAGAATGAACATCATGCAGGTAATATTTCCATCATGCCTGTGTCCACTGCCGTTCACACCCGTGAACCCTGTGCGCTGTTTGGCATGGTTAAAGGTTAAAGGTTAAAGGTTAAAGGTTAAATGTTAAAGGTTGCAGGATTAATACTGATTTGGCTGATAACTATAAAAACATGGCATGCAAAAAAAAAAAGAGAAAAGATGCATAGCTTGAGTAATGAGTGACAGATCCCTGATTATTCACGCTCCAGGGTGATATTAAACACAGCTGGAATGATCTGACGTAGAGCCAATAAACACAATGATTAGTTTAGATTATTTTCTTCTGTTCACTATCACCACGTTTGATTATTCCATCTTCACAGGGAAAATGCAGAACAACTGAAATAATCAGGACTTATCACCAAATGCTCAACACTGTTTGATGTGGATTGATTGGAAACATCCCACTTCAAATTTAAATCTGGGATGAGATAATCAAACCCTCAAAACAGACTATGGGTTCCAGCTGTTGATTTGCCATGCCCCTCTTTATGTTCCATTTCCTCTTTTCCTCATGTGTGTCATGTATTACTGTCTATTACTCTTCTTGGTCGACATAAATAACATGCTGTAAACACAGTGTTTATGTGTATCTAACCCTAACCCTAAGTCATAAGAAGTAATGAAACTGTAAAAATTGGGAGATACATAGGACCAGAGAGGAGAAGGTGCAGCTTTGGGGTTTCATGTTTAGTTATTATCAAGGTTGTATTGTTTCAACAAAGTCCTCTCACAGTTTTCATATAGTTTACCAAGGTAGTCCAGAAGTTGGTGGAATTATTGCTCTGGAGATTAAGCATGAAAGTCATCCTTTCCATCCTGTACATCTCGTGATGGTCGTTCTATCATGCATTTAAGGACACCGAATATATATTTGTCTGATTGCTTCATCATAGGGGCTTTGATAGCTGGAAATACAGTGAGGCAAATTGATATATGGAACAATCTTGAGTGTTAAGACTCTCAATCCTTGTTGTAACAGGCCTCACTGTTTTATCCCGACAGTTCCTGATGCTGTCGATGAACGTCTGAGGAGAAGCAAAAACAAACCCACTGAAGAACAAAACGCGTCGGGTGCTCTGAGATTCCACTGTGTTACATCATCGGACAACCGCCGCGCATACAGACTTTTTCTTTCATATTCTCGGTTTATAATGTGAAGTTCTGTCTGAGCTAAGATGTTTACAGGAGATGGGATCACATTTTGACATTTGCTGATTTTGGGGTTTTGGAGAAAGTTGTTTTATTTTTTTTTTCTCTGCTCGCTACAAAAACTGAAATAAATATCCAATTAAACTTTTGTGTTTACATTCTTGTTATGCACCGTGAGTCTATAAACCTTTATTGAAAAATACAAATGAATGAGCAGGTTCACAGACTCACACTGGAATAACTGGTGTGACTATAAGTCAGTGTTTTATTCATAACTCATTTTAAAAAAAAAAAGTTATGGTTTTACTTAAAAGTTCTGAAAATCACACTGGCGATATGAATGCAATGCAAATATCTAAGTTGACTTGATGGGAGCTTTAATTTAAACATAATCAGGGTGCAGATTGTTGGATTACATATGAACTCTGTCCACAATAGATAATAGATCTCCCTCTCACACTCGAGCTCCCAATTACATCCCATTTTCTTCTAGATATGTGTTTTATAACAGAGTATACTCCACTTGTTCCTCATTTTTTTCTAGGTTACAAAGTTTTAGGTGACAAAAAGCCTTGGTTTAAAAAAAACCTACGAATATTTGTTTCAAATCCATAAATATCCAAGATCAATGCTGGTATGTCAACCTTTACTCCTCATGGCAGAATGGTTAGACATTTGTTTTCGTGCTTTGTTTTTTTTTTTTTACTTTTCTGCCATTCCTCATTCATAAAAGTCCTTTTCTTCTTCTTTTTTTTTTTCATTTATCCATAATGCTTGTTGATACTTGACATTTGATTGTTTTGCCCTGTCTGTTACCAGTGGCCTGAATGAGTGTGATGAAGTGAGTTGTTTTGGTAAGGAGTGTGTACTGTTCGTCACCTCTTATGCGCCCTGGTTTCAAAGGCAAAGGTTTAAAAGGAGTGTTTTTCAAATGTAACATTAACACATTAAAGGGATGACCACTCTTGTGCATCTGTAATGTCCTTGTTTTATTATGCACCCTCCCCATTAAAAAGTCAATAAACACATAGTTCACCAATTAAACAGAAAGAATAATATTGTATGAATAGAGTTGCTGTTTATGACCCTAAAAGGACTCAGTAAGATCAGTGTAACGCTTTCTGGATTGCAGAGTGTGTGGGTCGTATTGTTTCAGGAGACGAGAAGAAGAATGTTGACTGAACTAGAAAAACTGGATCTTGACTTTTTCAGACAACAATGAGGCTTTTTAAAAGTCTTAAAAGAGTTATTGAAAATGAAAAATAACACACTGGCTTCATCAAAAAAGGCTAAAAAAAAGTTTATAGTATCTGACTTTATAGGCCAAAGAATACACGTTAGTGATTATTCCCACCGTGTTTCTGGAGCTGTGACGCAGCCACACATGGACAAGTAAAGTGGTTTACTGTATGCAGAGCACCATGACAGCTGCGGGTGCACTTTAACGACTTTCAAGAAAAACAAGAGGTTCAACCAAGAATGCTTGTGCTCAGAGTCTTATATATGCTCTGTTTGTTCCATTTTTCTTAAAACAAACTGAGCTGCATTACAACAGGTTTGAGTTGTTGCTTTGTTTGGGTTCCTGCAGGTGTGCCGTGGGCGTGGAATGGAATTAAGGTGTGGATATGCCTGTAAACGGTCACTGAAGTTATAGATTGACTCAGTGAGGTAACACAGAGGTTAAAAAACTGAGGCAGGTGTGTTTTAATGTTCTGTATTTAATATTCTGTACTGACATGCCATCAGGGTGAGTTTGTAAAAATATGCAGAATGCAACAGCGATAGAAGAAGCTTTTTTTTTTGACATTACTGTATTTTGCACCAGAACATTTCGTTAAAATTGTCTTCCTGCATTAATTGGTTTTGTGTAAATAGAGATATTTTCATCATGTATACTCAGCATCACAACAAAGAAACAGTTTTAAGTCTAAATTTAAAGGTTATAATGGCACTATTTTAATGGTTTGGCCCACTCAGGATGAAAATTGGGCTAAATGTGGCCCCTGAACTTAAATGTGTTTAATGCCTCTAATATATACAAAAAAATATGCCTCAATAGAGAAAGTTCATCACACTTTTATGCAAATTTAATTGAAAGCTTCCGTTAAAAAAATCACAACATATAAGCTGTTATTCTAATCAACATATATCTTGGTTACAATAGGCTGTTTAAATGAGAAAAAACAACAACTACAGAGAAACTATTTCACCGAATAAATCAGAACTGTGTCTCTTTGTTGTTATAGCGCTGCCATCTGTTCACTCCGCTCAATTTTGTATAAATAAAGTTGTCGGAGGAAAAAAAAAGGACCACTCGGATTATACTAAATATACAGTGTAGAAGGGGAAGACAGCCACAGTACACAATTAATTGATTCATCGTGAAAAGTTGAAATGCCAATTTTGTTTTACATTACGTATGAGGGATAAGCCATTCTTATGAAGAAAGATTGATTAATAGTTGTGTGTGTTCTCCATCTGAAACGTGTTTGCTGCAGCGTCGACCCCCCCGCCTCTTCTCTGATTTGGTTCTTTCCAGTCATGGTGGCAGAAAACAGCATGTAGAAGGAGAATACAGCGTGGATAAGCGACGGCCAAACTCTTACGGATTTAAACGTTAATTCGTCGTCACAGCTGGTCCTAACTCGAGTGTTACGGTTCTTTAGACCTGGCCTGTTGAAGAAAACTGTCAGTCATAACGTAACAATATGGTGAGATGACGCTTCGCTGTAAGCTAACCGTGTTAGCGGCTAACTTGGCTACATCCCAATAACACAGTGGAATAGAAATAGAAGATATTAATCCCAGAGGGAAATTGTTTACAACTTTTGCTGACTTGTTACGGAGATAGACTGACAATTAGCTCTTATAGGTACCTCATCAGTCTCCTGTAAAGTTATATTCAGCTGAGTTTGGGCTCATTTCAGCTCATCGGTTTATCGCATGGTTTCAGACACATTTACAGTCTCGAGTGCCATCAATTCACTTCAAACACGCGTTTTTGTTTCATGGGAGAAAATCAAAGTGCCTAGATAAACATGGAATAAACATACAAACTTAATTACTTGTACTTGGTTGAGGGAGACCACTGTACACACCCAAAAACAGTGACTTCTGAACAAATGTGGCAGATTGAGAGGATAAATACCAGTAGTCGTCGTTACTTTGCATTTTATAATTTTACGTTGGAACTATTATGCCCCCCATTTAAACCTGGTCACTTTCATGGCATGGACTGGTTTTGATTCAACTTCTATCTCACTTATCCTGTTCAACTGTGTGCGAGGGCAGAAGACACCCTGGACAGGACAAGTCCATCCCAGGACATGCACACGGAGAGGGGGACATGCAGCCTCCGCACAGGAGCTGATCAGAAAGAAGGATGTTAAATCATCAGTTGTGTTGCGGTTTTTGTGTTTCAGCCACATCGAAAGAAGAAGTCGTTCATTGAGAAGAAGAAGGCCGTGACCTTTCACCTGGTCCACAGGAGTCAGAGGGATCCACTGGCTGCAGATGAGAAAGCGCCACAGCACGTCCTCCTGCCCGCCACTAAGGTACAAAACTAAAATATTGAAGACATTTCTGATACAAGGAGCAGCCTTCAAAAGTGGAAGATGGCTCCTTCCTGGAGGTTTCCAGACACTGGAGTTCCTACATTATGAAATGTAGTAAAGCCTTTTATAAAGTGTACATTTACATTTATTTACTTTTCTGCACTTTTTTCTCAGATATCCGTTATTATCTGGCAGTTATTCAATCACAGTTTTTACGGTATTAAGAAACCCTATGGGCAATGTAATGACTAGTATATGTTGACACATAAAACATTTCTGCTTTCTGAATATTCTGTATATCATGAATAGTTGGTTTCCCAGGTGATTATAAAGTTACTCCACCAGAATCCACAAGGGGGGAAACAATGTAGGATACAATTTTAGTTGTTTATGTGCATCTCTTAATACCTTTCTGAATGAAATTCGTCAGACAAACACGTTCTATCGCAAAAGATACCTGGGTGTGCTGACAGCTCAACGTCACGGAAACGCCTGAAGATTCCCAAAGCAAGATCCCGTCTGTACACGAGATCTGGATTCCCACTGGGAAAACGTTTTACGATCGGTTTAACATTCAAGATTATTCTTGTTGCTTGAAGACTACTTTGAGAAAATGTGGGGGTTTTTTTCAGGCTAAATTGGTCAAATGTTGATATTTTCACTGGAGTTGCCACAACGTCATCTTTAATAATCCCAGAACAGTTTGATGGATTCAAATTCTTGTTTGTTTGTAAACATAGCGACTTTGGTGTGGTTGATTTAGACAACTGCCATTTGGACATGAGTCATGGACATCCAAGTACATTTGAGCCATTTACCAATCAAAATGATTCCAAAGATTTATTTTCTGACTTTATAGAAATGAAATTTCATTACAAAAAAATGTCAAATACATGCATGCTAAATAAAATAAGCCACACACAAGAAGTCATTTTCATTCAAATGGTTGCTTCTTCTGCTCTGGAAGAACGTGTTCACACTCTGAGAATCCAGTAGCGAAGAAAGTGTTGTGAGCCTCACAATCGGGAGTCGGTCTCCCAAAGTGCTGTCGGGAGTGACCGGCTCCGAAAAAAGGAATTAAATGGAGGAGTAGTTTTCTTGGAACTGAATTGGCGTCTTTGGGGGTTTCCCCTCAGGTGGACGTAGAGAAGCGGCAAGAGGAGCAGAGGAACTTCGGGGTGTTCTACGACGACGATTACAACTACCTGCAGCATCTCAAAGAGGCGTCCGGCCGGACGGAGCTGGTCGCCGCCGGCCCCTTGTACCCGGACCGACGGGCCGCTCATCTGCAAGAAGAAGATGAGGAGGAAGAGGAGGGTGTGGAGGAGAGGGCGGTTCCTGTGAGTTGGCTCAGACTTCTCCCATTGTTGTGATGAAGGCTTTTAACTGAAACTAAAATATATATATTTTTTAAACTGTAGTTACCTTTCACAAAGAAAGTTGGGGTTTTTTTGCCCCTGAAGAAATATTTTCCAAACCAAAGGAAACGCAAACAAGAAGTTTGTGGATATGGCGCCATCAAGTGGCAGTTTTTTAAAGCACAGCCGTTTGCGTTTTCACTCGTTCGCTTGCATTTTGTTATTGACGGGATTTCAGTGAAAGTGTCGACTGTTTTACTTTCAAGAGAGTTTTTTATTTAAACAGATTTTGTGGTGGTAAAATGAAAGTGTTGTTATTGAAGTCAAGGTGGAGGATTTTACGAGATAAACTGGAGGTTGGGGCAATTAAACGCTTTCTTTTATTTATCTTTGTACTGAAACATTTTAAGATTCAATACTTTTTTTCAAAGTTTCTTTTTCCAAGGTCATCATTAGTATTGATTTTCAGAAATGTTCGTTTTTGTTTCTTTAGTTTTCAGTGCTGTTAGTAAAGAGTTAGAAAAGAGCAGCTTTAGTGCTGTGAAACAAGAACAGTGTCATTTTAGCACCGTCGGCTTTCACGTTCTATAAGTTTTACTTCCTTTATACAGAAGAAGGGAAAAAAATACCTTCTCCTACTGAAATCAAAAACATTAAAAAACCTCTTCAATAAAAAAAAAACAGTTGACATTTTTTTCCCTGTTTATAATGAGAATAACAGGATTTAACTCTTCAGGCTGACTGATGTTTTAAATCAATGATAAGATCATTATCATAAAAGGAATAGAACCTTTGCTGTCAAAGACAAAGTGCTCAAAGTAATTCAGGAGTAATAAAGATTTGTGTTGCTGGAGGAATCTGAATATGTGACCAGAAGAGTGATTGACATTCTTGTTGTGATGAGCAGGCGTCCAACATCAACCTACCGTCTTCAGTGTTCGCCTCGGAGTTCGAAGAGGAGGTGGGACTTCTGAACAAAGCCGCTCCAATATCAGGTGAACAACTCCCATCAAATCGATTCCAGGTGACCCACTTTAGACCCTGACCTACATCTTGGGAATCGCTGATGTACAAATTGAAAAGAAGGCAGCATGTCGGCGTGTGTTTTCTTGTCAGACCAAAGAAAAGTGACTTCCGATCCAAAACAGCCTCAGCCTACTGAACATATCGTGTCGTGAGTTATTGTGAACCACAAAACTGTCAACAGAGGCTTAAACCACCGGAATGTTATCAGAGATGCATAATAGTTTAGTGGTTTATTGAGCGTTGTGTTTATTTATTGTGTGACTGTATTTTTAAGGACTTTTAATTATAAGCTGAATTCAATTGTAGCAGATTTTTTGTGATCATATTGAGAAAATCAACGATAGACCAGATGCATGTAAACTGTACACACACTTTGTCACTTTCATACTTATTCTTGATAATTAATGTAAATACCCACAAGTCCAAGTATAACCAGGTGTCCTTCTTGGGTGTCTTTTGCTCTGTTTTCCTTCAGGACCCCGGCTGGACATGGACCCTGACATCGTCGCTGCTCTTGATGAAGATTTTGACTTTGACAACCCGGAAAACCTCCTGGACGACGACTTCATGGCGAAAGCAAACTGTGCTGTTGGAGTCAAGGACGCAGAGTAAGACAAGTTCATCCTTCGCCGGTTGATTGGTGGTTGTCATTTCTGCCGCGCAGTAATTTCTTTATATCACCACTGCAGTTAAAAATTTAGAATGCAGGGATCTTCTACTTCACTTTATCCGATTCAGAGAGCTGAAGCTGAAGGCAGGTCACTCTCCTGCCTGATCATCAGGGCAGTTTTAGACTCTATTTCACCCTCATCTGATTCTGACTTCTTCATGTGTGACAGAGGAGACGACGACGATTGGGAGGACACTGATGAGGAAGGGGACTTCGGCTCTGAGGGGGGGTTTTCAGGGGACGGTGACATGGAGGAGGGCCGCCGAGAGTTCCTGTTCGACGACGAAGAGACGAAGAGTCGCTTCACGGAGTACTCCATGACGTCCTCCGTGATGAAGAGGAACGAGCAGCTCTCACTCCTGGACGACCGCTTTGAAAAGGTGAAGCTCGGGTTATAACGCCGACTCCTGTCACTGTTGGGTCTCTGACTGATCGCTGATTGTTTCAGTAAACGTCAACTTAAAGCTTTGGTTTCGACCATCCTGATGCCAAAAACTTGCAGCATTGTTGAAGAAAACAGCCCACAGATACCAATATGTTGCCCAGTTGTGCTTTACGTGAGGGTTTCTGGGACTTTTGTCACTAGTGAAACAAACAGATGTGCAACATGAGATGAGATCAATTAAAAACAATCTACTGTACAAATATGTTTTAAATACGGATGCACCGATGGCGTTTAAAAAAAAAAAAAGACGAGTACGAGCCTTTAGCGACTTGCCCCAAACAGAGTACCGCATCCAAATGAACGACGGGTCATTTTGGATTAGTTCCTGCTGTGTTTCAAAGCGGGCCTCAGTGACGCTGCGTCTGCGTTGTGGTTCCAGTTTTACGAGCAGTTTGACGACGACGAGATTGGCGCCCTGGACAACGCTGAGCTGGAGGGCTTCATCGAACCCGACAGCGCCCGCCTGGAGGAGGTCATCAAAGACTACTTCAAACAGAAAGAGAAGGAGTGAGTTCTTTTACACTGGAATCAGCCCTATGAACCACAGTGGGGGGGGGATTTTCACTGTAATGTTAACATGAGTCTTCTGTGTGGTTCAGATATTTGAGACCTGAAGACCTGGGTCCTAAAGCGCTTCCTGTGGTGAAGGAGGAGGAGGAAGACGAGGAGGAGGAGGAAGAGCTGGAAACGGTCATCATTGGAGCTCCAGAAGAGAAGTGGGACTGTGAGACCATCATCAGTGAGTTCCCTTCCACCCTTCTATACTCTCCCTTCCTGAGCGTTTGAGTGTCGTTTTCTTCTCACAGTTCAGCCAAACCAGCAGAAACATCAAATGCAAACCTTCTTTTTCCAGCTGCAGCACCAATCGACAGCTTCAGCGAAATAAATCAAATAAAGAGAAATATCGCGAAACTCCGACTATACACATGCAGATTGTATGGACTCTACAAGAAAAATTGAAATGTGGTGTAGAAAGTCAACCCGAGGAAAAGTGCAGATGGAGTGTAATATAATAAAAAGAGTTGCAGTTAACAAAGTTTCACTCGTTACTTGAAGCTCCATGTAACGTTAGCGTTTCTTTACTTTTTTATTGCAAAGTATTAATCCCCAGAGGGAAAATTCCTTTTCAAATGAACCGTCCAGTAGCATCTTCCTCCACTAATGTAACTCCGGTTAACCAGATTATAGAGCATCTTCCTCCGACTGTTGTAAATTATGATTAGTTATTCCCATCCACAATTTGTCACATGAATATGAATCTTTCTCCCCATGTAAATGAAGTTGCACAGCTTTAAAAGTGTTAATTGTGTAAAGTCATTTCCTGCGAATCTCTATCTTCCCGTCTGCTGCTTTTTCCATCCTGGGTTTCACTCTGCGCTTCTCTTCTCCTCCAGGTACTTATTCCAACATATACAACAGACCCAAAGTCATTGAAGAGCCATCAAAGGTGAGAGAAGGAAAGGTTTACAAGTCACAAATATCCCTAAAGTCCTAAAGTGAACTAAGTTTGCTTCTTTTAGTCTTGATTCAAATTATTGCCACAAGACGGTGTAGTAAGTCTCCCATTGAAGCTGCACAGGAAGATGTACATACAAATATGTAGATAAGATACAAATAGATACCAGAAGAATTTCTTTGCCCCCCCCCCAGTCGAAGCCGATCAAAGTATCAAGTAAGACGGGCATCCCGCTGGACGTCCTGCCCAACAAAGGCCCGACGGCCAAGCAAGCGGAGCGCATGACAAGGATCAACGACTCGGACCTACCGCGCGTCTCCACACAGCCCCGCAGCAAGGAGGAGAGCCAGGAGGAGAGGAGGGCCCGGAAACAAGCCGTCAAGGAGGAGCGCAAGGTGAGGAGGCAGAGCACCTCAAGCAGCCACAAGACAAGCTGGAGGTCCAAACATCCTCCAGTCTGGAAATCCCAAATAGTGTTTGGAAATAATAATAATAATGTAGCTCATTGAATTCGTTTCCAATATATTCAACCCACCATCAGATGTGTGTGTCTTCAATGTTGAATTGTAACCGTGGGTGTTTTTTGTGTCTTTAGGAGAGGAGAGTGGAGAAAAAATCCAACAAGATGGCCTTCAAGGAAGAAAAAGTGCGACAGGAAAAGCAAATGTTGAACCTCAGAATGAACGTTCAAGGCCTGAAACTCTAAAAAAGAATACATCTTCCAGCAGCTCTCCGTCCCTCACGGACGTTTCACCAGTGGACATATTCTCTTTCACCTCAGAGGAGCTGAGAACGAGCCAAACAAGAGTGAAGAGAAAGAAAACGTATTTCCTCAATGCATCCACAGAGCAATGCATGTATTTCCTCAATGCATCCACTATTCGGGACTGTCCAAGGCATTTTTTCCCCCCACTTGCCAAAACCTTCCATTAGTGGTCATAATGAAGAGGCTTCTTCCTGTTCTGATCAGAGCTCACACTTCTCAAAATATTTATTTTCTTGTGAAGCTGCTCCTGTCAAAGTTCGAGCAGAAGGTGTTATCGGCTCGGATTAATATTTAATCCTGATTAGAAACAACACCTTCAGACGTTTTTATTGCCTGGAGCCACCTGGTAAAGACTTTATGGCTCGTCAATTCACGTACTGAAATTCGATTTCACTACTCTGCCCCATTGCCAACGAAAAGAAAAAAAAACTGCATTGTCATTGTTTCTTTATTAAAAAATTTAATGAATTTGTGTTGATTTCTTCAAAGCAGAAAAGGTGAAAGTCAAACAAAACATTCACTTTCATGCAAACAGTTAAAATCTCATCACAAAACAGTTTAATATAAAAGCTTTTCAGTGTGAGAAATATCAACATCTACAAAGTAAACATTTAATCCTCTCGCACAAAATAAATTCTCTCCCACACAAACCCTGACAGAGCCAGTTCAGCAGGATTGAAGATGAACTTTGATTATAGGTGTGGCAAGAACAACAACCAGTGGAAAATGGAAAAGGCGGTATGTCTCACATTTGTGATGAGAGCTTAAGATGTCTGCCCACCTGTTTTAGATTAGATGATACTTCTTGTTTTTGACATAAAGCAAGTCCTTTAAAAATCCCAACAGGAGTACTTAAGACAGGAAGTTTGGTCTCGTTTGTTCAGATTTTTATGATTGGTTCTGTGATCTTAAGTTGAGCTTAATATAACTGATTCTTTTAAAATGAGTAATAAATGTAATTACCTAAAAAGTACAATTTTGTAAAACTTTTGGACTTGGCTAAAATACAACCCTAACAAAAGAATTCCATTAGAAATCCCTTGATGCAAGTGAAAAAAAAAAATGCTTGTCCTTTGTTTAAATTTCAGTGTTTATCCTCCTCTGTGCTTTTTGATGGTTCTTTAGGCTCCATCTTTCAGATTTAAATCCCACTTCACTTTTTTGAAAACAAAATCTGCACCTGAAATCTGATAAAATACCACAAAACAGATTAAAGTACAATCAGCTCTCCAGAGGTACCGAGATTAACTACAGTTAGACAGTGACTGGAAGACCACTGGCTAGTTTCCTCCTGATGAAAGAGTCCAGCAGTTCATCTTAAATTTGGAGTCGACTCAGCTCCAGGAAAGATAGACTTGTTTGTAAACAAAGATCCAAATGGTACATTTGCTGTCAAGCAACTTTAACCATCGGGTTTTTCATAAAAAGGTTATGAAATTCAGACTTAAATGTACAAAAACCTGAGATGGTAATTAGAGAAAAAATATGGCTTGATTTCAGTTAAAATTGGCGAGTGGAATATTTTCAGTTTGAAATAACAGTCATATCAACTTCACTAAAAGGGCATTGTCCTGCAGATATAGACACTAGGGTTAGCAAACAACTCAATCCAGTCTTTGTAATACCACTTTGTGCCACCAGATGGTGAAGTGAGTCCTCGTCTCATTGCAAGAACCAAAGAAGGAACAAGGATCCTTATGGGATGATTGGCTAAAGTTAGAATACAACCATCATACTGCCAAAACTTGCCACAAAAGATTTGAGGAAGCTGCAGTCACTCATCATTTCACCCATATTTGAAAGGTACCCAAGATAATATAATATCCAGTAGATGCTAGAGTGACATGATGCCCCATCTGGCCACAAGTGGTACTACCAGATTGAGCAAGCTATTTAGTTACCTCACACATTTCCATTATTAAACTGAATAACTGAGGTAGGGTCTTGACATGTTCCCTTGCACTATGTTCAGTTTTGTTATGTTTCCAATGCTGCCACACATAAAAACCCTGCAGTTTTCCTTGAACAAATATACAAAGTCACCGAAAATCAAGGGTTTGCAAATGACTGGAAAGAAATCGAAGTCTCTCTTGAGAAAGGCACCATCATCCATGGTAAGACCCAGGTGCAAACCTGCTTCTCTTGGACTCTCCGAGTCAAAACCGACACATCCCAGATGGTAAAATAATAAAATCCTGAGAGAGTTGGATTAGTTTCCGCCGTACCCTGTTGCCATGTCTCCATCACCCATGTCCAGCATGTGAATGTGTGGGCAGTCGTAAGCCGACACCCGTGGGGTTTCCTCTCCTTCCGATTCAACTGAAACACATTCCGTCTTTACAGAGCAGTCGGCAGAGTCACTGTCCGTCTGGCTGCTGCTCTCTGAAAGATATCTTTGTAAATATAGTGCCCCCTCAGAATGATGGGAATTCAACCCAGCACCCTGGTCCCTGTGGCTCTGGGACTGATTGCTGTCCTCAGATGTGGTAGACAAGCTCTTGGAGGGCGGAACTATTGACACTTCATTGATGTCTTCATTTGGAACGGTGTCATATCTCAACGTCTGATCCTCGTGCTTTTGCGTCGATGGAATCTTTGTGAAGACAAACGGCAGGAAGAAAGTTTGACTACAACTACGTCTTAAAGTGAAATCATCCTTACAGTTTTGCCTGTTTTCTAAATAGACAGCTTACCAAAGTCCTGGGCAGCTGGGACGTCTTTGTGGTCCAAGCCTTCACCTTACAGATGAGGATTACTGCCATGGTGATGAGGGAGAACAAGACGGCCATCAGAATCACAGCCAGCGTTATTACAGCCTTGACGCTTCCTGCGAGACAAAGTACCACTTGGTTTCAATTAAACATTTTCACAGGAATAAGATTGCTTTGTTTGTCTATGACAAATTCACACTCTTTTCCAATCTATTACAATTCAGCTCTGTTTGGTCCGGTGTGCAAGTTCCCCAGAACTCTGATCCGGATCAAAGAAATGAACTCTGGTCCACTTGAAAACATGGGTCTCTGTTCACTGGCAAGTGGACTGAGGTCCGGCCCACGGACATTGTGACTGCATCAGGGACCATCAGCAGAATTTCCAGCAGATGGCACAACAGGACATGGCGTAGAGCGCAGTGCATTTTGGGTAGTAAACAAATAAAAGCTAATGAATCCAGACGCAGAAAGAACAAGTTGGAAAATATCTCATGGGTAGATGTGGAGTAGTGAGGAAGGTGTTCATTGCTAGACTGATAGTCTGAAGACTAGATATCGTAGTTGCTTGCGGCTACCCCATTACCCACAAGTTAATTCACCCCTTTAGCAACAACCCGGCTAAACCGGAAGAATCCTCTTATGGTCAAGACCAATGAATGAGCCGTGTTTCTTCTTCATCACGCTATTCTTCCTCTCTGGTCAGTGTTCGTTTAGGGTGTTGGCGCCCCCAAACGAGCAGCTGTTATAATTGTATGATGTTGTGAAGGACAACGCTAACGTGCTAAACAAAGAATCCTGTGATGGATGTCCTGCACTTTTTAAGAAAGTTCTAGAAGTAGAGCTGTGATCGGGAGTTCACAGGTTCGAATCCCAGTAGGGAGTGGTGACTGTGAGTCCCTGGGTATGACCCTTGACCCTTGACCCCCATTAGCTCCCCGGGTGCCACACCGCTTTCTAGCTATGATAAGATGAGCTAAACCCAGAAAAGGAATTTCCCCAAACGGGGTCAATAAAGTCTGATGTCTTTCTTTTGAACCTTTTACTCAATATTTGAATTAGAAATGCTGTCCTACATGAAACCAAGAAATTGCACTGTCCTCTGCTGGATGTATTGATGAACAAAAACACCAGCATATTTGACCTTTGGCTAAGTCCTGCCCACAAGCGTAAACAAACCAATAGCATTCAACTTCCGACTGCCCGGACTCTGACAAAAAGTCTCAGCACCATAGAGAAGCTTTAGACCTGGCCACACTTTTCTCGTTTTCTGGGCTGTAATCAACTGTGACAGTTTATCCGGGTTAGCGATAGTAACAAAGGGGGGGTCGGGACTTGGCCAAAGGTCAATTGAGGCATGGGAGTGTGAAGGTCGTGACAATTTTTTAAACACACTGGATTTGAAGTGTGCTGCATTTGGGCCCGACTCAAACGTTTTTAGAGATGTGTAGCTGCCTTTTAAATTTGTGAGTGTCTTCCAAAGAAAATAGTACAATTTCTCATTTCCAAAATCTGATGTCATGTTCCTTCTGAAGAAAAAAAAACAACAAACAGAAATAAAAAAAGCAGTTTATGTATTGTATTCTTTTTTCTAACTAAATTCAACTGAATGTGTGGTTATGGAAGTAGGAAAAACTGGGTATTGGACCTGAAAGATCCTAAAGATAAAGGTTAATTAATGCAGATGCCAGAAACTTGAGGCAAGAAACTCAAAACTCACCTGAATCCGGAGCACAGGTCTCATTCGTGCCTCTGAACTTCACCTGTCTAATGCCTTCACTGTCAAACAAGGTTCCACTCAGTTTGACACACAGCTTTATGTCCTTGTCCTTGGGTAACGGCACATCGACTTTGCAGTTGTTGTCTTTGGCGAGGCAATCAGACCAATGGTCTCCCTGATAAAGATACAAAATTACAACATTGCAAACCGAAACCCAACATTCAAACACCTCTGAGGTTTATCAAGTAGTATTAATAGCCGGAAATCAGCTACAAAACAGACGGATTCATTTACTTCCTTTCATTTTCAAAACCACTGAGGCAAACCGGTTATTTAAGACTTAAGCATTGACAATAAAATGCACGTAACTGAATACTAATAAGAAAACCTGATGTGAATTAGCCTACTGTACTTAATGCACTATTTGTCAAACATGATAGCAAATAAAGGGAGGGTTTTCTGAGAGTACTCCCCAAGCAGAATAGCTTAATAGAATAGATGCAACTAGAGACAAGCTTAAACCTTTGTACAGTTTTCTCAACAGTTTAATTGCTTTGACTGGAACATCGGATAAGAGCCCACCAACTGACACTTACTGACACCGTCCCATTTCCAACAAGTGAGACATAGAATTTGAGGACTGGCTCAGAGTCTGCTGTGAAGGTCCGCTTCACTTCCTTGTAGCTTATGATGGGGTTGGGGAAGCTCACTGTGGCTGTATCTGCATCCACATTCACATCGATCTTCACACGAGGGAAATCCAAAAAGCCTGAGACAGAAAACCCAAGTTCAACCTCTCGCACCTTCTAATCCAACTTGAATTTGGAGTTGCTTAAATAATACTTACATTTTGTATGAACACTTGTCAAAACGTTAAAGGTAAATGAATTTGATTGCTCATTTTTAGACTCGTTGTTTCCTTGTAAGGCCGTTACTTCGACAATAAGGTAGTCCAGGTAGGATTCATTTGTGTTCCACACAGCGTGCGTCAGATCGTAGTGATGGTCGTTGGTTTCATTCTCAAAGACTTTTCTATGAAAGGCAAAAACAACATTTTATTTATACACATCACAATAATCAAAATACACAACATTTTTTTTTTTTAAAACAATATTTGAAAACAAAATATGAACAGATCACAACTCAGTCTCACCTCTCATTTTTTAAAACTACCTTGAAGCGGGTTTTTGGCTGGTGTTCGGGGTAGTTCCATTTGACAGTGACTGCAGCATTTTGGCAGCTCACATGGACATTTTCTGGAGGTGGAACTGCAAAGTAGAAATAAAAATAAAGGGGGGGGGGTTAAAATAAAACCTAAAAAAAAAGTCTGAAAACTGCACTAATCAAATGCTGTAAGATTCCGACTGAAATGTGTCGTGACAAGTGTCACTATAAAAAGAGAAGGCAGCGTCCAGGCACCGATCGTGTTCTTGAAATTCAAACCAACGGAACTTAAGATATGAAATTAATTACTCATCATAATTAATCCTAAATAGCTTGTTTAAAACATTTATTCGATTGAAGGAGGAAAAAAAAAACCACTCTCCAGTCACAGTCCAGTCTTGCCGTCAGCTGTGTTGATGTGTGAGGACACATTGAAAACGTGCAGGACTGCAGCTCTCGAGGACCAGGGTTCCCTACCCCTGCTCTAAACTCTAGAGCAGGGGTAGGGAACAACAACAACATCAACAACCAACAACCTGGAAATCCAGATTCGTGGCTCATTAATATTCAGTCTTAGAAACAAGGAACAAGAACAGAAATGTCCATATATCCTGTGTTTAGTAATCACCTTGTCCTTCAACGCTTGCGTGCAAAAGAGCTGCATGGAAAAGTATCAAAATATGTCATGCACTTAAAACAAGAAGCAATGGCTCAGAAAAAGAAAATGTGGTTTGACGCGCTGCTACAACAAAGGAAATTCCAGGTGTAGCCACAGCAGGAACATGACTTTTCCACGCCATGATACAAAAGTCAATGAAGCCAAAAAGTGGCATGGAAAAACAAAGTACAAGTTCACATTGACATGGTGATCTCTGATCATAGTCATATTTATGTCCAAGTTTGGCGTTTCCTTTGTGGGGAGAGGAGGTCGGTATCATTAGCTTGGATGAGTTCCAGCTCCCTGTGACTGTACATCAGATTAACGTGAATACAAAAAACATAATTCAACAGTTAAAAAGAAAAAAATAAAGGTCGATTATGTTTTCAGGCAGTCGCTGAATTGTATTCAGAGCGGACAGTTGCGTAATCCCACTGGTATAATCTCAATATGACAATCAACAGGACTTTCCGCCGTGTCTTTATCAGAAATCCGGGAGTGAAACGCGTGACGCGCAGATTCCACGCTGAAATCCCAGATGAGCTGCAGCTGCACGCAACACCGGTCCCATCCAACCAGGTTCACATCAGGCTGAGGCCAAACGCACACTACTAAAGAGGAGCTGGGGTCTATTTGTACACAGCTCTGAAGGTGTTCCAGCAGATGCTGAGAAATAATGCTGCATTTAGTTCAAATAAACAATGTTAAAGAGTAAAGACACTGTGCGTGGTTAGTTTAGTAAATATGACACCACGTTTAATCAATTTGAATCAATCAGTATGGTTTTTGTTTTTTTACCTGGTAACATTGACCCCAGAGACATTGTGTGTGTGTGTGTGTGTGTGTGTGTGTGTGTGTGTGTGTGTGTGTGTGTGTGTGTGTGTGTGTGTGTGTGTGTGTGTGTGTGTGTGTGTGTGTGTGTGTGTGTGTGTGTGTGTGTGTGTGTGTGTGTGTGTGTGTGTGTGTGGTAGGAGTAGGAGGGGACAGACATGTCTGGGCTTCTTTGTCTCTGGAGTCTCATGTGGCTCTTTGGCCCTTCTGTAATGGTTCTGTGAAGTTTTTACAAAATTATACCTTAATAACATTTCATCTTATTTTTACACACCAGATTCATTTTCAAAAGGACACTTGTCTCTTGGCTGAAAAGGACCTTTTTTTTTTTTTTTTTTTTTTTAAATGGCACCAGTAGGTCTTTTATAGCGTGATCTGAACTTCCTGCAGAGCAACAAGTTAGACACTGCGCGTCATCACCATGCCATTAAACTCCAGCCGAAGCCAAACCTCGCCCTTTTTTGTTGTTCCACAATCATACCAGCACCTACTCTCCCACACCGTAATACAAAGGTCAGAGCATAAACAGCTTCGCCTTCGTTCAGGTGTTCCGACAACAGGAATGCACTGCGATGTGAAGAATGTGAATCCACCACAGACCACAGAATAAAGGTTTCAAACCAGTAACACTGCGCTTCACTATCCCATGAGATGCAACAAAAGTCTTTGCAGGTGAAACCAGGGGTGGGCAAATCTTTTTCCCCAACAGTGGCGACTGTGAAGGGCTCATATCTAAAAAATATGTATGTTCTGTTCCTGCTCTGCATCAGTCAAGTGCTTGTATTTCTATTTTGGCCGATAATGGCGACTATGATTTGATCTTTCTAGGGGTGCACCGATACCGACACCAGTCTCGGGTTATCAGGTCCAACGCTGCACAGAGTACTCGTAAAAAGATCTCCAACACAACCTGATGAGTACTTCTTGGCGTCATGCGTCAGCAACATTGCCCACAGGTACGCGACTCTTTTAATATTAATGAGAATGACAAAAGGAAGACAAGACAGTGAATTATATTTGTGACTTGGTGGATTATTCCTGAGGAGCAACAGGTGGAACCTGTTTCCTCTCTGGTATGAAGGCTTGGCTGTAACTGATGAAGTAAAGAGTCCGAGGCCCTTCGGCAAAAACTTACAACAGTATTCATCCAGTGCCTTCAAAACCATCAGCGCCAAACTATAATGTTATTAAATGGCAGCAACAGTCTGTACAGACCAAAGCGAGTCAGGTTTACATCAGCTGAGACACAGACGAACTAGAGATTCACAATTATTTTATGAAGGGACAACAACGTGGGGAACATCTGTCCTAAAGTCACACCTCAGCACGTCCTGGAAAACAATGGACGATTTTTAACCACTTTGATGGCACTCTTGTTAAATTTACCTTTGGCTAAGCCCCGCCCCTGACCACAAACAAACCAATAGCATTCCTAACCTGGATCCGTCAATTTCTTCGGTCCAAGTGTTGGTACTGATTTGATCGTCATGTCATTAATTTTTTTCTCCTGATCTATTAGTTGTTATTCGCTGTAGGTCAAGGTGTCTAGGGTCGGTGAAATTTAAAACACGCGCCAGTAGATCGTCTCCTGCCCGGCTGTCTGCGAACCCAACTCACTGTATGACAGCAGACTACAGATGTGTATTTTCACTATCGGGAAAGATATGAAGCATATCTGCATGATCGCCCATCTTTCATCTTTCATCTGACAAAAATCAAACAGTAAACCTGCTTTAAGAAAATATAAATAAAGTACAGACTGAAGTGATGAAGCTCAAGTCCCAATTTGGTTGTTTTAAAGAAACCACGAAACCTTTGAACATCTGTAGCAATGTGTTATCACGAGCTGATGAATAATCACAACAACAACAAATACATCTGTTGATTGAGTTGTAAAATAAATGGCTATAAAAGTACTTTCTTAGAATGAATGTAATTTCTAGCATTGTATGTGTCAACCTTCTGGTACCCAGGTATGTTCCAATAGCAAAATTAGCATTTCATGTTATGAAAACCATTATTATTCACAATTTCGATTTGACAAGGTGTCAAAAGTTATTTGTTGCATTATTTTATACAAAAAAAAACTAAAAAAATCACATATAGCCACTCAAATCATCCAATAAAAATGAATATACACTGCATTTGTTTTAAATCTAGCTCCAAAACTAATGAAACTTAATAATTGAAATATGGCAGCCTGCAAAAATAAATAACTAATCAAACTTCCGTATATTATATAAATATGAAAAGAAAATGATTATCTAAATTTAAAAAAAAAAACATTACACTTAAATCGTTTTTAAAAGAACAATTGGGTAGTTTACAGCTTGATTGTCCGAAAAAGTTCAGTTAACATAAAAGTTACTAAGGACCAGAAAGTGAAAATGATGTAATAAGTGTGAATAGAATGATATATTTTCTTCAATATGTCTTTAGAACGTACATATATTTTTGTAAAATATTACGACTTTAATGTACACATCAAGATAACATCACCTCCATTACTTCAATGTTTAAAATACAATCTTGTTTACATTTTCACTAAGCCATTCACAGAGTTTTCATTTCAGTCTATGACTTTGGACCGATACTGTGACCTGTGACCAGAGGTGCTGTAAAACTGGATCCGTGGGGACTTTTACCTTCATTCTTAGTTTTTCACGAGAGGAAAAGTAAATAATTAGCGCTTGTGCCTCCCGAAGCAGTGTACTGAGCAGAAGCAGTCCAGAGAGAGACTTCACTCACCCTCAGCAGCAGAAGCGATGCTGACCAGCAGGACCAGAAGGGCCCTGAACGCCCCGTCCCTCCGCATGCTGCTCCGCGGCTGTCGGTGCGTTCCCGAGCGGCTGCGCGAGGCTCAACGTCCCGCTGTTCGTGCCTCACATGTGGAGCTCTTCCTGCTTCCTCCACTGAAGGCCTCTGACTCACACCGGCTTGTGCGGGAATGTGTTTGTGTGACGGGGAAGGAGCGTGGAAGCGCTCCCCTCTACCTGAGACACACCTGGTGGTGACGTCACGGCCTTAGCTGCCTTCAAAATAAAAGACTGAACTATTTGTCATTTAAATAATAACTTTATATTTGCTTTACCAGCTACTAGTCAGCCATACAGAACATGAACGTGTTTTATAACAAGGCTGTCGGTGAGGTGAAGTGGATATATTGCTTTGATAAGTTGATGAGAAGGGCAAAGTCACAGGTTTGGGATTGACATGTATCACTGGATATACTTATATATCATTATATTATATATATCATATATATCATATCATATATCTGGATATACTTATATATCATTATATTATATATATCATATATATCATATCATATATCTGGATATACTTATATATCATTATACTTATATATCATTATCATACTTATATATATCATTATATTATATAATACTTCTCACACACTCAAATATGGAACTCCATCAGAAATATCCAGGAGCACTTCATTCAATTACATTTTTTTTCTTATGGTTACATCCTGATTGCAGTTTTCTTTTTAAAAACCGGTTGTTTTTTTCTGCTTCTCCTGAACCGGAGCTGTCAGTGCTCACAGGATGGAAAAACACAGAATAGTGGTGTCATGACAGGTCGGATTCTACTCATGATCCCACTTGCGCCCAGCTTCCCGTACTTCTGCCCATTCATCTCTCGCCACGTGAGCAGTAATTACAGCTGCCCGCTGCACGCCTGTTCCAGTAATCCCACAGGGACAAATCCATCCCGCAGCCCCCCCCCCCCCCCCCCCCCCCTCCCAAAGCACTGAGCATCCCGCTGGGTCCACTCCAGACAGATGTTGAACCGTACATCTGGATTGTGGGCATGTCAGCCAGTGATCACTGCTGCTATCGGCGGCGTCCACAACAACATCTGGTATTTCTCAGCAGAGGAAAAAAAAAGAAATCTATCTAAATTCGCCTGAACTCTGGCTCTGAGAGTGCAAACGACTTGACTTAATTTTGTAGCTTTGAGTCGGCGTCACTCGTTCTTCTCGACCCTTCAGCTGATGGGAATTTGTCAAACACGGACCCCTGGCATAGTGTATCGTCACATCATGGGCCTCATCTAACATTTGCTTTTCATCCTCATCATGTATGTTAAATGATTTTCAGCCAGTGTTTAATGGAAATACACTTTGCTTCCATCAGTCACAACATTGACTCTACTGGATGGAATGCTGCTGTGTTCAACACCAGCATGTTGGTGACAGCTGCATTAAATGCTTGAGTGATGCATTTGTAGACCCACCACATCCGAAAAATGTTCAATTGGATTGAGAATTTTAGGGAGTCCAACTGTAGTAAATTGACCACAGTGACAGGATAAACCTGTGTCGAACTTTGAGGCGCTGCTTTTGTAGGATTCCTAGAATTCTAATCATACACGGGTAACCGTTTAGTACATGACACAATATCAGGTCTTATTTATAATTCATGCAGTCATTCACATTTAGGGTGCCTTTTTATTTTGTTATCGCCACCTCAAAGTTGTACAACTTTTTTTTTTCCAGAAATTCAGGGAGAAATCTAAATGAGCTTGAAGCCATGAATTGTAAAATGTTTGATTCTTGACAGTTTAGTATTAGTTCAATAATTCTTTTGACAGACTTCAAATAGTTCCACAAGACATCATTAAAAAGTTCATAAAAAGGGATTCTAACAGCCTTCAATGACAATTGGCTCAGAAAATATCCCCAGGTGTTGCATTAATTGCATGTAAAGTGTTGAATCATCAGTTTAGAGATGCTCTGACCTCCTCCAGCAGTCTTAACTGATGGCAGCTTCATTAGAAAATGGTCCAAGGTGTCCCGAACCAGCCCTACCAGCAAGCTTTATTCGATAGAAAAGTCTTAAGTCTAACTTTAAAAGAAGAGACTGTGTCTGCCTCCAACGGAAACTGAGATCTGGTCCCATATGAGAGGAGCCTGACAGCCTGAAAGCTCTGCCTCCCATTGAGACTTGTTAAAAAAAAAAAACTAGTGACCTCCAGGGGGCAGCACTTTGAGAACCAAGTGTTTTTCCTCGCTTATATGGGATGAACAGCTCTATGATGGAGCCTGGTTGCTCAGAACTTTAGAGGTTAAAGGAAGGTATTTAAATGATATTCTTGATTTAGTGGTTAGAGAAGCAGACTTCACAGGTTTGATTCCCGACAACTGAGGGATCACCACTTTTTCCTTTTTTGGGGGGAGGGGGGGGGGCTTTTTTATAATGAAATAAAAATAATAGCATAGGATCCTCATTCTTTGTCAAACTTGTTCTGTGTTTCAACCATGAATGATTTCAGATTTTATGTGAATGTCCTGCATGTTGACCCACTCTTCTGATATGACCGCGCAAGCTGACGGCAAGGACGTCTCCTCTGGTTCCACCAAACACTCAGAACTTGATAGCTTCTTTAAATCATTTGATTTGGAGGCGCCGTAAGGATTTAAATCCGACCGTGTAAAGATTCAGCCCATTTGTGAATCTGGGTTGAAAAGCAGCCACAGAGGAGTCGGCGAGACTTGTTAAGCTTCTGTGTGTGAAATCCGATGAAGACTCTGATGGGATTTACTCAGCCGACGCCGAAGAGACAGTGGAACATGAATAGTTTAATGGTAGAGACAATGAGTGGAAGGTTTGAATCTGAGTGTGAGGTTGTGTAGTGAGCCCCTGACCCAGACCTGGCTGGATCCACCAGTGGACCTCCACCATGGTTCATGGACTTTTTCTTCAGCAAAATGTTTTCTGGCCTCACGTCCTGGTTCAAAAGCTTTTTACCCCATCTTCTCTCTCCTGCCATCGGGAAAGACCTAATGGAGCATCCGTCTGTTCATTACGCTGTATTAAAGCCGTGACACACTTGATTAAAAAAAATTATATATATATATATATATATATATATATATATATATATATATATACTACATATTCTATACAGATTAAATAAAATAAAATAAAATAAAATAAAATAAAATAAAATAAAATAAAATAAAATAAAATAAAATAAAATAAAATAAAATAAAATAAAATAAAATAAAATAAAATAGAATTGAATTGAATTGAATTGAATTGAATTGAATTGAATTGAATTGAATTGAATTAAATTAAATTAAATTAAATTAAATTAAATTAAATTAAATTAAATTAAATTAAATTAAATTAAATTAAATTCCTAAGCAAATCCAAAATCAGCTTCTGAAATCAGATTTTTCTGTGTGAAAGTTTCTCACAAACACAACAACACACATTCACCCAGATCGATGTGACAGCTGTAGCGTTTCACTATCGGTTTGGTTTTTCCTCGAGGGTCCTCCACGTGTCTGATGTGAAGAGGAGCCCCGCCTCTTTCTGTCGCCGAGCTCCACTGGCACGCACACACACACACACACACACACACACACACACACACACACACACACACACACACACACACACACACACACACACACACACACACACACACACACACACACACACAGAGTCTATGATATAGGGCAGCTGCAGCACAGTAAATCCCATCATTGGCCTGAATCCTGCTGCATGTGTGAGCATGTGAGCAGCTGCTTAGCATGTGGCCCCTCCCATCATCCCCTTTCACCCCGACACTGCTTTTACCCCCACGCACACATCCCACCCTGGACACTAGAAACCGTCCCCTGCTCCCAGCCCTGCTCTCTGAGTACTCAGTGAAACCTTTGGAACAGCATCGGTTGAAAACCTGTTTTTTTTTTACTTGCACACTCCTCCTCCATTTATCCATTGACCTCTGACCTCTGAGCATCATGAGGGCGCTACTGGAGAGCAGCTGGATGAAGTTTGGTCCTGCAGGCCGAGGGTCCTACGACTGGGTGACAGGACCTCCTTCGACTCACGAGAAACCGGTATGTGGACATCTGCCGGGGATTTCAAACAATAGAATTCCACATTGTTTGCTTTCAACTGGAGGAAAATGAAGGGATTCATAACATATTCTTTTAAGTTTGTTTCTGCCGATGAAAACTATTGTGTGTTGTTTGGGATGTTTCTAAATTCAAAAAAAAAAAAAAAATCAAAGTTACACATGATATTTTAGTGGCACAGGAAGATTTTGCAGCACTGAAAGTTAAAACATTTTTAAAACATTAAAATAACTCAATCATATGCTTGATTGATGCAGTGGACCAGATGTTACGAAGCTGTTATTCTGAGCACTGTTGGCATGTTTTAGCTGCACCAGCTTTTAAAACAACTGGAGAAAAACACGCTGATGTGGACCAAAAGATCGAGCAATGACTGTCAGTGACTGTCCCATAGTTGTTTTATCACTTGAATTACTTCTTACGAACAGGCATGGATCTTAATTGCTGCTGTGTGGCTGTGGCATAATGGCTGAGCTGTTAGCATTATTAGTAACGAAATCTTTGTTAGAATAGAAATACTGGCAAAAAAAAAGACTGGAGTCCGACACTGAAATGGCGGCCTCTGATGCTAACTTAGCAGTGTTGACAGCTGCTAATCACAAAGCAGCTTCCAGCACACAATCAAAATGAATAGCATCCTATTTTGAGAAAGAAATAATGGACTATGCCGACATCAACAAGCTCCCAAAACCTGTAAGTCCAGGTCCAAAAAGGAAGAAATGAGCGACCGGAATATTTACAAGCTCAAAGCTCAGAACAGCAGGAAGAGAAAGCAAATCATCCACTTCATTCATTTGTAAAAAGGAGTGAGGTGCAGAAGATGCAAAACCAAAGATGGGGAAGAAGAGACAAGATCGTTGGGAAAAGGAAAAAGAAAAAGGAATAGACATTTTCAGAAAAGAAGAGGGGGGGGGGCTCCAGGAAAGAGGAGGAAGAAGAAAAGTAAAAAAGACAACAAAAAAAAAAACCTGGATATTGGAAGTGAA
Organism: Blennius ocellaris; assembly: GCF_963422515.1. Lineage (NCBI taxonomy): Eukaryota > Metazoa > Chordata > Actinopteri > Blenniiformes > Blenniidae > Blennius > Blennius ocellaris. The sequence continues at coordinate 20,694,808 of NC_137652.1, forward strand.
GAGCTTGTAGTACAGGATCAGCTTGAAGAGTGGATGAAAAACAATGTGCAAATCCTTGTATTAAAGAAAAAAAAAATCAGTTGGATTTTTCCGGAAACAAGTTTTGATTTCTTGATGTTTTACAAGAAATGAATTTTGATTTCTTGATTCATTTTTCAAATGGTTTATTTTGCTCTCTTATGTAAATATGTTTTGTATCGTTCGTGCTCCCTTACCATCAACAATCAGGGCTAGGTGTATAGGAGCCATTTTATGTTTGATATGCTTTTGTTGTTTAAGCATGCTTTCTTTGTGTTCACCTGTGGTCTGGCCTCATGTGCAAGTTTCATGTTCACCCACTGGGGGGGGGGGGGGCTTTGGTATTGTGAGGAGGAAATAAAGGTGATTGAGGCCAGGTGTGCAGGACCTGCAGGGCAAACAGTTTGTAGACCGAATGACAGGTCAGTGTGAGTGGTAGCGTCTGAGAAATGTATTTATTTTGGAATGTCAACGAATGGATTAAATCAAATGGATATCAAAAGACAAAAAATGCACCTTGGACCCTGCCTCCACCTTTTTTTGTTCTATTTCTCTTTCGCTTATCCAGGGCACAGCGTTCGGGCAGAAATGTCTTGAGTAACACAGGGGGGAAAAAAAATCCTACAACTAAGTCAAATAGTGCATGTACTGATCATTTTAAAGTGTTACATTACTTCGTTACCCATAAAAATGATGGCATTACAGTAATCTGCAGCCTCAACACTGATCTTGGATCAATTAACAGTTACTGCGTCCGTCGTTGTCGGCTGTATTCCGTTTCAGAGACAGAAACGCATGGAAAACAAACCCTGGAACTCTCAAACCAAAGTGTGTTTTGAGGCTGCGGCTTTCAGCATCATTGAGTCAGTGTGGGATTACACGAGGGGGGCAGAAGGCGAGACAACCTAAATCCACCCAAGAACGTGTGGCTCGTTTTTGGTGGGAGACTTTACCCCTGCGACAAGTCCGGAAATATACAACCTAAGCTGTATCCCACTAGTCTAAATGACAGCCAGCCGACTTTTCCCAGGGCCAACACTTTGTGTTTTAATTCCTGCTTTAAGCCCGACATTGGGGCTTAAATGGACGACAGTGCGACACTGAGCACTGACACTCAGACCGATTGAGAATTAGGCCTGAAGGGGACTGGACTCTGCAGGGTGCTGGGTCATCCAGGCAGCATTAACTAATTGCTAGGAGAAAAAAAAGAACTCGGGGGTGGGGTGGATTTGGGACAGTGTAAGTGGATGTAAGCGGCACCGCCACATGTTGTTCCCTCACACAGCTGGAGAGGTGCAGCATCAGCCTTCTTGTCAGGATCAAACTGGAGGAGGTTTGGAGTGGAGGATGAGCAGCTGGCAGGATCTCACTGTACACACTCGTATAATCACAAACATCGCTTGGCGTGGCACCAGTAGACTGACATGAACGGGTTCGGGTCCAGAGGGTCGACTGCTGACTGAGCCGTCATTGTTCAGGCCTTCCGTTAGTTACTAAAAGATTCACAGAGGGGGAAGTCCAGGGTGAATTACAATCCTTCACATGAGCAGGCCGAAGCTCATCGCAGCTAAAAGGGAATAGACCCTGGACAAGTTGCAAGTCCATCACACACACACACACACACACACACACACACACACACACACACACACACACACACACACACACACACACACACACACACACACACACACACACACACACACACACACACACACACACACACACACACCAATCATACATCAGTGCTTCCAGACTGCATGCACATGCACATGGAGAACACACAAATTTCCCACAGAAAGGCCTGGCCCCCAGCTTTCTCGATATAAGCGAATCACATTAGGCCCATATGCATGTCCACATCATGAAGTCACATATTAACCTAAGAGACATCAAGAATACTTTATTAATGCTGGAAATTTAAATATTAGATTTTTTGGGGGGGGGGGTTTTGCGACTCTAAAACTTAAATGACTCAAACGTCTGAGAAATGTCCTCATTGCAACTGTTAAAATAACTGTCAAATCAAGGCCTATCAACTCAAATCAATTTGAAGTGGATAATGAACGCGACAGTTTAAGCTGTGCACTGTGAGCCAAACCCAACCCACTGGGGTCCTGTGGGGATCCAATAGGAATCATCAAATGCTGCCCACTCACATCAAAACTCCTCAACTGTTTGACAAAAAAGATACAAATGATATGTATATGTGTGTGTGTGTGTGTGTGTATGGTGAAAATATAAAAATATAGGTGATTATAATTTGCATATATTCTGTACAAAACTTGTAAGTGACAGCATCAGATATGTGGGGTGACGGTGACTGCTGATGCTGGTGATTGTCCATCTAAACGACCTCACAAGCAGACTTTTAGTGCGTCGCATTAAGTCTTCAGGGTAAGTTAAATCTCTATCTGAAAACATTCATTTAATTCATTAAGTTTATATTATTATATTATAGTCTGTTTTGTTGGAAGATTTAAGACGCAAAGACTGAGGCTTTGCAAAATGACCCTCGCAAGTTGGCCTCTGTTTCTGATCCTCGACCGCATCCATATTCTCCTCCTTCTCCTTTGTTGGGGTTTTCCTCTCCACATGCATAAATGTCACGTCAAGGGCTCCGTTCAAGTTCATCTTTATGTTTAGGTCGTGTTATTCTTGCGCAATCAGGTCGGCTCACATGGTTGTGAGCTGTGATTCAGAACTTATACGATTGTTGAATTTGCACGGTGTGTAGAAGCATTTAAATCATCCTGTGTTAAAAAACAAAAAAAACAAACCCACCGTGGTGATTGCTTTACATGATGTCTATCGTTCTTTAAGTCCTCGTTCTCCATCTTTAATTGCCCGTCCTTCTCATTGACCTCCAGGGCTTTAAGTGGAACGAGCTGGTAGTGGGGGATGACAGAAAGTCGGAGTTGGCGGTTTACATCGCCCTCCCCATCGTGTCCGTGCTGCTGCTGGCCCTGCTGGTCGGTCTCATCTACCGCCGCTGTTCCCGCAGCAAGCTGACGCTGGCCAACATCATCGCTCTGGACCTGCAGGACGCGGAGAGCAGCGCCGAGTTCCTCTCCTCGCTCACCCGGAACGCTGAGCGCCACACCAGCACCAGCTCCGACGGATCCGACGGGGTGTTCGTCATGGTCTACCTGCCGCCACCTTACGAGGAGACGCTCACCAAGATCACCCGCGCCGCCAGCCTGTCCAGCTCCAAGGATGTGGAGTCGATAAAGATCGAAGATCTGGAGGCCAAGCTGTGTCCAGAACTCAAGTCCAGTGGGCAATATGTTTGAGACGGCATCCAAACTATCTAAAGACTATATATAACTTCAGTATCTGTTTGTTTGTTTTTTTTATAACTTTGTGTCTGTGAATTATACTCTGCTCATTCCACCATCACTGGAGTAGCATCTTTATACAAGTAGTAGAGCACTTTTAGAGTGACTTAGTTCAATCTCATCACGCTTTAAGAAAGCCTCTGTGCACTGCTTACCCGACAGAAATCCAGAATATCTGGTTAAAAAAAAAGAAAAAGAAAAGAAAAGTGGAAAGTGTTTAAAAGCCAAACACATGCAGACGTCGATACTGAATGACAGCGTTGCTATATGTCAGCCTGATGTGTAAATATTCGCTTATCTGTGTTGTCACTTTGTTTATCATTTCTATGACCTCAAAACCAATAAAATGAGTCACAAACAGCCTTTAAACCTGCCTAAACCAAATCACTTTAACCACACAATTCAGTCAAGCGAACGAAATGCCATGGATTTATAAACCTTGACAATTCTGCACAACAACATGGTAAAAAGTACCTGAAACAGGACTTCAGTCTCGAAAGAAAAGCCCAGGCTGCACTGGTGAGGATAACTGAATTGAAGTGGCACAATAACAATACTTTAACTGTTTCTCGCAGTGTTACAATGTTTAATTGTTTGAAGGCGTTTTCTACCCTTAAGGTTGACCCGGCTGGGTTTATGGTTCGCTGTGTGAGAGTGAAAATGACACTAAAACACTGAAATCAAAATCCAAACTGTTTTCAGTGTAATCATCACTTAAAACAGTAAATTCAATTAATTCCTTTATCTTCCTTGAAAACAGTAGGTCGTGTACTCACTTACTTTTTTAAGGTAGGTGGAAGTCATCCAGTTGTCTGCAGCTCATTGTTAAATAATCTTGACACGTCTTTTTTTGTTTTGTTTACCATTATCGAAACAATGATTCCAATAACAGGTTCAACAAAGTTTATTTTATTACTCCTGGCCATTCACTCAATATAAGAATAATCTTTTCAGGGACTTTGTCCAGGACAACATCAATTATTTCAGCAGCATTCTGAAAAGTACTCAGAGGCCTGTTTGTCCAGACACTCTTCCTGCAAGATGAGCCGGATGCTGCAAAGAAACAAGAGGCACACTGGAGTGAGGACATCATTACCAAGGTCTGAACGTCTATTTTAAATTGTGTAAGATATAGATCATGCCTATGGAGTTTGTCTTCACCTTCTCTACTTTAAAATTTGAGACCACATATCAGGAAAGGAAACAGGGAAACAAGCTCAATGCAATACTGAATAAACAGTACCTCCCCATAAACCACAGTATGTCATTATTCCTGCTCTGCGTTAGTCAAGCTGTGACACCAAGAGTCCATGTCTGGCAAAAAAAAAAAAAATCCCCTACAATCCTGCTATCTCAGGGTGTTTAGTGGACTGGTGATGCTTCAGCTTGTATAGTTTCAAGCATTCATCCACCAGTTTTTCACCTCAAAAGATCTTTATCCAGATGCAAAAACGGCCCTAAAATGTTAAATTATAACAGCTTACTTTTGGAAAATAGGCATTCAAAACAGAACAAGTCAAAACTCACGTTCCTCTAAACGCTTTCCAGTGGGCGGCCCTGAACCCGTTTTCACTGTGGAAATATTAATAGAAACACATTTGACTCATTAGAGATCCATAAACACAGTGAGGAAAGAATCCATGGAATTACTGGAAGCAATTAAAGGAAGCTGTAGAGTTGCAGTATTTTGTAAACTAAAAAAAAAGCTCTTAACACAAGATTTCTGAAGAGTGTCAGCAGGCAGTTGATGTCGTCAAGTATGTTGTCATCAGTCAAGTCTGTAAAGAAAAGACAAATCTTTAGTTTCCTGTGTTCAAAGTCGCAGTTGTCGCTGTAACCCAGCATCTGAAACTGTCAGAGTGAAACTGGAGCTGATAAGACTGACGTGGTCAAAGTTGATTCTGCTTTATTCTTTCAGTCTGTCCCATTTCTTGCATTATATCATGTTTCCTTCTTTCTTGACATTCCTTTTTTGTTGTGCCGTGTCTTTTTCCTCATGTTTCTGTGTCTTCACTTCCCCTGTCCCACTTCCTGTCCTTTATGCGTCTCCACTGTGTTGAGACAGGCTCTCTCATGCTCCACATTCCCTTCTTGTTTATTTTCATCTCTGTCTCTCCCTCTGGTGGCTGAAAATCTGTCGACACTTTATATCTGTGATTCTACTGGAGACTTTTTAACTTGGCTTCTTATATTAAGGCGGAGCAGTGCATCCTGTCCTCAGACAGAAATGTCATTTTGTGGTATAGTGGTCAGAACCCAAAGTGGTGGAGTTGATGGAACTATGTCTTCTGTCCCTTTGCTAATTAAATCCCGGTACTTTTCAGTTCTTACCTGCACTCAAATCTTGACATTCAAACACACGTGCTCATGTTTCCTAATCACAACATTTAACCTGGTTTATATGACAAACATCAACCATATAAAAACACTCACCGATGCAGTCCATCCTGCAGAGGTTGGGCGATGGAGTTGCACCGTCGCTGCAGGTCAGGTGGCTGCCCAGCTGGAAAAGGCCGTAGAGGGTCCAGGCCTCATCGTCCTCGTCACAGTCGTACCGCAGACGGGAGTTCGGCTTCGGGGGAACGGGTGAAGGAGAAATCCCCTGGATCCCTTGTTCCTGCGTGTCGGACTCCGCTGAGCTCAAGTGACCGTCTTGGCTGGCCACACTGAGGAGGCCTAAATAAGGGGTAGCCCTCTTCTCTCGACTGGGGCGGGAACCGGAGTTACACATGAGCTCATTGACAGTGCTGCTGTTGAAACCTGATGCAAGCTCTGCATGACAGACGACTGATGGAGAGAAGATGAGAGGAGAAACATCAAATGACAAGTTTCTGATATATTGAAAGTTTCTTACCTGTGACTCCACCGATGATTCAAATCCTCGATAAATGTCTCTACTATGGGTATAAATTTCCCCATCTGTGAGATTATTACAGGATTATCTTATCTTGTCTTATTGCACCTGAAGTAGGCACTGTTCAAAACAGCACTGATCCTGTATTTTCTTTTAAGATGGACCTTTTAAATTGTGAATTATTTACATTATTTACACCATTTACAAATGTGTCTTAGTTTGCCACTTTAAACGTAACACACAAAGGATCATCAAAGCCTGACATTTTCTGTGATATTAAACCGTCAACGCAGCTGTGGATGTTTAACACTTACAACCTTTTGTTCAGAGTCTCGACATTAGATCAACATCAAATCAGTGTCAGATTAGTATCAGATGATTCACTATCATTTGGTATCAGATCGCTATCGCATCGGTAACAGATCGATATCAAATCATTATCTGATCAGTGTCAGATCGGTATCGGTGTTGGTGTTAACAATTTGTGGAAAATCTGTGGCATTGCGCATCATTGCCTTGAATGTCTGTTGATGATCTTTGTAAACAGTTAATTAATTAAAAAAAATACATGCCAAACCATGACGTTATTCAGTGGTTTTAATGTAACAATACAAGGTAGCACTTTCATCAAGAGAAATATAGAAGAGTCGATTTCATTATGTTGTAAACTTACTCTTGGCCACAAAGTTGTCCTGAGTTAGTCCGGCCTGCTTCGCCTCCTCTGACAGCACAGCGACGGCCTGCATCAGCTGCTGTCTCAGTTCACACTTGGACACAGTTCTTCCTTCTGCTGGTGTGCAGACAAACCCAGCAAGGACAAACACCAGCAGCACCTTCATCCTGACTCCAACTATCACCTGTGACTCTGAGAACTATTGCATGTGACACCATATATATATACACACATCCTCTCCAGTGCCACAGGTAATCTCTCAGAAAGAGCTTATGTCTTTTGTTCTCCTCAGAAAACAGACACTCCCCAGGCTCCACATGTTCTCAATTGCTGACGCCACATCTCAGGCTTCACTTTAGGCTTCTGATCTGTAAGCAGGTCGGAGGGAGAAAGGTGATACGTCTAACGTGAAAACATCGTCTCTCCTGTGCAGGTCACATCTTCATTCAATTGACAACGACAATAAAGGGTTGACCTCATCACATCCCAGTGATGTATTTGTGATTTGGGAGGATCAGATATCAGCACATACGGAATGAATACATAAGGTGAGAAATGTCCTGAACTCAGCTACAACGTACAAAGCAAAAACAAGAAATCCAACAGAAACTGAACCTGATGGAAATATAAAAAAAAATAATAATAATATAAAATGATTGAAATTGTCCAACACATTTTGATATTGTTCACATTTTCTTGTTCTTATTTTTTTGTGTTGGCATCAGAATGAACTGACAGATTATGGTTTGACTACCAGTGTTGTTAACAATTAGTTATTCTTTATGTCTGCATTACTGTTCAAGACCACACCATTTTATTTTGGGTTATTTTTCTCCAGATTTTGGGATCACATCCAAAAAACATCACATCAAATTGTGCAGAAAATGTGTGATGAGTGTGCGATGAATTTTAGAAATGATTCATAATCATAATAAATTGGCCAGTCAAAGTGGATAGGATTTATGTGAAAAATACGATGCCCGTGGTTGATTACTTTTTTTTTCTTTTTACTTTTTATTTTCCACAATTTCGCCAAGAAATAACAAATAAAAGACAGATTTTTTTTTTAAAGATCCCACACAAGATGTAGCTTTCATTTATTTCACCTTCGCTTATTACAGAGTTGAGTTCACAGAAACACACTTCAAAAGCAAAGAACAGTATTTAAAGAATGGCAAAAATGTATAATCACACAGGTGACTTTGTGTTTTTTCAAAGATTAATGTGTAAATAAATATTTTTCTAAATTCCAGCAAAATGCTAAAACATGATAAATGTATCATTATTTCATCTTAAAGTTTATTTAACTGAAGTGAAGAACTGAAGAAACATTCTGTTAAAGAAACCACGCTGATTAAAAATAATGAAAATCCAAATAATGCTTGTTGAGTCAACGAGATGCTCCTCTCACAGATGCTTGGTTAGAGTCCTCACAATGTGTTGTATTGTGGAAAACACTGGTACGATGCCGTCCTCAGCAGGAACCTGTTTAAGAGGGTGAAGGAAAAAAGTTTTAAAGTGACTAGAAACTTCAATTCTGTTATGTCGTTTTCATTGGATTTCTTCCTGGAGCTGTGCAATACATAGAAAACATTAGAATTTTTTTTAACATCAAACTCGCTGTAAACATGCAGTGTGTGTGTGTGTGTGTGTGTGTGTGTGTGTGTGTGTGTGTGTGTGTGTGTGTGTGTGTGTGTGTGTGTGTGTGTGTGTGTGTAGCCCCGTTTGCACAACATCGTCTGCAACAGAAAACTTTTGTTGCATTTCGGGAGTCCATTTACACGTCAACGGAGCTGTAACTTCTTGAAACCATTGCCCATTGCAAACATAGGAAAAATCTTGTTTTTTAAAAACGGTCTGTGTAGCCACTGGAAATGTTCTGTGTATGAGAACCATGGCCGTAGTAAACAGTTCTTCTGCACATGCTCAGTAGATGGATAATAACAACAATGGTGTGTCATGACTCCCAATCCACATTCTATCTGTTCTATAATCTTGGAACTTGGTAGATTTATAGTAGAGTCATCTGGAATAACAGTCCAACTTGGTTTTCTGTCCATCTGAATGTCTGTGTACTGCCATTGTAAATGTGTGCAACCGTATTGTTTTACGCTCGTGTGTATTTTCATTACAAAAACAAACAACAACACCCACTAGTGGCCCAACATGAAAACTACACCATTTTCCATGGAAAGAGACATCATTACCAAAATGGTGTTGTGTCAACGGGAAACTTTTTTGAAACCAAAACGCAAACGCAAGGCCTTTTTGCTTGAAACGCTGTGTGAACGAAGCCTTATGCACTTAGTTTTAAATCTACAGTTTTCATACTTCCTTCAGAACTTTGTCCTATGTGAAATCTGTGAATTTGTGCATTTCTGACACCCTCACAGGATATATATATATATATATATATATATATATATATATATATATATATATATATATATATATATATACGAAACTTGTTTTGTGTGTTTGTTGAACAAGAGCTTACCTCCAGAAACCAGTCTTTACCAAGCAGTCAACGTCGTCTGATATGTCATCATCAGTGAAGGCTTCAAAGGAAAAAAGAAAATCAGCATTTTTATCCACAGCATCCGAATCAAATAATTTGTACAGACGAGTTGTTGTTGTTGTTGTTTCAAGTGCAAAAACCCACCTCTGCAGTCTGTCTTACACACATTTCTGGACCAGCGATAGCCAGAACAACAGAAGTGGCTGTCAGACAGCCAGAAGATCCCGTGGTAGCCAAGGGACCATTGGCTGGACAGAGAGGTACAGGCACCAGGACTGTCCTCCTCGGAGCTGTCTGCGTCCAAGGTGTTGTCGTCTCGCATCATCTGCTCCTCATCAAACTTGTCCTCTTCCCAGTTCAGCACATCCTCCATGGTCATCGACATACCCGACCCCTCGTCATCCATCACAGCAGATCTCCTCCGTCTGCTGCCGAACTCCACACTGTTTGATTCGTCTGAGTCTGTCGACTCAGTGGTCATGTCAAGAGGCGGAGTAGTGGTAGTACTTGGAAGTGGAGTAGTGGTAGTAGTGGTAGTAGTTGGAAGTGGAGTAGTGGTAGTAGTGGTAGTAGTTGGAAGTAGAGTAGTGGTAGTAGTGGTAGTCTTTGGACGTAGAGTCATGTTAGTAGTTGGAGGAAGATTTTTAGTAGTGGTGGTAATAGTATTAGTAGTTGGAAGAGTAGTGGGTTTAGTTGTCGTGGTTACACGCGTCCCCAACACGTTGATGAAGTCCGTTCTCAGATGATTTTTCCGATAAACTTCACAGACAACTGCAGAAAACAAAAAGAGGAGATGATGGTTTCCGAGAATGAACTTTAAAATCCTTCTTTTATCGCATAAAGCCCTTTAGAACCACGTTCCATTCTATCCTTAAGAGCTGTTTGTGTGTGTTTGCCCTGACCTACAAAGGTCATAACCTGCCTTCACACTCTGGGACGATGGATGGATAAATCCTAACAATGTTTTTTATTTAGAAAATTGTACAGTTTCTGACTCACTGTAATACAAGTGGACTCGTGATGAGGCTCACTAATGGTTAAGCTGCTATATCCACTCATAAACAGCTGCAGTTTCCAGGGAGTTTGTGTGAAGAGGTTTATGATCCTCACCTATGTTGATGATTGTAGCCTTGTATTTGAGCAGCCCCTTAGGCAGGTGGAGTTTCTTGTGGATCATGGCTCTCAGCTCATGTTTGGGGACGATTCGGCTCTCTGAGAGGCTGGGACCCAGAACCACCACAGCCAGCAGCACCAGCAAGCCCAGAAAGCCCAGCAACCTCATATCTGCAGCTTCTGAAGGAGCAGATCAGAGAATATAAACACAGCTGAGCAAAAATAAATATACTATCAATCAATGCATGCCATGTGCAATTTATATGCATCATAAAGTATTTTAGGGAGTACGAAACGGACACTACATGACTTGTTTAAAATGTTTTAAAGAGAATGTTTAAAAAAAAAAGATGAAAAAAGTTATCAAATTCTCACTGGTCATCTTGAAAACGTTCTCACAGTAGACTTTTCTCATCCTTTACATTACTGAGTATCAGTGTCCTCCAAAAAATCTTTATTAGTTTGTTATTTTTATAATATTATGTATAGTGTTTTTATAACTGTTAACACTCTGTTAACAAAAAAATGATTACAAATAAAAAGCCTGAACAGAGGTTTAAGAGTATTCTGTTTTCATGGCATTTATGTGTTTTAGAACTGCTCCTACAAGAACAAAAAAAAAGTGAATGTAAAGTTTGGTCACGTTCCTGAGAAAAATGGGTTAAACATATTTGTCAGCTGACTTTTTTATATTGAACATGTATTATGTTTTATATATAAATGACATTGTATTTCACAACACAGTTAAATAAAAAAAAATAAAAAAATCTCACTGGATGTCTTTAAAGGTTTGTACAGTCCTTTCATCTCCCCTTGATCACCACATGCTTAAAGTGTCCTCAAATACAAAGCAAGTGGGTTTGTAGCGAACACTGCTCTCTAGTGGTCAGAGGGTCTTAACACACCTCAAGGCAGGCATGAGGGAATAATCATCATCGTCATCATCATCATCATCATCATCATCATAGGATTAATAAAAAAGAAGAAGACGATGAAGCACTATTGTTTCTCACAATTTGTTCTTCAAATCAAATCAAACCTAATTGATATCAAACATTTTGCAAAATAACATGACATGAATAACACAAAGTGCTTTACAGGATAAAAACAAAATAAAAACAGAGTGATGGCCACCCATCTGCCCACATCGCCATTGTATATGCATTCACAATGAAAATTAAAGACTTACTAGATCACAGCTGTAAAGCAGTAAAAACGGCTCTTTGGATCCTGAAGGTTACAGATCCCTGCAGTAGGTCCTTGTTTGAACAGGAGGAATGACTCAAATGTGATACCAGAGGACCTGCTGGTTCAAAAGATAAAAGCAAATCTGTCAGATTAGAAGACTTTTAAAAACTATTAAAAGAACCTTAAACTCAACCCTAAAGCGCACAGTCAGACAACGCAATGCCTTTAAAAGCAATGAAATGTGAGTCTGCTTTCTAGTCCTCGTCAACACAGGAGCAGCTAAATCGTGGAGAAGCTGACGGTATGACAAGTTTTGTTCAGGAAGACCAGAAAGTAGGGCATCGCAGGAATCAATCTCACTTCAGACCAATACATCAACCTTTCCATGGTGGCCTGAGAGAGAAACAGATAGACTGGATATGTTACAAAGATGATAAAAAAAAAACCTGTTTTGACTACATGCTTTACGCGTGGACTAAAACTAAGCCTCCAAATCAGGTTATCTACTTGATCTGTTGTTTTTAACAGACAGCATCCATGCAGTCATTTTGACCATTTTTTCCCCCTCTTTCCTTGCCCTATAGAACCGATAATTAAAATGTCAGCGTTGTCCTCAATGAGCTGAAGGAAGTTACTATCAAAAAGCTCATCAAATGTCTTTAGGAGACAGCAACGTACAGCTCCGTGTCATCGGAGGAGCCATTGATAATTCAATGTTTTCAAACAGTTGGTGCAAATTTTTTAATCTATTTTTTTTAATGTACCTACTTAAAACTTTTACATGAACTAACGAATAAATGAATTGGATCAATTGAAATTGCTCAGTGTCCGCTCATGTGCAGGGTTTGGTCCTCACAGCATAAAGACACTGATCCAATTCCAGACTTTGGTCCGATCAAGAGTTTATTATGCTCAAGATTTTATTTACAGGATTATTTAATCTAAGATAACTCAAGTTAAGTTCCTCTCAGTAGTTCTTTTCACTTGATTTCAGTAAAAATTAGAAATTAAATTATTGTTATATATAGATATATATATTTCATATTCATATAAAATATATATGACATATATATTTCAAAATATACATTATATATAAATTAAATTAAAAAATATGTTATTATTTTGAAATTATATTAACCCTTCATGCAGCAAATTACCACTTAGTCACTTAACCACTATTGAAATTCTGCATTTGTAAATATAAAGGATTAAATGAAGAAGTGAACACATTTTATATAAATTAAACACGAGTCTCATCCGTTTCAGCAGTTGAGAGTCTGTACTAAAAATGCCAACACATATGTTCGTTCTTGTCAGCTTGTCATACTTTCACCTTTTTCTTCCTCATAATCAGAAAAAAAGCTCAAACCTCTTGATGTTCTCTCTCAGACTGTTTCTGATGAAACGACACTGACAATCACACAATGTAATCACAACAAGCAGAGCAGCATTCATTTGCATCCAAACATTTACAATATAAATGAATAAAATGTGAGATGGCTCTCCTTACTGTGTTGTTTCTTGTGATGGAGATTTGCTCGGTCTGGATTGTTTCACCCCCCCTTGTCACACTTTTTATACCACAACACAAGCCAACAGAGAAACCTGTTCTACCACTGTCATAGCTTTCTGCATCGTTTCTCCGAAGGAACCAGGATATTTTGACAGTTGGCTGAACAAAGCACAAAGGTGGCCGCGGTCATTACGCACAAAGTGAAAGAAAACCGACTCCATCCGTCCACCTTGTGTTTGTTAAAGGCAAGTCTGCTGCAAACCTCCATCGATATAGAGACAATTCAACAGCATTATGATGGAAATGTTTACAGATTGATGGGCTTTTTTTTTTTTTTTTTGCTACTCAGTGATCTCTGCCAAAACCTGGACCATGTGTCTTTGTGTTTAAAGAAACACAGAAAATAACTTGAATGACAGCCCCTCGATACATGATTGTGACAGCTTGTGTCAACATGAAACCAGGTCCAGTCCCAGTGTCACGTTTAGTCTGTTTTAGTAAACACAAAACGAAATCACATCTTATTTCGATTAGAATTAGTTGGATAAAATTTTTTTTTTAAAAACCCTCTCAGATTGCAATGTTATGGCAGGTATGTGTTTTTAAATGGGTAACATATCCAGAATGGATCATCATCAATAGATCATTGGTCTAAAACCTGCACCTGTCTATAGCCCCTCTGTGGCTCACTTAAGCCTTGACACACTTTTATTATCACACCAGACCATATCTCAACTGGATTCTTATCTTCAGACTGAAATGAACTAGAAACCTATATATGTCAAGGCTCCGATTGGAATCTGGAGAGATCCGGCATCCAGCCGGTCCAGATTGTAATTCCATGTTGAACTCAAAAGACTACAACAGCCAATCCCCAAAAACATAATTTAATTCGATCAGGAAACAGTTGATGGACATGTTAATTATTTACACAGAAACTATGTGATACAGTAATGATGTACAAATGTAAAACGATTTGTAAATACGTGAATGTAAAAGACGAGACAAACAAGTGCAAAACAATTCATTTCTTGTAAGTAAGTAAGTAAGTATTAGTCAGCATAGTTGTGAAATGTGATTGTTGAATACTGGGGAAGTGGTAGGATTAAATGAGCTTAACGTCTCCCTGCCAATTATCAGACATGTTGAATTTCATGTTTGGAATTCCATTCTGAGCCGGATTCAAATGTGAGCCTCGACCTTTAATATATTTTTTTTAAAGGTAAATTAGGAAAGGTCCCGCTGACATAACATTTGATGTGAAAAAACAGCATTTTTGCATATTTGTTTCAGACAAGTTTTGTGCCGACGCGGCAACATTTTGAAAACGATGTCTGTTTACATAGAAATGGTGAAAACAATGTAGCTTTCATGTTGGGCCGCTGGTGGGTTCTGTTGGTTATCTTTGTAATGAAACCACACACACACACACACACACACACACACACACACACACACACACACACACACACACACACACACACACACACACACACACACACACACACACACACACACACACACACACACACACACGCAGCAGAGAACAGTGCGCTAAACATTAACAATGGAAATACACAGACGTTCGTATGGACGGACGACCAAGTTGGACTGTTGCTATGGTGACTGTCAACTGTAAAACTAAAAGGTTCCAGGAGAATATGGACTGGGAGTTGTCCATCGACTGAGCGTGTGCAGAAAATCTATTCACTACAACATGTATAAACAGCAGCATCAGTTCCTCTATCGTCATGGCGATAGAGCCCGAGCGTTTGTTTTTTTAATTGTATATTTGTTTATTGTTGTTTAGAGGAGCTTATTATGTGGCCACTTGGAAAATTGAATTGCCAGTTGATGCTTTTGAAACATAGACTTAGGTAAAGAAGAACAGATGTTTCACAGTGCAAAATTCCTGTTAATGATTTGCACCACTGGCTGATGCTCACAGCATTTTATAGCAATGCTGCAATCCACATTGCGTGTTTTACAAAGCAGAAATATCATTCAGCAGGTGTTTTTTTTTATTTTTTTATATATATATCTTCTTTCACTTGTGCTTTTCACTTGAGTTTTGGCTGGAGTGTCCTTTCTTAAGAAAGAGAAATGCGTTGAGTAATCCAGGTATGAGGATCTACTGTCGAGCAGGAAATTTTAGAGATTTGTACAGAGATGTTTTTTTAACACTATTTCCTTCTTATGAGAACTTTTTTTACCCTTCTCTCAGACTTCATTCCATTAGGTTTCCGGATGTACACACACACACACACACACACACACACACACACACACACACACACACACACACACACACACACACACACACACACACACACACACACACATACACACACACACACACACACACACACACACACGCATACACACACAACATAAAGTATACAGCATTTTTTTGACACTTTGAATTATTTGATTGATTTTCTTTTCTCTTGTCTACACATACATATATTCAGGTATAAATAAATTTTTTGTGTGGTTTATTTTCATTAATTTCATTAGTTGTTTTGTGTGGAACAGGTGCCATGCACATGTCACTGCATACTGTGGATAATTGTGCTTGTGATGGACAAAGGTCGAGGCTTTTTTTTCACACATGTATCTGTAATCTGTAAAAGAGTAAAACACTCTGGATTATCACATGCTGGTAGTATTTCCTGATAGACTGGTCGTTTGTCATGGTCAGGTCCAAGGTCACACACACACACCTAAAATATCTCTTCTTTTTTAATGGAACGTGACAAATCACATGGTCATTCTTACTGTCTGTCCTCTTTACATACGCTTGTCATTTCATCTATGGTTGACTGTGGTGTCATTTTGTTGATATTTTTTTTTATCTTTTTGTGCTGCTTTACATATTTGTATCAGTTTTTTCTTTTAGAAAAAAGAGAGGATGTTGCACTCACGCCAGATGTGTTTGGTATTTTTAAAGGGATTTTGGACTTTTCTGTTGTTTATTTGCATATTTATATCATGTTTTTGCAATTATGTGTATGAGGGTTCAAATGATTAAAACTCACATGATAATAAACAGGACTCTGTAACTCTGCTTTTGTATTGTTTGTGTTGATGCTTGGAGAGTTTATAGAGTCTGCCACACTCATCAGTTCTCATCACAAAGACTTAATGTGCTCTTTTGACCCAAATTACTTAAGCTGGGAACACGCCGTACCCACCCAAGTAATTTAGCGGAGCAAGTATTAAACATTAGGCTGAGTGGCATATTCCAACTCTGCTTTGTTATCATGCATTTTTTGTGTACTGGCAGCAGAGACAGTTTCCACAACACAATGACATTTCAATTTCCACAATGAGGGTGGGGACGTCATCAGAACTGAGCGCCAGTGACATTTCCTCATTCTACTGCCTCCACTCTCTGCACTCTTCATGCACAAGTGAGATCATGAGGAAATGTTTTTGTGAAAGACAACAGAATTATATTTTTATGGACCGGGTCTGCATTATAGTTTGGTGTGTGTATACGACGACGTTTCCAGTGCAAATGCATCATTCTTCCAGTTTTGTTTCAAAAAAGTTTCGCATTTACACAGCAACATTTTAAAAACAATGTCCGTCTGCACAGACACGACAGAAGAGCTGAAAATGATAGTTATCTTGCTAGGCCATGAGGTGCCGCCGTTTGTTTTTGTGATGAAACCACACACACATGCATGCACAGAATAATACGCTCTAAACATCAACAATGGGAGCGCACCGACACTCGCATGGACATACGACCAAGTTGGATCATTGTTCCAGTGTCTGTCCACTATAAAACCACCAAGTCCCAGGAGAACATGGACTGGGAGTCATGACACTCTGGAGGAAACATAGTTCCTATTTTCCATCTACTGAGCATGTGCAGAAGAACGGTTGTCCAAGGCTGTGGTGCACATGCATCGTAGCAGCATTTCTGAAAATGCATTTTCCCCATTTCCACGAAGACGGAGGCAGGGGATTTTCAGAAAGTTCCATCTCGGAAGCTGTTTTGCAAACGTTCACTCACGGATGATATACATTTGAACTCATTTAAGCTGTCAGTTTAACTGAGCCGATCAATTATTCAAGAGGACACATGTTAATAATCGCTTTTACACTACAAGTGAAAGACGAACATATCTGTTTACAAGGAATAGGTGTGTGCCGTGATATGTTGCTTTGATGTTACAGTAAATCCTTGGTTGTGATTGACATGCTGTTTCCATGCCAGACTAATATACATCACTTAAAACTGGTTCTGCAGCTGTTACTGGCATAAGAAGCCACTGGTGTTAACCATAACCTGAGTTGTGAGTGCCATAACAATAATCCAAACCACTCTCTTAGATACACTTTGAATTTTTACCGTCATGAAATCATCCATCCACGTCCAAGAGAGATCGGACCTGTTCTGGAGGAATGTCAACATGAACGTTTAATGACTGTGTTCATAATAGAGACTCGCGTAAATGTTCACGAGGTAGTTTGAATACCAGGTCAATATCTATAATTATACCTTATATGCAGAATATAATTATTATCATTGTTTCTGAACCAAAGAGAAAGCTCCGTGGAGTGTTTCTTTTCTATTCTCCCCACCTGCAGTTGGTCCTTGCTATGATTGCTTGTCAAGGTCCTCAACAACACAACATGGATTTCTCAATCAGCAATGGATATTTTCTGCGTCAATGGGTGAAAGGTCCAGGGACAACCACAGCTCCCTGATGAATGAAGGTCCAATGCAACAGATGAGCTCCTGGAGCTCCAGCTGCCATAGACCGTCACTATTTCCAGACAGGTTCAGGCACCGAAACTGAAGCAAAAGAGCCGCCTGTGTGACAGCAGCACCAGGCAGGCGGTCATAATGTAATGATCAGTGCTCATTTGTGATCATCAACTTTGGAATGTGTGCAGAAGCTGACATACCCAGATGAAAAAAAAAAGAAAGAAAATGTAAACACCACTCTGAAAGACTCAAGATTGAGGTCAAACCTGTTGCATACAAAGACTGGCTCTCTCTTGTGGTCATATCAGGTTAGTCCACTTTAAAACCAATTGGGAGGAGGGGGTGATAAAAAGAGTAATTTTAGTGGATTTGTACCCATTTAATGAAGTGAAACATGCAGACATCATTAAAATTAAAACATTCACTAAGACTAAAACATGTATCCTGAACATGTGTAATGTAATTAGAACGTAAGACATGTATTGTTGCTTTCACGACCATCTTACAAAAACTATAAGTTACAATTAATACTTTAAAGCATGTTTACATGACCAAAGTGGGGTGATCTAACTTTAAATGTCTCTTTTAACATACAACCACCTGCAGAGCAACAATCAAAGTGTAAGATAACAGCAGCATGATCACCTGGGAGTGAGCTCTTGTTTTGTTTTTTTGTTTTGTTTTATCACATCACTGATTCCAGAGGGAATACTGCAGTCCAAAGTGGTCCTGGTAGGACGTCTGAGGGGGGCGCTGGTCCCGATTTTCACTGCGATGGAGGACACTCAGAGCTCTCAGGGTGAGCACGTCAAAACTTGGCTGATAGTTATTCACTTGACGATTCTGAGATGCAGGGAGAGGCTGAAACGTCCCGCTGCGACGGATATAGCTGCAGACATGTGGAAAATAATATGAACAGAGCATTGTGGGTTATGGGATGTAAACATAAAGGTGTTCCAAATAAAAGACACCCCCTTCGTCTCATATGTGTGTCCCATCTCCGGTATTCGAAAAGGTGAACAAAAGCTGTTTACTGTCATTTTTGTTCGTTTTTAAAAAAAAATCTTTGTTTAAAGAATAAAGTTCATACATTTCCAAAAACAGTATTTGATCTGCGAAACCTTTGTACGAATGTGAAGGCTCTTCTATTTTGATATGTTTAATGTCAAACTAACTCACTGACTCAGGGCCTGTTTACCTGACAACCCTTCAGGTGAAAATGCATCGTTTCTCATTGTTGCTTCATAAAGATTTCAGAACAGCATAAACACTGAAAAATTGTGTCGTTATTTTGAACTTTCACCCTGTTTTATAGTTATCATTTGCTCTATGATGCACACAGTCATTATTCTCTGTTAACCTCTGTAACCATGCATGTGATATTGATAGTTTTACAATGTCTGGCAATTGCGGTGCTCATTATTCCAACCAAACATTTTCACTGCTGTGTTCCGACTAATCTATTACAGTCATGTTGGTTTTCACATGTTTATTCTCCAGCCAATAAATTGTTGGAGTAATTAATCTTTATAGTCGATATGGTCACAGCGGAGCTCCATACACGCTTTCTTACTTTCTTTCTTTCTTACACACTTTCTTACCCACAATCCTTCAGTGGGACAGTGTGGACTCTGCCCAACTGTCCCGGGTATATTCCATGAGCGTCTCTCCCCGGACGTGACACCCTGCAGAAACAACAATCCAAAGCATCTGTGCAAAAAGACTCAATCGTACTGAATTGACACATCTGTCACTTACAATTATGCTGATACAGGCTGAAACTTTCAATCTGAAAAAAATGGAATGACTCTCTCCAGTAATATCCATTGGACCATCCCACTGAATGTTAACCACACAATGTCTTATAGAACCCAGGAACATCTTGATGGCACTACTGTACTGGTTTAAGTAGCTGCTGTTTCACTGATAGGACTCATGAATAAAAATGTCTTAAGCATAATGCAAAGTTAAACTTTACATAACTGAACCTCTAAATAAATATTTCAGTCTATGAATAAGTCAATAAATTTCCGAAGCTTGATCTTTAGTTTCTAATTATTTGCAAGAACACATTTATATGGTATAATATTACAAATAATATTTTTGGGGGTACACTCCAGAAGTAACTATTCTACATTTACTCACCTATTTAACCCATTGTAGCGTTTATATAACTGTTCATAACTTTGCTATCTTCATACTCCATAAATCTAACTCCTTCACTTGAGTAGAATTTAAGCAACAAGGCACCTTTAACTTTGTGCCTCCGTTGCACTTGAGCGTCGAACAACCTTCAGCTGCGTGCATTTCACTCACTGCGGCTTTAACACAGCTCCTCCTTCAGCCTCTGTAGAGTCCTGCGACTGCCTGAACTCATGCAGCCTCACAGCAACACCAGATCCTGCCATCACACAGCAAACTGATCCAAATAGAGACCAGAACCAGGTCTGAAGGCCGGCCTGAGAACGAAGAGGAAAAACACATGGAAATGAGACGCGTGCAACCCGCAAGAGAACGCCTGTGGCATTAGTGTGCAGCTTCGGAAAGAGACAAACAACGACCAGTCAATGGATCATGGTTTATTTTCACAAATTAAAAGAAATAAAGGAAAATTTTGACACAACAACACACATTTTAGAACACAATAATCAAAATGGACACCAACTGAAATGATAAAATAGGCCTTGGTGCCACAGGGACTGTAAGTATAACCGTCTCAACGTATGCAGATCCAATACAAAGACTTACCAGATACTTCCTATCAAAAACTTGCATGAGCCACACATGGATGTCATTATTTTACTCTTTGAAAATCAATTATAGGGAGTTTTTTTTTTTTATTTCCTATGCAAACATTTTCTGTACTTCCAGCATCTTCACTTGACTGAGAGCAGCAGAAATACAGACGTCTTACCTGTTGAATTGTGAGAAATGATATCTAACCCTAGGAAACAGAGTGACAAGACATTCTTGCTGCTCCGCTCTCACCTTCTCTTCTCTTCGCTTCTCTTCTCTTCTCTTCTCTTCTCTTCTCTTCTCTTCTCTTCTCTTCTCTTCTCTTCTCTTCTCTTCTCTTCTCTTCTCTTCTCTTCTCTTTGAGATCCAGTGCAGAGAAACACAACACCATATGACACACACACACACACACACACACACACACACACACACACACACACACACACACACACACACACACACACACACACACACACACACACACACACACACACACGCACACACACGGGTACTATGGTTACTCCATACAAACACCATGCTACGCCATATAAAAGAGGCACCACCTCAAACATACATGATTATTTGTAATAATCAACTTATAGACCACCTCACAGCCCATCAGAATCACTGGTATAAAATGTTTACTTTTCCTCCATAATTGAATGTGAATCCACAGAATTCGGTTTCTAGTAATATTGTTGCATTCTCCAACAGGAAGGGGAGCCATGGCAACCAGGGCAACTAGGACAACCAGGGCAACCAGGGCAACCAGGGCAACCAGGGCAACCAGAGCAACCAGGGCAAGCTCAGTATGCGGTCACTTGGGATAACGTGAGCTTCCATCAGGCTGCTCTAGTTCGCACCTGGTTCAGTGACCCCAGGTTCTTCTAGCTTCTCTCCTTTTCTGAATCCAATAGAGAGAAGATCTGACCTGAGACAAGATCATGTTGATGTTGACGTCGATGCTGATGAACCTGTATTTGTGCCCAATATGGAGATATTGTGAATGAACCCTATTCTTGACAGTTTATTTGCAGTGTGTAGAATTAATCCCCCCTTGTGTGTCACACTCAAGTAGTCTGTGTTTTGACAGTTTGTGTATATTAGGTTAAAAAAAAATTACTGACAACAGATGTTCGATTTTTGTACAGTTGGATATGACTTTTTCAAATTGTGTGTGAAGATGTGAGAATTGTCTAAGCAATTGAGGAAAAATACAACTTAATTGTAGCCATTTTAAATGTCATATAGCCAGTTAGCAAATAGCTTGCCAATAACGTAATTGAATAGTTTTTAAAACTAAAGTGTGTATACTTAATGAATGATTATACCAACTGTGATATCCACTATAGCTGTTTTTGACAAGCAGACTGTACAAAACCTGCAAACATCATTTTTTATTTCCAAGATATACGGTCCTGTCAATGTATTATTACATTTGCATTACTATATGCAGTTTTTACATCTTTTTTTGTTGTTTTTCCTCTTTCGATTAAGATTTTACATATCCATGCATTCAAATATGTTCCTCTATTTTCTCTGTTGTATATTTATAATACTAAACCCTGTATCAGGATTACAAAAGCAAATGTAAAGTGACAGGACATTTGCCCAACAATGATTACATTTTCTAAATGCTTATAATGCTATTTTATTTCACATTTCATTTCTGTTAATGACCAATTAATGAAGAATTCACCTAAAAATCAGCAGATTTATTTTATCACAATATCAGAATTCAGTCTCTGAAACTAATTGAAATATACATTTTAAAAAGTCATAGGTCGCATGCAAAAGTTACTGTCATATTTTCCACTGCCAACAGGCGTCTTTGTTGATCACCATATGCTGAGTGACTATATAGACGATCCTGAACTGCTATTTTACAGACTGTCATTGATTAATGCAAAGCAGCAGCATCAGTCACACTGCCAGACTGGAACCAGGATCCTCAAACAAAGCAGCCATTCACAGGAAAGCTGGGAGGAAGGGGGGCATGAGGAGAGAGAGAGAGAGCGAGAGAGAGAGAGAGAGAGAGAGAGAGAGAGAGAGAGAGAGAGAGAGAGACAACAAAAGCCGGGGACCAACAAAAGCCCTGGATGCCATGAGGAGACTGATGATGCGTTCAAATGTTCTCCGTGAAGTCGGATCTCGTACATTCACACGTGCTCATTCCTGGTGTGTTTTATGTTTTTTTTTTTTTTTTTTTCTTTTGACAATGTTTTATTTAGCCTTTTGGGGAAATGTACTGACCCCCCCCCCCCCCCCCCCCCCCCACACACACACACACACACACACACACACATTTTCTATTTCTATTTATAGGATGCAAAGGTGCAGCCACATCACTCCAGGGAGCTGATGGGGGTCAAAGGTCTTGATCAGGGACTCACATTGGTGTCATGTAAGCTTTTAGATTCGAACCTGCCAAGTCACAATCCCAAGTCCGCTTTTAAAGGGTATATTTTAGTGTCTTTTAATCAGAAGAAATACTTTACATTTGCCAATACTTTAGAGGAAAATGAAACACTGTATTTTTTCAAAACAGTAGAATTAGCTGAAATCAAATAAAGGCTAAATAAATTACCCGAGACACGATTAATAACAACAACAAGTAAATAAATTAAAAAATCTTAAATTCAATATTTTATTATGAAGGGTTTGTACAGACTTCAGATTAACAAAATGTATTTAGATGGTTCTTTTTTCACATAATACGGGCACCCAAACGTACAAGCATCCAAGTACTGGACTTTGGGGACCCCCACATGCCATTTTGCCACACTTTTCAACATCGAACATCTGTTGAAATTAACTGTAAAACACAGTCACCTTCAGTAGAAGAAGTCATCAGGCTTCAGCTTTGAAGACTTTATTGTGTATGTGATAACATGTTTTTTTTCTCATTCAGCCAATGTTGGCACTGTTTCTGGATAGGTTCACAATATAAATGACAAATTAATTGGATTGGATAGATAGATAGATAGATAGATAGATAGATAGATAGATAGATAGATAGATAGATAGATAGATAGATAGATAGATAGATAGATAGATAGATAGATAGATAGATAGATAGATAGATAGATACATACATACATACATACATACATACATACATACATACATACATACATACATACATACATACATACAAAATATAATCGTAGCAAAATAAAAGATTATGACCAATAAATAATATTTTATGAAACTGAGTCTTATGTTTGGGACTATTTTGTTTGTTCAGTTGATGGGTTAAAAAGGAGGAGGAAGTAGCCCAAAGCCCCTGACTCAGAAGGCATCATTTTTCCGGCGGCCCCTGAACGCAGCAGGAGTCCTCCCAGTCGGAGCGAACGTGACGTGCAGACTCGGAACCAAGCGCGAGGTTTTCCTGGCGGTGCTGCGGAGGAGCGCGAGCCGAGCAGGAGCCGAGCGGGTCCGTCTGTCCGTCCGTCAGTGTGTCTGTCTGCCGCCGCAGCCTCTGTGTGTCTGGGACGAACACACGCCGAACCTTCCGCGGTCTGGACACGGCATCGGTGGCAATGGATGCGTCGCTGTGCTGCCGTTTTCGCCGCTGAGCGACGTTACTCTGTCGGATGCTCCGGTGCCCATAGAGGAGCAAAGCGAGGAGGAGGAGGAGGAGGAGGAGGCGGCGGCGGCAGAGGAGGAGGAGGAGGAGGAGGAGGAGGAGGTGGTGGAGGAGGAGGAGGGAGGGGACATCCCTGTCGTTCTTCGAGGACCAGGTGAGATATTCGGTGATTATGTGTCGCGGGGACTGTGGAGCGGGACGCAGGGCGGGAAGGCAGGCAGCGGGGGTCGCGGTTGTCGTCCGGCGTCCCGGGAAGCCCCGGGTCGGAGGTTAGCATGTTAGCCTCGCCGCCGATAGCGGATCGCCGCTGCTTCGTCATCCGCCGGTCTGGGAGGGATGCAGCTCCGGGATGCTGCTGCAGGAGGGAGGGGAGGAGGAGGAGGGCTGCTAACGGGAACGGTGCCGTCCTTCTGGCCTCGGCCCATCTTTGGTGGGGAACGACACCTCCAATGCCCCCCCACCCCACCACCACCACCACCACCCCACCCATCCCTCCCGTTTCACCCCACGGCCCCTTCCTTCTACCCCCCCCCCCCCCCCCCCCTTCGAAAACCGCGTCTCGCCTCTGAGGATGAAGACATAAACCCGCAGATGAGGCGTCTCATCCCGCCGCCCCAGCCTCGCTATGCTAACCGAGTCCAGCTAAGGCTAACCGGCTAACGGCGGCTATACCCCCCCCCCCCTCCCCTCCCTTCTTAACATCAACCCCACCCCCACAGCTAGCATCCCCGACTAGCCCGCATCTTCCACAGCTGCCGAGGAGCCATCACTCCAGGCCGACCGGCCGTGGGTTTCGACCCCCGGTCACCGGCCGCCCCGCGCCCCTCCCGTCACTCCGCTCCCCCCTCCCCCTCCCCCTCCAGCTCCCGGCCCTGGATCGCCGCCGCACGTTTAACCCGTTAAAACGTAACGGTTGCGCGGCGAGCGGATGTTGTTATGTAACAAATAATGACACCACACGCCCTTGAAACAAAAGCTGTTGTTTCGGTGTTTGTTTGCGTGCGGTGCCGGGGCCCGGGGGTGACCCATAAATCTGACTCTGGAGGCTGCTCGGTGGTCGACGGGCCCCCGCGGCTCCGTGCCGGCCTCTGGACGTCCACATATTTATATATTTCCTCCGTACGGCGGCTGCTCCTGTCAGCCATTGTTTTTGTTGTCATTGGAGAGCTCACGGCTCGGGGTCTTCTCGTTGGCGTTGTGAGCTCGATGTCCAAAGACAAGCTCTCACACTATGCCAAAGAATGCTCTACTATTGTGATAATGAGTGGGGAGAACACCAGGCAAAAAAAAAAATGCTGTTTTAGTCACAAGTTACTTTTTCCAATTTCTTCTTATGTGATGTGATACTAGTGCATCTGAGATGTGTGGTGCATTGGCAGTCACAAGTCATCACTGTTTGTTCTGAACCCAGCATTAAAAAAAAAAAAAAAAAACATATATCTCTTATAAAGCTGGCCTTGTGATATAAATAAAAATAATAAATAATACATTATAGCCACTCAGCATTTGAGTCATCAGGGTGATATCACTGCACATCATGATGATATCACGAGAGCATGTTTTTGTTTAACAGGAGTCGTTCTGGACATTGTGCATTTCAAGCATGAGCACATTCAGTGGACAGTTGTGGCCCTGACGTTACCGCTATACCTTTTCAGTCATGAATGCTTGCTACATTTACGAAGATAGAGCGTCAAGACTGAACTCGATGCCACCAGGCATGCCTGGATTCCATTAATCCAACATAAACAGACTGATCTGTTCACATATCCAGTTTCCTTCATCACAGACTGATCAGAAACGGTGCAGGATCCTGTGGTTGTAAACACCAGGACCGCATGATATTAGTTCAAAGATGTGATGTGCCGTAACATTGACACTTCCATCATTATACCGCTTGTGATAAACACTGTCTGATGTTGATACATCATGTGCATTGGGATTTGTGCTTCCAAATAACAGTATTCTTTCTCTTCGTGGACCCAGTTTTAACCCGACAGAGATATGCCATGTTTGATTTTATTCCTTTTTTTTTTTAATGACATGTGCAACTGCAGTTCACACCACCAACATTTCAGTTATTGACTTTGTTGTTTTTATGCCCTGTTAATTAACTTTTGTTCTTCTGACATCAGGTTTGTTGCCACTTGATGTGATATGTCAACATATGATCCATCCTCAACACAAACCAGTGCAGTAGAGCTGATGGCACACAAACTGTAACCCCCCCCCCAAAAAAAATCCTACCGTATTTTCTGCACTATAAGGCGCACCGGATTATAAGGCGCACCTACATTGATTGACATAATTTACAACTTTGTTCATATATAAGGCACACTGCATTATAAGGCACATGGAATAGACCAGTTGTCAGCAACCTTTATAGTTCAAAGCAATTAGGTTATATTTTCCACTGATTCTGACACCCAGAGAGGTGCACTCACATTATTTTGATAGTCCTACCTGCAGCCTATGCCAGGAGGACACTACACACAAAACCTTCTTCACTGCTGGTTGACAACTTACAACTACCGGTAATAAACTAAACTACATGAACTAAGCAACAAAAACACAACACAACACAATTATTACCGACACCACAAACCAAATATAACCCCCAATAATTGCATTTAAAACACCACAAACAGAAACTCCCATAATTCATTGCAGCTATCGGCTGCACTGAGGAGCTCAGGATGCAAGGCATGATGGGAATTCATGTTTTGTGTTGTTGGAGGTTATTGTGGGTTGTTGTTGGGCTTGGTGTTGTGTTGATTGTGTTTTTGCTGTGTTTTTGTTCCCCAGTTTAGGGAGTAATTATTTCATCTAGTTTATTTTGGTTTGTTAGAATGTTGGTGTGCAACCATGAGTGATGAATGTGTTGTGTGGAGTGTCGTCCGCTCTGAAGATCCGGTTGCAAAGTTAGAGTTGTCAAAATAAAAGCTCCTGGTTGTTCAGCTGTCACATAGCAGTCTCAAGCAGAGCAATTCTTCCATATATAAGGCGCACCGCGTTATAAGGCGCACTGGCAGCTTTTGAGAAAATTTGAGGTATTTAGGTGCGCCTTATAGTGCGGAAAATATGGTACTTTGTTTTTCCCCACAAGATGTAACATCCATGTAATTTTGCGATCACATTCTCAGGTTTAAGAGCTCCAATTATCACTCAGGATATTTTTTCATTGCAGCATCACAAGATCCCATATATCAAAGCTAATCAAATCAAACTGAAGATAGGTTTTTTTTTTTTATTACATGTCTCATGCCTTCTATTATAACAACTGATCACTTGACTTTTTTTCAGAAAACAGTTGAAAAAGAACAACAAAAGTTCTCCCAATATAGCAGGTTTTGTTTTGTTTTTTTTACCTAATTTTAAAAATACTTTCAGCAAATATTCGTCATATTGCTTTGCAGTTTCCCAGAAAATATGTCCCTGCCTCAAAGCAGCCCGAAAGCAGAACCCTCAGAAATAAAACATCTCTTGTATTCAGTACTGTGTAAAAAGTGCTGTATATTTATGCAGAGCTTTTAGTAGTTGTGACTCAAAGTTGTTCCTGACGTCTCAGACCTTGTTTACACAACATTCTCAAGGGAAAACACAACATTTTTGTTGCATTTTGGGTGTCTGTTCACTCGACAACTGTGCAACGAGCCACTGAAAACACAACTTTTTGAAATGGTGGAGCTTTTCAAAAAACACTCAGTTGTTATGTAAACGAGGAGAACTGCAACTTTCTCCAGAGGGCAGGGGCTCCCTCTTCGTATTAATGGCGAACGTGCTGCTTTTGCACACGTGCGCCTCTGCCGTTGTAAAAAAAAAAAAAAAAGATCCGAGTCGATGACCAATTCAATTCAGCTTTATTTATATAGCGCCAAATACAACAGTCGTTTCAAGGCACTTTTACAGAGAAACCCCAACAATTCCACATGAGTAAACATAAGTGACTGTGGAAAGAAAGAAAAACTCCTTAGAGAGTTGAGCTCAGAGGTGAAGACTTTCTACTATTTTGGTTTTGGGTTAGGGGGATAGAGGAAAGAAAAGAGTAGGACGGGTCCACTTGCTGCAGACGGATCAGGGCAGGAACGTCCAGCAGCCAACAACGTTTGTCTCCAGAGTGTCATGACTCGTCAGTCCATAGTCTCTTTGGACTTGGTAGTTTTGTAGTTGACACTCGCCGTAATAACAATACAACTTGGTCATCTGTCCATATGAATGTCCTTGTGCCTCCATGATATTTATGGCATATTGTTCCCTGGACGAACGCACGTGTGTGTGGTTGCATTACAAAAAACAAACAACCGTATCAACTTGTGGTCCCACGTGGAAACTACGTCGTTTTGAACGTTTCTGCCGTTGTCGTGTGAACTGACTTCATTTTTCCCAAACTTTGCCGTGTAAACGCAAAACGTCTCTGAAACAAAAAAACAAAAAAGTGTTTTCCCCTTGAAACTTTGTCGCATGAACAAGACCTTTGGGTCTTTGTGCAGCTGTCCTGCGGCCGAATGACATCGAGACGAGCTGATGTGTTTCTGTTGATGTCAATGAAAGAAAAGACTCCCAGCACTCGAGCTTTCTATGCAGCGCTGCATGTTGCTGCGCTGGATAAGTCGCCCTGACCTCAGTTCCAAAAGTGAGTTTTAGCGATCACTGTGAAGTTTCGAGTGTTACCACAATAACAGACTCTCTCTCTCTATGTCTCACTCGGTCGCCCATCGGCATCAAATCCCAGCAGTGAATCATTCGCCACGTTTAACCTTTCTCTGAACTTGTTTGTGTTTGTTGTGCCCTTTTGTGACTAATCCCGTACAAATCAAGAGGTCCAGTTGAAATCAGCTGTTGGAGGAGATAACATGATTTTGATGAAAGAACGGAAAGGAAAAAAAACGTAAACATTACAAATAAATTCTTTGCAGTAATAATAAAAAAAAATTGCTGTGTGTTTCACATATTGAAGAAAAATGATTATCAGCTTAACATGTACTCACTGGCGGATAACATTTAGTTAACTCTTACTAAATAGAGCAATCATCAAATGTCTTTTTTTTTTTTCACATGTCATTGGAGTTGATGGAACAGAAGAAGTGTCTTGTTTTTAGAGCTCAGTCTGGGTCTGCTCTGTTCTCTCAACACTTTAATGTGTCTGTCAGCATTTGATGTGAAGTTTTGTCAAGTTGCTTGTCATTGATGAGGCCTACAGTCTTTCTCGGGGGGGGGGGGGTCTTGGAGGAAAGGGCGGGGGCTTTCTTCAAGAACATGCCACACAGACACATTTCACACAAGTCTCGCCGTTGGCCATCACAGGATCTGCTTATAGACTTAGAAACCAGCATGATGGGTGTTCGTACTTCGCCGTTAACTTGGGTATAGCGGTTGCTGAATCGAGCAAGATGTGCAAAAGACGTTTTACACGATGGAGATGTCTTTAATGTCAGTGACTGTCTTCGACTGGTACAAAGGTTTACCGCAGTATCTCAGCCTGTCATCGTAGAGCTAATGATAGTTGATTGAAGCAGCTGAAAGGCTGTTACTTAAATTGTGTTTGAGCGGTGATTGTCTGCCAGAACTCAAGAGATATTTTTACAAGTGCAGACGAGTATTGGTTCCTCTTCATGAAAATAATTCACATGTACGTCCTGGCACAGTGCAAACCACGGGTGAGAAGAAGAAAAAAGATCGGTTGAATGCTTAGAGGTGGGAGAGAGGATGTGAGGAGGCAAGAAAGTGTGGACGGGAGAGGCAGAATCGAAGAGGTTTGAGAGAACGGAAGTGAAGGAACGAGACAAAACGGGAGCACGGGCACCTTCATCAGGCTTCATCATTTATGCCGACTGGGGGTACGAAGGAAGGACGGAAGGAATGAAAAGAGGAAGTAAATAGTGAAGATTTGTAAGTGGCTGATGGAGAGAAGGAACCAGGAATGAGTGAAAGAGGCTAAGTGGAGGAAAGTGAGCGTGTTTGGGATTGTTGGAAGGAAGAAAGAATGGCAAAGGACCGTGAACAATTGGCGCTTTTAAGAAGGTAGTGTCAGGAGAGAGAGAGAGAGAGAGAACGGGTGATGAAGACAGAAATGAATGACGACGTTTAGGTTAAGGTCGTCCGTGAACGTCTGACAATGGATGGAGGAAGGACGGTGTTGATAGTGTGATGGAGGAGGAAAAAGAAGTGGTGGTGAAGAAAAGAAGGTCACCGCGTGGTAGGTGAAAGCTAAACTGAAGCAAGGTGGAGAGGCAGGGACAAAGGAAGCCAGGAAAAAAAGGTGAGGATGGAAGGCGTTAAGGAGACAGGAAGCGTGCGAAGGTGGTGAACAATAAGTGGCTGCTGCTGTGTGAAGGAAACTATCCACTGACCTGCTCTCTCTCTCTCTCTCCCCCTCCCTCTCCCTCTCTCACTCTCGCTCCCCTTCTCCCTGCCGGTTTCCTTCCAGGCTGACTCACCGCTGAAGCGCCTGAACACAGAAGGAGAAGAAGGAGAAGAAGAAGAAGAAGAGTGAAGGTCTCCGACAACAAGAGTCAGCAGTACTTTGAAAACAGGGAGCGAGAAGGAAGGTGGGCGGGAGAGAAAGAGAGAGAGAGAGAGAGGGGGGGGGAGAAAGGAGGAGAGAACAGCGGGGAGAAGGAGGTCAGGCCGGCAGGGCGAGAGGAGGGAAAAGAAAGTGATAGTAGGAAAGAGAGGGGGGGGGAGCTAAGGAAGACGCTTGGCGGGAAACGGGTGGAGCGGTCTGAGCTCAGGTGAGCGGCGGGCGCTGGTAGGTCGGAGGCCGAGCTGACGGAGCGTCGCGCGCACCCGCCGTCCCCGCTGCTCCTCCGACAGCTGCCCCTTCGCCGTCAGCACACTGGGAGAACCGGCGACGAGGAGAAGCCACCATGAGCGACCAGAACGTCGTCAAGGAAGGCTGGGTCCAGAAGAGAGGTGAGCTCGACGCCACGCGGAGCGGCGATTGGTTGATTCGCAGATCGACGATGTGTGTCGTTGTATATTTCTGGTGCCAAAAAAAAGTCACCCCATGTGATTCGAAAGAACAGCGATGTCACTTGGGGTGAAGGGTAAATATTGATGTTGGTGTAAATGAGGAGCGGATAACGGCATTCTGTCGTGACGAACAAGTCGCCCTTTCCCTCACTGCATCCGGGCAGGAAATGGTCACCGGTCGAAAAGGTGTTGAGATGCATGCTGCCGCCATCATCACGTTTACTTGTTGCTGAACGCTGTGCGGCGACCTGCAGCAGAGGAGCAAGGAAGGAGGATTGTGGTGACCCAGAGAAGGTCACTTTAAATGCAAAAGCTTTTACAATGAGTTTGTTGGGGGGTGGGGGGGAGGGGTCATCGTCCTCCCTCCTACTTCCATTATTCGGATCTGCGCCGTGCATCGCGTGAAACCCGTCTGTGGTCAGCTGCGCCTCGGGGTGGTGGGGCTCCAACCTTTTTTGCACCACAGACCGGCTTTAAACATCATTTTTCTGCGGACTCGCAGGACGGCGCATGAAAAGGCCTTAAACGAGGGTGTACCGACGATCAGAGCGCCAATGGAAGTGAAGTGTTTTCAAAATAAAACTCAGTGCAGACTCACGGAAATTAAAATTTTTTATTCCCTCTTTGCGGCCCGGTACCAAATTATCCACAGACCGGTTGTGGTCCGCAGCCTGGTGGTTGGGACACCCTGGTATAAACTATACATCTGAGAAAACACTGTATTGTACACATCTCAGTTCAAAACCAGTTCAGACGCAACGATATGAAATTGTGTCATATACTAAACTTGTGGCGAGATGCGTGTTCTAAATGGACGTAGAATTTGCTTTTAGATCTACAGTTTGAAGTTTTAACCAACCTTCAAACGGTATTATAATGCAATAGTGTGCCGCAACAATCGCTCCTAAAATCACCTCCAGAAACTTCCGGTGGTTTGTTTTTGGAACAGCGGAGACATGGCGGGAGATGGTACGCGGCACATTTCTTCACCTTCCTTGAGTTTATTCATGGGAATTTCAAGTGCGGCGTCTTTACGTATTGTCTTTGAATAAAGAGCGTCTGTTTTAAATTGAAAGATCTTCTGCAAAGAAAACAATGATAAAGTGGTTTTCAGTTTTCATTTCCTGAGTTTGGCACCCCGGTCTTGGAGGGAACCTCAGCTTTGATCGTAGGTATTTTTATGTGGAGTTTGCATTTTTTTTTTTGTTTAGACGTTCATATGACACCCAGACGTCATGTGATGTCCAGGAAAGACGTACAAAAAAAAATGAATTTAGAGAAAAAATCTCAGGGTATCTATTGCAGACATAAAAGCTACCAAAACAACTTTCCAAATTTACTTGAGTGACGCCAATATAAACATTTTTTTTTTTTTTTATATATATATTTAGAAAGAAATGTATTAATATGGTGGGAGATGTCAGGCTTTCATCTGGAACTACAAACTCTCCTTTCCGGGAGCGAAACTCCCCATTTCACCATCCACGTGTCAGATTTTGTGTTTGTCTCTCAATACTGCATCAAATCTGACCACGACTGCAACCGAAAGCCACTCAAAATTGTTTCCAACCTCTTTTAAAATCTCGAGGTGACTCGTGTGCCTTATTTTCAAACGTAAGGGTTCACCTCGATTTTTCTGAGGTTTGGTCGAATTACACTTTATATCCAAAGTGCTGGTTTGTTTTGGTTATCGCGGGGTGTGTGTGTGTGTGTGTGTGTGTGTGTGTGTGTGTGTGTGTGTGTGTGTGTGTGTGTGTGTGTGTGTGTGTGTGTGTGTGTGTGTGTGTGTGTGTGTGTGTGTGTGTGTGTGTGTGTGTGTGTGTGTGTGTGTGTGTGTGTGTGTGTGTGTGTGTGTGTGTGTGTGTGTGTGTGTGCGTGCGTGCGTGCGTGCGTGCGTGCGTGCGTGCGTGCGTGCGTGCGTGCGCGCAGCCGTCCTGACTGGATACGTGTGTTACATGTATTACGTCACCTTGGTATGACCCAAGTCACACTTTTAATTATTTTACATATTTCAACTCGTAACATTTTTAAAAATCTGATTCTACTTTGTTTTTCAGATACGATAATAGTTTGATACTCTAGTTTAAGTATTACAAATGTGATTCGACTTGTGCTTTATGTCACAATGTTGAAATGATGAAGTGAAATGTAATCCTCTGGCCACATCAAACAAGTGCATCCCTCCGTCTGATTGGTCAGATGGAGGGATGCACTGATAACAATACCAGTATTGGGCATCGGGTCCAATACTGCAGTGAGTTCTTGTACTCATGAAAGAAGCCGTGATGCAACCTGGGGAGAATTACGTGACGTCGCGCATCGCCAATGTCGCCCGCGGGTGCGAGAGAGACCACAAGTGGTTTTGAGAGTCTTCGAATGTTAATTAGAATTGTCGCTACTCGTACATTGGGTTTAGCTGGCCGAAGAAGGGAGTAATGGCCACAACAATGTGGCATAAATATTTGTTTTGTCTATTCCCTTCTTGATCGCTCGTGCTCTCTGACCACAGTCTGCTGCAGAACTTTACTATCTCCTTTAACGTCTTCATCATGGACACTTGCATGTTTAAGAGTGAGGAGGAATTGCTCTCTCGTGTGAAACCGCGAAACATCCATTCTGCAAATGTGTCCACCGACCCAAAAACCGCATAACATTTGGGTAAACTGGTATAAATTAGAGGAAGTGCAGTTATACGAATTAAGAAGTTGGTGTCTTTTCAGTGTCCTCAGAAAGCACAGTTTCCTTTCACGTCCCTCCTACACAGGGAGAGGGCAGATTAATTCACTGCTGAGAGAGGGGGGGGGGGGGGGGGGGGGGGACACCCATTTTCCTCCAGTTGAAAACACCACCCTCAGTCATAAGCGACATGTTTTTATCCGGCTCAGCGTGAATGCAGCCGGGGCCACCGGTGCCCGTCTGAAGAACTGCACCTCCAAACAATGGTTGTTTACCTGCCAGGCGGCGAGCGGAGAAGGGGAGCCTTGCAGGGCTGCAGCCTGGCCTGAGCTGCACTTTGGCTGGTGTGTTTTGTTTCCCACACTTGTGTTTTTTTGTGTGTGTGTGTGTGTGTGTGTGTGTGTGTGTGTGTGTGTGTGTGTGTGTGTGTGTGTGTGTGTGTGTGTGTGTGTGTGTGTGTGTGTGTGTGTGTGTGTGTGTAGCTGGCAGGCAGGCAGGGGGAAGTTTCTCTGTGGCACTATGAGCAGGGAGAGGATGACCTAACACTCCGGTTCCTTCCTCTCCGGCCCCCACAAGTCCCCGAATTGTTTATTGCACCTCCGTATGCTCTTGTAATTCAGCCTTTAACAGCCGTCGCAAGCTGTCTGTGGGGTTCACGCACAGTTCAGGACGGACAGGAAACTGTAATCCAAAAGATCGTAAAGGGCCTTTGCAAGAAATGTTTGCCTTCTGTCATCTTTTTTTTGTTGCTTTTCGAGTGAAATTTCAGCAAATATGTGAACATCATTTATAGTGTTTTTTTTGGTATAAATGTTACTGTCGTCATTATGACAATATGATTATTTTTAGGTTGTTTTTTGAAGTAAAATGTCCACTTCCTGATGGAGTAGGGATGGTATTTCTAACCTTCAGTCTGGATGAGTTCTCCTGCTCCTACTTTTAAATGCTGAGGTATTGCCAGAGGAGAAGGATGTCATTTCTCTCTCTCCTCTCAGATTTGTCGTCACACTGTTGTTCTGAAGTGAGTCATCATGTACCAGGACAGATTTGTCAAAGTTTTGAACTCGTACATCTATGTAAACATAAGTAAATAAGTATTGACCCGTGTGTCTATGCCTCGTCTGCGCTGATAGCATTATTGTGACTCTTCCACATCTCTCCTGAAAATATGTAGTTTAACGTTTGTTATATTCTAGACACAAACTGATGAGTCACTACTGCTGGGAATCAAGACGTCACGGCCGCTGAATAAGAATAATAAGCCCTTGTGTTCAGACAGTGTTCCTCATCAAAAACATGTCTGTGCACAAGCTTTTGGATCTTTTTTTTTCTTTTATTCCCAAGTTTTGGGAAGCTAAAATTAGAAGACAAGAGCTGGTAGTAATCAAGAATAAATCGTAGTCGAATGATTCATAGTTTCCTTATATAGTCTAAAATCTGCACGAGTTGTCAGAGACTACATGTTTAGTCTTTTTTTTTTTTTGGGGGGGGGGGGTTTAGTCTCCTGAGAAACTATCACAGCTTTTTTTTTTTTTTTATCCCTTTAGCATTAATTAAATTATTCATCTGAATCACTAAGGTGTTATCTAAATACAAACAGTACTACAAGTTTACAAGTTGAAATGTTGTTATTTCATGCCAAGAAAGACTGAATGGATTTATGATTTGAATCTGGATTTTTCTTCATAGATAAACATTTTTATCAGCCGACGTATTACTTTTGAAAAAAAATATTCTAAAGTTAATTTTGCTTAACTTAACTAAGCCATGACTCTAATATAACCCTAACCCTGAAGCTAACTGATCCAGGGATGGGCGACTCAGTTTCCCATGAAAATGTAGGAATACTATAGAAAATCAAGCTATACGTTCACTTTAAATTAGCTCAATTAAAAAGTATCTCCTGATTTTAAAAAGCAGCTTGTTACGTGACTTTAATGTCGTCAATTTGGACTCGTCAAAACCGAGCGTACGCACATCTGTACGCACTTTCCTTTCAGAGATCCCAGTCCACCCGGAAGGTCGCGCAGTGCGTATCCTCGTCCTCAAAGCGCCCAGTTGTTAACCATCAATGGTCTACGCAAAGATACAAGTCCAGTTTTATCCGTTTATCAAATGCATAAATTCAATATTTGAACGGGGACTTTGTGTTTTCTCCTGTCACGGTGGAGGTGGAGGCCGAGGGCGACGAGGAGGAGGAGGGGGAGGAGGTCGTTCCGTCTCCACCACCGGTGTTGGCGAGCTTTCATGGCAGCATCAGTTGATATTTTGAGCTCAGGTCTCGGTGTGTTGTGACGCGTCCGCTACTTTTTCTTATCAAAAATAGCATCTGTGTTCTAAGAAACGTTTGCCATTTGCTTGTTGGTTTTGACGGACCGGATTGGAGCCTCTGCGGGCTGGTTTTGGCACACGGGGCTTACGTTTGACGATTCTGCTCTGAATAAAACTGGACACCGTCAAAATGAGTGCGAAGCAGCCGTGTTGCATGAAAATTCTACAAGTTGAAGAAAAGACATTTTCGAACATTTGCACTAAATTTTAAATAAAAAAGCGGGGGGAAAAATTCTTCTATACTTTGATTTAATGAGACGCAGCTCTATTAATGTAACCCTTCCCCTAATATATCCTGAACACTAATAACTGTGTCTCTTCGCAGGCGAGTACATCAAGAACTGGCGACCGCGCTACTTTCTCCTGAAGTCAGACGGCTCCTTCATCGGGTACAAGGACAAACCGCAGGACTCTGACCTGGCCTACCCGCTCAACAACTTTTCTGTAGCAAGTAAGAGGCGAAACCAATTGTCGTGACGCGTGGCGGCGCACCGGGCAGTCACCCGCCCCGCTTCAAATCCGTCTCCCTGTTGCGCCCTCCAGAATGTCAGCTGATGAAGACGGAGCGGCCCAAGCCCAACACCTTCATCATCCGCTGCCTGCAGTGGACCACCGTAATCGAGAGGACTTTCCACGTGGACACTCCCGACGAGAGGTGCGCCTTCCTTCGCCTTCCTCCGGGGGTTTCGAGAAGTCTTCGGTGTCGTGGAGCATTAGGATAAAGTGTTTCCACAGCCTGTTGGGGGGGAAAACGTGGAAAGAATAGAGGTTGATGAGTTCAGAGTCCTTGGTTATCCATTATGGAGGTTATCCGTTATATAGGCAGTCGAAGGGATCCACAGTGTAAACATCTGTTTACATAACATTGTTCTCAAGTGAAAAGGACAAACTGCGGCTGTGTTTTCTCTGCTTCATTTATAACCACAGTTCTCGTTTCAGTCGGTGACCTATTGCAGGGTGAAAAAATCTAACCGAAACCAAAACTATGCTGCTTCCGATCATCCTTCGATTGTGAAATGATGACTTTTGTTGTTCTATTTAATGGAGAGATCAAGCAACATCGGAATGAGGTTTAATCTGATTCAAACTTATGAAATAATGTCACAGATGCAGCATGCGGACGATAAAAGAAGAGAAAAAGCGAAAATTTCTCCCAAGAATGCCCCAAAAATAGAGAAATAAAAGTTGTTGTTTTTTTTTTTGTAATGATGAAGACATAGTTTTAACTTGAGATCACTAACTTTAAGGACTGTGATGTGATGGTGCCAGCGGCGTCTGTACAAACCCACACACAGATCATCATTCACGTTGGGGTGTTTGTGATTAAAAAGGCTGCAGATTGAAGGCCGGATCACCGCGCTGGAATATAAAGTTGAGTGTCGGAGCGTGGCGGGTTAGGAAATCGGAGAAGTAACAGGTTTTTTTTACAAGACAGCAGTTGAGCCCTGCTGTGAGGTCTGGTTGGGACGCGGTGTCACCGTCTGAAAGACGAGGCCGAGCTGCAAGGAGTCGGAGGGGAAATGCTGAGGTGAGCGGCATGGATTATGGGTCGTACGTAAATGAACCGATCGCAGAGACTGCAGGTTCTTATGATTTGGACGTGTTCTGAGAGGAGAGATGTTGAATATATATATCGGGACAAAATATGATTCAGATGGAGCCGAGAGGACGAGGACGATGTATACAAAAATTTCTTCTCCTAAAAATAGCCAAGAATTTATATTCAAGCGAAGGTGATTTGAAACCTTCGTGGACTGTACTGGATTACAAATGCGAGTCAGCTTGCTCCCTCTGGAGGTTAACGTTTAGCGCGCAGAATCATGTTTTCAGGCTCAACATCTTCCATTAACTGCCTGCAGCCTTTAAACCTTCAACCAAGTAAAGTGGAAGTGAGATTGTTGATACTAAAGGAGCTTAAAGGAGGCCAAAGGGTGTCGCTGTCTTGCATTGCGACAAGCAGCCGTTGAGGTTCATATCGAAATGTTTGAGCTGTTTCATGGACTCCAATATGTGAAGTCAGGTTTTTCTTTTTTTGTTTTTGTTGTTGTTGTTGTTGCTAATATCACAGTAGAAAACATCGCTGTGTGAATGACGGGATGTCCTCTCACAAAACCAGCTGATGTCGTCCCCTTCATCTAAAAAAAAAAAAAAAATTTAAATAAAGAAGCATGTAGCTTGTGTTGAGCTGCGGCCAGCTGTGCTTGCTTCACTTCGCATCATTTATCCGGAGACGGTGTGATCCCCACCCATCGAAAGGTGAAAACGTTACAACAATAACCTCGCAATACCTGCTTCCAATTTCACTTCTCTGACGGCTACAGGAAGGTGAAATTCTTGAAAATGTAGAAATGATATATATACGCTATAATCTTATACCATCCCAAGGTTTTTCCTATTTTCCTCCCTAATACTGTGCTTCAATTTCATGCAGCAATAACTGACAATACTCCTGGAATGGTTTCTTACCAGAGATCCTTAAAGCACCCCGAGAGCAAGACTTTGACACAAGGCGGTGGAGGTCATGGAACTCAAGTGTTGCGTCACTGCAAAGTAAAAATGCTGTCCTTTGGAAGAAACAAATCATCCAATGAGTTCACAGATTGAGTTTGGGCAAAACTGTTGACAAAACAACACTGAAATTAACAGACGTGCACACAAAAGAACAAGCCCCTAGAGTGGTTTAATGTGTGTTTTCCTGAGTGGACCTGAACACAACATGGCACAGTCAACACAGGGAGAAGAAAGACAGGAAGCAGGGGTGTGGAACTGAGACTGGATGCCAAAGTTTGGAACACATTCAAAATGTGTACGTGAAGACCTGGTATCTGATACTGGGAGGTCTGTCGTGATCTCCGTTTAGATCATATCCACCACACCTAAAACAGGAGTGGGTTTTTATTAGATTTGGTGGCGGTAAAAACACAAATCGATGACTTTGGTGTCAGAAACGCTCGTATTGTGCTCACAGCAGGTCATGTAGGGTCAGTTTGATGGGACTCTCCCTCTGCATGGCACGGTTATTCACCACCAACATTGCAAACCATCAGTGGATGGGATTGCTATGAATGGACCGGCCACTTTTAAAAAGAACACCCCTAAAGCAAAGAGGGAGCGTGACGTCGGTCGGTGCAGGGTTTTCACCCGTATCTGGTCTGGATGCAGGGACGAGTGGGCCGAGGCCATCCAGACGGTAGCAGAGTCGCTGGCGAAGCAGGAGGAGGAGGGCATCCTGTGCAGCCCCACCTCTCAGATCGAAATAGTCAACGAGGAGGAGATGGACACCTCCATCAGCCACTACAAACGGAAGGTACGCCTCCGGAAATGGTCTTCTACTCCTCCGTCCCAGTTCAGGAGGATTAATGACGCTGTTTTTTTAAAGAATTTGTGTATTGATCATTTGTCCGAACTTTGAGATTCTGGAGCGCTAACGACCTTCTTCCCATCTCTCTCGCTCTCTCTCTCTCTCTCTCTCTCTCTCTCTCTCTCTCTCTCTCTCTCTCTCTCTCTCTCTCTCTCTCTCTCTCTCTCTCTCTCTCTCTCTCAGACAATGAATGACTTTGACTATCTGAAGCTTCTGGGCAAAGGCACTTTTGGGAAAGTCATTCTGGTGAGGGAGAAGGCGAGCGGCACCTACTACGCCATGAAGATCCTCAAGAAGGAAGTCATTATAGCCAAGGTCCTCCCGCTCATTCTCCGCCTTCGCACTTGTCATATTTACTTGAACCCACTAAGAAAAGGAACATGTTGATTATGTAATCTTAATTGTTTGGGGGTTTTTTTGGAAAGGTTTACCATGTCTCCCATGAGTGTTTACTCTGTTTTACTGTGTTACGACGCTCATCATTTACATCATCTCGGCCGCGGACTCATCTCTCCTCTCGTTCTCTTTGTGGTCGCAGGACGAAGTTGCTCACACGCTCACAGAAAGCAGGGTATTAAAAAACACTCGGCATCCATTCCTAACCGTAAGTACGGCTGTGCAGGCTGCACCAAACCTTACACGCGGACGATTCTGAGTAACAGCTGGAAGGTTGCGCTGGATTCAGAGCGCAAAGCTTCTGCATTGTTTGAAAACCATGGATAAGCACTGCCCGAGTTAAAAAAGGAAAACAAACCAACAACTATATTTATCTATTGCGTTGCAGTCTCTGAAGTACTCATTCCAGACGAAGGACCGGCTGTGCTTTGTAATGGAGTACGTCAATGGAGGAGAGGTAAGAGCCTTCGAAGAAACTTTACATGCTGAGAGATGTTTTATTCAACATGCGGATAATTTTCAAAGAGCAACAACGAGATGTTTTTGAAGGGCTCTGATGTCGAGCAGCCGTCCTTTTTAGTTTATTGATTTCCAGAAGAACTTAAGGGAATTTTGCACATTTTATTCCATGAAAATTCCTTTTAGATTAAAAAAAAAAAAAAAAAAGGAAATTCCACAAAGAATCTTTGGTTAATATTTCAAACCTCAGACAGTGGATATTTTATAGCGACAGAGAACAAAAGAAAAAAATAATACAGATTGGGTTTTGTTGTTAAATGCTGAAAAATAAAAGTGTGATTAAATTGATAAAATAAGTAAATAATCTCTCAGCTAATTCTCTGAATTTGGTGTATTTATGGGAAAACAAAAACAAAGTTCTAGTAATGAACCTCATCTTCTCTGATTGGCCAAAGTGTCAAAGTGAAATTTAATGGATGCGCCTAATTTCACCACTGTACAGACGCAGTAGGCTTCAGTTTACATTTTATAACAACATGTATAATTGCTACACCAGATTCTGACAAATGACTCAATAATAATACATGCAGAACAAATATAACAAGGCCCATGGAGTCGAGTTGTAAACTGTGTAAAACTCTGATCCTATTAGGAACTGTTGCTTCGAAAAGGAACAATTATTCACAATTGAATTCATAAAGAAATGGTGAAGAGAGAGAAAGCTACTGCCACGGTGTACAGTATAGCCTCCTTCCCTTGAAGGACAAGCACAAAAAGTACGATATTCATATCAAAACCTTGAATGATTTTCTGAACATCTTGATCCTTTTTGGAAATGAACTCGTCCTTTGTTCAATAAGAAAGTAGCATCTTCAGCACCTGCTGACTGTCTGAGGAGCAACGCTGAGCTCAGTAACTTGTTCCGTTTTCTAGACGTTTCAAACACGTCTTTTTCTTTTTTCTTTTCCTCTTTTCCAGCTGTTTTTTCACTTGTCAAGAGAACGAGTGTTTTCAGAGGACCGCACTCGTTT
Organism: Blennius ocellaris; assembly: GCF_963422515.1. Lineage (NCBI taxonomy): Eukaryota > Metazoa > Chordata > Actinopteri > Blenniiformes > Blenniidae > Blennius > Blennius ocellaris. The sequence goes on from NC_137652.1 coordinate 20,736,297, forward strand.
CTACGGCGCAGAGATCGTTTCTGCTTTAGACTACTTGCATTCTGCAAAGATCGTCTACCGTGATTTGAAGGTGAATCCATCTCTCTGGCCAGGGTCACACACACACACACACACACACACACACACACACACACACACACACACACACACACACACACACACACACACACACACACACACACACACGGTCTGCCAATGTCCTCCATCCCCTTCATTGTTTATGTGAAACGCGCCACAATGCACGAAGAAGTTTCCTGCCAACTTCATGCAAATGAGATGCATGGGATCGCAAAACTTTCATAAAAGGTCTAAACGAGCCGCGGTGGAACCAAAACGAGGCCAGATCCAGCAACTGCACAGCTTATTTCTCGCCTCAGACGCTTTCAGAAATACTTTTCGCCCAACTTTTGTTCAATAAAAGAGAAGGTTTGTGAGCGAGCCGCCATGCTGGCTTGGGTTTAACTCCAGGAGCAGACGGCCCTGAGTGGCACGTCTCCTCTCGCACAATGTCAACAAGTTAATCTGCAGTGGAAATGGAGCAACGGGGGTCACATTGATGTGTATCAATGTTTGTTTTGATGTTTTTAATGTATTCACTTGGTTGTTTTTTTGGGGGGGGGTCTGTTTGTTTACGTGAAATGGAACGCGATTAATATAGATTAGAAATTACTTTTTAATATAATCGTGATTAATCGTGAACCAAATTATATTTATTTTTTTCCCCTCAATTTCCAGCTGGAGAACCTCATGTTGGACAAAGACGGTCACATTAAGATCACAGACTTTGGGCTTTGCAAAGAAGGCATCACCGACACTGCCACCATGAAGACTTTCTGTGGGACACCGGAGTACCTGGCTCCAGAGGTCAGAGGTCACACACAAACACCTCGGGGGGGGGGGGGGGGGGGGGGTGCTTAGAAATGTTCCCCAAGCAAAGAGGAAAGAAATACTGTCTGTGTGAAACGAGATTCCACATCTGCGCCCGTCTTGCATTTTGTCTCGATGTGACGCAACGAGGAAACGAGTTTCCGTCAAGTTGCTTTCTGTCAACAAAACGTGTAACCGCCAGCTTCCAAAGTGGAAGTGTCTCCAAGAGGCTGTTCCTTCCGAGGAGACACTTCTTCCAACCGCACAGTAGAAGTGAGATTAGCCACTGACGTGCCGATCATGTGGATGCTTGTGGATCTTTTTTCATGAAGGGGGAAATGAAAGTAGATATTGAAATTCCAAAAATAGGAAGGAGTCTGATCTGTCTGTGGTCCGTCTGTCTTGTCAGGTGCTGGAGGACAACGACTACGGCCGGGCGGTGGACTGGTGGGGTCTGGGCGTGGTCACGTACGAGATGATGTGCGGCCGCCTGCCGTTCTACAACCAGGACCACGAGAAGCTGTTCGAGCTCATCCTGATGGAGGAGATCAAGTTCCCCCGGACCCTGTCGGCCGACGCCAAATCGCTGCTCTCGGGCCTGCTGATCAAAGACCCCAACAAACGGTACGCGCGGCGAAGCTACACGCTCACATTAGGGTTGTGCTTTACGTGCATTCACAACAAAAAGACGAAGCATGCAGGCTACATAACCCCGACAATCCCTTTGTGCTCTTTGTACAAGGCAAACGTGTGAGTGTGTGTGTGTGTGTGTGTGTGTGTGTGTGTGTGTGTGTGTGTGTGTGTGCGCGCGTGTGTGTGTGTGTGTCCACTCCACAGCCCAGGGTGCGATGAACCCATATAGACGATGGACGGATTAAATGATCCTAAATGAAAGTGCTCTCCTGCCAACCCGGCTGGCTGGCGGCTGCTGTTAATATTTCCCCGTCTCATTAAGTCGGAGGCGTTTTCTGCTCGTCGAGGCGTCAGAGCTTCACAGAGCGAACTCGTTCACCCCCCCCCCCCCCCCCCCACCCCCCCCTCCCCCGAGTTATTTTAGGATCAGTCGGCAGGTGGATATTCTGGTTCCATTGATGGAGACTTTGTACGAGCGTCATTTGATGTCTGACTTTGACATCTTCTTCTTCTTCTTGTTTCTCCTCTCGGCGTTTGACAGACTGGGCGGCGGACCCGATGATGCGAAGGAGATCATGCGGCACAGTTTCTTTGGCACAATCGACTGGCAGGACGTCTACGACAAGAAGGTGAGAAGCGGGATTTAGCGCGCGAGACGTCATCTTAACTTCAACCGCCCGCTTATTTCGACGGCGCATCTGAGATATTCTGGTATCAGGGTTACCTCGGTTTTTTTTGTGTGTTTTTTTTTTTTTTTTTTTCAAAAGCCGGGATGTAAAATCCAAAATAGAATCGCAATGAAAAGAATTACCTCATCTGTATGTCCATGAAGGCATCTGAACATCATCAGTTTGTTTTTTTTGTTTTTTCTCCCCAACCAGAGGAAGAATAAAAACATGGCGATCCTCTTGATTTACTGAGTCGGATTCAGGGGCAGTTTAACCTCAACTTTAACGTCCAGACCTCCACTGCCCCAGACAAATAAAAAAAACAAACATTACTCATATTATGTAGATCAGGGGTGTCAAACATAAGACCTGTGGGCCAAATCTGGACGGCAGGAGGCTCCAAGTCTGGCCTGCAAGGAGGAACGAGTTGACTTTATGTTGGAACTAATCATTTTCAGTCGTAATTGGTTGGTTTTGCCAACAAAAAAAAAAAGATCTATTCTCAACACCACAACAAAATTTAGTTTAAATTTAAAGCTTATTTTGTCATTATTTTCTCCACTCAAGATTAAATTGGTCTGCAATTGGCCCCTGACCTGCAATGTTTTTTTGTTTTGACACCCCTTGGTGTGGTTTTTGGGAGAATTTGGACCATTTGATCTTCCTCACTATGACACAAACGGTCAACAATTCCAAATAATAGTCAAACTTTTTGATCCACATTATTGTTGACATTAACTTTATTCTTTTATAACTGCTTCACATTTAAATGTATTTGTAATATTTATATAGTCATAGTAAATGTAGATAATTTGATTAAAAAGACACGTTATTGTCATTCAGACTGATGAAATCTGAAATGAGAACGTCCTGGTGTTCAGGTCTGATCCAGTTTCGTCCATGACGATTAACGCTGACTTTTACAAACATCCTCGCTTTGAAAAATACAGAAAGGGACTTTTTTTTTTTTTTTTTAAATAGTATAACTGGTGATAACTGTCATCTAAATTGAAATCAGCAAATAAGTTCATTGTGAACAGAACACTTTAGATACAACATGCAATGTTTTTTTTGTAAAACATTTGCAAACACGCTACAATAACCACACACAGTGTGTGTTGTTGTGATGTGGTTCACAGGTGTGTCTAATCTAATACTAATTGCATTTAATTTTTACATCAGGTTTACTTGTAGTGGGATAGATTTCAAGCAGCACAAACGATTTTGCCGTTTCTCAACTTTTAGTGGCTCACTGCTGTCGCCCAGAGGACAAAAATGTAATTACTTCAGTTTGGCAACAGCAACGCATCCATGTGATCGTTTGTTTCGACCTCCGTTCGTTCTCGTGTTGACACTTTATTTTGATCCCAACAGGGTGTTTTAACCCTCGAAACACAAGCTCACTCCCTTCACACTCCTCCTCTCAACTCCTTCACCCCCACCCCCCCACCCCTCCTTCCTGTGCTTCGTGTGTGTTGCAGCTGGTTCCTCCCTTCCAGCCGCAGGTCAGCTCTGAGACGGACACGCGCTACTTCGACGAAGAGTTCACAGCACAGACCATCACCATCACTCCGCCGGAGAAATGTGAGCAGCTCTCTGTTGTAGGCAGAAGGACGTCAGGCGTGTGTAAAACCAGGAGTGTCGAAAGCTGCAGTTCGACCGCACTTTCTGGTTTTTCGCTGTGGTGAACCCTCCTGTTGTTGTTGTTTACACGCGGCGCTTTGCGCTCGCCGGTTGCTTTGTTAACTGGGTCCGTCGATTGGTCGGCACGCGACACAACATGGCGGTCTTTTTAACGAGATGCAGCCTCTCGGGAACAGGAGGGAGGAGCTCGCCACTGCCGTTCGCCACGACAAAGTTTAAGCCGAGTCTCAGAGGACGACTCGGACGGCCGTCGGGCCGCTCCCGGGTTCTTCGCCGGACGCGTCTCCGAGCCGTTTTCACAACCCCGCCTACATTTTTACCGTATTTGCTGTGGCGGGACCGGAGGCAGAGTTGGGCCTGGGTGCTCTTTGCCATACCGTACACCTCCCGCTCTGCTATGTTTGTTCAGGGACCATCCTGAGTAAAATAGTAATTATAACCTTTCAATTTCAAGTTTCAAGCATATCTTTGTCGTGGCGCAGTTTACAGGATGAAAATGTCAATATTGAATCATCATTTACTTGCCAGTGTGTAATAATTCCCAGTGAAGACAGCAACGTGCCAGGAATCATTAGAAATGTGTCAATCGGTTGAAAACGCCTGGACTGACCTGCGCCTCCGTCTGTGTCCCTGTCCCTGTCCCTGTCCCTGTCCCTGTCCCTGTCCCTGTCCCTGTCCCTGTCCCTCCAGACGACGAGGACGGGATGGATGCGGCCGACAACGAGCGGCGGCCTCACTTCCCTCAGTTCTCGTACTCAGCCAGCGGGCGGGAGTGAGCTCCGGGGCCGCAGACCGCCGGTGTCGTCCCCATCCGTGGCCATCTCGAGGAAAACACGTAGCCATTTTAGAAAAAGAAGAAAAATACCAGTCTCCCCTCTTTTTCTCCTTCTCTGCCTCGTGGCAGCCCGGGGAGAAGTCTTTTTAGGGACTTTAAAAGAGGTTTTTGCACAGTGGGATAGACTCCAGCCGGTCTCCCCACACTAAAAAAAAAAAACAAAAACAAAAAACAAAACAAAACAAAAACGACAAACAAAAAAAAAAAACAAGTCTCCTACATTTTCAGCGCTATTTACTGCAGAAGGCAATGTTTTTGTTATTTATTTTTCTCTCTCCGTCAGTATTAAGTCGTCGTCCCAGGTTTGCGTTCATCTTTTACTCGTTTGTTTATTCTGCCCCCTTGATTTCTCTTCTGATTTTGACGTTTTGCACTTGGTTTGAAAGAGCCGTTTTAGGGAACAAAAAACCAAAAATGTTGCCTTACGTGTGCAGATGTTTCGTATCATACCGACAGGGTGTTTTTTTTTTTGTTTTTTTTTTGTTAAGTTTTTTTTGTTGTTGTTGTTGAGTTGTTTTCTTTCTGGGAGAGGGTGGGTGGGTTTTGGGCTTGCAAAGGGTGATTATAGTGGAGAATAAGTGCATGGCTCGTGGTTGACACATTTGAAAAAAAAAAAAAAAAAAAGACAAAACAAAACAAAAAAAAAAAGCAACCTCTTCCTCATGCATTAGCCATGGCAGCGCACATTCCCGACCCCATGGCGGTGAAGATCAGTCTGAAAACAGTGTGAATGAGTCTGTTGTTACCTCGTTGTCGCTGTGTGAAGATATAGCTTCTTATCTTGTCTGTGAGTGCCCCCACCACCCCACCACCCCGACCCCCACTCCCTCGCGCGCTTTGTTTTGAGGTTTTATTTTCCAAACAGGAAACACTAAAAACTGCCAGAAAACTGCACCGTTCACTCAGGCGCCACAGAGCACAACCGCATCGAAACTCAGCCGAGGCTCCAGCTCTCCACCGCCGGCAGGGGAACCCGGCCCTCCTCCCGTCCTGTCTCCTCTTAGCTGCACCGCCTGGATGGTCACAGGGAGGTGTGTGTGTGTGTGTGTGTGTGTGTGTGTGTGTGTGTGTGTGTGTGTGTGTGTGTGTGTGTGTGTGTGTGTGTGTGTGTGTGTGTGTGTGTGTGTGTGTGTGTGTGCGCGTGCCTATTGTTGTATAACAAACACATCAACTCCTTCCTGGTTCAGACTGCAGCCGCTGCTTTACTCCAAACCCGATCAGATCTCTCAGAAGAACTTCTCTCGTTTGTCGTTTCCCGTCATCCTCTGAGGGAAACGTCACGCCTGCCGCTGTGACCCGTGCTCCTGCAGTGAAGTATTCATTGACGCCTGGCCTCGTGTGCAAAAGTTGGAAACGACACATGATTCGGCCTCGCAGCGAAATCCACCATCGGCCTCTGATGTCATCTGGTGTTACGAAAGGTCTGTGTGGAGAAAAACATTTGACCCGTGACTAAATAAGCCGTTCAGCAAAAACGAAAGAGGTTTTCTAGCCTTTTTATTTACACTTTTCGAAAACGGTGACCGAGATCGTTACGAAATTATGACTAAAGAAGTTTAGCATAAGAATATAGGAAATCCGTGGCCACAAATTGAGTGCAGGCGTCTCTTGAGTCGTGTTTATCATGTCACAGTGGACGTCTTTAGCAAAGGTTGAACTGAAACTTTCAAAGTAAACGGGAACGGTACAGTAATGAGCTCGTTTCACCTTTATTCTCAATCGTGGAGCATTTTCTCGTGGGACCGTAAGGAAGGTGGACGTGCACCTCGTGTTGTGTCGTCCTTCGTTATTTTGACCCCCAGCCTCATTTGCTACGGATCAGCTCATAGGAATCCAACAATTGCAGATAAACGGGTGCACTCGAATCGAAACCACCTCACAGGAAGTGGAAGTAAAATTGCGGTTTCTGTGCAGAATCTGCCACTCGCCGGCACACGCTCATGTTTGGACTTCATGAAGAGAAGAAAAAAAAAAAAACCTCAACCCTTTGATGAGGAGAGAAACTGATCAAATGTGTTGAGTTTGCATCACAGATAGAAACTGGAGGCGTTTTTCGGCGGTTGATTTAAAACCCATGAGAACAGCCGGTCGGAATTTATTTTTTTTATTTGCCGAAGAGTCCCGACGCTTCGTGACGTGGAAAGACGATTTGATTCCTAGAAACAATTGTCGCGCCCAATAAGGATCTCTTGTGGTTACATGTGATGGAAGAGAAACATATCAGAGAGTGACGGAACCCTGAGAGCATTTCAGTCTGAATCCAGAGGAGAAACACACACACACACACACTCTCACTAAAGCAAACTGTATTTATCACAGACGCTATAGCCCAGGCTTCCACCCCCCCCCCCCCCCACCCCCACCCTGCTCATCCCATCAGCATCACGGGGGAAACGTCTCCCCCCACATTCCTGAAACCCACAACTATCAGCCAATCACGTCACAGATCGCAAGACAACTGAGCCGTGTGACCCACACTCGCGTGTGTGTGTGTGGAGACTGTGAGGACTGCCCAAGAAAAACAAAACAAAATGAGTCAAGTCGCCCCGAACTTCTTGATGTAAATATGCAAATGCCTTGTTTTGTCCTCTCGCTCCGGGTCTCTGCAGACGAATCGTTTGGTTTTCCTCCCGCGTGACCGTACTTCAAGTCCGCCGATGAGAATAGTGACCCAAAACAGAAGATTCTAAAAGGGGGGGGCGGGTGGGGAGGAAAAAAGATGGTGTCACAAACTGGACCCCCCCTCTCTGGTTTACTCTCACCCCTCTCTGAATCGACTCCATGGAGACAGACCCCCCCCCTCCCAGCCGCCCCCTACCGTGACAGGAAGTGACTGTCGATGTGGAGTCTGCACTGTCGTTTCCGTTTGCCCTTCACCCTGCTCCGAAAGTTAAAAAAAAAAAAAAAAATACTACAAGTGGGACCATGGTTGACCTTTGGTTGACCTTTTGTTTCTTCAGTGCTGGTTTCATCAGGTTGATCGTATCCCATCATGCCTCACTCCTCCCTTTTTTTTTTTTTTTGTATCATAGTGTTTGTTTTATTTATGTTTGTCATTCTAGGCAGTGTTACCTTGTATGTGGTTAAAAAAAAAAAAAAAGGCACCTCTTGAAAGTTACTGAAGGATGATTATGATGGAGACGACGGTGATGAAGATGATGATGGATGCGTTAACTGAATTCTCTTTTTGTTTTCGTTTTTTTTTTTCTTTTCTTTTCTTTTCTTCTTTATGGATCATTTTTGCTTGTTTGTTTTCTTACCAAAACATTAGGGCAAGAACCCAGTAGTGGACTTGCATTGCCGTGGTAGTATTTATTTTGAATTAAATTAAAAGAAATACATTTCAGGGTTTCTGCTGTTGTGTCTCTTCATTTAAGATCAATGATCAACTCCTAATTTTACACTTAAAGACCAGGGGTGTCGAACACCTTTCAGTTCAGGGCCCAATGTGCAGTCCAGTTTCATCTCGAGTGGGCTGGACCGGTAAACTGGCGCGATAATTACATTTAAATCCAAACCATTAAATTACTAGACGTGTCAACATATAGCCAATTTTTAAGTTCCAGGCTTATGCTTAGACACAGGCTGTGTGTCTGTCCGCCACTGTCTTGGGGAGAAGAGCTTTCCTGTGTTTCAGATTAAATGGTTCCCTTGGTAACTGGTGGCCCTTCAGCCTTTGTCACTTAGTGTGGTCGTATGTGTTGCTAAGAGCAAATACAAAATCATATTCTACAGAATTTATTCAGTATGTCGGTAAACTTGGCACATTTTAATCCCCCTGTGGGAAGGTCAAAGTGATCCTCTACCAGAGGGAGCGGCTATTTCCCCGTGTGATGTCATGAAAGGGAAATCTCGGCTTCTCCTGTATGAGCACACGTTTGCTAAAAAGTGGAGGGAGATGACGACACTTTCTTCACTTCTGCAGCCTCATACACAGGCTTCGGGGACACAGTACTGTTAGGAAACCATTAGCAAGTCAATTTTGCATGATATGGGAACGTCAAGTGAGGGACTTTGAACAAAAACAATCAATACCATTTATAGGCCTGATTATAAGAAACATCAAACATCAGCTTAACTCCACTTCTTTATTGAAGCCATAAACAAAGTTTATCACGTGATTAAACATACAAACTCGACATGGTTTTCACTGCTGCAACAAAAAGAAGTTCTCTATTTTATCCTTGATTTTAACCAAACAAGCAGCTTCTCCTGGTTTCTAAGACGTAATTCCTTAAAGTCGACACAAAGCGATTGAACTAAAAAGACCGTCGTGGTTCAGTTAAACACTGAATCGGCCCTGGTTTCACACAGTCGCACGGCGTGGCTTCACTTCTTGCTGTCTGCTCCTCCACGGGGGTGGGGGGGGGGGGGGGGGGGGTCACTCTGGAATCGCAGGGGGCCAGTCCACATCCACTGACTGAGAAGAGGAAACTCATTTAGTGTTAAAAACCCAAACTCCAGAGAGGTTGGAAGATAAACTGCAGGATGAGAAGAGAAAATGACGTGGCTCTCACCTCCACGTCCAGCTCCAGGATGTCGGTGTCGGTGCTCAGCAGCAGACACAGGTTCGGTGTGGTGCGGCCGAAGTCTCCGTGCACGAACTCTTTGATGTAACTGAGCAGTGAGCATTAAGGGAGGATTTTTTTTAATATATATTTCACACTTCCATCAAGAGACAAACATTCCACACACATTCATATTACATGTACTGTGTTCATTGTAGAAGTACAGTCCATGAAAACGCTTCAGAACAATATAGTAAAAGTTTATTTTGCTGCTTTAAGAATCTGTCTTAACATGTTTTCAACAAATAGAGTTGGTGTTATTACATGTTATCTGCTGTTATTACATGTAAAAATATGTTTGACGCTCCCTGACGTTTCTCCACACGTTTTATGTGTAAAATAATCTCACTTACTAATCAATTATTTCAAAAATGCATTAAAAAAAAAAATATTGACACTACAGAAATCGATGCTTTTTCTGTGTAGAAAACCAAGATCAAACCAATTGTTTTACTTCTATTGGACAAACAAATGGACAATATGATCAAATTCCACTTGTAAGCGGGGGTTTGGAGAGGATACGTCCCGGCCTGCGTCTTCAGTCCCAGGTAGAAATGGTGCGAGTCCCGGAAGCGCGTGTTCATGCTGTGGATGACCCGCTGTCGGACGGCCAGCGCCCGCCGGTGCAGGACCCTCAGGGGGGTCTTCTGGTCCAGAGTCAGGTCCTGGAGAGAGAGAGAGGGCGCCGTTCTCATTGATGACGACGAAACACAGTTTGTAAAATTATTCAAATCAGATTAAACACAACTTCACTGATCGCTTTGAGGAAAGAAAAAAAATACATCAACCCTTTAATAATGAACCTTTACTTCATTTAGAAGAAGTTGCTGCAAGAGCAGAAACTGGCTAATTTGATCTATATAATTCTATTGTTTGTAAGATGAGATACAAGTTTAAGTTTATATTTTCATTTTTCAGCATTTTTACAATGACCCAGGCGTCGATCTTTGAATGAAAGTGTGCAGAAGGAAGAATTTATCTGCTACTTTCACATCAATTCAAAACATCACCAGGCAACTTTACGCAACATTACATCATCAACATAAAGACACGCGATCACCCTTTTTTTTATCTATACAGTGATGCTATTAAGTGATGTAATATTGATATAACATCTTGGTTTTAAATGCAATGGTTGATTTGTTTCATCAGATTGTTTCGCACTGTGGCTCCTAATGCAGTCTTGGACAAGAAGGACGGTGGGACTGCTGGAGGACGAGATCTACAGTTGAAACCAGAAGTTTAAATTTTTCCACCGTCTGATGTTAAATCAGACAAAACTCCTGTTTCCTATCAGTTAGGATTCACAAAACTACTTCTAGTTGCAAGTCTGGAGCAACTTTGTTGTGTATTTGTGTTTGTATCATTTAAGCAAAAAAGCTGCAATGGGATTCTGTGGTTTTTTTTTTTTTTTAATCATATAATCTGTGGCTGTATGAAAGTTTAAATACATTTTGGACGTTATGAAAACGGGAGCGGCGCCGCTTCACAGACCTTGATGTCGTTGATGAAGGTGATGTCTTCCTCCTTGATGGTCTTCTGGGTCCAGACCAGCGCCGTGTAGGACTTGGTCTTCTCCTCCTCGCCCTCCTTCATGCGGCTCATCGCCTCCCTGCAGGTCGACAAGGAGTACTGCACCTCCAGCCCGCCTGCAAATCTGTGTGTGTGCGTGTCTTTTCAACATACCTGTTAACGACCTGCAGGTCTCGCACTTTGATTTTGTCAGACGACGCATTGATGGCCTGAAACGAGACAGACTGTTCATGTCAACTCGAGCTGCACAAACAAACAAACAGAGACAAGTTCTATTTATGGATTCAAGAAACACAAATGAGGGCGATTAGTGTAGAAATGTGTTCCAAACGAAGGATTTATTGATTTGACCTCCTGCAGCTGCTTCATCTGCACTCGGCTGATTCTGGATCTGTGAGGATTCAGTAGCTCCATCGCAAACGGACGACCTTTCAAACAGAAAAACCGTCTTCGGGGGTCAAAAATCACACCTGAACTCTAAAATGAGCTCTAAAATTGAAATTTTAAAAATCTCACCGTTTCCAAGAGTGCGGACGTCGACGTCCTCTCTGCCAGATGAGGAGAAATTAAAACCTGAAACAAAACAAAAGAGATGCTTCGTTTTGTAAAAAAGTGAATAATGTCGATGTATACTATAGATGATATATATATATATATAATATATATATAATATATATATATAATAATAATATAAATATAATAATCACATCAAATTAAATATACATATAGAAATAAACGTATTGCCAGATTTTATGACCTTTACCCAGTACAAGTTTTAGATCTTAAACGTTTATGAGACACGCGAGTCTGATCCGTTTCAACGCGTTCTCATATAAACGGCGTTCATTTTCAACTTCACGGCTTCAAGCCACTCTGGCTCGGAGCTCACCGTCGGCTCTGAAGCTGGACAGGATGGGAGCGGCGATCAGCTCCTCCACCGACGACTCCATCCTCCTCTCCCCGTCGATCAGCCAGGGCGTCTGCGGCAGGCTGCGGCAGAACTTGTTGTACCTGCCTGACCGTACGGCGCAGAGGAGAGGGGAAAGCGTCAGGCTCCCTGCCGGGATTCGCTCGGCCCGCCGACACAAACGGAGTGGGGGGAGGGGGGGGGGGGGGGGGGGGGGGGGATACCTGCTACAAACAGCGACGTGTGGAGACACTGGACGGCCCGACGGCTGCAGCTGCTGCTCGGCGGCGCCGGAGGACAAGGGTATTGCCTGAACACACACAAGACAACGACACCCTTTTAAACAGCACTTCATAGAAAACACCATGGGGGGGGGTTATAGTGAGATACTCGCCTCCGGAATGGGGCGTCAGTTATCTTTTCCAGGGCTTTAACGACGGCCATCCGGGTGAACACAGACTACAGAAACAAAACCACGACACATATTTTGATCCAACGACACAGAAACACTTATTTTAACACATTTCAGGAACGAGAAGAAACCAGAATGGGTTTTTTTTAACTGATGTTCTTCCATTGTCATTCTCATTTATGTCTTTTAAGCTTTCATTCAGTGTGGATTTTTAGGGAGAACGTATTGACTTTTTTTGTTATTTTTTTAGTACGGTTATTACGCTGTCATAGACATATGTGAAAAGAAGAAAGAAAGAAAAACAAGTCAGAGACTTTTACACAAGTCCTCTAGTTTTTGTTGAGTGCTCACCTGTTTGTTCTTGGTGGGCTTGAAGCAGTCAGGACATGTGGACGCTCTGACAAACAGGACAGAAGGTTCGAAAGAGGACGAGTCAGCCAAGAATCAGACGATCTTAATACCCGACAGGACCTGGCATGAATCACTCAGAAACTCTCCGAAAGCAGAGAAATGGGAGGTTTGTACACATACACTGATACATACACAGCTCCCCTTCGCAGTGCAAATTTACAAGATACTTAAAGTTTTCTTTTGAAATATGAGCCCATAAAATCTAAATAGGTTCAGGGTTTTTTTTATTAATCTATCATCACAGAGACGGGAGTTACTATTATCACATTCAAAATGAGGGAAATGGTCAAATGCTTCACCTTCGTTATCCCATGTCGTGTTGTGATCGCTTTTATTCGTAAGAATTGTGAATTCTTTCAGCCTCACAGTGCTGCAACTTTTGTAGAACTGAGGTGGTGCAGAGCGGTGCCAATATGACACGATAAGAATTAAATGTATCATATCTCATACATGCTGAATAATCTTTATGGAATTTGGGTTGCAAATATACTGATTGATGAATATTAGTGAACTGAAGTCTCACTATTGTTTCCGTTTTCAAAATCCTCATTTTAATAACATTAATTCCGAAACATTCAGACGGTTTCAGCATTGATCTCTATGAGAATTTGTAACGTGTGTGGACTGTTTTCTATACAGTAGATATTAAAAAAGTGTACTTTTAAACATTTAAAAGGCATTTTATTGGTAATAATTGAAATGTAAGCATTCTCCTCATATTTGCTTTGCATTTTGACGAGTTGAGGGACGATTTGGACTCACAGGAAGTGGCAGTCTGTGTCCGTGTCTGGGTGTGTGAACTCCACGCCCACCTCAAATGAACTCTGGAATTAAAACACACACCGTCAGAAACTGTTTATATGAGGAATTAAATGTTCACTGACCTGTGGGAAAACCTGTGTGCGTTTACCTTGGTCACCACGGCGACGCCCCCCAGCTCTTTCGCCACCAGGCCCTGCATGCTCCACTTGAAGGCCTCTTTCACCTGGATCACGTCGTCCTTATCGAGCGCCATGCCTTTCTCTCTGGGGGAACAAACAAGTCTTACATGTGGCTTGTTTGTGTGTTGGCAATATACAGCATGTGAACGACAAGTCCATTTTTTTTTTTACCTCACTTCTTTCTTCACATGCAGCCAACAGGAGTGCTGCAAGATTCAAAGAAACACGTTAAAAAAAAAAAACTTCAGCTTGCAGTGCATCCTCATCTGCTAATGATGTTTTTTATGAAAACACTGATTTAATAATGTCAGATCCTTTTGCTTCAGGGACCACATACTAACAATGGCATTTAAACTAATAATAACTACAATTGTAGGTATTAGTATATCACTAACTATCCTTTTACAACACATGACATATTTCTCTGTAAAGCTTTAATGTATTTCTTTTATGTCTTTGTAAAACACTGAATTGCTTTGTGTGGCCATGGTGCTCTATAAATACGTTTGTCCATCTGTGTAGTAATCCTGATCACGTGAACTGACTCAGCACGGAATACAAATTAAAGTGCTCCCCCTGGTGGTCAAATATATGTATTGCCTCTAAAGTCATCATCTCTCAGGGCTGGAAAGTTTCATCTCGCAGGTGGACTGGACTCTCTGGCGGTCAATACGTTTGACACCATTTCTTTACAGATTATAATGTAACCCTTATTCAGTTTTTGTAAGTTTTAAGTTTTTCAGGCGTCTTTTATTTACATTTCAGAAGGCACAACGGATTTCAGTGCGCCGCTGAGCCTCGGCGACCAAAAAATGAATCCTCTCGTGGTTTTAACATGAATAAGACTAAACTGAACCTGAGTTTGCTGCATGTGTGAACTGACACCGACCTCACGGACACACAGCTGAGCAGGCAGAGAGACGGAAAGCACCATCGTGTCAAACTCGTAGTTCTCCGACTTCACCGCTTCGGCTATCTGCGCAAGAAACACACCGGGAAACACCTTGGTGGCCGAACACTGTGATGGTCGGAGACACTTCCAAAAGACGCTCACCTTCGCGGCCTGGGCGGAGTCACACAGCTCCTGCAGCACTCCCAGACAAGCCACGCAGACGTGCGACCCTCCGTCCTTCAGCCCGGCAGCAGGAGGAACAGCAGCGTCGCCTTCAGACTGACCTGGAGACGCGCCGGGCTCCAGTTTGGCTCTTTTACGGGGCGGATCTTCGTGCGTCTCCAATCCGGCTGCAGTGAGCGACTCCGTCTCTGCACAGGTGGATTCTGCTGCTGCGGAGTCTTGGCTGTGAGTCATGTCGGAAATAAAAGCTCGGAGCTCCTTCAGTATTTCCTGTGTAGTAACAAAGAAAGGGACGCATGATTAATCGGGAGGACACGAGTGCACCACGATCAGAAGCTTGACAGAGATGATCTGTTATTCAGTGGAAGATGGTTTTTAAGAAGAACTCATTCTGTTCTATTCTATTCTATTGGGAGGAGAAGTGGAAAAAAAAAACTATTGAAATAATGACAGAAAATTTGGAAGATCAATAATGACATTTACATTGTTATTCACATAGAAGCAAATAAGGAGGCTGGATAAATGAGCAGCAGGAGCAGCAGGACTGCACCACTCCATCTGGGAACTGAAGGGATTTTAAACAGTGGCCTTTCTAAAGCTGCACAATTTTTTGGCTGCCCAGGAGGATTTTGCTGCTTGGAGCCCTAAAAGTTCAACTTGTACGACATTTCTAGACGCAATGAAGCCGGAGCTGTACCTCTCGCGGTTGCCGGTACGGTGCGTGGACGCTGACACAACAGAATCTGAGGACACAGCGAGCACAGCAGCCAGCCAACAGGAGCTTCTGGATGATGGGCTTGTCCTTCTCTTTGAGAGGCAGCATGACTGCAGGCTGCTGGAAGGAGATACAAACATTTAATCAGTCAGTCCAACTTACCTCATCCGCCTCCAGGAAAGAAGCTGATCAAGTTAAAAAAACAACAACTTCAGTGCCACCATTAGGGGTTCAGGATGTTGGAAGTGAGAGGAGCAGTAAATGTCTTTACTACACAAGAGACAAGACAAAAGATGCCGTCAACAATGCCTTCATACATTCTAATATTAAGAATAAAAGTAGCAAAACATCCATATAGCTATGTCAAACATGTGGCTCCCATGATAAAACGTGTCCACAATGTGGGGAAATAAAATCCATAGAATTGGTTTGTTGGTACTCCAGATACCCTTCCTGTCTGAATTTAAACAAAGTTCTTCCACACTCAACACCAAAAAAATAAATAAGACAACATTAGATTTTCAAATAAAAGGGAAATGAAAGAAACATCCGGTTTCTGTCAACATGAACCAACTCCTGATTTTTTATAAAATACTGTGTTGGACATAAAGGTAATTTCCATCAATTCTCTAGTACTTAGTGATCATTAATTCTTGTATTTTTTTTACTATGTACATCCTCAGAAATACACTTAAATATGATCCTCACATTTGCAATTTTTTCAAACACAAATTCGCAAAATCAACCTGCATCATCAACCACATCTCCAATATTTTTGCTTTTCTTATTAGCCACTGATGTCATACATGCTTTTCTTTAGCTTTATTTTGTATGTCCTAACCCAACGTGAGATGTAACACTGCAAACAGCCGCCCACGGTCTGATGGATGCTAAAGCTAAGCTAGCCAACATCCAACTTTTTATGCTTTGGTGAGCAGGTGAGCAAAAGCAACACAGTGAGCGGGAAATAAACACCTAAATCAGCCTACCTGATACAAGGTTGACTATCGGCAAGCATGTGTCGAATGAAAACAGAGCAGTGAGTGAATAAGGAGACCAGAAAGTGTTCAGGTTGTGGAGAGCATGTTCACCCGGAGCGCAGTGCAAAGCAGATACAGACACGGCTAATCAATCCAGCTCAGTGTAATGTGAAAACATTGACATTATTTCCACCAAGAAGAGGCAATATAAGACTTTTTTCATTTATGTATAAATACTATTTCTGACACAGACATTACTACACCTGCTTTAAGTGAAGAAATTGCCATAAATGAAGCCCGTTATCTCGTCAGTCCACTGCTCTGGTCTGGCTGCGTCATCAACATGCTCCTCGCGCGGTGACAGGCGGGTCCTTCTTCTTCCTGCAGCAGCCAGCGCTCTGGAAGCTTCTGTCAAGCTCAAGGCGGCCGAACCTTAATCTGAGTCCATCCGAGCCGGAACCGCCGCGTTTCATCCCCGCGGGTCGTCTCTCCCATCCCAAAGACCCTGAATAACATCATCCACCGATTATAAAGTTAAGATGCCCGAAGCGATGGCGGCTCCCAAAGTCTTAAGCAAAGGATACAAAGGAGGGGCGTATGTGGACCGCGACAAGCCGGCCCAGATCAGGTTCAGTAACATCTCCGCTGCCAAAGGTGAGAAAAAAACTAGATAAAATGTCAAAAACTGCAACTGTGTGTCTCAAAAATCTCCATCCAGTGAAGATCCTGTGTCTCAAACTGGGCTGGGCACCGTTATTCCTCTGTCGCGGCCAACACCTCACCCCGAGCCCCATCCCCAAACCCCGTTGAATAAATTCTCAAATTAACTTTTATCCACTGTTTTGAGCGTTTTCCCACACATTGATGGCAGAAAATAAAGTATTTTCGCCATTTAGCACGGAGGTTAATCTTTTCGGCCTGTAGCACTGCAGCGTCAAACTTATAAAAGTCGTAATATGTATTTGTTGGTGTACCAGTCTTATTGTCTCGAGCGTGGGGATCACACCGCGCAGTCTTTCTTAGAGATGTCTGCAAATCTGCTGGTGGAAATGGAGAATATGTTACACATTGTATAATACCAACATATTTCATTTACACGTGGAAGCATGGAAATGACGATAAAGACCCGGAAACCTTAAATATCTGTACAAATGTGAGTCAATCGTGCCAAATTTGAGTTTGTAAGATGTTCATGACTGGACAGAATCTCAGCATGAGCAAACTTAAAGTGCTGCACACTCTATGACGCTGGGCTCACTTCCTTGAAAATGATTAGTAAAAGTAAAATCCACAAGCCATGTTTAATTAATTCAGGGGAAACGATCTTAATTAGCGAGTATTAGTGATCCAAAGTTTTGCATGAGACTGCAACAGTTATATTGGAATGACAAGTTTTAATTTGAAAATAGTGCTTGTTTTTAGACAATGTGATAGTTGTTGTGAGAGTTTGGATTTTTTTCCACCACAATTCCCCAAAAAAAGCTTGAATGCAAGTATAGATGGTAAATAGAGGATCTTGTAGTTAATACATAGATAGCATGTCAGATGGTTGAGGTAAAAGATATTTTCTTCTACGAATATATCCTATTTTTTGGGAATGATTACAGTTTGCATCTCAGCAGTTTAGACACGACAATCCACTCTTGCGTGTGTAGGAAGTGAAAGCACTACTAACTGGTGTGTGATGCAGTATTTCAGATACTGCATAGTTCAGAGTTTCTTATTGATTTAATCCACTGATTGTTTTCTATCATTTGATAAAAAAAAAAAAGAATTGGCACAACACTTAGCAGAATTGAATTAAACAGGAAAGAACGAGATCAGGATCTTTTCAGTCTTCTATTAAAGTGATGATTCCGAGATAAAGTCCTTGGTGTACACATGTTTATTCAGGCGTAATGTGTCAGCAGTGTCGTCCTTCAATGCAAATGTCACTGCTGTTTGATTTGTTTGTGTTTTGAGGTAAAAGAAGGTTTGAAACGTTTGAGTTGAGACAATCTTCTACTTGTGTGCTTTGCAGCTGTTGCAGACGCCATCAGAACAAGTCTGGGACCAAAAGGCATGGATAAGATGGTCAGTGCAGATATAATTTCCTTTGGGATGACTTACCCTTTTCTTTTTTTTCCCCCTTAAATCTCAGCATCCCAACAGAAGCTGTATTTTCTGTTTGTTTTTTCCCCTTCAGATCCAGGATGAGAAAGGTGACGTGACCATCACCAATGATGGAGCCACAATCCTCAAGCAGATGCAGGTTCTTCACCCTGCAGCCAAAATGGTACTGCGTTTGATATTCAACAACTTGAATGTTTTTGAATGGTTTAAGACCATCCGCTGTTTCTTGGTTATTCAATTCCTTGCGTTTCCTAAACATGGATTGAACCGTGCGTTTCAGCTGGTGGAGCTGTCCAAAGCTCAGGACATCGAGGCCGGCGACGGCACCACGTCCGTGGTGGTGATCGCTGGCGCTCTGCTGGACGCCTGCTCCAAGCTGCTGCAGAAAGGTAAAGAGCTGCCAATGACTGGAAAGGAGATTTAACTCCGGGAGGGGGGGATTAGAGCACGGAGGGAACACAGACACTGACGACAGTAAATGTTGACGAACAAGGAATTGGATTCACAGACGTTGCCTTTTCCACCCATGGCAGCGTATCAGGAAAAAAAAAGTCTTACTTGAGCTTTAGCTCCACCAAAGACCTGATTTGAAGGGAGCTCGCTTTCATGGAAGCATCGCCAATGTCTCAGCTCAGGTGTCAGTGTCGTGTTGTATATGCTACTCTTAAGAAATGTCTTTAAAAGAGTCAAAGTCTTCTAATAGGTTTCAATGATTTGTTTGGCGCTTTGGCCCAGGGGCCTTATGTTCAACACCCCTGATTTTACTGGCCGTACGTCTTGGCGCAGGTATCCACCCCACCACCATCTCGGAGTCCTTCCAGAAGGCCGTGGATAAAGGCGTGGAGGTGCTGGTGTCCATGAGCCGGCCGGTGCAGCTGAGCGACCGTGAGACGCTGCTCAACAGCGCCACCACGTCGCTGTGCTCCAAGGTGGTGTCGCAGTACTCCAGCCTCCTGGCGCCGATGAGCGTGGACGCCGTCATGCGGGTGATCGACCCGGCCACGGCCACCAGCGTCGACCTGCAGGACATCAAGATCATCAAGAAGCTGGGGTGGGTCTCTGAGACAGTCTGCGTTCGTTCAAATATCCTGCGGTGGCGATGTCTTCACGTGGTAATCGGGGGTGTCGCCACTTTCAGGGGAACCATCGACGACTGTGAGCTGGTGGACGGCCTGGTGCTCACCCAGAGGGTGGCCAGCACCGGCACCAGCCGGGTGGAGAAGGCCAAGATCGGCCTGATCCAGTTCTGCCTGTCGCCTCCCAAAACGGACGTGAGTCACGATGAACAAATCAACCGACAACAAACGTCTTCCGTCGGCCTCTCAATGAAGGGGCCACCAGATGACCACCGAGGCTTCGCCACTCCAAGACTGTCGAAATTCGATTAAAAGATGTCGAGAAGACACTTTCTAGACCAGGCTCTCTGAAGCTTCCTGTAAATTTAATGTAGAACAATCTTTTTAATCCTATACCTGTTATCGTTTGCTCATGGCTAAAACTGCTCAAATGTATTTGTTTGTTTTTCATGCCAAAATTGCTATTTAATAGGCTAAAATTGATATAAAAAGGCTGCAAACTGATAAAATTGCTTTAAGAAATACTAGATGTGCTGTTAAAAAAAAGCTAAAACTAAATTGCAAAAAAACCAAAACAGAATAAAGTGTTAGGATGATTAAAAACAAAAATAGCTAAAATGCTACCCTGTCACGAATGCAGCAAAAACGGGTTGGTTAAAATGGCTAATATGATGAGAAAAAAATTGTCAAATGACTTAAACGATCACACTCGCTGAATCTGTTAAAATAAGCTATAAAGCTTAAAACTGCTGAAACGGCTACAAATGCTAAAACTGCATAATGAATGACTTTATTTTGAACATGAACAAAAAAAAAGAATTTTGGGGACAACGCGCTCCATTTTACCAGATATACCAATCTGGCTTTACATGTTTGAAAGGGGGTTGGAAGAAAATAGATTCTAAACTTTAGTGAGACAACAAATGACTTTGTGTGTGATCTCTTATGATTAAACATATTTTGTGGCTCCAAAAAGAATTTGATTTGGCAGTTGCAAGATTAGTCATCGAGGAATTGGTTAACTCCGGATGTCTTATGTGGAGTTTCACAGTATTTGGCACAGATCAACGGATAACTCTAAATGATCAGGTTAATGTTTTTAATGTGGGAGTTGTTTTTTTTTGAAGACCTTTGATTCAGGTTCCTTTATTTCCCATCTCTGCAGATGGACAACCAGATCGTGATCTCCGACTATGCCCAGATGGACCGCGTGCTGCGGGAGGAGCGCGCCTACATCCTCAACCTGGTGAAGCAGGTCAAGAAGGCCGGCTGCAACGTGCTGCTCATCCAGAAGTCCATCCTCAGGTACGTCGGCCGCAAGTCCCATTGACGGACGGTGAAAGGGACGGACGGTAACTCCTCACTGTCTCCTCGCAGAGATGCTCTGAGCGACCTCGCCCTGCACTTCCTCAACAAGATGAAGATCATGGTGGTGAAGGAAATTGAGAGAGAGGACATCGAGTTCATCTGCAAGGTCGGTGAGCTCACGGGTCAACTCGTTTGGCTCGTCAGTTTAAAAGGGGGCAGTTAGAACATACTTTCCCAAATTAAATATCAGTCCTAATGAGTGTAGCGGTCATATTTTAATCATATATAGCATGGAGCAGCTCTACTCTGTGAGCCCTGAAGCGCTTAAGCATGTTGCACAGCTGGAAGTTACGTGGTGCACTTGAACGCATCGTCTTGTGGGCTGTCAGCCCTGAGAGTTCAAACCACAAACGAACATGGTGGCTCGGTCACGAACTCTCTTTTATTACTTAAAACAGGTCGGCGAAAAGTATTTGATTTGAGGTGAGGAATACGCTGTGCAGTTGCTGAATCTGTTTCTCGTTTTGGTCCCATGACAGCTTTTACAAAATGTCCGTAATGCATTTGCATGACGTTGGCTGGGTTCATCGTTATGCAAATGAGCTGAGAGCAGCTCCGGGGCGATGCACTGCGTCTCGCATCAACAATGAATAGGGAACTCGAAATTGACGCATCTTGTGGACACGTGATTTTGACAGGCCAACGCATCCTTCAACTTGGAATTATAGTAGAACAGCGTCTGTAATATTCTGGTTTAACATTACCTGCATATCAAATATCAACGCGTATCCAATACCGTGCCTCCCTAGTAACAACCTGTTGATGTGTGTGACGCCATTAAACTTTCGTGCCAAAACGATCAGACCAGACTTGCAGCATTGATGCAACAATACTGGATATTTACACACTGAAGTTGCCATTTTTTGTCACCTCTACACAATTTAGTTTTGCTCAAAGTTTCTAAAATGTGTCATTATGTTAACAACAGAAACAAAGAATATTGATGTAAACATCAAGTCTGACCTCTTTGTGAAAAGCTAGACAACTAAGTGAAGTAAATAAAGCGTTTGGTGTCCGTCAGACTATCGGAACCAAGCCCATCGCCCACATCGACCACTTCACCCCCGAGCTGCTGGGAACAGCGGAGCTGGTCGAGGAGGTCAACCTGGACGGATCCGGAAAACTGATCAAGGTGAGAGCAACGCCTTCGCCTCTGTGCCCCTCGCGGGTTCGCTTTAAAAATGCGTCGCGATTTCTAATGTGGCTCATGTGCGCCGGCGCAGATCACAGGCTGCAGCAGTCCCGGGAAGACAGTGAGCATTGTGGTGCGAGGCTCCAACAAGCTGGTGATCGAGGAGGCCGAGCGCTCCATCCATGACGCCCTGTGTGTCATCCGCTGCCTGGTCAAGAAGAGGTCAGTGCAGCGCCCCTCAGATTGCGGCACTCGCGCGCACACACACACACACACACACGCACCCTCTGACAAAGGCGCTCTTGCATCTGTCCACCGTGCCGGAGCGTAACGAACAGAGGAACAGCAATGCTTGAACGCTCCCCTCTACTCACTCCTGACTGCTCCTGCTGTTTGGATGGAGAGCTTTCACACACATCTTTGAAAAAGAAGGCTTATTGTCACACACACACAAAAAAAATAATAATGATGGACTTGCATTGTGGTTTAATGTCTTGCAATCAACAGTTTACCTTCTTTTCAGGACCCCAGGTCAGGGATGGCTGCTGTCCTCTGATTTGTAAATCAAATGGGTCATTTTTGTGAAACCTATGAATACGTATAAAACATTTTAAGGGATTGAGATTCTTAAATTGCATTGCTATCATCAAGGATGATATTAGATTCATCTCAAATTGTATCGAAACCGAATATTCTGCTACTATCTGGCCAACAGGAAATGAATCATACAAGGAATTAGTGAACAGATCAGTGATTGGCTAAGAATGAGTTCCACCAGTGAGAATGGCCATTTCACTGTCAGACGATAGGAAATCCTTTGGACAAAGAATTATGAGGGGGAAATTGTGAAAACGGCTCTTTTGGTCATAAAGGTTTCCGACCACCTTATCGCGGCCAGACACACAGGTCACAGTCTCGCGATTCTTATTGGTGCCTTGTTGTTTCTCCAGTGACTGACAGATGTACTGAGGTGGTGTTCATGTCTTCGTCGCTGTCCCGTCTCTCAGGGCCCTCATCGCCGGCGGTGGCGCTCCAGAGATCGAGCTGGCCGTCCGCCTGGCCGAGCACTCGCGCACTCTGGCCGGCATGGAGGCCTACTGCGTGCGGGCGTACGCCGACGCGCTGGAGGTGATCCCCTCCACGCTCGCTGAAAACGCCGGGCTGAACCCCATCTCCACGGTGACGGAGCTCCGCAACAGACACGCCCAGGGAGACAAAGTGGCCGGCATCAATGTCCGCAAGGTTGGCGAACCCGCTTTATGCTCCTCCTGAAAGAGCACTTCATGGAATCGGTGTCATCACAGAGTCTGTTTATTACATGTTTGATTTTCTGGCTCATTTGAAGTCACATGACTGCAGTTGTGAGATGATTGCTTTGTATTGTCTTGAGCTTTTTCCATGAAACCAGTATTGAAGAGACTGACTGTGTGTGTGTGAACAGGGAGGAATCTCCAACATCCTGGAGGAGCTGGTGGTTCAGCCTCTGCTGGTCTCCATCAGCGCTCTGACGCTGGCCACAGAGACGGTCCGCAGCATCCTCAAGATCGACGACGTGGTGAGACCCCACAACCACAAATGGCCCAAAAATAGTTCAAATGTTTCAGTAGACTTCAGCCAATGCTGATTGTCCCGTTTGCTTTTCTTCATCGTCTTCCAGGTGAACACCCGTTAAGTCTGTCCAGTGAGTCCCGTCAGTAAGCCTGTTCTGTTCGTACTGCGAGGAGTCGGAGAACCGTCGACGTCAGTCTGCTCAGATTCCAACTAAAGTTGTTACGTTGCATAATTTAAATAAAAGCGGCTTGTTTTTTGTTGACACTCCAGCTCCCTTTGCTGTCTTTCTTTTCCTACAAAACCAGGTTTTCTCGATCATTTTGAATGTTTTACATCTCAGAACACTTTGAGTTGCGAGTTACACATGTTCATTTTGAAACATTTCATCATTATAATAAGAATAGAAATGTAAGATACACGACTGCTCAATTACAATAGTAAAAACAATATGCTTTAAATTTTTCTCAAACTGAGGTCGTTATGTCCGGCCCTAAAGAAGAAAGGTTAAAGTTCAGCGCTCATCTTGGCTCCATGGTACTCGGAACATCAAATCAGGCCAGAACTCTGGGTGTGATTCTCAACTCAAACCTGAAATTCAACAACCATATTAAGACATTAAAAACAAAGGCTCACAACCATCAAGAAAATATTTGAAGAATTAAAGGATTTCTGATTGACAGAAACTTGATGCAGTCATTCTCAGCAGGTGACGGTGTTTTTACAGGAAAACTGAAAATCTGTCGGATGTGTGCAGCTCATCGAGAGTCGTCAACACAAAGGGTGGAGCACATTACACCTGAGCCTCAACCTCTCCACTAGTGTGTCAAAGTATCCACTTCAAAGTCTCTGTCTGTAACACTTCCAATGATCTCGGCCCTGAATACCACTCAGGTTTACTGGTAGGATGTCAAACATTCAGACCTCCGAGATCCTCAGGAAAATATTTTTTTTTATTCATGTATTATTTGCTCCGAATTAAGTTTGGAAAGAAAAAAAGAAAATTACATTTAAAAAATGTATTCCTATTTTTATTTTTTTTCATTCGTATATTTATTTAATATTACACTTTAATTAGTTTAAACTTCCGGGGGAGTTTGAACCTGCGTGACGTCACTTCCTTCACAACCAAACTTGCTCCGTTCCTACGGAGCGACCTGCTCCACTCTTTAAACAGACAGCGGCACTACACTCTCTTCTCTTACCCAGTCTTATGGCTTTGTTGTTAGTCCAGCTGGACTCGGGGTGAGTGAAGTCATGTCGAATGCTCACCGGACTAATGTTTTGGTGACTTCGTGTCTGAAGACCCCGGTAGACCCGCACACCAAGGTGCCGCTCGCCTCCTACGAGCGGGACGGAGCGCTGCCCTACACGGCCGCGGCTCACATGGACAACCGGGACTACGAGAAGGAGGTAAACGCTGGGGAAAGAAAAAAAAATAAACTAATTTAATGTTGTTTAATCACCCAGAAAGCCCGTTTTACTTTATAAGTTAATTTGTATCTGACACTAAATTACTGCAGTGTTTCTACATTTACTGAAAGGACAATAAAATTAACATTATCTTGCATTTTTTTGGAATGACAAAATAACATTTGCTTTGTGACCATAAACAACGTTTTGAGACAAAAACAATTAATGAAACATGAACTGCTGCTGCTGAGATCTACCGGGTATTAAAGCTTGCATGTAAATACAGTTTAATTTAATTAATTAAAGGTGATTTCGTTCATCAATCTGTCCTATTCCCCTTCTAGATTCATTATTTGTTGTCTTTTTGATGTAAAAGTGCAACTTTCCATAATTGTATTACATTTGTCAAACAGATCAGGTAGATTTTCTCATTATATCAGCAGGCTGTCTGACAGTTTCAGGTCATTCCATGAGGTGGAAGGGATTTGATCTGTACAACTTGTTGACCTGCCTATTCTGGGACTTCCTTCTTGACTAGATTACCAGGCTTCCCATTCAGTTTGTAATCCCACGCACTCCTCACTTATCCCCGAGACAACACTGCCATGCTTTTTTGCAGGGACTTGTGTGAAGCTCTCAATGAATGAAGACATGATATTGTGAGCAGGGTAATGGAGGCAGACGCTTGATGCACTTGTGGGGACGTTAGTTTAGCTCTTCATGGTAAGCCAGCCTCCTGTGCTTCACCATATGGCCCATGTGGCTGGTCTGGCTGGATAATAGGCTTATTCCTGGAGGAGTTTGAATGGTGGAGCCAAGCAGAGCTGCTCCATTACAGAAAGCATGACGGCTAAATCAACTTTGGACTAAACTTAAAGGTAAAATGTAATATGTTGTTGTACAAATTCCAGAAAAACCCACGATTGCGAAGTAATGCATGCAATGTGATCGTAAAGATGTTTATATTTGGGGTTCGTAAGTCATAATACCACTTTAAGCCAGTAGATCAGAAGTGTCAAACACGTTTTAGTTCAGAGGCCACATACAGCCTCATTCTGAGTGGACCGGAATTGTAAAATAGTTCAATAATAACCTTTATATTGAACTGTAAAGTTTATATTTGTTGTGACGCAGAGTTTACAGTGCGAATGTCTCTACTTTATTCAAAACAACAATTAGTACAGAAAATGACTACAATCTCAACCAATTTTATTGAAACCTTCAAGTACAAAATACAATGAAATGTCTTAAAAACTTTTCCTGTAGCTGGTGTATTATGGTTTTTTTTTACAAACTCCCCCTGACAGCATGGCTTTGAGGCTAGTTTGTTAGCAACAAGGCTGCTCGCTTTCATGGCCACGCCACGACACCTCAGGTATGGTCTCGGTGTTGTGTTGTGTAATCTTAAGAGATCTGTTTTCTAAACAAGATGGTGTGATGAGTTTCTGTAGTGTCTTCAATCCACCAGGAGGGGAAAAAAGAAGTAATTGACTGAAACTGTTGACACTTGCAACTCAAGGAAGCCTGAAAGTCGACTGAGTGATAGACATCACTCACCACTCGCAGTGGCCATAACCTTATTGTTACCTGTTGTACCTTTACGGTCAACCTACCTTTGGACCAGAGCTCTGTCTGCTCTGTAGTTACCCCTACTACTTTTGCAAATGTCAAGGAAAATCTGATAAGACACGTTCTACACTCCAGAACAATTTGGTCAACTGCCTCATGCTTTTATTTTGGAGACTTGTTTTGTTTTGGTGAGAGTGGGTGTGGGTGTGTTCGCCAATGTTCGGCTTCCACTGTCATGTTATTCCATGTCATTGAAGAGAGGGGGGGTCCACACATCTTTGTCTCCACGAATAAAACGCTGGAAATGCAAGTTCTATACTGACTTCATTCAGAGTAGGGTAGTACAGTATAACATGCATCCTTTCAGATCAGCATCGCATTAGTTTCTACACAAATATGTGATAAATTACCGTTGAAGTTCCAGTTCCATGCTGACAGCTTTTTGTCACCCTCTCAGCTGGAGTATGAAGACTCGGGGTCAGATTTCTATGACGAGGACTGTCTTGGGAGTGGCGGCCCTCACCTGACCCGCAACTACAGTTTGGCAGGAGGCCGCTTCGATCTGAGTGAAATCTTCTTCTCCAACGAGGAGTACTACAGCAAGCTGGAGGAGCTGAAGAAGGCCCACTTGCGCACCATGGCTGAGCTGGAGAGCATGTACCGGCAAAAGCTACAGCTCAAGGCCATGGAGCCTCTGGATGTGACTGCACTGGACTCGGGGCTTAGGTGGGTGGCTTCCCGTCAAGATTGTGCTCTGTATCCGTTTTGTTTCAACAATATTATTGCCGTTGTGGAAAGAGGCACTGGCAATGCACACAATTTATACTGAAATTAAAAACAAGAGAGCAATGGAACACCTGTACCTCATCCTCTTTGTTCTCCATAGTGCAGGGGCCTTCAAGTTGCAACTCTGCAGCCAAATGTAGCTCTGCAGCTGCTCTAAATTGGCTTTGGGAAGCTTTCAAAATATGTCATGTAAATAAACATTTTACCATTCTCATTTTAATTGCATTACACACTGATTTGTTTTAGTCGGTCAAAGAAAAAAAGTAATAATACAGGAAAAATTGTCCAAATATATTGATTAAAATTCCAAGTACAGCTTTTTTTTAGGAGAAAGAAAAGAAGGTTCTCAGTCTTGAAAGCTCTCACACAAAGAATTGGACTGAAAACAGACCATCAGCAACTCCAATGAATCTTACAAACTTTCAATGGCTAGATGTTTTTACTGGTTGGTGCTTTGAAATCAATGAGTTTAACTCGTTGGTTTCCTTTTCCCTTCACTGCCTGTCTTGTTTTGTCAGATTCACGTGGGAGAATGCCAGCCCAGCAGCTTCTCGTCAGCTCAGGAAGTCTCACTCTGCTGTTGAGCTGAGGTGGGCTTCCAGACAATCCGACTCTTCAGATGAAGACGAAGCCACCAGCAACTATGTGGAGAAAGGCCTTCTTTTCTCACCCAAAGAGCACATCAAGAACATGTGGAGAGACTTCAAGGTGTCCCCTTACCGTCACCACATGTCCTCCTCGCTGCATAGCCTCCCAGGAGAAGCCAGGAGACACCAAATGAGATGGGGAAAGAAGCGGCGGGAGGATGTAGACAGCGAGCTGAGCCACTGGAAACACAGAGTGACCGTCCCAAAGCCATTCCAGATGACGCTGCGCGAGGCCGAGAGGCAGAAGCATGGCGTAAAGACGCGATCGGAGATGGAACAGGAGAACGCAGAGCTGCGGCGGCAACTCGAGGATCTCACAGAGTGTCAGAGGAAGTTTCGTGCGAGCCCTGTACCCGCACACGTCCACCTCCCACTTTACGAAGAGCTGCAGGAACGGAACGAGGAGCGGCGGCGGACCATGAGAGATCGAGAAGAGCAGCATTTCCGAACGGTTCAAAAGCCCTTCAGCTTCTTGGAGAGGGAACGACGGAAGAAGGAGCAGAAGCAGCTGTGCCAAATGCCATCTAACCAGGAAAAGGTCAGACCCTTCAAAGCCAAGCCTGTTCCCAAGTCCGTGTATGCAGCAGCTTCAGGCGAACGCATGAAAGAGGAGCAGCTGTATCGATCCATCAAGATCCAGATGAGGGCTCAGGAGCTGCTTCACAGTGCGTCCATGCCTCCCAGCATGCTCACACGGCGACTCAGCGATCGCAAGAAGACTAAAGATGGGGAAGCCGCGTCTTCGGGGGATGACTGCTACTCACACCGGCCGCAGATCAACAAAGAGGTGCCTGATTTCGAAGCCAGTTACCGGCGCTTCCAGAAGCACATGGAGAAGCGGAAGGAGGTGAAGCCCACCACTGCCTGTGAGCCCTTCGAGCTGAGGACCTCGCAGATCCCTTCAAACAGAGAGCGCATCCTGGCAGACATAGAGAAGGACCAGGGCAGCCCTCGCTTGCTGCGTTGGCCCCACATCGGCTCCAAGTCGGCCCGGACACCAAACTCGAGCCTCTGTTCTTCCCTCTCGGGAAGTCTGGAGGTCCTTCCTGCAAAAGAGACTGACGCCACAAAGAAACGTCACGAGGCTGTGAGGTACCTCTCTAGGAACACGGAAGCTTCCATCTTGTTAGACGAGCTAGAATCCTTCAGTGTCGTTTCTACAGGTAGAGAACATAACTGTTGATTTTGGCTTTTAAACTCCTTTAAGACTGCTGTGGTGTTGATTCCTTTTACCCAACATCCTTTGCAAGTGTCCTTGTGACCTACCCTTCACCCCAAAACTGTCACATAGCAAAACTGCTGCACTTGTACACTCAACTACCTGGCCACTCCCCCCGAAAGCCCCTCCTCCAACCCGTCATCCGTGACTCGGTTTTCTCCGTGAGTAGAAAGGCGCTGCAGGAGAGGAAGCAGGCAGAGGAGGATGAGGAGCGCTGGAGAGACAGGCAGAAGCAGAGGGAGAGGACGCTGCAGAGGGTCGTTGTGAAACGTGCCGAGGCTCATGACCCCCACCTGGCTCTGTCGCAGACCAACCACAGCAAACTCAAAGAGTTCAGGTACAGAAAAGCTTCTATCTCCTCATATCCTTCTGATATGTTTTTATTTATTTATTTACTTGCATTATGCATTCTTTTTCTACATTCTAAGACAACCTGTTGGCTGTACAGTCATGTTTCATACCATACACTGTGAATTAGGAAACAATAGTGCTCATTGTGATGAATTTTATTGCAGTGGTACATACAGCAGCGTCTGAACCTCAGCCTTCAATACGAGGCTTTGAGTGATGAAGTGATCCATGTGATTCATGTTCTCTACAGAAAACAAGACCTTCAGCGCAAGAGGGAATACCAGCAGGAGATCAAGGAGATGCGTGAGCGAGTGAAGGGGAGGCCGCTGCTGCTGGAGCAGGTGGCACAGGTGAATGTCACCAGACTTGCATGGAAACCCACATTCAGATGGTTCAAAAATGACAATTGACACTTTCACAAGCAAATACCATGTATCTGAATGCAATGCAACTGTCATTTTTACTTAAAACGATTGCTCCCGATCTAGTCTGAAATCGGTTTAAAATAGAGAAAGAACTAAAACATCATTATTGGCTAAAATCCGGTGTCGGGGCCAGTACTTCACAGCTCCGATCAGCCTGTCACTGATCACACTTACTGCGCTCTCACCACAGAGGAATGCCAGACAGACTGCAGTGAAGCGCTATCACAAAACCCTGCACAGATGTGACGTGACTGAGGAGTTCATCAGCAGCAAAGCAGCACCGTCAAGATTCAAAGCTGCTCAGTCCAGCGACGGCAGGCAGAGGTAAACACGCCACATGTTAGTCACGCACATCGTCACTGTGACGCGTACAATGGTGGGAGTAATGCCTGATGAAATAAAACATCTGTACTTTAGTCATTAGCTGGTGATTGATTTTTTTTTTTGGAATCAGTAACACAGACGCAACAGTTTATGTTTCGCTGTGCTCATCCCTTTTTGTACCTTCTTTTGATTAGTGACCAGGAGGAAGCAGGCATGGCGTACGTCTCCTACAGAAAGGTCTTCCTCAATGATGAGGATGTGGATGACCGTCCAGGAGAGAGAGAGGAGGAGGAGAGTGACGGGGCCTTGAGGAACCGAGAAGACGGTGAGGACACCGGCGGCAGACGCTCACGCGAGGAGCGCCACAATGATGGTCGCCACTATTCTGATGAGAGCGACCACTACTCAGACGATCATGAGAATTACTCTGATGACAGTGAACACGATGCCGACACTAAACAGCAGGAAGCAGGAGAGTGATGTCATCAAACACCATTGCAGACTTCTGTATGGAAACTCACTTAGATAAATGTAAATCTATAGTATCAGTAATGAGCTAAGAGGAAGATGCTTCTTGTTTGAATTTTAACCTGGTACAGCTCTCTAAAGTTGGAAGATTTCTGGGTTAAAAATGAATGTTACAATCAAGGTGATGATGCTGTTTCTGGTATCAGTTTGTGGCTTTGCTGCTTTAATAAAAACTGCACTGTAGTACACATTTACTGGACACACTACTGTGATGACAGTCATTGCACTGTAGACATTTTTTTGCATTCATCATTCTCGTATGCTTCACCAGATTCAGTGTTGCAGGGTGTTTGAGACAGACTATCTAATACACACCCACAGTACAAGCGTTTGAGAAGAGAATAAACACTGAAAGAAGGCCCGCTGGCTTCCATACTTGTCTCCTTTCATGGAAATAAAGGTCGAACTAGAAGTATACAAACTGGATCAGCCAGAGGAATGGAAGTTTTTGGATTATGCTTGTCCGATTCTTCACTCCAGACCTGTCCGCCTTGTTCGAGCCTAACTGGAGCCTATTGCTCCGGATAACATAGTTCTGAGGGTCCAGAGACCACAAAGCCCTACAGAACAAGCCAGTCTGCAAGATGATCTAATCTGACCAAACCACCAAGCAAATGGTAAAAATGTCAATGAAAACAGGTTTTTTTTAAACAAATTTCTAAAGAGTTTCGGACATAACACAACACTGAGACCCGAGCTGAGATATGTGTTGAGTTGTTAAAAACATGTACAATGCAACAGCTATAGGAGAAGTTGGTTTGACATTTCGCAGTATTGTGCACCAGAATGTTACATTAAAATTGTCTTTTTGTTATGATTGCATTCACTTTCAGTAGTAATTGTTTGGTTTTGTGAAAATATCGACATTTTCATCACATATACTGTGTGTCACAACAAAGAAAAACTTTAAAGATCAGATTTAAAGATTGTTGTGGCACAATCTTACCGGTCCATTCAACCCGAAATGCAATTGGACTGTATGTGGCCCCTGAACTAAAATCTGTTTTGACATCCCTGATCTATTGAATTCCAATAGTGAGCTTGGTTGCCAGCATCCCTCAGTTGGATTAAAGCACTATAGAAGATGGATGATTGAAGAAATCGTTGTTTGTTTACACCCTTCCAGACCCTGCTACAATAAACTGGTATAATTTGGAGTCACAATTTATTTT
Organism: Blennius ocellaris; assembly: GCF_963422515.1. Lineage (NCBI taxonomy): Eukaryota > Metazoa > Chordata > Actinopteri > Blenniiformes > Blenniidae > Blennius > Blennius ocellaris. The sequence goes on from NC_137652.1 coordinate 20,768,156, forward strand.
GGCCAGTGGAGATGAAACAATATTCTACCTCCACTGTAGATAATAAACTGTGAGCCTGCTTGAGTACAGTTCAGTGGTATCTGCACTCAATTCTAAAGAGAACGCTCTGCATTCACATGAAATGATCCACGTGTTTTCTGTTGTTAATATCCCAACAACAAGAACCAACTCTAGCACATAGTAAATGTGTAGCACAACATTAATAGGCCAGAATTCAGTTTTGGATATCTTCATCTGCATTTTGTTTCTGTTATGTATCCAAATGTGTTCAATAGAAAATAATGTTTTGCTCTCTGTTTTATGGTGTAGACACTTGTGTTGTTTGGAAAGAAAACTCTGAAATAACTGTTTCATTGACACTATGTCCTTGATTTTGCCTCATGAACCAAACAACAATAAATTAACTTATTCAAAAACTAGTCTCTCGCTGAAGTTGATTCAATTCAATTCAACTTAATTTATATAACCCCAAATACAAGAAAGAAATTTCAGGGCACTCTTACAGAGAAAAATCCAACAAATGTATTACATGTTAATGAAAGAAAGAGTCACTATGTGAAATTAGACAATGGTTTTAAATAATGTCTTTTTACTTTGCCTTTGAGATTGGTTTAGATTCTAAGAACAAACCTAAAACATTTTTTACATATGCTACACACAGATATGAGTGCAAAAATCACTTTATAGACACACACATATTATTACACACACACTTGTTGTATGTGTTTCTTGTTTATAATTTTCTTTAACAGTCCATCATACAGTTAATGTGCATGCCATAGTAATATTATTAAGCTCCTCACAGTCATCGTTTTGACATTTTTAATAATTCAACAATATGCATATCTAACATCTCAGCAGACACTTCAAGTGTAGTATTTCTATTAGTATTATATTAAAACTAAGTTAAAACATAATCCAGGGTGGCTCACAGCCTATTTCCCACCTGTTTGACCCGTTGCGCTCCTACAGGTGTATCAGACAAACAGACTCAGAAACAATATCTGTGTCACAGCCATAACTGGGTTAAATTCACACATTCATTCATCCACACACATTCTGCACATCACAACACATTATTTCTTGTACTCCACTATATTTGGTTCTTGTTCATTTGCACTGTGAGAAATGCTGCATGTGCAGCTCTCCATAATGACAGCTATTCTATTCTATTCAATTCTATTCAATTCTATTCAATTCTATTCAATTCTATTCAATTCAATTCTATTTTATTCTATTCTATTCTATTCTAATTAAACTCATTAAACGTCACACTGGCGGCACCATAGAGGGAGGGACTGGATTTGATTGACAGCTGCATGGAGCGTGTTGTGAATAGTGACGTCATGAACAGTAGAGCCAATGAGCTGCGGGTTGGGCGGATACACAGTCCAAATTTTAGGCGGCGCGCGGCGGGCCGAAGCACCGAGAATGAATATCCCGGTCTCAACCGGTTTCAACCGGTCCGTGGTTGGAAGCATGAGCTGAGAGGAAGAGCACACTGCACGCATTAAAACATCTCTGCTGTCCAACTGTGTGTGCGAAGAGAAACAGAAATAAACGCAGATTATTTCACTTCGTGGTTATGACCCGGAGTAGCGCTCAGTGAAAGTGTGCAGTTAGCCCAGCCGAAGCGTTACATTAGCCAGCATTGACTTTTCCATTAGCATGCTAGGCTGCTATTAGCAGGAGTCGGAGACTATCACTGGTAGCCGAAGTGAGGAATGTCTAGTGTTTGAGGACGGGAGACAATAGGATGTGGTAACCCGCGCAAGGCTTTTTAATACACCTCCAAGCGACGTTAAGTATACGAAGTCCGGGGCATCTTTTAGTGGGCAGCGACTCGAGTCCTCCACATTAGCCTGTGCTAACAGTCAGGTGCATCGTAACGTAACCGAGTGCAATGAGATAGCGCTGCACGGTTTCCTACGAGTCCGGGGGATTGTAATCTCGTTTTTAATTTCAAGTCTCGTCGAAGGAGCCACTATTTGTTTTCGACCAGCGGCCAACACTTACAAGGTAAGTCGTTAACCTAACTTATCCACCGTGCGCCAACGTTAGCATCCACGTTAGCATCCATGTGTGGACTAACTGCGTTCACCAAACGTGACTCTGATTTATACAAGGCGGAAACTGGTAACCTGTTTCCACCACTGCTAACTTAATGTATTTGCTCCTGATGGTCACAAAGCCGGTGAATCGGTGAACTTATTTTGAAGTTAGCTTTGTGTAATCGTTGGCCCAGAGGGGGCGCTGTTTCACTTTTGTATGGTTTGCTTCAGTGCTGTCATATTAAACCACGAGGGCAGTGTGGATGGACAAGTTCAACTCGTTTCCGACTGACTGGCTTCCATTAATTATTACAATTCTCGTGTCCATTACAGCATTTTTTCATTGCTGTGAAATATGGAATACAGCTGATCTCCCACGTGCTAATTGTGTTTTAAAAAATTTGGCTTGTGTCCATGCGTGATCAAATAATCTGTTCCCCTTCTTCCTCCCCCCAGAATCTCTATGCCCGCAGAAATGACGATGTTGGCAGATCACCCAGCCAGGCAGCTGCTGGACTTCACTCAGAAACTGGACATCAACCTGCTGGACAATGTTGTCAACTCCATGTACCATGACATTGGATCCCAGGTGGGGAATGCGTCTCTCGAGCTTGAGCAACTTGTATTGGGACTGGCATGGACCTGATCAAAAGCAGTGGTTTTTAAAATATAGTCAGTTTTCTCAGAGGGTTCATCAATATTATCGCAATGAGATCGGAGTGTTTTTGTTCACACATGCTGTGAAGTTGTAAAAATATACTGGATACTTAAAGCTCCTATATTATGCGTAATTCACTTTATAATGGGTACATTTTAGTGTTTTCATAGCATGGGTATGAGGTCTCAGAAATGAAGAAGATCTGACATCTCCCTCACTTGCTTGCTCTACTTTTGAGTAAATGTGTGCTCATGCAGGACATTCAGAGATTTTCCGTGATGTCATGCAGGGAAATAACCACTCCCTCTGGTATTGGGTACTCACTTTGACCCTTCGCACAGGGAGATAAAAACCTGCCAACGATTACTGACATGCTGAATAAATTCAGCATGTCATTCATCTATGAAAAACCACAACAGTTGTTTGTACAGTTAGCATGAGCCAGCATTAGCTACTTGGTCGTAACTGTAGCAACACATACAACCAAGCTAAGTAACATATTGTTTTTAACTAACCATTCTGAAACATCCTCAAGAGTCTCAACCTCTTCAGGAGCGTCTGCTTTGGCTAAGATTCTGCTTCAAACTGTTAGAAAAGCAGGATTTCTATGAGCCATATGGATTAACCCACTGTTAAATGTTGGCGCATGGTCAGGAGAACGGCGTGTTCTCAGTAGAGCCACGAGAGGGACTTTTAAACTGGATGAGATTCAGGACCGTGGCCGAATTTGGGGAAATGCAGTCTGAATACATTGTTGTTGGGACCTCTGACGACACCAATGTGAAATTGTTGAAACACTATAATATTGGAGCTGTTACGATTTGTTGCCTGTCTATTTTCTCCGTCGACCTCTTTTAGCAACGGGTTGCCCAGGAGGTGCTCACCAGCCTGAAGGACCACCCAGATGCTTGGACGAGGGTAGACACCATCCTGGAGTTCTCTCAGAACATGAAAACTAAAGTAGGATGTTTTCTTTTACCTTGTAATAAGAGACAAGATCACTCAAGTTTCATCTAAACGCTCGGCTCGTCTTTTAAATTTCATGGCAGTAATATATTTCACAACTATCTCTTTGGCCTTTTTACTCTGTAAGGTGACCTCAAAGGCACCTTCAAATAAAATGTATTTTATTATAATATTGATGACCGTTATTATCATAAAGACTCAGAACTTTTCGTCATGTCATATACGTGAACACCAAGTAACATAACCCCAGCTGAGATGTTGCACTGTGTTGTTGAACCATTTACCTGTTCTTTTGTTTAATGATTACAAACTAATTCTTTATCATGGGACAAAACACACAGACCTAATCTAAGAATGCAGAGTAGAAACGACGCTCATCTGAGCCATGTTTTTCAGGAGTACTTTGAATAATAATTTATGTCTCGGCTCTCTGCAAATTGACACAGTTTATAATCTCTTGGGATAGTAAATTCCCCGGCCCCACTTCAGTTGCTTCTGTCCTAAAGTTTCTCAAATGTGTTGCCGCTGTTAATTCATAAAGCAATCCACTGTTACATGTTTCTATATTTGATTTAAAATCTCTAAAAATGTGAAAAAAAATGCTGTTTTCCCCCATTTTTTTTGTGTCAGTATTACGCACTGCAGATCCTGGAGTCAGTCATCAAAACACGGTGGAAGATTCTCCCAAGAAATCAGTGTGAAGGTAACAAACAAAGCCCAACAGTTCTATACACGCATTACTCTTGTGGAAACATTCCTTTATACCTTTTTGTTTCATTTTCCAGGAATCAAGAAGTATGTCGTGGGGCTGATTATTAAAACGTCTTCTGATCCTACAAACATGGAGGTGAGCTGACTTGTGTCTCGGGTGTTTGTGGTACTTCTTCAGTCTTAGTGGAGCTTTTTGGCTGTATTTCCACTGTCACTGTGACGTGACCTAATTCTGATTAAAGCTGCTTTTGGACAGTTCAGCAGGAAAAAGAAGCCTCCATTCGGATATTTGGAGATCTGATACAGGCCTCGTTCATATTTGGAAATAAATCCCGATATGTGCCGATGCGACCGTGTAACGACAACATTGAATCTTCTTAACCTCGTTCTTTTAACGTCATCTAATCTGCAGTGTAAGTGGGCCTTTAGTCAGTCTGACTGTTTGTTTTGCAGAAGGAGGGAGTTTATATCTCCAAACTCAACATGATCCTCGTACAGGTAAGTGAACACTTGACGGTCAGGAGAATTGCCGACGCAAAGCGATGCAGCCAGAGCGCCACTCAGCCTCTCTCCTCTCCGGTTTAGGTTCTGAAGCAAGAATGGCCCAAACACTGGCCCACCTTCATCAGCGACATCGTGGGGGCGAGTCGCACCAGCGAGAGCCTCTGTCAGAACAACATGATCATCCTCAAGCTGCTCAGCGAGGAGGTTTTCGACTTCTCCAGTGGCCAGATGACCCAAGTGAAAGCGAAGCACCTCAAAGACAGGTACTTGACCAATGACTTCTTATGTGGATAAAATAGTGACCACGTTTTTCTTTATCTGTTCGAAGATGTACGTACATCAAATGTGCATTTTTTTGTCAGTTTAAATAAGGCGTGTTCATCTACTTTCTAGTTTGACAGCTTCCATAACTGCGTGCTTTTTATTACAGGGTCACTCACACAACCCCCTTCATTTTGAATATTTTTATTATTATTTTTATTTTATTATACTTTGCCTCAGAAAATGACGAGGTTTGCTTGGCTGTTTTCATAATAAGACCTCTTTCTAAACATCTGATTCATTCATAAACAATCTAACACTTTCACTCACTTGATTCATTGAATTGTCACATGTTGTAATGTGCTATAATTAACCCCTTCTTTTTAACATTAAGCCTGGACTTGCTTAATGAAGTCCACTTGCCCGTAGGATGAGAAACGGGGCTAATCCAAAGTGTCCGGCTCTTCGTTCAGCTCTGATCTCTGCTCTTCGTTTTCCAGCATGTGCAACGAGTTCTCCCAAATATTCCAGCTCTGCCAGTTTGTGATGGTAAGACAAGGTTGACACCAGGTCTCACATTTCTTGTACCTTCCTCTGAAGGAAGAAATCAATCAAACCCTCAAATGACTTTTCCGTGTAGGAAAACTCCCAGAATGCCCCTCTGGTCCACGCCACGCTGGAGACACTACTTCGCTTCCTCAACTGGATCCCTTTAGGTTACATCTTTGAGACGAAGCTCATCAGCACACTCGTCTTTAAGGTAATGAATATTATTTAGCGTTCTAGTGCATAAAAACTCTCGAAATACATCTGAATTGTTAAAATAGTCCTATCGACACCATATGCTTCACTTATTGTATATACTGTAATGTATTCTAATCTTAATTTTGGTTGGTTTTCTTTTTTTCTTGTAAATATTGCATTGTTTATACAGAAATGGTTGACTTTCACTCATACAATGACTCAAAAAAAACTTCTAATGCGTTGACAGAAATATTTCATGTATTTATTTAGTGGCGATTAATGATTTTCACTGTGCCGTATGTTCATAATAGAACAAGTAAAACTGCTAAAGTTGAGCCAGAGATCAGTGGAGACAAAAGTGTGTTGTAAGAGATTGAAATGATCTGTGTTTGTAAAGTTTGAGCAGCAGCTATTGGGAAATACATGTGGCTGCTTGACAAGTTCTGTAATCTGTGTGAGTCAGAAAACTAATGCATTTAGCAGCGAGGCTACCGTTAGCTTTGGACCTGGATATATAAGCATAGCCTGGTGATAAATGCAGAGCAGCTCTGAACAGTCACAGAATGTGTCAGGTTGATTGAATTCTTTCCGATTGAGAGATCGGTTCGATGTGCAGGTTCATATATGCTTCAACCATATCCGATTCAGTCAGTGGCTCAATCCCATAATGCTTTGCTCAGATGTTGACCTTTTGCGCAGTACCCATTTCAGAACCAGGTTCAAAGTTCAGTGTGATCAGGAGAGGATAATTGTGTTTGGGGGCGGTGTTGTCTTCTGAATATTAATTACAACAAAGAGCAGCTCAATGTAACACTTTATTTCTTCACTAGTAAAGACAAGTAACTGGTAACTTGGCTGTAAGAGACAGATGTTTACAATGAGTCGCTTGACAGGGTGGGATTATAATACATTAAAGTACAGACCACAGTGGTGAATTAAAGTACAATGGAATCCTCTTATAAACCCATAGGATTCATTTTAGCCGTTACGTTTTCATGTGGAATTGTTTTCTCTGTAAATGTGCCCCCAAATGACTGTTGTATTAGGGAGTACATGACGTTGCATGGAAAGTTGAATTGAATTACATGTTGGCTAACGAGAACCTTAATTCAACTTGTCTTTCAGTTCTTGAACGTGCCAATGTTCCGCAACGTCACGCTGAAATGTCTGACGGAGATTGCCGGAGTGAGCGTCAACCAGTACGAGGAGCAGTTTGTCAACCTGTTTACCCTCACCATGTGCCAGCTGAAGCAGGTAACACAGTTAAGGGGAACTTTAATGCCAGATAGCGGAGCTGTATGTGTACAGGTCTTTCAAATGGCCCAAAACATCTGCTTTAAAAAAAAACCTTTTTGAAATCTGGGAGATTCAAAAACACAACTGAGATTCTTTTGTTGCCGTAATGAATTTTCAGTCCGCCTGGACAGGCACTTTTCTCATGAAGATGGGGTAAATGTCTCCCCCTCCCTGCAGCTGCTGGGAAATGATTCTCGTGCAGTATTAGTATTGTGCAAGGTTTGAAGCTTCCTGAGAAGATGTGACAAGTCATGTCCTCACAAGAAGAAAAGTACATGATTTCTATTGAACAGAGCCTTAAATCTGATCAGATCTTATTGAACTGTTTGTTCTTCATTTGTGAGTTAGTAATGAGACAGAAGTCCACCTTGTATGGAGAGTAGTGTTTCGTGGTTTAAAATAAACTTGTACCTTTTTTCCTCAAACCCACAAGATTTAATGTAAAGTAACTATGTGAAATGATGTTTAAAACTGATTGAAGAAGGTGAACTTCAGAGGGTTTGTGGTGTTTTGTTTTATTTTTTGTCAGATGCTGCCTTTGACCACAAACATCCGAGTGGCCTACTCTAATGGGAAGGACGACGAGCAGAACTTCATTCAGAACCTCAGCCTGTTCCTCTGCACTTTCCTCAAAGAGCATGGCCAGCTCATCGAGAAAAGACCAAACCTGCGGGAGACACTCATGGAGGTGAGACCACATGCTCCCCGCCGACCTGTCCAAACATCTGCAGATCGACTTTTCGTTAAAATATCACATTAAAGGTAACCTCAGCAGGCACATCTGTTCACAAAGAGGGTCCTGGAATGAGCCGTAGCTGCTGTCGAGTAAACGTTTTTTTTCCCCCCTCCTCTTTGTGTCTTGTGTGTCCTTGCAAAGGTGTAATCACATTTGGAAGCAGTTTTAGTTGGACGGGCAAATCCTTCCTGTGGCTTTGTCCACTCAAACAAGTACAGATCCTCATTTCAGGAGGAGTGGAAATAGCGTCCACCTACTATGGAGCCATGTCACCAAGTCAGGCCAGATCCATGTCTGCTGTGGTTATGAGAACCAATGATTATCTCGGTGGGAAGCCGTGGATAAATAGTAAGAATAAACTCCGATGTGTAGAGGGAGAAGAGAAGCAAGAAGACACTGTTTTTAAAAACATCAGAGTACGTTGCAATTGGGTTTAGGAGAAATGTCCACATTTTGGCAAAAAAGACACAAAAATACCCTACTTAGATGTTAATTTATGTTGACTCGTCTACATCGTGCATTGATACAAGGAAAGATTATTCTGTTGTGAAAACACGGCGTGCACTGAAGTGTTTTCCTGCTCCGCCACCATCTTGGGATACATTTACACCGCATGCTGTTTGCACTACAAACACAAAGAGCCTCAAAGCCTTATAACGAGTGGAACATTTCTTCTCTGTGTTTTTACTTATATTTCCAAGGTTTTCAGGGATTTGATGACATGACCCAAACTAATTGATGCCAATAAATGATCTTTAATTTGAACACAGAAGAGTTCACATTGTTGGTGATGACATTTTCTCCAGTTGGACCTTTTGTGTTCTGTTTGAAAGAAAACTACATTTGAAGACGGTTAAAATAAAAATAAAAAATGTTCTGAATGCTGGTAGCAGATGTAATGAGCACATTTTCTTTCGACTTCAGGCCCTTCACTTCATGCTGCTGGTGTCTGAGGTGGAGGAGACGGAGATCTTCAAGATCTGCCTGGAGTACTGGAACCACTTGGCAGCAGAGCTCTACAGGGAGAGTCCCTTCTCCACCTCCAGCACGCCGCTGCTCTCCGATGTGCCCCCGCGCAGGCACCTCTACCTGCCTGTACTCTCTCAGGTCAGCCCTCGTCTATCACATTCGTCGGCTTTCACTTTGTATCTCCATTGTGCCAGGGAGTGTTTAGTGTCTCTATCAACGATTCGCTCTTCTCTTTCTGCAGGTGCGTTTGCTGATGGTGAGCCGCATGGCCAAACCGGAGGAGGTGCTGGTGGTGGAGAACGACCAGGGTGAGGTGGTCCGGGAGTTCATGAAGGACACTGATGCCATCAACCTATACAAGAACATGAGGGAAACACTCGGTAAGCTGGGCCAAATTCTGTGCTTTAGTCTCTAGACCAGCTGTTTTTTTTTTTTATATATATAATTAAGGATTTCCTGCTATAAAGACAGAATAAAGCTGCATACTGCCAAGGAGTTACATCTTATACTGTCCATCCTAACTTAGATTTGTGTCTTGGTGGTTTTATTGGGTTCTGCAGTCCATTCCTTCTATTTCTCTTCAAATTGTGCTTCGTGTAATCAGACACGGGTCACTTTTCACATCGTATATATTTCTTCTACAATCTCTATCCAATGATTCTGACAAGGAGGGTTCACCCCCAACAACAATTTCTCGTGATTGCTTTCTTTCCAGCTATCAACAGTATTTCTAAGAAGTAATTCAGCCTTCTTAACATTATCTTTGATAAGTGACACAGATGTAGTACCAGATAATCAGCTTTCGCGTGCCATCATGTACATTTTCCCCCCAAATATTTTGATTTCACATTTTAAAACCGGTACAAGTAATTTCTCTGCTTCCTCCTCTTGTGTGCAGTATACCTGACTCATCTGGACTACGCCGACACTGAACGCATCATGACCGAGAAGCTCCACAACCAGGTGAACGGCACGGAGTGGTCTTGGAGGAACCTGAACATGCTCTGCTGGGCCATCGGGTCCATCAGTGGAGCCATGCACGAGGAAGACGAGAAGAGGTTCCTGGTGACCGTCATCAAGGTACAATTAACTCGCCACAGCATTTAAAAAAATTTTTTTAAGAGCAGCAGATATTGGTTCCCTCAGAGTGGTAAGGGACACGTCCACTGTGTGTGTGTGTGTGTGTTCTCCACTCAGGACCTGCTGGGCCTCTGTGAACAGAAAAGGGGCAAAGACAACAAAGCTATAATAGCGTCCAACATCATGTACATCGTGGGGCAGTACCCTCGATTTCTGCGGGCGCATTGGAAGTTCCTCAAAACGGTCGTCAACAAGCTGTTTGAGTTCATGCACGGTAAGAAAAGGTCTCACCTCTGACCCAAACGAGACTTGTACACAAATGGTAAATATACAAGATAAAAAGGCAAATAGCCACCTGCACATTTCTTTTAAATCAAACCAATCTGATAAGTTACAGCCACAGGCGTCGCGTTCCCTGGAGATTGCTGCCTTTTAAAGTAGCCTCGTATGCGTTTTTTTTTATAGAAATCGTGGCATGTAAAACTACTAGCAGTAGTACTACTCTATTAATATCCATTTATAGTAGTTTGTCATTGACATACACATTTTCTAGCTTGCACAAGCTCCGCAGCAAGTTTGACGTCATTCACCAGTGCAGCCAGCAGGAAAATTGGCGCCTCAGCGGCACAAACTCTCACAAGTTTGGTTACAACTCACGAGAAAGGATGACAACAGGGCAACTTAAAGTGGATATTTCATCACACAGAGAAAATGCGACCAATATGCCGAGACGATTTGCTCACACAGCAGCGGATACCTTTGAATGACTTTCGCAGTTTTTTTCATCCCCTCCAGAGTGAATCTCGACCCAGCAGAAGTGTTGGCATGTCCTCTTCTGTTAATACTGCAGGATTTGCTTCTCAGTGAGAATTGACAAAAAAAACGGATCATTAAGCAGAATCAAAAATTCACATCATGTGCTAAAGGACAACTGTGAATACACACGTTTTAGCAACATAAATTGTTAAAAGCTTGTCATGGTGTGATTTTTTTTTTCTTCTTCTGCACAACATGATTAGTTGAAGTTCATGTAGTACAAAATCTCAGGGGAAATAAAAATCCCCGTTCTGCCGTTTTGTGGCTGCTGCTTTTACCTGAATTGTGGCGAGCTCGTGAACGATTGGCTTTCTCTGCGGCCGTGTTGCACAGAGACTCACGACGGCGTGCAGGACATGGCCTGCGACACCTTCATCAAGATCGCCCAGAAGTGCCGGCGGCACTTTGTCCAGGTGCAGGTGGGGGAGGTGATGCCTTTCATCGACGAGATCCTCCACAACATCAACACCATCATCTGTGACCTGCAGCCCCAACAGGTTAGTCCCACGCTCTGTCGGCATCACAACAGTCACGTGAGCTCAAGTGGTGATGCCGTGTAAATCTCGTAGCTGTTGGCGAACCAAACGGCATTGCGATTGGATGAAAAGCGAGTGCCTGTCTAACCCTTCCGTTTGTGTGAAGGTTCACACGTTTTACGAGGCGGTGGGCTACATGATCGGAGCGCAGACTGAGCAGGCCGTTCAGGAGCTTCTAATAGAGAAGTACATGCTTCTGCCTAATCAGGTGTGGGACAGCATCATCCAACAGGCCACCAAGGTACGGAGAGCGCGATGGCAACCTTCTAATCATGTGAAAGTGCCACGATGCAGAACGTCGCCCAGCGAATATGTTGGTTGCTTTCCTACGTCATGTGCCTTTGTTGTGCAGAACGTGGACATCCTGAAGGATGCAGAAACGGTGCGTCAGCTGGGCAGCATCCTCAAGACAAACGTCAGAGCCTGCAAAGCCGTCGGCCATCCCTTCGTGGTCCAGCTGGGACGAATTTACCTGGACATGCTCAACGTCTACAAATGCCTCAGTGAAAACATCTCTTCAGCTGTTCAGACCAACGGTCAGCTGCTTCTATTTATACGCATGTTGCACAAGAAATAAGTCGGCAAAGTTTCGTACTCTTGCCCTCCTGCTCATCGTCCAGTTTAAAGTTAATGTGGTTAATATGGAAGGAAACAACCAGGCTTTTCCAGTGGGAGAAGACGTGTTGGCAAGAAGCCTCGTTACAAAGAAGAAAAGGTCTCCCAAACACTATTTTGTTTTAGTGTGTTTACATGGTTTAGGGGTGACCTTACCATGCAGCAATTCAAACATTTCATCACATTTTTTATTCTAGATTTATTGGCAGATACACAATGTCTTACAAACATACACTGCAAACTGTTTTTCAATTTTGTAAACAGACAGACGTGCAATGAGCATGTAAAAATAAGGAAAAAAAATATAACATAGCATTTAATGTCTGATCTGTATGGGCTGATGAACTCAATCCACTCGTTCCAACATTTATCCAGCGTGTTTTGAGTCTCTGAAGCAAATGTTTATTTCTCCATAACAAACTTATCGTGTGCATCATATTGAAAAAACCTTTTTGCTGGAAACACAAATGTAATACTCAAACATTCAATTAAAAAAAAAAAAAAAAAATCCTTCATTGGGGAAAATCACATCTAAGTTCAAGTGAGGAAAAGTAGTGTTGGTCAGGTGTCGAGCGTCTGAGCCCAGATTGGACTGCCAGTGGATCCACTGCATCTTACAAGGTTTAATAATTTACATTTAATGGAGATGTAAGTGGAATAAAGAGTAGAACTCCCTCTTCACAAGATGCACGGGATGCATCGTGTGTCTGTGAGAGAGTATGTCATCCACTCGTACTAATTTTGATCTGAACAGGTGAAATGGTGACCAAGCAGCCTCTGATCAGGAGCATGAGGACAGTAAAGAGAGAGACATTGAAGCTGATATCAGGCTGGGTCAGTCGCTCCAACGACCCTCAGATGGTGAGTCTCGGCTCGTTTTGATTTTCACATGTAAGAATTCCCTGAAAGGCTCCAGCTGCATGACAAAATGATAAAGATGTTTGAAGATCTGTTCCTAATGTAGGAATCTTGTTCTCTGGATTTTGATTGGGATCTTGAGTTCAGATGATTCACATTGAACACTGACGCTAACACATTTCATTTTGCGGTGTGGCTCAGGTGGGCGAGAACTTTGTGCCCCCCCTGCTGGAAGCGGTCCTCATCGACTACCAGAGGAACGTCCCCGCCGCCCGTGAGCCAGAAGTCCTCAGCACCATGGCAACCATTGTCAACAAGCTGGGAGTCCACATCACTGCCGAAATTCCCAAGATCTTTGACGCCGTCTTCGAGTGCACTTTAAATATGATCAACAAGGTCCGTGTGAGGCGTTCCAGCTGCGTTGCCATGAGAACGGCGTCAAATTACTGCTCACAATGCTGAACTTCTCGTTTGCTTCTTCTGCCGCCAGGACTTCGAGGAATTCCCAGAACACAGAACTCATTTCTTCTATCTCCTCCAAGCTGCCACCTCACAGTGCTTCCCAGCCTTCCTCTCCATCGTCCCGACACAATTCAAGCTGATCCTGGACTCGATCATCTGGGCCTTCAAGCACACCATGAGGAACGTGGCTGACACAGGTCAGGACCGCCTTCAGACCAACATCAAGCTTTTCACTCCTATACAGAGATCTCTAATCTGAGCTGCCAGAATAATTCAGTCTGAAGTATTTTAATACTTAGATGTGCCTTAAGTTGATTAGATTTTTAATGACCAATTCCGTCCAAGTAATGGTCTCGCGTCAGATTTGGAGCTGACAAATGTATGTGAGCAATGAATTACAATTGTTTCTGAAACATATTGAAGTGTGGCACTACTTCACTTTTTCATATGGAGATTGAAGAGGCTTTCGTCTGCTTTTTCTTGTTTTAGTTTCAAATGTAAGAGTCTTGGTTTCAAATTTAAAGCCAAGTTAAGCAATGTTTGATTAGTTTTTTTTTTTTGTAGTTTAATCTGCAAACTTTTGTAAATTATTGAATTAAGTATGGTAAGGCAAGCTTTTTTTTTTTCTCGCACCATTCAGACACTAGGAAATAGAAGAAATCCTTTAAAAGAAAACGGTTCAGAAAAAGAGAATAAGTAGAACTTTATTAAAATAATTAAAAGCTTTCATTTATATATACTATTTATATTGTTTTAAGGTCTGATATTGTCTGTCCATCAGGAAATTGTTGTCCCAGTAATTTGATATGGAGTAAATATGACAGCAGTAGAAAACGTGAAAATAGAACATGAACTCAAAGTAAATTCTTGCACCTTTTCCATCAAACATAAATGTTACAAATGTCCACATGCTCCTTGTTTTTAGTATAAAAGTTCAGAACTCGGTCTCGGTCATCGATTTCTTGTTGCTAACATTTCTCGCACATGTGAATGTTTCTTGCAGGTCTTCAGATTCTGTACACGCTGCTGCAAAACGTGTCCGCAGAGGAAGCCGCCGCCCAGAGCTTCTACCAGACGTACTTCTGTGACATCCTGCAGCACATCTTCTCCGTGGTCACCGACACTTCACACACTGCAGGTAAAACACACACTCTGCTGCCTGCAGGAGCGTCTGTCAGCACTGCTTGACCCACATGAGCTGCGTTTTCCAAACACGGTGATAAAATGATGAAACCGATTGGCTCCCTGTACCTCTCCTGCAGGTCTGACCATGCACGCCACCATCTTGGCCTACATGTTCAACTTGGTGGAGGAGGGGAAGGTGAGCGTCGCTCTCAGCGCCGCCAGCCCCGCCAACAACCAGGCCCACGTCCAGGAGTACATCGCCAACCTGCTAAAGACGGCGTTCCCGCATCTACAGGAGTGAGTAGGCTTCAGGCTGCACGGCAGGATTAATTCCTACGTTTCCGGGTATTTAGCAGCTCCTCATGAAACGGGCTTGAAGATTGATCACGGGAGAATGTCACTGACGTTCTCATTGAAGACAAACCAGCTTGAACAGATTATAATTCATTCATCAAGCATCGTACAATGTTCTAACCAAGTCCATTGAGATCAGACCTATTTGAAATAAAGGGCACACTAAATTAGCACATCCCAGATCTCAATTAATGAAATAGTACAGTTGAAAGTCTTTATTCAATATGTAGTAGTAGGAGAGCGCGTTGCGAACAAAATAACATACAAATGATCAATGCCAATCAAAATTATTATCCCGTGGCGGTCTGGATTTGGAATCTTACTCGAAATAAATATGGAGAATCACGTTGCAGGCTGATCCAACGTTGGTCAAAAATCCCTCGAACACAAGTCAACTTCAGTGTCGTCCACCAAACGCAAAAAAAAAATCGTCTCCGAAGCTAACTGGATGTCTCGTTTCCAGCGCTCAGGTGAAGGTGTTTGTGACGGGCCTCTTCAGCTTGAACCAGGACATCCCAGCCTTTAAGGAGCACCTGAGGGACTTCCTCGTGCAGATCAAAGTGAGTAATGAGGAACCGGTGATGGGGTCTGAGAACTCGATGAGAAATTATTTACAGAATTGGCAGAATTTAAAAAGGGATCAGTTTATCTGAAGAAACCAGAGAAGCTGTTGGGGCGATGTGTAGCTGAAGTCATCTGGGATTGACGAGATAATGCAACATAAGAAAATACAAAAAAAGTACAGAGTATGGAGGTGTTGGGCTGTAAGGGGACTCCTTTTACCACCGCATTGGTTTGTTCCTTCCCCAGGAGTTTGCCGGCGAGGACACCACAGACCTGTTTCTGGAGGAGAGGGAGTCGGCCCTGCGCCAGGCCCAGGAGGAGAAACACAAGCTGCAGATGTCTGTGCCCGGCATCCTCAACCCCCACGAGCTGCCCGAGGAGATGTGTGACTGAGGCAGCGGCTCCGAAGGAGGGAAAAGGTCAAAAGGGACGAAGGACGCTTCCCGTTCATCAGTGGTTTTCTTCTCGATTCTTTGTGTGTGTGTGTGTGTGTGTGTGTGTGTGTGTGTGTGTGTGTGTGTGTGTGTGTGTGTGTGTGTGTGTGTGTGTGTGTGTGTGTGTGTGTGTGTGTGTGTGTGTGTGTGTGTGTGTGTGTGTGTGTGTGTGTGTGTGTGTGTGTGTGTGTGTGTGTGTGTGTGTGTGTCTGGAAATAGAAGGAGGAGCCACAGGAAGGACCCCAGCACTCGGTTGTATGTCGACCAAATCCATGTCAATATGTAAATGAGGACAACCCCCCCCCCCGGCCCTCAGCACTGTTTTGTGTTTTCCAAGTTTATTTTATACAAAGGTATTTTTTGTCACATGCCATCTTTTTTGTTGAGTGGTTGCTCTGAAAGCTTTAATGGCACAGAAGTTTTTGCACCTGCATGGAGTTGAAATGATTAAAATTTCTTTTGAGTCCCTCTTCAGTCCACCTCCTCTCCCATTTGTTTATATGTAATATAAAGTATTGAGAGTCTCGCCGTTACTGGACACGCAGCTCTGGGTTCCGAGGTGCTCGAGGCGGTCTGTTCGGACTCGCTCGCTTATACTCTGTTGTCTTGTTTTCGGTTTGTGTGTTTGTTTCTTTTCTCCTACCGAGTCTCAGCTGCAGCTGCTCCGCTGGTGAGCGAGGACGAAGGCTGTGTGCATTACAACCTGTTTGTAAAGTTGTCTTAGTACTCTGAGAATATAAAGTTGGCTATTTTTACATGACGGTCTGTACAAGTCTGTTCTTTCTCACAGCTTCCGGGACAGGGAGTTTTCTTCGACTGCACCCAAAGTAAGCAAATGTGCACTTGGTAGCTTCTTGCCAATACCTCATAAGGCAATGTGTTAAACCAGATCAGAGGATTCATGCAGCCTCAGTAAGAAAAAAAAAAAACATCAACTCCAAACGTTTCCCTTTGTTGCAGCCAAAGGAGCATAAGATGAAAATATTACATTTAAATATCTTGGTATACCCATGCAAGTAAAAAATTTTTTTCAAGAAATGGTTTCTGCACATTTTCTATTCGTTACTATAATTTGATGTTTGCATTTAGCTGCAGCTAGAAATATACAAAGGAAAAAAAGGAAAAACATTTTTTTTTCTGACAGCCGTTTCCTTTAAGACTAATTATGAGCCGTTTGATTTTGATATTGATGCCAGCTTTCACTGGCCAGTGTTCTGTTATCCCTATTAAAACAGTGCCATGTCCAGTGAATAGATTAAAATTAATAGTATTTTTAGTGTAATTTATATCAGTCTTTATTCATAAATTGTTTCAAACAATAAATTCTAGTACAACCCCCATTACCCTTGTGTAATAAACGATCAGGCTGAGAACGGGGAGCAATTGCAATGATGCAAGTTCTTCAAACGGGACGCAGCCACTGAGACAAACTGACTAGATGGGTTGAAGAGCTCAGCCTGGCAGACGCAATGGTCATGTCTGGACTTTGTTCAAAGGTGATGCAACGTCGTAAGAACTGGACGAGGGACTCCCGAAAAGACCCGATGTTGCTCCGAATCGAGGGCGGTTGATGGGATTCCCTTCTCACTGCCACATTGTCCACAACAGCAGTTGTCCTACTTGTTTGCCCTGCAGGGATAAAAAGGAGTTCCGAGAAACCATTGTGGAATGTATTGAGAAATTCACTACTAGGGCCATTTTGTAGCAATGTGAGGCTGCTGTGCATGAGTGGGGGGAAAAGCATTGGGGAAATGAACATTGATTATAAAAAGTACTTGTGTCACTTTGTCCCAATCTGTAGTTTTTCACCTGCCTCAATGATGTGCTAAATTACGTATTGAGTGACAAGGTTCTGCTACCTGGGAGCCCAAAGTTGGATTGGAAATGTTGAATCAGATCTGGAAACCCTGGAGAACACAGGATTTCCGATTTCCTGATGTACCTTAAGGTGGATTTATCACTATGGCTGGACATTCTTGATTGCTTGTGAAAATGCTGCTTATCAACTACAGTAGTATGAAACAATGTTTCAGAACTGTTGGTCAAAAAAAATTGTCTGTCTGAATACGTTACTTAGTTTGGTGGTATGATTAATGCTGACTTTAATGGAGCTTACAGCTTTTCATATACTGAATAAACTGAATTTATTCATTATATCTATATTGAATTTATTATTATTATTATTATTATTATTATTATTATTATTAACAGCCTCAGAGTGTCTGAGGATACAAATTCTGCTCCTTGGACAAAGGTAGTTCTACAAGTAAGGGAAGCGGTGTATCTGATAAAGTGGTTAATAACCGCTTTATTTAACTTGTTGCCTGTTTGTAATAAGGTATATACCTTATTACAAACAGGCAACAAGTTAAATAAAGCGGTATTGGCATGTCGATATTTTGTGTAAAAATAAAATAAAAGTATGCGTGCTGATTAAAAAAAAAAAGAAGGTTCTAGGTTGTTATACCTGTTTTATCGAACAGTTTTTCAGTTTGCCCTTGAAAAGGTTGTTCACGTCACGTTACTGTGAGATATCGCGAGAAGACGGAGAAAGACGAACCCTCGAAGGAGACGCGGCGGAAACAGCCGAACGGTGTCCACGCCGTGTGTCTCCTCCTCCTCCCTCCCCCTCCTTTTTCAACATGGCTGCTGTGTCTACTGTCTCAAGTAACGCTCAGATTGGAGACTGACTCGATTTCCACCTTTCAGTGCCTCCGAACTTTCTGTCTTTATCGGCTCGGCGTGGATGCAAACCACCGTCTCGTCGCTGCCGTGTCCCCCGCTTCCCTTCAGGGGGGATAACCTTCACCAATCACTCCCTCCACTGGGCCTTTTTTTTTTTTTTTTTTTTTTTTTTTACTCCCCCAAAACAACCAACTGGCAGCCAACAACGGTATCCAGGGCAATGGTTTGAGTGGGTGCACACAGTTCTCCCTTCTTCATGAACGATGTGTGAAAACTGCGCCGAGCTGGTGGAGGTTTTAAATGAAAGTAAGTAAAACCAGTGTTTGAGTTGCACGGTGCAGGACGAGCTGCTGGTTGTTAGCACGGAGCACGTTAGCTCGGCGGCTAGCTCCAATATAACCGACTTTCCCCCGGTCGGGCTCGCCCCGCAGGGGTAGACACCGAGGGCAGCGACACGGTGGCGGCGGAGACCGTGTCGCTGCGTGTCTTGCACTCGATGTCAGTTGTTTTTTTTTTTTTGGTGTGCTAGTGTCGGTTTCATGTTGATGCTTGAACGCCGTTTCCCCCCCTCGAGCCAGTCCGGGGCCTGTCTGTCAAACACTCCTCACACAAACTCCAGCCTCCGGCTCGGAGCAAACCTCCCCGGATCGCTGGATTTAAATTTTTTTTAATTTTTTTTTATTATTATTATCCGTGACATTACAGCCGTGTGTGTGAAAAACCTAAGTACCGGTGAACTGTGCAGAGACGGGGACGTTTTGTAGCGATTTGTCGTTATTTGAACGCGTCGTGATTAAAAAAAAAAAAAAAAAAGAAAGAAAAGGATTTTGTAAGTGGGTTAGCGAGCGGAGCTAGCAGGCGGACTTTGTTTGATGTGTTTGTCAGGTCAGTGTGCTGGCTGTCCGCTCCGCTGCCTCCCATTGTTACTCTGCCCAACAGGGCCTGCTGAGAACCAGTAACACACTCACGGTCAGCAGAGACACACACACGTACACGTACACACACATAGGACGGTGTTGTGTGTGTGTGTGTGTGTGTGTGTGTGTGTGTGTGTGTGTGTGTGTTTAGAGCTGGATGTTACTCAAAGCTAGCAGCTACGAAGCTAACCCGGAGAATTAACGCGGAGATTATTGTCATTTAGCGCCGCGGAAACGTTTGGCAGCTGCCGTGTTGCCTTTTGACAGGTGTGTTTCACACACATTACAAACTCCCACTTAGTCAAGGTGATGAATTAAATCTAAATTTAGCCACGAAGTCGACGTCCACCCCCCCCTCCATCTCATCCACAGCTAACTGGAGCCCACATTGTAAATACAAGGCTGCATCGAGTGCTAAAACTTAGCCGATGGTCCAGGAGAGCGATCGAGGCCTTGTTTTATTTTCGGATTGTCTGAAATGTCCCAGTTGAGCAAAATGGATAGAGCAGTCAAAACAAATATATTTGCACGAGTGAGAATCTCTTTGTCGTTCTCATGCAAGTGTCCAGTCCATTGTTTAGACACTGAGATGTGGGGTGGAAAGCTTCTGCTCTGTTGGAATCTACTGCACCTGACTCGCTTTTATTTTAAAGTATAAATCAGGGTGTCAGACATGAGGATTGGGCCCCAAAAGCATTGCACACGAAGTATCTGGTATACTAAGTCGAAGCATTGTTAAAGAGGAAAATAAATGTACACTAAAGTGGCTGCTACATTAACACCTGACTGTGATCCTTAACCCTTGTCTTGTTCAGTTTCAATCTTTTCAGCACAGTCTCACATGGGACTTTGTTATATTTCCTTTTGACGTACTGTATTAACAACCTACCAATTCAGTACCAATAGTACCAATTCAGATACTTCATAAATCCCTAATTCATACTCCATATGCCAACAATGTTAAAAGAGTATGGCTCAACACTATGCGCACCTACAGTACACAGAGGGTAGTATAGTGACCGAGTTTGCCGATGAGAGCATCAGCCATATTAAGCTCGTAGCGTCACTGGTGTGTGAGTACCAAAACGCTTTAGCATGTAGCATCCTGGAGGTACGGGCTGAGCAGTCAAACTAATGAGCGACATCCAGTGTTTCTGATTCACTGGTTTCCCTGTGAACTGGTGACCAACTCCCTCGTTGCTGCTAAAACAGCAGATGTTAGAACAATCCATAAGCTGTTTGGGCGAAAGCGATTTGACCACGTTTACAATTCTCTTCTGAGGTGCTGTAGCTTTTGTGAGTCTTATTTCAACATCTGATGTTGCTTGCAGCAATAAGGGACACTAAAGGTGTTCAGTCACAACATAACAGCGTAACCAGTTATTCTTAAACACCGGGTAACAGTGCTGATCCAAATGTCTGTGGTGATTTAAGTTGTCGGTGTTGCAAAAAGTACCTTTCACCTCCTCTTGGTGTTTTTGCTGGTCATAGTCTTACTTTTGTCATTCTCATTAATAATGGTCTCCAAACCGCTGACATTGTTTATGCTCTCTTGGTCCGTTCATCTTGTACATGGGTGATGTTTCTGATGCAGGTTGTCTCGTATTATTCGCTGGGTTGGACCTGAACGCTTTTGCGAGTACTTCCTGTGGTGTCCGACCCGATACTGGTATTGATATGTATGCATCTTCACACATTTATAATGGTGAATCTCAAATCATAGGTACAAATTTCGCAATCATCAAAGTGATCGGCACATATTGTCATCGGGCCTCTTTTTTTAAAAACTTTTTCCAGGTTTCCCACTTAAATTAATTCTACCACTTAAAACAATTCTCATTAACACAACACACATGGTCACATCACAAGTCTGATACTTTCATGACGTGTAGAAATTTTGTTCGTGCACAGCTGTGTGATCAGTTTTGCAGCTCTGCTTCGAGCTCAAAGAAAAGCAACAATCCCTCCAAATTCAGTTCTCATACACAAAATTACTATTATACCCTCAACTAATGACCAACTACACTCATGCTTAATGGTGCTAATCTCAAAGCTATCATTATCTCACTTGTCTACCTCCTGTTTGTAGCTGCAGCACTGCGGGCATTGCCTGTTTTTTTTTTAATACATTTTTTTTTTTTGGATTGGTTGAGTTTCCCACCGTGACGACAGTGGACAAAGCGAGAGGTGTTGAAATAAGCTGAGAAAACTCCACAGTCTTCTTAGCAGATGGATCAACGATGCAGCTAAAGCTCGCATTAAAGTAACATTGTTGCATCGCGCCAACATGCATAATAGAAGTTTGAAGGCCTGTGACTTGGAGGCAACCCAAGCAAAGTCGGGACTATTCCAGTTAATTGTGTCGAATGAAATACGGCCGTCGGTCAGTGCAAAAGAAACTTTCCCCTGAAACCATAACCTCGGATGTTTCAGATCCCATCTTGCCTTTTCATTTGACTCTTTGGGGGAAGCCTTAACATTCTTTAGTATTTCTTCTTTCACATTAAAAACCTTCAGTTTAACCTTGATTTCCTGAGTCTGAATGTTGCAGGGACCTCTGTTGACCGTCCTGTTGCTCACTGCTTGGCTCGGCCTAAACATAGTGAACATCAGGCGTCGGTGCATTTTACCATTTATACTAACTGTTTATTACTGCGATATGAATTGCTGCGATAACACTGGTTTTGGTGTCTGTGATTTGTGATTGGTTTATGCTGTAATGTTAAAATAACCCTGAAGTATTTTTGTGATCTTCATATTTCAAATGCTGACGTCCCGATGATGGTCAATTTTGCGATATTTCGTGCAACTCTAAACATTACTAATATCGTACGGTAATGTTGAGTATTGTGATTACGTGATTCTTGATAGTTGCAAACCTAATTAATTGCGGTGCACCGATACCACTTTTTTTTTTTAATAGGACAAGTACCAGTACTAACCTTTAGCTACCTGCTGGTATTGGTTCTTATTAAATGTCATTAAGTCTAATTTATACTCAGTACATAAACGATGCGCGACGAATAAGTCGTGACGTCGCGTAAGACTTGCCAGGTGGCATCGGAGAGCTCTCCCAAGTACGAGTACCCCATGCGGTATCCGACCTGATACTGGTCCCCGCGTCAGTTCCTTCCTAATATTTAAGTAGCGCAGCGAGCCTGCACAGTGCATGGAAACATTTATCACCCTTCAGTCTTTTGTGATATACATCATTTAAATTGTATACGTTTCCAAACTTCATTTAGTTTGTCCACAGGTTTTTTTTTAAGTATTAAGTCTTCATGGAAATGTAAGTGTGATTCATGCACTTACCTTAGTGTCGCACAGTTCTGGACTGTAAGCCGCTACTTTTTTTCACGCGCTTTGAACCCTGCGACGTAAACCGACGCGGCTAATTTATGGATTTTTAACGGGTTAACGAGATTGATGCCGCCACATTCTTTTTCTGCCTGTATCTGCTCCGGTTTGAGCGCCACTGCTTCTCCCAAAATTTCCCCTCAAAGGGATATTTCCGTCTTGCTGACCTCATCTCGCGATTGTTGTCGTCACGTGCAACTCCATGCGGTCCGGTCTTGACTGCAGGAGCTGACAGCAGCCCTGAGTGATGCGTTCAGGTGCGGCGTCACGTGACCCTGACCTGATCTCTATGGCCGAGCAGTCGTCCGCCTCAGAGGAAAATCTTTATCCTCACAATCACAATCGGCAAATAACGGATAAAATACTTAATCAACAAAGATGAAACCCTCAGTGTTTGTTTACTTTTGCTGTAATTTATTTGCCTTCTTACTTGTGTGCTCTCTCTCTCGCTCTCTCTCTCTTGCAGTGTAATTCATGCATTGTTACAACGTGGACGCCTACCGCTTCTAGACAAGTGCGGCCTATACATATCCACATTTTTTTTTTTTCTTTTTTAATTTGGTGGGTGTGGCGTATATAATCAGGTGCGCTCGATAGTCCAGATCAATGGAAGTTCTGAAGGTTCTGAGTTCTGGAGTTTAGTGAATCATGCAGCTGTCGGTTGATGTCTGCCTCTGTCATTAAACTGTTGGTTTACTCACCGCAGGGTGAGTAAGAGATTTGGCTTCGTGTGGTGTCTTTTTGCTCGTCTCAACAAACCTGTGGGAAACTCCAAACCCATTCCAGCCACCGGAACATTGTTTTTCCACTGTCCGTTTGTAAGAGTCTGTTTCATTCAGTAACGTCCAGCAGCTCACAGCCTCGGGCCTTGTGATCGCTGCAATTAGAAACCTGGACTGTGTGGTGGATTTGTGGGAGGCTGGAGTGTGTGTCCAGTGCCTCGCCTGGCCAAACTGTTTGCGCTCACGTCTGTAGTTTGAATATATTGTCTTTTAAAACACGAGCTCCAATGAGGTAGGAAAAGCTCCCGAGTCTTTCTTGGGTCTTTCACATCATGGGAGTTGACTGTAGAGGATTAAACATGGAGGAAGCAGTTCATCTTTTTGAAAAATTAAAGCTCAAACAAATATTGAGTTTGATTTAATCTGCATTAGGCGGTTATTGGCAAGATTTCCTTCTGGCCGCAACTGGGAATTTGCGCCCGGCTCACCCAGGAGTCCAGGCTCGTCATTGTGATTTTTCTTAAAGACGGAATAGAAAAGCCACTTTGATAAATTCTAAATTGGAAGGATTTAATGAGTAGAAAACCAAATCTGCTGCACATGCAAGGTAAAAAAAAGATTGACAGTCTTTTAATTTCTTACACAGCCCTTGTTCTGCCGAAAGGAGAAATGCATATTAACTCAAGATTACAAGTATAGCTAATCTTTACTGGACCATTACTTTTTTTTTGTGTTTACTGCTGTGGTACATTAGGTTTTCTGAACTTTTCTAAGAAAAAGTTTGGTAAATAACCACTGCAGTACGTTTCATTCATTTGGTACGATATCTCACAATGTAATTGTCACGTGGATACTAAGCAGCAATAAATTATAGTTCCATGTAATCTGCATTCAGGCTCGCCGTGTCAAAATATTTGACTGGGCAGATGGAGCCCATTTCTCTGAATTATTCTTACATTATTTCTCACCTGATGCCAACAAACTAGAAGTCAGAAGCACAAAAATGACTAAAAACAACAAACTGTTCCACTTCTGAATAGTGGAAGCTGCAGATGGGTGTGATTTAAAAAAAACAACCAAAAAAAACAAACATTCTGCATTTGTCTGTGCTTAAAATTGGCTCCAACAAGCGAGAGTTCTGCCAAAGTTGGGTACTTCAGAGTTTATCACAAGTCATATGATAAACTTGTAGAGGATTAAACATGGAGGAAGCAGTATTAGTAGTATAGTATACTCACGATACTGTAGTATACTGTAGTACTGTAGTGTAGTATACTCACGATACTGCACATTATCGCATGTTTAATATTGTGCAGCTCCGAATTTATCTGCATCACAAACCTAAGAGTTGGTCAAGAAGGAGCTCAAATGACAAACTTATCATTTCTACACAACATTATGAGTGAATAACACTTGATTTCTACGTCAGGGCACCTGTGAGTGGGTGGGATGTATCCCAACAAGCAAAGGGAACATTTTGTCCTCGGGAGTTGATTTTGGAAGTAGAAAAAAAAAAAAAGAAATGTGCAAATCTTGTGTGCCCAAGTTTTACATCAGCTGAATCGCAGCATCTCCAAGACGAGCCGCTGTCGTTCAACCTGCTGCTGGTAGAAAGACGATGACGTCATAGTGGTGAAGGTGATCTGTACAGTATTAAGGAGATTGTTGTATTGTTATGGCTGATCTGTGAACAGAATGAATGGCTTTCACATGCAATGGACAGCTGATGAAACTCGGATGCTTCGTGCATGAATTAATAATGGCAAAATAAGAATAAGCTATATTTAATTGTATAATTGGAATTTTCTTGACAGAAACTAAAAAAAACCAAAACAAAATGCTGACGTTCATAAATGTTATTTTGACCACGCAGCCTGAGTAACCAGGTACAAAACGCGCATTGGCAGTTGGCCAAAAGGCGCAAAAGCATTGCAAATGTGCTAAAACAGTAACATACATCTGTTTGGAAGCAAAACTCGGGCATAATGAGGAATAAGGATCGTTGCAGCCTCACGACTGTCATGAGTTCCACTCTTAATAGCATTTGTTTCAGTTAATTTTCATTGTTGCTTATGTTGGTTTCCTTTTTTTGATGGTTCCATATTCGTAAGCGACACTGATCACCTTAAAAGTGGAACAGGTTTCATGTGTTGTCCTTAAAATGCGTTTCTGGGATGACGAGTCGATAGAAGGGTCAAAGTTTTTAATTCACATTGCTACATGTGTACAGAGTTTATATATTCGAAACTTTCCCAAGCTTCTTAAAACAGTTCATTCAATATTGTGAATAAAACAACAGTAAAAACAAAAGCTGGAGCCGATGCAGTTCTGCATTTAGTTTCTTAATTGTTAGGAATCTTTCAATAAATTGATTATTGCATTTTCTGGACGAGAAGTCAAATTTTGACGAAAAAATGATGTGCAGAGAGAAAAAAAAACACATGGCAATGTCCAAATGTAACTGCATCTTCAGTAATGCCTGCCAAAAAGCCCCCCCAAAAAATAGCTATTGCATGTTTTGAGTCATACCAAAGAATGGAGTCGAGAATCTCGTGGGTTTATGGTTCAATGCGTCTCCTCACAGCGTTTTTATCTTTTTGTAATTTATTGATCTTTTAAACCGGATTCCCAGAGTTTCCTGCGACCGTCGAGATCAAAGCGGCTCTCAGAACGTCGTCCGATTCATTTTAAAGGAGTGTATTGAATGATGGCGCATTCACCAGTTCACGGTGCGGCGTTGAACCGGCAGCTGTGACTGCTCCGTCAACGTGACTGGCAGCTCCATGTGCTGTGTCAGTCGGTGACCTGTGAACCCGCGTTGCAGCTGCAGTGTGTGTGTGTGTGTGTGTGGAATCCGCTCAGTTGTGTTCAAATCCACGTGATTTCCCCAAAAATGTGACGACCGTGTGTAAACTGAATGCATTGTGAGACAAAACACTATTCCCGTTTGTTTGCGTATCAGGATTCTTGATTTGCGCCGTGTGTTTCACAGTCATACTGTCATCGAGATTTGTTGTAGAAAAAAAAAAAAACCCAGCAGGATGCTGTTTTTAAATTTGGTCCCCTGTGACTCTAAGCTGGAGAGTTTTATAGGCAGACGTGACCTTTGACCTGTCATGTAGGCTAATTGTGCGGCGAGCACAGTACTTGGATACACGGCGTGATGCATCATCCATGTGGATTATTGTTTTTCCTTCCAAAAGTTACTTGTAGCATTTTTCTATTGCAAAGCATATTTGTGAAACATGTTGCAGATTACGACGCAAGATGGAGGATTTTGTGTATATTTTGTGTAGTATGCATCAGTCTAATGTGAAGCCAATATAAAATGACTTTTCACTCGATTGTGTTGATTACACGTTATACTTCATCAATGGAAAGGGCAAAAACATGGAAAAAAGATGTAGTCATCTTGCCAGGCCACGTGGTGGCGCTGTGTTTTTGTAATGAAATCATCCACATTTCAGCGTTCCAGAAAAGTTTTCTCCTGTTTACATCGAGATAGAGTGTTTTTGAAAAGTTCCACCTTGGGAGCTGTTTAAAAAAAAAAAAAAATAGCATTTGCGACCTCAGATTCAGTCAATAAACATTGTCATTAAATGGCCCCTTTTAAAAATGGGAACCTTCAAGATGAAAGGTCTTCTCTCGTTTCTTTATTTACTTACTATCTACAAGTTGTTTCTAGGCTGAGGTGGTTGCCGTCATAGAAATACACAAATCATGTCAACAGAATTCTTTAAAACTACTTAAATCATACAGGAGTTGTGTTTTTTCCCACTTTCTTTACCTCTTCTGGCTGCAGGTCACCATCGCAGCTTGTTTCCACATCGCTTATCAATCGGAACACTTGAACGTCCGATCTTCACCTTTTTTTTCTCCTCTCTGTATTCTTCAATAATGTCCTTTTCATCCACACCCGGAGCCATTTTGGACGATGCTTCCTTTCACACACACACGGAGATTTGGTTGTGTTACTTCTGTTAACTTATCTGCAGAGCAACGCCCTGCTTCCACTTATCTGCACAACAATGATGCAGAATAACGGTGCAAAGGCCTGGAAGTGTGATCACACTATGAAATGTGTCCTCTTTCTCCTCCTCGTGTGTTTTTTTTTTTTTTTTTTTTGGTCCACGCTGAGCTGTCGCACAATGTCGGTCAATGAAAAAAAACATAACTTATTACTGCCACTGGCGAAGATGTCGAATCTGCTGATGCCCTGAAATGGATTTGTGAATGTTTATTGTCCATTGCGTGTTTTTTTTTTTTGCTCCAAAAATTGAGGTCAGCGATTTTATTTTATTTATTTATTTTTTTTTTTTGCAGAGAATCGGGATTTCCCCAAACTGGGTGGGACTGATAAAGATCTTTAAAGGCCAGAACAATAACAGTAACTTCAGGCCAACATTCTGGTGCCGTGTAATGATTTTTTTTTTTAGTACGGACGCCTCCAGACTCGATGTCCACCTTCTTTAAACAACGCAACACTTGTTGAGAGAGGAAAAGATCAGACAAGCAGGAATGGGAACCATTTTAAACTCACTCTCTCTCTCGATTGCTCTTTAACATTGAGCATTTTTTTTGACTTACAGGTGTTTTCACTTGATCCGAAAATAACTTTGGTTGTGCACTCTTGCATAGGAAGTCCTGATATTTCTATCAGAGATCAAGAAAAAAAAAAAGACTTATTCGGTTGATCCTCACTTTCATAGCTCTCATCAAAGTGTCAGCAAAAGCAACCGGTACCTCTTATTCTCATACTGTAAAGATGCAGCGCAAGCACATTTGTATTATTCATCAGGCAGGACCCCCCGGGTTGGAGTCGGTGGTCTTGAATAATGCAGACCAACAGTTGGTGGAGAGAAATGTTTGCTTTGAGGAGGTGATGGACAAGCAGTCTGAGGAACTTGGAAGGAAACATTGAAGGCTTATCGTTCACTATAAGCTGAGAAATAAATTGACCGAAGGCTCTTGAACAGCTGCTGCTGGACAGGATGATCAAACACGTACATCTGGACTGGGGGAAAAATACTACGTTTTTTTTACACCAGTGTAACAGTTTTTGACAGATGCGACTTATAGTACGGAGAATACGCTCTGATGTGCAATCAATGTGAGGATGTACACGTGTTTTTCACATGACCTTTGGCTTGAATAACGGTGTGAGGGGGCGATCTGAAAGTCCCCTTAAGAAAACACACACACACACACACAATACTAAAAGATCCCATTTATTATCCCAATAATTCAAACTCCTGCTGAATGTGAATGCTTTTTTTTCCTTCTTTTTTTTTTTAACACATTTATATTGTGAACATTTTCCCGCTGATGCCGATCTTTCTCCAGTGGAAAAACAATAGTGGTGTATGTAACCACCGACCTGTTGATAATGACGGGAATTTAACTTCCTGACCTGGAGGCAGAAAGCAGCTCAGAACTACTTAAACAGCCACGGAGGGGGGGAAACAAGTGAATGCAGCAGAAAAGGAAGTTCACCACCAGTGCATCAGACACTTTTTTGAGCCTGTTTGGGGTATTGAAGGTTGAAGCCCACATTCCAATCTGCTGCTTTCCGGTCTCTGTTTGGATGATGATCTTTGGTCTGTTAACAAGCATGAAATGAAATTTCCACCGCTGGAATATACGTTTTTCCAATCTTACCGTCAAGTTACATCCTTGTGAAATTTTAATTCCGTTATATGACATTTTCCTAAATAAACTGGAGCCCAGAAGGTTCAGGGTTTCTTTTTCAAATGACGATTTCAATTCCAAGGTAGTTGATCGGCGGCTGACGGTGTTTCTTGTGTCTCTCCTCAGTATCGGATGCAGACGGCAGTGAAGGAGGCTTCCAGTTGAAGAAGGAACATGCTCTACGGGTGCTCGGCTACATCAGCTCCTGGACTCAGAGGTCAGTGCTGCTTCCTCTGACAGCTGTTAGTGGGATCTAACAGCAGCAGCAGTGGGTTAGGAGTTGAAACTGGAGTGGAGTTCTTATGGATTTCAGTGGTCGGTGTTTTATTAAAAGAAAGCAAAAGAATCGAATGGTTAAACATTGTGGCAAATGCTTTATTTGTGCTCCTGCAGCTCGCGACAGATGCAGTTTGCTCGGTCCGGCTAGTAAACTCTTGACTGTCCAATCAGATGGCGGGAATACGCTGATGTTACCATATGCCTGCTCGAAGGCCCTAATAGCCCCCAACTCAAAACTTGACTGGTTGAAGCAACAGATTGATCAGCATATATTTTATGTTGCAGGCCTGCAGAACTGATTTTTTTTTAAAGCATCCAGGCAGATTTCTTTGACCCCGGCAACAAATGATGGCTGACATGTAATTAGTTAAAAGCTTTAACATGAAACTACATGTCTAGAAACAGCCTTGCCAGGGGAGAAGCTATGAGAGGTAGAGAACAGGCAATTTGGAATTATTCAATATGTATTCGTGGACAACATAATTAACATCCGTTTGTTTACATCATGTCTCGTCTCACTGCAAGACCATCTGATCGTTTTCATCGTAGTCGACGTTTCAGTTTTGCAGACTATTGCCGTGTTGTGAAGCTCCTCACTTGCGCTCGTTTGTGTCTCCAGGCAATGTCTCTGCTGCTTCAAGGAGTACAAGCATCTGGAGGTCTTCAATCAGCTGGTCTACGCCCTCATCAACCTGGTCATCGCTCAGATCAGCAGCCTGAGAGACCGACTCTGCAGCGTCCAGGGCCACACGCACAAAGGCCCCGGGGTGGGAGCCGAGTGGAGCGGCGGCGGCGAACCCACAGCCAGCACCCTCCCCCAGCCGCCCTCGCCCGGCGAGGACGAACCTGTGAATGTTGAAAGAGACTCTGCAGAGGAGGATGCCGACACGCCCGAGAACACAAACCCAGGACCGGATCAGGCGGCCAGGCAACTGGCCGAAGCACAAGCGGAAGCAGCGGCACCAGGAGACGCTGCCACCGAGGCTGGAGGGAGTGGCGCCGAAGGCGGCGGCGGCGACAGCCAGGATCCCTTCAGCTCTTGGAGCACGGAGGAGAGAGAGAAACTGTTGCTGTGTGCTGCCAAGATCTTCCAGATCCAGTTCCCCCTCTACACGGCCTACAAACACAACACGCACCCCACTATAGAGGTACGAGCCACTGAGTCGTCTGTCCATATGAATGTCCTTTTACTCGCCATCGTTAATGTTTATAGCGTATCTGTGCATGCATGTGTGGTTCTATTACTAATACAAACAGCACCATCTAGTGGCCCAACATGCCATTTCATAGTTTTCAGTATTTTTGCTCTTGCTGCGTAAACTGACATCATTTTCAAAACGTTGCCTTAAGTTATTTTGACGGAAGTGTGGTGAGCCTTGAGTTTACCTTTTTACCTCTTCATAGTGTTTAAAAGTGTAAAAATTCATAAAAAAATGTTGTGATTGTAATGGCGTCATGGCTTTTTGGAGCAACAGTTAGCTGTGGGGTAAATCCAGCTAGCTCCTTCTTCACTACATGGAATGAAGTGTCCTGCGACACCAAAACCATGGACGTCACAAACTATTCATGTTGATCATTGTGCCAGTGTTTTTAAAATGTATTACTTTGTCACTTAATTTTTATTTTGCTACTGTAAAAATGAGATACGATGTGATTGGCAGCTATGGAGTTATGTTTACAGTAGTAGCTTCATCCAGTGAAGTGATCAGTATTGGTTGATTTATGATTCCTTCACAGTCCACTAGAAATACAAAGATGACTAGTACTTAAAAGCCTCTTTGATTCAAAGATCCCGGGAAGAATTTGGAGCATTTGGAACAAAGGTTTAGAAGCTCTTCTCTTTTTAACAATGACAAACTTAAGTCTTGGGCAGGAACACGTTCACTCAGAAATTAGCCAGCTTGATTTCAAGCCCTACTGTTTTAAAGATCCTACAACTTTGTTTGCCTCTGTTTCTTGTTTTGCAGGACATATCTGCTCACGAAAGCAACATCCTGGGCTCATTCTGTGACATGAATGTAAGAAACCTCTTCCAACCTCAGTCTGCAAGGTGTTCTGTTCTTCACGCATGTTGTTCGCCTGTTAATCTTTGCACCCTGACTCAACATGTTCATACATGGATCCATGTACGTTTTTGTGTGGTTAGTTAATCAGTTATTTTCACTGCTTTGAGCAGGCGTTAATGATAGACCAACTTCGGCATAGAATAATAGCACGTCATTTCTGTAACACATCAACTTTTTTTTTCCCTTTGGAGCCTAATCTAGTCGAATCGAATCTAATCGGTTCTAATGTTGGTTTTGCTAAACATTACCGTGAAATCTGGGCCAACGTTTTTTTACTGCCACAAAAATTCTCATTTTCAAACCAAACGTTAATCCTCATTAGCGTGGCTCCGTTCCACCTCCGTCAGCAGCTACTGAGACAAACTAACTTGTTGACACTCTGGGCTCTCTGCTCCTGCAGTTCGAACCAAACAAAGATGGCGGCTACGGTCGCAAACTTTCTCGTTTATTACTAAAACGGCAGTAAAAGTGTCTCTGAAAACATTTGTGTGGACAAACAAGCCGTGCAGTTGATTAACCGCATTGAACTGAACGGTCGATGTGATGTGTTGGCGACCAGGACGTGGAGGTGCCGCTGCACCTGCTGCGCTACGTCTGCCTTTTCTGCGGAAAGCACGGCCTCTCCCTGATGAAGGAGTGCTTCGAATCGGGCACTCCGGAGAACCTCCCCTTCCCCATCGCACACGCCTTCATCACCATCGTCTCCAACGTGAGTCTCGTCCGACAAGGAACGGCCGCAATTAAAACCTACTGCTTTTATTTAAACTTATCGAAATCACAAGCACACTTATACGACTCACAAAAAGTTTCGGTTGAAGCCAAATATCTACATATAGATACGCATACATACATGGAAACTTATATTACATATATGCTCAAGGTGTACACAAATATACCTGCAGACAAATGGAAATTTTTTTGTATACACACGCAATGAAATGTTAAAAGAAATCCTATGTATATGAACAAATGAATGGAATATTAAATGCATGGCGTGTTTGGTAAATGCCGAGTTTATATTGTGAGGAGGCAGCCTGAGACCTGCGTTTCTTTCTGCCTCGAGGATTGAGATGCAGGTGATCGTTTCCTCTTCAAACCAAACCTGTCGCTTTCAAACAGCCCCACTTTGTGTCTTCACCGGCGTGACTTTAATGTTTTGTTAACGACCGTGCGTCTGCTCTCAGATCCGAATATGGCTTCACATCCCTGCCGTCATGCAACACATCATCCCCTTCCGCACCTACGTGATCCGGTGAGTTCACACAGAAGTGTGTGTTTTTTGGGTTTTTTTTTTCTTGAGGGAACAAAGCAGGTTCATTGTTACTTTTTTCAGCTGCTGGTTTCCACAGGATGCTCCATGTGTGTTTTTATACAAAACAAACAAGGGGGGGAAAAACAGATCTTTAACACATTATTAATTAGTTAAAAGTAAAAAAAAAATTTCGGAATTGTGCGACAATATTGCAATATTGGAGAACCTGCACTGAAAGAAAATACAACATTTGAAGCCTGTTCAGCTCATCTCGATCGCAGATCTTCAAAATTAGATAATTCCTTCAGTGCAACGCGCGGCTTCCTGTCTTTGTTTCAGTTTACTGAAAAGAGGCCATTTTCCTCAACACTTCCCGTCTCTGACGGCACAGATTTAGGTCCACATATCCACCGAAATCTGAAAACCTCTCAGTAACACTCATTCAGCACTCAAATCAATCTTCCTTCATTTATATGCTGCTGCTTTCATGCAGGTTGCTGCAAAGTGCTTCAGCAGACTATTTGACATGTGGCAATGAGGTGAGCATTTCAGAAGTAAATATGAGACAAAGGAGACGCCCGGAAATGTTGACCGAGTTGATATTAAAACTGGATTAAATGTATAGGCGATGATAAAAGTCAGATAATCAATGTGTGCATTAGAATTGAATCACGACGAATAAAGATTCAAGAGGAACAAAATCAGCTAAAATACCACAAAAATGAAATATGTAAATTTCTTTTTGGAGGTGAAGTGTGGGGAATTATAAATGAATTGAAGCTCATCGTAGCCTGAAATGCTTTGTCGAGCTGTAAACATTATTCGACGCGACTGATCAAAGCTCGGCCGTCGTTTGGGAGGAAACCAGACGTGGCCGATTCTGCCCCTGAGCTCACTCTTTCTCTGTTTGTCTCACTCATTCAGTGGGTAAACCGACACCGCTCTCTCGCTCCCCCCCCGAAAATACCAAAGTACCACTCTTTAGTTGCTAGGAAGAGCTTCTGTCGCCATAGCAACAGTTGCCAGCCGTCCTCCCCACGTGACGGCAGGGAGATGCTTGCATGTGACGCAGGTGGGCTCCGGCTGCCTCTGGGCTCCGGCTGCCTCTGCCCTTTCCTTTCTCACTTGAGCGGCGGCGACGACCTGTGGCCGGATCGCAGCAATGCCACCGGAACGTGTTTCTCCACTCTTGGCTTTGATTTGATCTGTACGCCGCCAGAAAATCCTGCACACGTGAGACCCAAACGCAAATTCATCAACAAAGAACTGCAGTGTGGATGCAACAGGAATTCATATCGCGGTGAAACTGCATATCTTTGTTCCTCCGGCTGTTCTTGCAGGGTTTTACCACTGCAGATCCTCCATCTTCCCCAACAACCCCTGGCTCCTCTGCTGTTCCACTAACTGGGGAGCTTCGTTAAAAAAAGAAAAGAAAAAGAAAATAAATAAATATTAAGGCTGCCAGATCCATTGACGTGTGGAACTCATTGAAAAGCGTTTGTTTTTGCTCAATAAGAAGGCCGATGAAATGAGCAGGGTGGAGTCCTGGAGCTTAAAGACAACACATTTTATCAATAAAACTGTATAAAAGAAATGAAAGCAACAAAGAAAGACTTGATAAATTTAATGTTGTAGTTAAATAATTGTATTTAAAAACATATCTACTGTGACTGTGTGCAAATTACAAGTAAAAATTTTTTTATTAGTGATTCATAAAACTATTTGGTTTGCACCATGTTACTATCATATGAATATTTACTGTAAATTACTTCCATGTGTATCTGAGGCTAATCAGCCATTATGAGAGGAGGCTGCAATGTGTGAACTCGGTGATGGGACACAGTTTGGTCCCGACTGCTAACAGGAAGTCAAACAGGGAAGTTTAAGTGCCACTGAGTTCTTTCTTTTTTTGTTTTTTACGTTATTCTGGGAGCCTGTGTCTTTATGAGGTGAAGCGTAAAGATTAGATTATCCCCCCCCATATCTTTTTTTCTGCTGGATTTTTGGTGCACAACTCCACCTTTGGGAGCACGTACACACAAAGCACATTGAAATGTGACACAGATTTGGGGGTTTTGGTTGGGGAGGAAAAAAAAGAAAAAGGAGAGGATTCTAGTTGGCAGCAAGTGACAGACACACACAAAACTTCCATCAGAAATGTTGTCGTTTATCTATTGCTGAGTGATCAGTTGTCACATTGAGCCCTTCTTGCCGCCAAAATCTAAATATACTTTTGTGCACTAAATAAACTGCACAAAATAAATATTCAAGAATGAATTAAAACAAATACACAGGTGGCGCAGCTCCTCTCTGGATGTTGGATGTGATTGGCTGTTGTGTCACGTGATGGTAAAATGAAAGATGAGATGGAAGGAGGCGACGGTCACACTGCAGCGCAGAGAAACAATCCATCCCGTTAGACTGGTGACGATCATATCAATCAGTTGGGTTTTCCAAGATAGTAAGCCATCTGTTTAAATAAAAAAAAAAAAATGCTGAAAGTGTATTGGAGAGAGAGAGGAAAAAAAAAAAAAAATATATATACACACACATACAAAATAATTTGTTATTATAACAGCTTCCTTGTTCAAATGCTTGGAGGCGTTTCAGCCCAGTTCACGTCTCGGCAGCTCATCTTTCAAGCAGCAAAAAAAACACAAAACCCCACAACCACATTGCAGCAATTCCCTCCTCCCCGGCAATGAAAGATCTGGAAATCACAGCCTCAGTTCGTGGAGAATGAATGAGTCAGCAAGCTCGGTGTGGTTCATCTCACGTCTCGACCGTCACCTACACACATTGTAGAGGGGAAACAAATAAATCGGATAACTTGAAAATTAAGTCTCAAACACTTGACCAGAGCAGGACA
The DNA here is from genome assembly GCF_963422515.1 of Blennius ocellaris. Classification (NCBI taxonomy): domain Eukaryota; kingdom Metazoa; phylum Chordata; class Actinopteri; order Blenniiformes; family Blenniidae; genus Blennius; species Blennius ocellaris. The sequence continues at coordinate 20,803,731 of NC_137652.1, forward strand.
CTGAGCTTAATATTTCTGTCAATGGGTGAGTAACCGTTGGCTGCCGTCTGCAGGTACCTGTGCAAGCTGTCGGATCAGGAGCTGCGGCAGAGCGCCGCACGCAACATGGCCGACCTGATGTGGAGCACGGTGAAGGAGCCACTGGACAGCGCTCTGTGCTTCGACAAGGAGAGCCTGGACCTGGCCTTCAAGTACTTCATGTCCCCCACCCTCACCATGAGGTTGGCCGGACTCAGCCAGATCACCGTGAGTCACTTACTTTTTATATATGTGAACATAAACTGTGTTTAGTTGAATTTAAGTTTTAGTGGTTTTAACAGGTTGTTTTTTTTTTCTCTTTTTGAAGCAGTCGTATGTTTCATTTTTGTTTTTATTTTAAAGATGTTTTGGCATTCCCCCCCCCCGCCAATTTTGTGGTTTTAGCCATTTTTCCCCTTTTTAACCAATTTTGTTGTGCCTTTTTTAAAAGCCCTTTTATGCTAAGAGTTAAAAGTCCTTTTGAAAATGACCGTGTATAAATAAATGTATGTATGAAATGAAAATGAGATAAAATGTTTCTTTTGGGTGTAGTTTTGCGAGGCTTCAGAGGGCCACTCGCCGCAGGTAGTAAATCTCTGCCCTATCAGCAAACGGCTCCTCAAAATCAGACCCGTTCTGTTGTCCTGAGTACATTTTGTTTTCCTACATATGCGGCCTGATCTTGCCACCAGGCAGCACTGTCCAACCGCAGCTATCCCTGTTAAACTGTTACGTTTCTGGCTCCTAAACTCCACTTATGGATTTTGTCTTATCGGAATCTAACTCTGGTTATTTATCGCCACACAGGATTGCATGTGAACTCTGATATTGTGTCATAATAGTTGTTTATCGTAGTGATGCGATGTTTCCTGATGTCGATTGATGTTCCCACATCATAGAGTGACGGCTTCTCAGCGTCTCTCGTGATAGAAAATTAACTGATTCTGGGACGTTTGGTGAAATCGTCATTTAACCACAGTCATGGTGAAACTTGTTTGTTTTTTTTCCAGAATCAGCTCCACACCTTCAACGACGTCTGCAACAATGAGTCCCTGGTGTCGGACACAGAAACGTAAGTCAACTCGAATGAACCGGCAGCCTGAAAACTGACTTTCAAGAGTCTTCAATCCAGCCACCAGACCAGAAAACAAATTGTAAAAATATATAATCTACACTATACTACTATACTCTGTGCCACAACAATCTAAATTTAAAGGTTACTATGTCACCAGCTCCTGTTCTTGGAAAAAAAAAATAATAATTTGATTAAGTTAATAAAAGATTAGCAGATCACCTTCAGCCAAGTAATTTTTGATTTATTCATTTAGGTACAGGGATTGTTTCATGTTCTGTGAAGGTGCAAAGCGCACTTTCATTATGCTTACAACCACAATGGTGAACTATTCCAAAACATTTCACGCCTTTAGTTATTGTCCAAACGTTCTGAGAATATTAAAGAGTTTACAGTTTTGTCTTTAAAGATGTTACAGGGAATGAATGTGGTTTACATCGGGTCAGAAGTGTTACTGCTACAAACGTATATTGTTTTATGTATTGAACTATACTTTCACAAAATTTAAGTGAAAATTACTCGGAAGCGTTGTGGTTGAGTTTTTTTTTTTTTTTGAGCATGTGCAGTTTGTTCACTGACTGAGGGTCTAATTGTTCCTCATCTTTTCAGATCCATAGCAAAGGAACTAGCCGATTGGCTGATCCACAACAATGTGGTAGAACACATATTCGGGCCGAATTTGCACATCGAGGTGAGACCTTCAAGTTATTTGACCGTAAACGGTGTGTCCGTTCATTTATCACAAAGCAGCCTTATGTTTTATAATTACATTTGGCTGCGACTATGAATTTTATTCTCTTATTTTCTCTTGTCAAGTACCGCAGCAGTAGAACCCTTAGCCGTCATCTGTACGCGCTGAATAATGCAACCCCGTATGTGTGTTTTCCAGATCATTAAGCAGTGCCAAGTGATCCTGAATTTCTTGGCTGCCGAAGGCCGACTCAGCACGCAGCACGTAGACTGTATTTGGGCCGCAGCTCAGGTGAGAGCAGAGACGCTGCACAGATCTATTCACCTCCATCATCAGTCTGCTCGGTTCCTCGGTTTCAGCAGCTGTTGATGCTCAACTTTCCAATCACATGAAAGGTTCCCCATTGAATTCTCCACTGGTTTAAAGAAAGAAAAAAAAAAACATACTTTCTGAATGTCACAGTTTGTGCTTTATGGGTTTTTATTTTCAGATGTTTCATTAATTAAAGCTATTAACTGTTGTTTTACTTCAGTGCCTCACGGCCTTGTAAGCCGTCACTTGAACAGGTAGAGAGCATTTACAAAGTAAAAAAAACTGAATTTGCTTCACAAAGACTTTAATTAATCAAATGACTGAGAAAGCCGCAGACAGCTTTGTCACTGCCTGATTCATATATCGCAATCTTTTTTTTAAAGTGTGACTCCACTTTTTTTTTTTTTAATCACACCCGACAGAGACGGGGGGAGAATGAAGATGAGCTTTACAGACCCACAATACGCACATTTTAATGGAACATAACAGGGTGAAATGAACCAGAACGAGTCTTTAAATGCACTCCTCATGAAAGCAGCGGTGTTGACTGACTGGATTCAGTTCAGTTTGTTCCCACAGCTTTTTAAGGTGACGCAGAGGGGGAATAATCTTAATAGATCTAATTCCTCAGATAGAATTTATAGCTCTCATACAGATCCTTTAAAATGTGTCCTGACTAAATGATTTCTTTTTGTTTTCAGTTGAAACACTGCAGCCGCTACATCCACGACCTTTTCCCATCGCTCATTAAGAATCTGGACCCAGTGCCTCTCCGCCACGTCCTCAACCTGGTGTCAGGCCTGCACCCAAGCGCCCACACTGAGCAGGTACGCAGTGACAAAAACCTCTTTCCACTGGGAGTAGTTGTGACAGCCGCTGCTCTCCGATTGAATGCAACCTCCTCCTTCCAGACCCTGTATCTGGCCTCCATGCTGATCAAGGCTCTGTGGAACAACGCTCTCACTGCCAAGGCTCAGCTCTCCAAGCAGAGCTCCTTCGCCTCCCTGCTGAACACAAACCTCCCCATGGGAAACAAGAAAGGTCAGCAGGCAACTTGCTCTGTGTCAAACTCCTCCCCTGTCAAACATATACTTTATATAAGGTTAAAGGACTTGAATATCAGTTTTTGTAGCTTCGTTGATTGAACCGATAATATGGAGAGTAGCAGTAAAACAAAGGTGCAGTGATGAACAGTATCCATCCTGTTAATCACGACACTTTTGACCTCAGTTTTAACTGTTATTTTATCAAACAGGTGTCCATGTTTTGTTTGGGTTTTTGTAAATAGTATTAAATGAACCTGTTGTTCATCCTTTTGCGATACCTTGTATTACTGTTGGATGTGCCCCCAGGTTTTTGCATCTTAACTTACTTCAGTAATATAGAAAAAAACAACCAAATTGTCTCCAGCTGTAATATTTCTCTCCGGAGATGAAAATGTTTGTCCGAGTCTGGGTAGTTCGTAGTTGGATGCTAATGGCTCATTTGCGTTTGGGGCGTAGCCAAAGTATAATCTCTCCTCTTTCTTTCATCACAAACCAAAAACAAATATTTTTCCCCTGCTCGTATTAGATTATTTCAGTATATTGAATATATTGACCTGTTAGTCCATATCCAGGCCAGAAGCTGGATCATTATGTTTGTCTTCTCTGTTTGATGGTCCCCGGGTTTATTTAGTTTCTTGTTTATTCCCTGTGCTCTCAGGCTCGCCGGCTGCCAGCCCGGACAGCAGCGACAACAGTGACACTCAGCACAGCGGCGGCAGTGACATGGAGATGGACGACCAGATGATGACCGGCAGCAAGCGGAACCAACAGAGGCTCTCTGACACGGAGGTAACGCTCGAGTCGTGTAAAGCGACAGCGCAGAGTTTTATTAAGGAAACAATATTTTCATCATCTGAGAGGTTTTGTTCTGCGCTCCATTAGGAGTCGATGCAGGGGAGCTCGGACGAGACGGCGAACAGCGTGGAGGAAGGCAGCAGCGGGCCGGGCAGCAGCAGCGGACGCAGCGAGGCCTCCAGCAACGAAGCCGCCTCCAGCCGGGCCAGCCAGTCAGCCGGCAGCCCCGGCAGCGAGATGCACTCCGACGACATGGCGGACAGCGAGGCCTTAAAGGAGGAGGAGGACGACGACGAAGAAGAGGACGACGAGGAGGACGACGACGATGACGATGAGGAGGAAGATGAGGGGAACCGGTTAGCCGCCGAGGGCGGCCAGCAGAAGGAGCCCCACGAGCAGACGGAGTCCAGAAAGAGGAAGGCGGGCGAAGCCCTGGGCGAGGGGCCGAGTCAGGAGGCGGGGCCCAGTGGGACAGGGGGAGGAGTCAAGCCAAAGGTCCTGCCTTTTAACCCGGAGACCTCTGCCGTCATGGTGGCGTCGGCGTCGTTAGAGGGCCGGATGAGGATGTTGGACGCGTGCTCCGCATCGTCGTCCGCTCGGCCCGAAGGGGCGGAGCCACAGCAGCAGCTCCCGGACATTGGCCCCTCCCAGATGGTCCAGGGGCCTCAGGAGCCCCCCTGTCTGCCACGGCCCGGGGACTTCCTCGGGGAAGCCATGGGCAGCGAGCTCTTTAACTGCCGCCGTTTCATTGGGCCCCAGCACCACCACCACCACCACCATCATCACCACCACCATCACGAAGGGTGAGACCGTCCTGTCGTCTCAATCCTCAAAACCTGAAATCTCACATACGCATCGGAAGCTGCAGTTTTTGTTAGTACAACAAAAACTACAGAAATGTATATCGACTGTTGGCTTCTGTTTGAGGGTGAAATATGTACTATGGCTCCAGATCCTTTTTTTTTTTTTGGCAAAGTGAGTAAAAAATAAAAAACAAAGAGGCCACGACCATACTAAGGATTTTACTAACTATTCACAGCAAATGACAAATTAAACAAATAGTGTTTTGATAAAGTGTCTAAACCTCTTCCTCCCCTCAGTGCCATGGTGGAGGACATGCTGAGCGCCGACGACGTCAGCTGCAGCAGCTCACAGGTGAGCGCCAAGTCGGAGAAGAACATGGCCGACTTCGACGGGGAGGAGTCGGGCTGCGAGGAGGAGCTGGTGCAGATCAACTCCCACGCGGAGCTCAGCTCCCACCTGCAGCAGCACCTCCCCAACCTGGCCTCCATCTACCACGAGCACCTCGTGCAAGGTGAGCCGCTGTTGATTTTTCCGAACCTGAGTCATAAGTGTAATTATAAGGCAGGGCAGCTGATTATCTGTGGACACGCTGTTCCTGTGCAGGCCCGGCCGTTCATAAGCATCAGTACTCCAGCAGCCACGCCGTGACCGACATCAACCTGGATAACGTTTGTAAGAAGGGCAACACGCTGCTGTGGGACCTGGTGCAGGACGAAGACGCGGTACGACGACGACTCACGCAGTCGCGCACGTTTGAACCCGTTGGCTTCGAAGCTCGACACGCAGCGGCGACTCCAGTTTGTTCGACCGCCGCCTGACCTCGCCTTCATTTTGCTCTTGTGTCCAGATCCACCTGTCCGAAGGTCTGATTAACGAAGCGGAGAAACTGCTCTGCTCACTCGTCTGCTGGTTCACCGACAGGCAGATACGAATGCGCTTTATCGAAGGTTGCCTTGACAACTTAGCCCACCATCGGTACGAGTGTCCCACCCCGAGTCTCTCTCCACAACTACAGACAAACACGAGACACAAAATAAACTCTTTGTCCTTTCTTTTTCTATTTTGTCCTTTTTTCTTTTTTTTTGCACTTGTCCCTCAATTTTGGACTCTCTTACTTTATTTGTACTTTTGCATCGTTTATGTTTTCTCTTCATTATTCCTCTTTTTCTACTCGTCTTTCTACTTCCAATTATTACACGTGGACTTCGACTGCAACTACTTCCACTTGTATTTCTTATATTTCATCTTCTATTTCCAAGAATAACATTTAAGAAATGAATTTATGTGTCAGATGTTAATTCTTACTGTTGCTTCCAGACACTTAGGTTTAACCCCCTCTCCTTTCTTCCTCAGGTCTGTTGTGGTTTCTTTGCGTTTACTCCCCAAACTTTTTGGCACTTTCCAGCAGTTTGGCTCCAGCTACGACACTCACTGGATCACCATGTAAGAAACCACTCATCTGTTATGTTATAGACTGCTTCACCACAATTAATTGTACATGAAGCCGGGGGAAAGAAAACAATCCACTTTGTCTGTATATTGTTTTAAACCTTCCAGCAGTTTTTTTTATCCTCACTTTTTTTTTCTGTGTTTAAAACTTGTCTAACGTCCTCATTCGAGCTGTGCAGACAGGGATTCCTCACAGCAAATTATTCTGGCTTCATTTGTTCTGATTTACTTTCCGATTCTCTCAGGTGGGCTGAGAAGGAGCTGCACATGATGAAACTCTTCTTCGACAACCTGCAACACTACATCCAGGAAGTGCGTGAGCACCGGCACAAGTTTGCACTGTGAGTCCTTATGTGTGGCTTATTCTGCTTTCCTGCAGCGTCGTTGCTCAGTTTTAACAAATCTGCTCCCGTCGACATGTTTCTGTTGGGCTTTGTTGACCTCGTACTTCCTGTTGCAGGTACAGCCATAGTGCAGAGGTCCAGGTCCGTCTGCAGTTCCTCACGTGCGTCTTCTCAACACTGGGATCCCCCGATCACTTCAGTGAGCTTTTTTTTTTTTTTTTTCTCCTTCATTCGGATATTTGATCCCGGTGCACATTGGGTCCAGTCAGCTGGAAACAGTATCAAGTTTCTTAGGAGTGCCTCGATTCTGGTATCAAGTCTGAAAGTGATCCAATATTGCCGCTTTACCACAGCATGACCTGACTTCAGCCGTTCAGTGGAGCTGGTAGATTAGAATTATACAATAACTACTATTGTTATTACTACTTTTATTGATATTTTCATATATTGTCTTCACAATATTCACATTTACTCACTTTGGTATTGATGTTTTTGCCACGAATACACGAGCACCTTTTAAGTTCATTACATCAAACTAATTATCCAACTTTGTTAGAATATCGATTAAAACTAATGAAAGTGCCTCACTATCAGTGCCATTGAAACAGGTTTAGACTCTACAACAGCTGTAAACATCAGCGGAGCAGTAATGTTGTTATGGGTAATTATGGCCAACGATTCTATAAATTCTGAGATAAATTTTAGAATTCACTTGCATAACTGCCTGTAATTCCTTTATTGTTTAAGTTTTTTGTTTTTTTTCTCAGCGTCTGATAGCTTGTTTAGAAGTGGATTGATTACAATTGTCCAGCATAAACATATTTACCGAACCAGTGTTTTCTTTAGTTTTACACTCTAAAACAAATAGCGGAAGTGTTTTCAGGTTGACCTTTCAGATCTAGAGAAACGGTGAATGAAATGGTCACACTGTGAATATTAAAACCGTTTCCTGTAGAAACTTCTGAGCCGCAAAACAGAAATTGCTCTAAAAAAACCACAAAAACAGCTTTACAGTTTTTTTTTTTCTTCTCTCGGCAAAGCCAAGCATAGTTGTAGTTCCCAAAGAAAATCCTATTTGACTGCAGTTTGGGGCCAAGTTGTGAATGAATGCAGGTTTGGATTTTGGGGCGGTCTTTGGGGAACAATGTTGAAATGGAGCTCATTATGCAACCAGAGCTGCTCCACTGAGGACAATGCTCCCTCTGTCTCACTGAGAGACAAAAGCCGGAGATGAAATAATAAGGGTTCGGAGTTTTTCCAGTTCATTTAACCCCGGTTCAACAGCCACAGCATATTTTAGAGTCTGCAATGTAGAATATTACAAAACACCAGTGGGGCGGTGAGGAGAGTTTATTCTGTCATATGTTAGAAAGCTTGTTTTTAATAACGAGGAAGTTGAAATTCATTTTGGTAGAAATTTTTTGAATGAACAAATATCAGCTAAGATGTAATTATGGTTGTGTGAGAAGTTTGAATAAATATTGTTTAGTGTGCCTCAGGCATAAAGCGCTGAGTACCAAGACTGTTCTTGGCAAGATACGTCATGATTTTTCTTCTTCTTCCTTTTATATTCATTCAAACTGTCGTCTGAAGATCAACTGGAATTCTGTGAACACGAGTTTAGTGAAATTCTAACAGAACAGGAGGCCTTCAGAGCATACTAATGCTAACTTTTAGTTTTCATTACTGAAGGAGACAGCAGTGCTCCAACCACTCCAATGCTGTGACAGGACTGACTGGAGCTGCGTATTACCATGTTGCTGTCAAGAGGAAGAGACATTACAGTCGCTTGATAAAACAGTGCTCACGTTTGTGTCCCACAAAGTGCTGCCGGAGTCTTTTGTTTGGTTGAACGGGTCTCTGACGGTGGTTTTTTTTGTGCGTCTGCCTCTCTTGTCAGGACTGAGTCTGGAGCAGGTGGACATCCTGTGGCACTGCCTGGTGGAGGATGCTGAATGTTACGACGACGCGCTGCACTGGTTCCTCAATCAGGTGCGCAGCAAGGACCAACACGCTATGGGCATGGAGACCTACAAACACCTCTTCTTGGAGAAGGTACGAAACGTGTTGGATGTTTATTATTGCGTTGAAGGTCTAAAAGTCACTACAACATATAAAAAGGCACCAAAGTCACAAATGTGGTAAAGTCTTTAATTTTTTTTTTTAGCTACTCATAGCTACTGTCCTCCTAAAATGTATTTTATTACCAGATTCAATTGTTAGTATCATCAGATTCATCAATGGCGAGGTTTTTTTTTGGGGGGGGGGGGTAAATATGAAGGAGTGTATCATTGTCATATCAAGCTGCATCGTTTGTTTCCTGCTTAACAAACGTGTTTTGTGTGTGGTCAGATGCCTCAGCTGAAGCCGGAGACCATCAGCATGACGGGGCTCAATCTCTTCCAGCACCTCTGTAACCTGGCCCGCCTTGCAACCAGCGCACTGGACAACGCCTCCAGCTGCGAGGTGCAAAAAACCCCCTAAACATCTCCTCAAAGTTGGCCCAAACCTGTCGGGTTTGATTTGGATGCTTCATATATGTCTGTGTGTGCGTTTCCAGCTGTGTGGGATGGACCAGCTGTGGGGCATCGCTCTCAGAGCTCAGTCTGCCGACATCAGCCGTGCTGCCATCCAGTACATCAACTCCTACTACATCAATGGTCCGTGTCTTTCTTTTCTAAAAGCTCCTCCAACATTATAGGATAGTTGAACTGTTTTCTGAATAATGAGACTAAAACTGATTATGTTCCCTTCATCCCCTCCTATTTTCGACCTCAGAATTGGCCTGTAAATGATCATTAAGGTGAATGATGTTGCTTAGTTTCTGAACTGTCCTCATCGTGTCTCCAGCTGGGAAGACGGGCCTGGAGAAGGAGCAAGAGTTCATCCGGAAGTGCATGGAGAGCCTCCTGATGGCCTCGGCCAACCTCGAGAAAGACTCTCACTCCAGCCTGACCAGCATCGAGCGAGGGCTGCTCATGCTCAAAACACACCTGGAGGCCTTCCGACGCAGGTGACCACACACTCCGTCGCAGGGGGGGGGGACCGGTGTGCTCAAGACGAGGTCAAACAAAAGGCTGATGCCGGTGTTGTGGCTCCTCCTCAGGTTTGCCTACCACCTGCGACAGTGGCAGATCGAGGGCACGGGGATCAGCAGCCACCTGAAGGCTCTGAGCGACAAGCAGTCGCTGCCGCTCCGGATCGTCTGCCAGCCCGCCGGTCTGCCGGACAAGGTGCCGCATCGTCACGTGACCACCACCAGAAACACAGCACGACTTTAACGCCACTGCCTGAGACGCATTACGAACTACTTTCTTCTTATTCATACTTTATCTCAGTTCATTTGTTGCCGTTTCTTCTCATCATTAGTTTGATATAAAATTTTCCCCTCAAAATGATCTTTCCCCCACTAACTGGTGCAATTTCATAATGATTGAATCAGTCATTAGACACAATGTGCCGCCAGCTCAGCTAATGCTAGCATTATGATAATACAACCTGAGATCGATTCGGATTTAAATGTCCCCCTCAACTCGACTTTATTTCTGGAGCACTTTAAGGACAAAGTTGACCCAAAGTGCTGTACATCAATAGAAAGTTTTGCAGATACACTCGTATTCGTTGTTCTGTAGACGGGGCCTTAGACGAGTTTCAAGCTTTTCCTGAATTTAAATGAGCTGCTTTGACTCCAGCAGAGTTCCAACAAACACTAAATACAAAAAGAAACGTCCTCTTAGGCCCCGTTTACACGACAACAAATACAAGTGTATCCACAAAACTTTCTTCACGTTAGGGGGGGTCCATTTACACGGCACCAGTGTGCGAATCCACTGTATCCACAAATTTTTTTTTATCCCAGCTCCTAAGGTGGAAAGATTCTTTCGCGGTTGCTAATCCCTCTTGAAGGATTGCATCTGCTTGACTCTTTCGAGAACTTGATGTGTTAATCAGTGGTTGTGTTTTCTTTTTTCTCCTGTGCAGATGACCATTGAGATGTATCCCAGCGACCAGGTTGCAGACCTGCGTGCCGAAGTGACCCACTGGTACGAGAACCTGCAGAAGGAGCAGATGAACCAGCAGGCTCAGCTGCAGGAGTTTGGCCAGAGTGGCCGGCAGCCAGGAGACTTCCCAGGTAACCCTCGCTGTACGAGCTTGATCGAAAGTCACCGTTCTCTGAGAGCATGCGCATTAAAGGCCGAGTGAAATGTATAACACTACTTTGCAAAAAACGATAGCTGGGCTACTACTTATAAGGTTTCTCCGACTCTGCCCCACCACTGTTGTCGCATAACAAAGTTATTTGAATTTTGAATCTCCAGCCGAGGAAGTCGGGGGAATCCTTCTTCGTGTGCATGACGTCAAGAGTTGTGCAGATCTCGATCTGTTGTGTTTATATTGGCTTGCGTTGTTTCCCTCTTAAATATCGAAATTTTAACAGTGTTTTGAAGTTCTAGTCGGCGTTTTATGAGCCTTGACGAAAGGTTGAGCATGGAAGAGACCCGAGAGAGAAGAAAAGGAGCACAGGCGGCGGGAGCGGCTAGCCGTTAGTTTGCGTGGCTAGCCGCTAGCTCGGGCGGCTAGTAGACGATCAAGTAATACCTGGACTCATCTTCGGTGATTCCGCGCAGTCGGAAAAGTGCTTCGACGTGATCCACGAAGCCGGGTCGTTCTGCCAAAAGTCAGGACGCCTCAAAGCCGCGGTGAAAACTGCCGGGTGCTGAGGCGCGGACGAAACGTCTTCTGCTTCCTCAAACATGTTCCAGACGGGGTCACCAATGGCAGAACGACCAATTCTGTGTCTTCTTCATCAATCACTGGGTTTGAAATGCCCGATGATGATGAAATATCGTTAAATTCAGCCTCTTCGTCGTCAAAACTCTGATCCGCCATAATGTAAACACAACTTGGGCGTGTGTACATCCCGTGACGTCACTCTATTATTGTCAGAAGCTCCGCCGAGCAGCGAAAATAGCGCTGTTTATCGGCCATTTTCTCGCAGATTGCCGTGTTTTAACATTTTACCCTTGGGCCAGTTGGCATAAAAATGTCCCTAGAAGCGATAGCCAGAGTGTTTTGGAGGTCGAATTTTTATTTCACTAGGACTTTAACCAACATGTTGTGTCCCGCAGGGGGTCTGATGGGACCGGTCAGGATGATCTCCTCCGGCCATGAGCTCACCACAGACTACGACGAGAAGACTCTCCATGAGCTTGGCTTTAAAGACATGCAGGTAACTGTCGGCCGTCCTTCGGTTTCTCGAGCAAACCACCGAAAGTGTGTTTTTTTTAATCGTGTCCCCCATGTCAGAGGAATTATGAGGAGTCGTGCCTGAGTTGTGTCGGCGCCGTCTGCTTCCAGATGGTGTTCGTCTCTCTGGGAGCTCCACGCAGGGAGAGGAAGGGCGAGGGGGTCCAGCTGCCCGCCTCGTGCCTGCCTCCCCCTCAGAAGGAGCACATCCCCATGCTGCTGCTGCTCCAGGAGCCCCACCTCACCACGCTCTTTGACCTGCTGGAGATGCTGGCCTGCTTCAAACCTCCAAGCCCCAACACCGAGAAGGTCCACGAGAGCCCCGAGGTTTGTGTCCGCGTCAGAGCAATCGCATAAAGGTGGCCTGTAATTTACTGCCGCTGCTGGTTCATACCGTCACCCACAAGGATCAGAAGTAGATCACCAAGGTCACATTGCAAATAATATCACGATACAAATGTGACAGCCACCACAGATACGATAGTCAACAACAAAAATATGAAGGCCACCGAACAAATATAAAATCCACAACTTGACTATAAAAAGAAAGACTTCAGTATAGAAGCCTCTAAGAGCCACAAAATGAATATAAAAGCCACCGCACAAATAAAATAAAAAAGCCACAAATTGAAGCTGCAACTTGAATATTAAAGCTGCGACATAAATCTAAAAGCAAACAAACAACAAAAAAATTCCTTGAATCCAAAAGCCAACAATTACAAAAGAAAGGCACAGAACAGGCTAAAAGCACTATTTGAATGTATCTCTGTTTCATCACTACCTGAGTTTACTGTGCGACTTATTCCCCCCCCCCCCCCCACAGAGTGCACGGTGCGAGGAGCTTCACCTTCACGCAGAGAACCTTTCTCGCCGGGTCTGGGAGCTCCTCATGCTCCTCCCCACATGTCCCAAGATGCTGCAGGCCTTCCAGAGCATCTCCGACGACACGGTGAGTAAAAACCTTCTCATCGGCCTGCTGCTGGGTCCTCAAACACTCATCTTTGTAACTGTGTGTGTGTGTGTGTGTGTGTGTGTGTGTGTGTGTGTGTGTGTGTGTGTGTGTGTGTGTGTGTGTGTGTGTGTGTGTGTGTGTGTGTGTGTGTGTGTGTGTGTGTGTGTGTGTGTGTGTGTGTGTGTGTGTGTGTGTGTGTGTGTGTGTGTGTGTGTGTGTGTGTGTGTGTGTGTCAGAGTGGAGATGGTCTCTGCTGGAAGGAGCTGCTGAAGATTAAAAGTCCCCACAAGCTGCTGTACGCACTGGAGATCATCGAGGCTCTGGGCAAACCCAACAGGCGGATCCACAGAGAGTCGACCGTGAGACAGATGTTCAATCACATTTCACACAGTTCTGCACTTTTTTAGACAAGTTTGACATCAAAACATTGGAAACTGTCCCAGGTGAAAGGTTTAAAAGCCTTTCTGATGAAGATATGATGACGATTTGTGTCTTTTCTGGGAATCAAGCTATGGATTGCTTTCAGTTATAAAATAGCTGCAGTAGCTCTGCGCTAACTTTTAAGAAAAGCTGTAAAATACACAACAGTGAAGGTTTATAGTTTAGAGTGATGAGAAAAATAATGATTTCATGATTTTTTTTGTAATTAAATACTAAATTATATATTTTATATTTAATGTAATAATAATAGTTATTGCATTAAGAATACCTTATTTAATTGTAATTGTATTTATATTTGATTAATATTTTGACATTTAAATATTCAGTATTGATTTTTAAATGAATATGTGTATTGAATTTTTGTGTATTATATTATAGGTTATTCTTGGCTTCAGTCTATTCACATTTGGCTCTTTTAAAGTACAATATATTTGTGAATGTTTTATATGAAGTATTTTCAGTTATGTTAAACTATTTATTCATATTAAACGTAAACTGGATCAGAATAAAACTGATCACATCCAAGCTTCATGTTGATCTTTATATAAATCTGCATTTTCTCTTCTAAAGTGAGCTTTTGCTTATGATTCGAAAGATTATATTTAAATCAGTCGTCACAATGTCTTTATTTCATGTGTGGCTGTCAGGCCACTACATTTCAAGCATTTTTTTCTTTTCTTTTTCTTTTGATCAGCAGATCAAGCCGTAGAACACAAAAACTGTGATAAAGGTTCTGATTATGATCAATTGTGATGTTTTTGGTCACTGTGTTGCGTGTGCTTCCAGGGCAGCTACAGTGACTTGTACCCAGACTCTGATGACTCCAGCGAGGACCAGATAGAAAACAGCAAGAACACGTGGAGCTGCAAGGTGCAACAGAGCACAAGCCTGCAACTAAAACCAAGCAATTAAAAAAAAAAAATCGTACTCTTTAATCAACATTTGAGTTGTTTATTTCATTACCTTTCAGTTTGTTTCGTCGGGCGGTCTGCAGCTTCTCCTGGAGATCTTCAACTCGGGCATCCTTGAACCCAAAGACCAGGAGTCCTGGACTGTGGTACAAGAGCCCGATGATGCACAAACAGACTTTTAGTTGAATAACAAAGCTTAGTTAGCCGTGGGAGGAAATATTAAAACCTGGTTTAAAAACCAACAATTTAAGAGTAGCTAAAGCAGTCGCAGACCAGATAGGAAGACTTCACAGATATTTAAAATTAATTAAAAGTATGAACATTTAGAACTAGAATTTTTTTGGGGGGAAAAAATCCCATTAGATCCCTTGAGCAATTAAATGAACCCTCCATGAGAAAAGGCACCATATTTGTTGACTTCCGACATTTCCTTGTATCTTAAGACTCACTTCATGAATTAATACTATTACAGAACCAATCATATTTTTGATTTAAAAAAACCAAACTGATTGTGAAAGGTTTTTTTTTAGACACCAGGTGAGGATTTAAGTCTATTTATAAATTTAACAAAAATGTAGAAATGTTTTTGTTCATATTTTTATCACATATTATGAACATTTAACTGTTAAGACCGACTCTAAATGTCACAAACATAGACAAGTAGATTTTAGAGTGTTGAAATTCCCACTTTCTTAATATTTTATTAATTATCCAATAAAGCATTAAAATGATAAGGAGGTCATATTCCAATGGAGACAAATGGTGATGGCAGCGTGGTTCAAGGTGTGTGTGTGTGTGTGTGTGTGTGTGTGTGTGTGTGTGTGTGTGTGTGTGTGTGTGTGTGTGTGTGTGTGTGTGTGTGTGTGTGTGTGTGTGTGTGTGTGTGAGAAAACTCTTTCGTACATGTTGAATTGTTCTCCTTGTTTGATGTGAACCTGCCGGTTCAGATTGCAATGAGTGTTGACGGTGCTGCTCTGTGTGCAGTGGCTGCTGGACTGCCTGGCCTGCCTCCTGAAGCTCATCTGCCAGTTCGCCGTGGACCCTGCAGACCTGGACCTGGCCTACCACGACGTCTTCTCCTGGTCCGGCCTCGCCGACAGCCAGCGGAAGAGGGCGTGGCCGGGAAAGTCCCGCAAGTCCACGGTGGACCACGGGAAGGGTCTGCACATCCCGCGGCTGACAGAGGTGAGGTTTACCCCACGCGCACAGCGATCCCGGTCGGCAGCGGGAGATTCTGAAAGTCCATCATCATCAGCTCACGTGTGTCTCCTGCAGGTGTTCCTCAGTCTGGTTCAAGGCACCAACCTCATCCAGCGCCTCATTAACGTGGCCTACACCTACGACAACCTCGCACACAGGTGGGCAATGCAGGAATCCTCTGCGAGAAGCGGTTTCATGTTTCTGAGCGGAGTCCTGAGAGTTGACACGCTTTGTTTTGTTTGTTTTTTTTGTTTGGCAGAGTTCTTAAAGCTCAGTCTGACCACAGGTCTCGACACGAAGGTGAGAACCAAATCCGTGGGTTTCACGCACAAAACTGTTGATTTTGTTTTAACGAGACTGTGGGATGACGCTCGGGTTTGCTTCCCCCGCAGTGACGCACTACTCCATGTGGCTGCTGGTAAGCTGGGCTCACTGCTCGTCCACGGTCAAGTCCAGCCTGGCCGACAGCGACCACCTCCACGACTGGCTGAAAAAACTCACCCTGCTGGTGCCTGAGGTGAGCCGCTCAGACCTCAGTGCAGATTGACGCAAAATCTACCTTTTTGGCAAATGATGCAATTAACACGTTACGGTTTTCAAGCTTTTTTTTGACACCATGAGTAAAGCTGTCTCTTTATACATCAATATTTTTGCACTGTGACCACCAATTTTAAGTTGCTCTACAAGAATCTACTTTAAATTAAAAAATTAGGACCCAGTTTTAGTTTTTTGATGTACAACTCGAATACGATGTCAATACCTCTCTGAAGGGAATTTGCCATTACGCACTCAAAACCATGCATTTCCTGCTTTTACATTTCGCAGAACATACCAGGGTTTGTTCACAGCTTTTTCGATCCAATTTCCTCCTGAATCTCTTTGCAAAACTTTCAGTTTTGGATAATCCCTAAATATGTGATTGTGGTCTCCTTATTGTGCCACAGTTTCTCCAACATAAATCAGTTCTTTCATTCTACATGATTGTTGTTTAATGTCTCATGCTTCACTGCTCACGTACAAAGCTCCAAAGCACGACTTTTTCAAGCATATATTTAGAGAGTAAATAACGTGACAAATGGGCCAAACTTTCATCGTAAGCAATTTTAATGTAATGTGTTGCATGACCATTGTTTGAATCTTCCAAAGTTCAGATGTTCTGATGTTTGTCTTTTTTCCCCCAGAGGAAATCTTTTCATTTTGGGAACGCGAAGCCTTAAATTCAAAGCTCTGTTGGATCAGTGGATCATTGAGCTGATATCTATAAGTCGTTGAATGAATACGCAGGTATACCGATCACGGTTGTGAATTTGCCGACGTGTTGCTGTTGTTCCAGCCGGCAGTGAGGCACGAGGCGTGTAACGGCCTGTACAAGCTGTCTCTGTCTGGTCTGGAGGGGGGAGAGTCCATCAACAGATCCTTCCTGCTGCTCGCCGCCTCCACTCTGCTAAAGTTTCTGCCTGATGCACAAGCTCTCAAACCACTGAGGGTGAGTCTCGCTCTCACTCACACACATCTGCTATAGAAGTAAACAAAAAAACCCAACCCTTCCTGCAGGCTACACTCTGTGTCGGTCGTCCTCCGGGACAATGATTCGATTCAATTTGAGCTTTGCTACACTGAATCCAGTTTGTTTCTGCAAGACATTGTCCCACCAGTGGGATTGATGCTGGAGACACTGGGACACCTCCAGTCCTGCTTTATTGTGTGAAGCTGCAGGGTAGCAGCTTTTTTGCTCAAAAAAGAGGCTTTCCTTCAATCGTAGCACTTTTGCAGTCTGTAACACCCGTCAGTTATGCTTTAATCATATTTTGCATCGCGAGTGTGTGAGCCCCGAAACTCTTTTCGCACGGAGGACGGCCCACAGTTGCATGCTGCACCTGAACGCGTCTCAGGGCTGTCTGCTCCTTGAGTTCAAACAAAATCAATATTGCAGCTCGGCCACAAGCGTTCTCTTTTTTTTTTTAACTGAAACAATTCAGCCATAAATGTTTTTCGACAACATTCGAGACGAGAAATAATCGATGCAGCTGCTGAATCTGTCCTGGTCTTTGATTCTCCTACCGCCTTGATTAGATTATACTTCTTACCAAACTTTTATGAAAGTTTTGTCAGGCTCACTGTACCTCATTACCTTAAAGTTGGCTGGATTCAACTTTATGAAAACGCGCAGTTTTAGCTTTTGATCAGCAACTTTTAAAAACAAGCTGATAAAACAAAACGGTCATGCTGCTATTCTATTTATCATGTATGCGCTGAAGGCAGAATAACCAGCCCCAGCTTGTCCTGTATTGTAAGAACCAACATCTCCTCTGAACCAGATTGAACAGTAGAAACAGAAATGTCAAAGCTACAAAGCGTTATGTTTCAACAACTGGTCCATTGAGTCTCCCGATTCCTTGAAGGCCACCAGGTGTTTTTAACCGTTGTGTGTATTTGCAGGTGGAGGACTATGAGGAGGAGCCTCTCCTGCGGACTGGCTGCAAGGAATACTTCTGGCTGCTCTGCAAACTCATCGACAACATCCACGTCAAAGACGCCAGCCAGGTGGGATCGCCCAGCCGCAACACTTGCGCTTGTTTCCCCCCCCTCGATGCTGTATTGAGCTGCTGCTAGCATTGATCTGTTTGAACTCACAGAAGGTCTCTCCCTCTCTGTCGCTGGCCGGCTCCATGCAGACCACGCTGCTGGACCTGGACGCTCTCGCCCGGCACCTGGCAGACTGCATCAGGAGGTCAGACCTGTCACCAGCTAGCATGCACCCCATCCACGGGCAATAGGACATTGGGAGAGGTTTTCCACGTTGTACTTGGCGCTGCACTTCTTTCAATTAGATGATTTTAGGGCGAATCGGGACAAATTTCTCCACATTTTTAAAATGTAACGAAACATAAAAATGTTTTTAAATAGATTTGCAGTGGTTCAGCTATGAAGTCTGTTACTCAATCAATTATGAAACTTAAGTCGTTTCGTCCGTATAAAAAGAAAGACGTTGCGGTACATCATAGCACCGCCACAGCCCCCCCCCCCCCCCACCCCCCGGTGTGATCGTTGCATTTCTCTGTCCGCCAGCCGGGAGATCCTGGACCAGCAGGACGGGACCATCGAGGACGACGGGCTGACGGGGCTCCTGCGTCTCGCCACCAGCGTCCTCAAACACAAGCCTCCGTTCAAGTTCTCGCGCGAGGGCCAGGAGTTCCTGCGCGACGTCCACAACCTCCTCTTCCTGCTCCCCAGCCTGGCCGACCGCGCTCAGCCCAAGTGCAAATCGCACGCCGCCCGGGCCGCCGCCTACGACCTGCTGGTGGAGACGGTGAAGGGCTCGGTGGAAAACTACCGGCTGCTCCACAACTGGGTGATGTCGCAGCACATGCAGGGTGAGGACAAGCGGCTCTTTCACTTTATCGCCAGTTTCTTTACATTCAGATTGAGTTTTTTTTTTTTCACTTTGTGTGAACACTGGACATTTAAAAAAAAAATTTTTTTTACATGTTGTGTCCTGAGCTCAATGTGCTTACATCGCTAAACGTGGTATTTTTAATACTTCAATACTTGAGCTAAACAACAGATTTAAATTTCACAGAAAAGTTTTGCGTTTCTCTGTTGAAGAAAAACAACGACTCCATGTTGTAGTTTGTGTTCTGCTGCGCTCATTCTTCACTTGCACTCCACCGATTTGTTTGCAACTCTCGCAAAGCTCTTTTTAACACAAGAGACCGAGAGCCTGTCCAGAGAATGACGTCGATCCGTCACATGGTGCAGTGCGTGTTTTCAGAACCCGAAAGTGTTTTATTGTGCGAACATTTGATGTTTGGATGGGCAAGGGCGCACATATGCGGAAAACTTTGTCATTTTTTTTTAATAATGTTGTGACAGATCTAATCTAAAAGGCTGTAATTTTCGTTGTTTTTTTATTTAAAAAGAAAAAGAAGGAATTGACACCAGCAGCTGCTTACTTATTTAGCACGGCAGCTTTGTGACGATTCTCTATAACTCCATCCAGATTAGAGCTTTTTGTCAGCTGAGCTCATGCAAGATTTATAGTGTATGACAAATCTTTCAGTCGTCTGAGGTATATGATGTATGTTGTCATGGGGAAACGTTGCAATTTATGCACCGATACTTGATAACAAACGTCTTCATGTTTCCTCCTCCAGCCTCTCACGCCCCGTACAAGTGGGACTACTGGCCGCACGACGACGTCCGGGCTGAGTGCCGCTTTGTGGGCCTGACCAACCTGGGAGCCACCTGCTACCTGGCGTCCACCATCCAGCAGCTCTACATGATCCCCGAGGCGCGCCAGGCTGTTTTCACTGCCAAGGTCAGTCCCAGCAGAGCAGGCAGGGGAACCGAGGGCTGTAGGAAAACACTGAGTTCTCATTCTGTGTGTGTGTGTGTGTGTGTGTGTACGCAGTACGCTGAGGATATCAAACACAAGACCACTCTGCTTGAGCTGCAGAAGATGTTCACATATCTCATGGTGAGTTTCAGATTCATGCCTTCAGCGTTTTCTCTTTATTTATGCATTATGATAAGCCATAGAATGCGTAAAGAAATGATTAATTCCGGGAATTCGTCACGTCCACCTTCTCTCACGTGCTTTTAACAATATTTCGTAACTGTTGATGCTTGTCTCATCTAATTTTGTGTTCAGGAGAGCGAGAGGAAAGCGTACAACCCCCGGCCGTTCTGCAAAACCTACACCATGGACAAACAGCCGTTGAACACTGGCGAGCAGAAGGACATGACAGAGTTCTTCACCGACCTCATCACCAAGATCGAGGAGATGTCCCAGGAGCTGGTAAACACACACACACACACACACACACACACACACACACACACACACACACACACACACACACACACACACACACACACACACACACACACACACACACACACACACACACACACACACACACACACACACACACACACACACACACACACACACACACACACCTCTACCTGCTGCATGTTACACTAGTGCTCCGTCTGTGCCACAGCAATATGTGCAGTGTGTTTCACGTGGTTTCCTTTTTTAATCAACATCTGTGTTTTCATTGTCAATGTTTAAAATGACAGATGGTGGATGTTGTCCCAAGCCTTTAAAACGCGTCATTTGTACATCTTATTACTGTTTAGTGAAAACACGGACATTTAAACCCAGTATATACAACTGACACAAGTTCATTTTGTGAACTAATTACATTAATAAATTTATATTTATTATATTATATTTTATACAAATTATGTTGGCTTTAAGTGTGACTCTTCTATAATTGAATGTACTTTTTCTGTTGTTGCAGAAAAACACAGTGAAAACTCTGTTTGGAGGCGTCATTACCAACAACGTGGTGTCTTTGGTGAGTCTGAGGGAATTACAGGAGCTGGAAATGAGAAATATTACTCATTTATTTAGCTTTTTTTTAATAGTTATATACTGTCTTTTGTTACCACATATATTTAAGGTGCACAAACATTTTCTAATTTTCCTGAAGAAATTATGAGAAATATTCCTCGTTCATTTTACTGTAAACTACCATGTCACTGCAAGCTGGAGTGCAGAACAGTTTTACTTGTTAAAGTATTTCCTTCTGTTACCTGCTCGGATCTGATTGTTTTTTTTGTTTTAATTTTTTTTATTTTGCAGGACTGTGACCACGTCAGTCAGACCGCAGAAGAGTTTTACACAGTACGATGTCAAGTGGCTGATATGAAGAACATCTACGTGAGTATTTTTGGAAGAAAGATTTCAAATGATCTGTGCTACAACAGCGGACAAACATGTGAAATGTAGACTTTTGAAAGGCAAAACTGCATGTTTTTAAAATGTTTATGCCAGTTTCTGTTAGTTATTCGTCTCCTTCATGCTACTTTTCATTACACAGTGAGAAGAAAGTTTTCATTCATCCAAAAACATCAGTACTTTTTGGCTTCATGCATGATATGTCCCCATTTAAAGAAATGTCACCATGATACAGTATAAAATATCTAATCTAAATGTATTTCATGTGCTGATTAATATTCATGATGTTGTCAGCCCAAAGTCTGAGAGTAATTATGATGATTAAAAAAAACAACTTACAGAAAGCAGAGAAATTGAGCTCTGTGTTTGTATACTACTAATTAAATTGGCTCATGTCTTCTATAATGCAAGTATCTAATTAGACAGTATTCACAATGTGAAAGCTATATTGGTGAAAGTTGAAGCTGAAGCAAATACTTATACTAGATTTTATTTTGATAATTCTACAGACATAAAATGAAATTAATGTAATGTAATTAATGAATGAAAGTAAATCAAACCATCGTTGTCATCAGACGCTGAAATGTCATTAAATGTTGTTTCTTCACTGAGCGTGCAGATGTTTCCCCTTGTCTCACGGCTCTCTGTCCTCCTCCAGGAGTCTCTGGACGAGGTGACCATCAAGGACACTCTGGAGGGCGACAACATGTACACCTGCTCGCAGTGTGGGAAGAAGGTGCGAGCGGAGAAAAGGTAAGTCCGACCATACAAAAACTGCAAAGTTCCAGCGCGGAGGAACCGAACGTATTGGCGTGTGACCTCGGTCTCCTCGCGCAGAGCGTGCTTCAAGAAGCTGCCGCGCATCCTCAGCTTCAACACCATGAGGTACACCTTCAACATGGTGACCATGATGAAGGAGAAGGTCAACACGCACTTCTCCTTCCCGCTGCGCCTCGACATGACGCCGTACACCGAGGATTTGCTCATGGGCAAAGGAGAGCGCAAAGAGGGTTTGTGGGCTTTTGTTTTTTTACACCAAAAATTAAGTAGTTCTTGAAGTGCTCCTATTACAGAGGAATGACATCAGTCAGTTTTGGGTTGTTTTTTTTGCCTGTTCAAACCATTTTGATGATATGTTGCAGGTTTTCGGGAAGAGGGTGAGGCCAAGGTGACAGAGAGCTACGAGTACGACCTGATCGGCGTCACTGTGCACACGGGCACAGCGGACGGAGGCCATTACTACAGCTTCATCAGAGACATCGTCAACCCGCACGCCTACAAGAACAACAAATGGTGAGTGCCACTTTTGAGGCAGGGGTCTTCAATTCCGGGCCTGGAGGGCCGGTGTCCTGCATGGTTTTCGGTTTCTTCCAGTTGCAACACTCCCGAATGCAAGAAAGGGGGCTCGTTACTTGGCTTTTTTTACGAGCTCGATGATGACATCGACATCAGATTTGAGGTGTGTTGAAGCTGGGAGAGAGATAAAACGTGCAGGACACCGGTCCTCGACTCCTGGAATGGAAGACCCCTTGCTTTAAGGCCTGAAATGTCCAGAAATCAGACGGACACGTCCACATCTCAGATTCGGGTCATTTCACAATGTAATTTAGAAGCACCCTCATACGGAATGTTTCTCAAAGTGATGTTTCTCTGATCATATCGTGGAATTGCATTGTATTCAGTGAGTGGAAATTAAAGATTAGGTATTGAAGTAATTGTCCTGTCTGTCTCTTTGATGTTGGTCTGGTGATTTTTGCGATGTCGTTTCATGTGTACCGAGACGTTTTCTTGTAAGTTTGCTGCGGGCCACACTTTGAGCGACGACATGAAGTTTGCAGATTGTCTAATGAAAACAAGCTGAGTGGCAGCTTAAGATGCAAGTCGACGTGACTGCGCAAGGATAAAACGTCATCCATTCACGAAAAAGAAACAAGCGAAGCATGTAAAGGAGCCCTCGCTTTTTGGCATTGGAAATGTTCGGAGAGAACTCCTCAAAAAGCTTTTGCTTGCATCCGACATCCTTTTTCTACATGTTTTGCCATTTTTAGGTGCAAAGCATCTATTTGGGTTGAGCTCCAGTGTGGCGCTGATCAGTACATCTTTTCATTGGTCAGTCAGTTGACAGAGGTCACCGCAGCGTTACGATCATCCCAAATTTCTGGCTCTGAATTTGTCATTGGTGGCAAGACTATGACGACAGCCGTCCTTGAACTGGTCTCACAATGCGACAGAGTGATTTAGAACCAAGACCAAAGACATCGCCACCGTTTTCTCATAGTTGTCATCTTTTGTTTTCCACGGCCGAGAATTGCAATGCATGTCGCGAATCAGAGGCATTAATGGTCTGTGAGTGTAGGAATGGTGTAAATGCAGAGGCTTGGTTTTGAAACACCCATTCTGTCTGCTTCCTGCAGGTACTTGTTCAACGATGCCGAGGTGAAGCCCTTCGACTCGGCCCAGCTGGCCTCCGAGTGCTTCGGTGGAGAGATGACGGTACGAGCCACCACGCAGGAAAGAGAAAAAAAAAGAATCTTATCAAATCACACTGCGGGACATATTTGATCTCAACTTCTTTGTTCATCTTTCAGACGAAAACCTATGACTCCGTCACTGACAAGTTTATGGACTTCTCATTCGAGAAGGTGAGGAGAATCTTCTGCTTTCTTGATTTACTTTGCGGAAATGACAGAGTGAGACTGTTTGTGTTTGTGCTTTCAGACACACAGTGCCTACATGCTCTTCTATAAGAGAGTGGAGCTGGAGGAGGAGAATGGAAAGGACTTTAACTTTGATGTCTCTCCTGATCTACTTGAGGTGCGAGAGGTTTTTTTGTCTTTCTCATTTAAATGCATTCACAAAGACGGTCACATCCTTAAATATGTTCCTTTGTGTGTTTCAGTGGATCTGGCATGATAACATGCAGTTCCTCCAGGATAAAAACATATTTGAACACACTTACTTTGGGTGAGTAGGAAGTGTTGATGTTTTTTTTTATAGAATAAACTCAATCATGTATTTGTCCTCAAGTTTGTTTTTTGTGTTTTGTTTGGTTCAGGTTCATGTGGCAGCTCTGTAGCAGCATCCCCAGCACTCTACCCGACCCCAAAGCTGTTTCCCTCATGACTGCTAAGGTAACCAATATGACTTAAGAGATTAGCTTTTTCAATTTTTACCAGTCTTATTTAAAACATTTCACACACTAAAATAAAAAAAAAAAAAAAGACTTGTCTTATAACATGAAGTTTTAATATTCCAATAGTTGAACAAGGTGTTTTTCAATTTTTACCACTTTTTTTTTTTTTTTTATATTGAAATTATTTAGTATGCGTTTGTTGTTCTGTCCACATTGTAAAAGTGTGAAGCAACTGCAGTTACGCAACCGTGAACATTCAACGGCTTCCAACGGCAAACGTGCTTATGTACCGCGATACCACTTTTTACTGGATGAGTACCGGGGTTAACCTTTAGCTACTTGCCAATACCGAGTACCTCATTCATACTCCTTATGCATGAGGTTCAGTTAGTTGACGAGGGTCACAGCAGCGTCACGCCCCGTCGTACTTACCAGTTTGTATCGGTGATATTTTTCCTAACATCAGCGCGTCCCTACTTATTCATATAATTTTCAGACAACTGTTGTATTTTAACCTAATATTTGCTGCAGTTAGCTCAGCTTCCAGTATGACTGATGAACATGGAACTAAATCACAAGAAGAGAAAGAGTGATAAAAAAATGTATGAACCAATCATAGTTTTTCTCTTTTTGTTGAAGCACAAACTCAGTCCAGCCTAATTACATAATCTATTGCCTTTTCTGCTGACTTTACTTCAAGCTCAATCTTGGATTCATATTGAGAACATGGATCACATAGATCATAATTATGATTGAAAACTCATGTATTATTCCAGGCTGCGCTCACATGTTTTTGTTTTTGTTTTTTTTTCTCACTTGCAGCTCAGCACATCCTTTGTCCTTGAGACGTTCATTCATTCTAAGGAGAAGGTACTGCGCTCCCACCTTGCTTTTACTCACTGCACATGGATTTGACGGTTCCATATGACTGGTGTTTGTCCTCACTGCTCCCCCTCCCTCCCTCCCTCCTTCCTCCAGCCCACCATGCTGCAGTGGATAGAACTTCTGACCAAACAGTTCAACAACAGCCAGGCTGCCTGCGAGGTTTGCGCTTCAGCACTGGTTTCCTCACTCAAGACCGCCCCGCAGTTTGTTCAGCTGGTGGCTGATGGGATGTTTCTTCTGTTTTAGTGGTTTTTGGATCGAATGGCTGATGACAACTGGTGGCCCATGCAGATCCTCATAAAGTGCCCCAATCAGATAGTCAGACAGGTCGGTCAATAACACACACACACACACAAAGAAATTATTTGTCGATGTGTGAGAACGCTATTTTATATCGTCTCTTGTGCCTGTGTATTCCAGATGTTCCAGAGGTTGTGTATCCATGTGATCCAGAGGCTGCGGCCGGTTCATGCTCATCTCTACCTGCAGCCCGGCATGGAGGACGGGTGAGTCACCTCCGAGGAAAAGAGACTACAAGTTAACAAAATGAATAATTGTGATGTTTTATCAGATCATCATATGAGGAAACTCATTTCATATACCCACTTGTCTACTCGGGTATCTGAAACCGTTGTACTTCTTTACCCGAGGTTTAGCTCATCTGAAAGAACTTTTTTTTTAATTGAAAAAAAGGTCATTACAAGGTGATGTCGGATTTGTGCCGTTTGCGGTGTGCAGCACAAACAGTGCGGGAGTTGTGTTGTTGAAATCAGACGGCGACAGAGATCCAGAGAGGAGCTCCTTGTCACTCAGGGCCTCTGTCACACCGAGCTCTGGGAAAGATGTGTGGCTCTACATGATCAATGTACAGGCTGTGTCAGATTCAGCCTGTAGGTCACCTGCGGTCAGGTGTCGCTCTCCCAACTTGTCCACCTGTGTGTGTTCAGCTCCGATGACATGGACGGCCCGGTGGAGGACATCGGCAGCCGGTCCTGCGTCACTCGCTTTGTTAAGACGCTCCTGTCCATCATGGAGCACGGTGTCAAACCGCACAGCAAACACCTGACGGAGTACTTTGCCTTTCTCTACGAGTTCGCCAAGATGGGAGAGGAGGAGGTCAGTCACTTCTGCAGCAGGCCCAGAGCTTTACTCTGAAAGTCTCCGCTTCCATCAGATGAAGCGACCATGTGGAAACATTTCAGGGGACTTCAAACCAAACTGATTGTTTTTATTGTGTCTGCAGAGCCAGTTTTTGTTGTCACTACAAGCCATATCCATCATGGTGCATTTCTACATGGGAACCAAAGGCCCCGAGAATGTAAGTTTACAAAGGACAGTTTTCATTTTCATTTTATTTGCATTCCGCACTGATTTTCAAAAATGAAATGTTTTGTAAAAACAGAAATGATACAAAATGTCATTAATTTTCGTAATCCGCTCTTGGAGAAAATTAATTAGTGGTGACCTTTCAATGGTTTTTTTTTTTTTCCCAAAACTGATAAATGGTTGCAGTTTGATTTTCTTTGCACTTACAGCAAAGATAACATTGGTAACAAAGTGTACTGACATTGTTGGAACAATTGCTTATCTTTAGTGTTATGGCACATATAATCATGTCAAGTTACTGCTCTTATCACTGAACACTTGGTGGCTAAAACCACACAAGAGAATTCTAAGATGACAGAGTGAAAGTGACAGCTAGAGAGTTATTTTACATGCCACAGTCATTTAGGAATATTTTCTTGTGAGTATGCAGTTTCTATAATAATGACGTGCAGCCTGACGTGTTTGAGGTGCATCATTTGTGTAAATGGTTCGCGCCCTCCCGTCAGCCTCAGGTGGAGGTGCTGTCGGAGGAGGAGGGGGAGGAGGAGGACGAGGAGGAGGACATCTTGTCGCTGGCGGAGGAGAAATACCGCCCTGCAGCTCTGGAGAAGATGATCGCCCTCATCGCTCTGCTGGTGGAGCAGTCTCGCTCCGAGAGGTGAGCAAGCCTCCCCGCACACAAGCTGCCCCTCGCCCGCTTCAGCCTGAAGCTCAAAAAAACTCTCTCTGCTCTGTCCAGACACCTGACTCTTTCCCAGAGCGACATGGCAGCGCTGACCGGCGGGAAAGGCTTCCCCTTCCTGTTCCAGCACATCAGAGATGGCATCAACATCCGGCAGACCTGCAATCTTATCTTCAGCCTCTGTCGCTACAACAACCGGCTGGCCGAACACGTACGTTTAAATGAAATGTCACGGGTTCAGACTCTGCCGTTATTCTGTCTATCTGAGTGTGGAAATAATGTGATCGGTGTGCTTCACTCCACAGATCGTTTCCATGCTCTTCACCTCCATCGCAAAGCTCACGCCCGAGGTAAGCAGCTCTGAGACGAGCTGGAGGTTCCGGGGGCACTTCTGGTTTCACGGTCTGCTCGGCCATTCTGATCTTTACAATATCTCCAACACACCTGAACCAATTTATGTAGCATCTTCATTTAAATATTCCACGCATGTCCGCAATACAGCAAAACTTAATAAATAAGAAACTAACAGATGTATTGATGCCAATACCGTGAAGGGCTATGAGGACCTGTGCAGGGAATTTAATGACACTATACAGGAGGATTATTGTAGGAAAACAACAAATACAAAAGGCATCATTTTTATTTTTATTTTGTTTAATGTAATCAAGCAGCTGCTTATTTAAGTGTAATAATAATACAGATTTTGTTTCCTCACTTCAACTGCTGTAACAAAGGAGCCACTGCACCCAGAAGAGACTTTTAAATGCAGTTATATCATGAGTTTACCATCTTTATCAATACAGTGCTTTGGGGAGAGTTAACACTTAATATTGGAACTCTTTTGTAAATAAATTGGACTTAAAAAATGAATTGTATTTAAAATCTCTCTCGTATTTAAAAAAAAAAAAAGTATTTTGTTGTCAAAGCTTAATAACTTAAGCAATGATCATACAGCTCTTGTTCTGTTTTTGCTGACCAGTATTCAGCTCATAGCCTTGTATTTTAAAGTGAGTTTTAGTAATTACGTAACCAGCGACAAGCACAATACATTTCCAATGTACTGTTCTTCTCTGCGGTGTGACTAGATAGTGAAGGAATGAAAAGTGACTCCGTCCTCTGCTTCCTCCCATCAGGCCGCCAACCCGTTCTTCAAACTGTTAACAATGTTGATGGAGTTTGCGGGCGGCCCACCGGGGATGCCCTCCTTCGCTTCTTATATCCTGCAGAGGATCTGGGAGGTAAGAGGAGTGGCGAACATTGGGTCTGATGCGCTCACGAGACAGCCTCTCCTGCTTATAATGCAACACACTGACCTATAAAAGTCACGTTTTGTTCACTGTTTTCTATGAAAATATTTAACAGTACAAAAAAACAAAAAAAAAACAAAGCGGTGTGAAGCTGATATTTGAGCTCCTCCTGTGTGCTTCTCCGTCAGGTGATCGAGTACAACCCCTCACAGTGTCTGGACTGGCTGGCTGTGCAGACTCCCAGGAACAAGCTGGCCCACAGCTGGGTGCTGCAGAACATGGAGAACTGGGTGGAGCGCTTCCTGCTGGCACACAACTACCCCCGAGTCCGCACATGTAAGGACCGCCCAGACTCGAAACATTAACACACTGTGCTGCATTTTATTGAATGACGAGTTGATTGATTTGATTGTTTTCTTGGCTGTTGATGCTGTAGATCAGGGGTGTCAAAGATCTTGAGTGGGCTGGACCTGTACAATAGTGCCACAGTCACCTTTAAATTTAAACTATTTTTTTCTTTCTTTGTTCTGGCACAAAGTATATGTGATGAACATGTTGGTATTTTCACAAAACCGAACAATTTCTACTGAAAATGACTACAATCGCAACATAAAGCAGATTTTAATGAACACTTCTGGCATCGCTGTGGCATTATGGTTGTTGTTACACCCTGACAGCAGAACTGAGGCTAATGCTAGTTTTCTAGCTTTCATGGCAGCAGCACTAATATCTCAACATTGTATTGTGTCCACTACGCTAAAGATATCTTAAAAGAAATGCACAAAAAAAACCCTCAAAGCATTGTTTTGTTTGACATTTTTCCAATTTGCTTGGTGGTTTGGCTGGATTGTTATTTGATTGATATTTGAAGTAAAATGGGATTCTATTATATGTTGACTTGAACTTGTATGTTTTCTGATTATATGAGCTCAAAGACTGATGAACTAAGATTACTTATGGTTAGTTTGAGCATGTCTGTAAAAGAACTCTTGCTTTCTGATTTGGGAATAACTCAGTGCGTAAAGCAAGAAGTCACGGTCTGCTCTTCCTCTTCCCAGCGGCGGCGTACCTCCTGGTCTCCCTCATCCCCAGTAACTCCTTCCGCCAGATGTTTCGTTCCACGCGTTCGCTCCACCTGCCGACCCGGGAGCTGCCGCTGTCCCCCGACACCACTGTGGTTCTGCACCAAGTCTACAACCTGCTGCTGGGGCTGCTGGGACGCGCCAAGCTGTACGTGGACGCCAGCGTCCACGGCACCACCAAGCTGGTGCAGTACTTCAGCTTCATGACCTACTGCCTCATCTCCAAGACGGAGAAGCTCATGTTCTCCGGATATTTCATGGACCTCTGGAACCTCTTCCAGGTGTTTATCGGTCTCTTATTCATCGGGATTAGAAATCCGGTCTTTTTTAAATTGCGTATTGGAAATGATCCGTCATCTGCCTTCTGCCGCATTGTAACCTCCTGGACGTTTCCTCAGCCCAAACTGTCGGAGCCGGCCATCGCCACCAACCACAACAAGCAGGCGCTGCTGTCCTTCTGGTACAACGTGTGCGTGGACTGTGCGGAGAACGTGCGGCTGGTGGTGCAGAACCCCGTGGTGACCAAGAACATCGCCTTCAACTACATCCTGGCCGACCACGACGACCAGGAGGTGGTGCTCTTCAACCGCGGCATGCTGCCCGCCTACTACGGCATCCTGCGCATGTGCTGCGAGCAGTCGCCCGCCTTCACTCGCCAGCTGGCCTCGCACCAGAACATCCAGTGGGCCTTCAAGAACCTGACGCCGCACGCCAGCCAG
The DNA here is from genome assembly GCF_963422515.1 of Blennius ocellaris. Classification (NCBI taxonomy): domain Eukaryota; kingdom Metazoa; phylum Chordata; class Actinopteri; order Blenniiformes; family Blenniidae; genus Blennius; species Blennius ocellaris. The sequence goes on from NC_137652.1 coordinate 20,833,836, forward strand.
TACCCGGGGGTGAGTGGAGAGTCGGGCGAAGCAGATCCGGCCTTCGCTTTTGTCGACGGGACGCGGTTAGATCAGGGCCCTGCTGCCTCCGTGTCACTTTTCACCAAATCAAATTTAAGCTTGAACTGCAAAACATGTTTAACCTTTAAAATGATGAAAGTTCCTTGTGTCGATTGGATATGCAAACAAAAATGTGTATTCATGGAATTTCAATTACAGTTTAGAATAGGAAATATTTCATTACGTTTTCAGCTGTTTATGGACCCGAGCGTGGCAATTTTACCTTATGTATTCCCTTTGAATTTTTTTTTTATTTATTATAAAGAAGTTTTTGACATTTGAGCTATTTAAACTTTATTCGTATATCACTTTTCATGCAGATATTAATCAAATGAACTTCTGTATGAAACGCGCACCACAACATTATGAAAGCAGACACTCGAAACAAAACATTTTGTCTGACACTGATTATTGAAATTGTGTGTGTGTGTGTGTGTGTGTGTGTGTGTGTGTGTGTGTGTGTGTGTGTGTGTGTGTGTGTGTGTGTGTGTGTGTGTGTGCGTGTGCGTGCGTGTGCGCGTGCGCGTGTGCGTATTAGGCTGTGGAGGAGCTCTTCAACTTGATGCAGCTGTTTGTGGCTCAGCGAGCCGACATGAGAGAAGAAGAAGTGGAGGATGTTAAACAATTTAAGAAGACCACCATCAGCTGCTACCTGCGCTGCCTCGACGGACGCTCCTGCTGGACCACTCTTATCAGGTTGGCACACACACACACACACACACACACACACACACACACACACACACACACACACACACACACACACACACACACACTGTGAACAGAGCTGTATCCTGGTTATGCGAAGTTGGACTACAGAGCTGAAGGACTGTCCTCTCTGCTCTTCCTCTCAGTGCCTTTAGAGTTCTGCTGGAGAACGATGAAGATCGACTGCTGGTGGTCTTCAACAGAGGACTCATCCTCATGACCGAGGTAAGAATCGGTTCTCTCCTCAAAATAAAGATTTCTCTCTTAACTTGTTCCTGTCATGGAATCATGACAATCACATGAGGTAGCTAAAGGATAATAGATTGTGTGACGCTTGATTTACAGACTGATTGCAATAAAACGTCGTTGTCAGAAGCGTCTCAATAAGAGCTTCCTGGTCGTTAAGAGTCGCTGAGTGTCCCTCTGTGTCCCGCAGTCCTTCAACACTCTGCACATGATGTACCACGAAGCAACGGCATGCCACGTCACTGGAGACCTGGTGGAGCTGCTCTCCATCTTCCTGTCTGTCCTGAAAGCCACGCGGCCATACCTGCAGCGCAAAGGTCAGACCAGCATAAAACCTGAAAGTAGCTTTCCATATATTAAAGCAAAGAGACTCTGGCTGGATTCAAGAAGGTAAAATCTGAATCTGCTGCTTGGTGGAGGAATTCTTGGTGCTTGAGTTCCACTTGAGCTGTATTTAATGTTCTTTCAGATGCATTTCTTGGTGAAAACGGAATGAATATTTAGGCCGCAAGTCATGAATGATGACATGAGTTTGATGTGTGATCTCATCAGCTGGCTGCTGCTCTGGATTTTGCTCCTGTCAGATCGCTTCCATGCTTCTCATTTATTTACTGTGTTCACTATTTATGTGACAAAATAAGCTTGAGGGATTTGATGACATTAGAGACACAATGTAAAGAAAATCCGATCAGCCTGGTGGCACAGCCGCCCCCATTAACCCTCTGGGGCCGATTGACGCTCTGCAGCGTCAAAATCACATGACCGTTTGAAAAGGCAGTAGCGTCACAGCACAGCGTCATCTGGTCCAGTGTTTCAATCCGTGTCGAAAGTGCAGATATAAAACTACAAGCTCGTTTTTAAATGATGTTGATAGCCCAAGTAAAAGCGGAGATATGAGGAAAACTGTGTCCGTGTTTTTCCGCGACATTTTAGTGCGCGTCAGGTGCAGAAGACCGGTCAGGAGTGAAAGTGAAAGTAACGGAGCAGCAAAAAAAAACAACACTTGTAATGTGCCAGTATACCTTTCACTCATTGGTTGAGAAGAAGAGCCCATGTCCAATCAAAAGTTTCCATAGTGGGAGGTGTCATTTTGTTTAGTTCACCCGTGAAAAAGTAAACAGAGAGACGGAGACAGCGATGAGTGAGTTGAGATTTATATCAGAGAAAAAGCGACTATTATCATGATTTGACCATGTAGTGAGTGTGTAGTTAGTGTGTAGTTAGTGTGTAGTGAGTGTGTAGTGAGTGAGATTAGAGTGTTTTTTAGTTTCAAGTGAACTCTTTTTTTTTTTCTATCAAAACAATGACGCGCCTTATGAACGTCAATCAGGCGCTCCGACTTTTTTTTTTTTTTGAAGGAGAAGAGCATCGAGTCTGACATTGAGTTTGAGAGTGATTCTGATGGCAATATTGAACACCTCAGCTTATTTTTGTTAGAGGGGAGTGAGGTGTCCCCCAGACCAGGAGACCTGTCCCCCACCCCTGTCCCCATCATTCCAGCTCCACCACAACAGCCAAAGGCTAAAATGTAAAAATTGCCTGCAGGAACACAAGAAAAGTAAAAACACTTCATGGAAATGCCATGTGTGATGTGCCCCTCTGTGTTGTGTTGGACAGAGTCTGTTTTTTTGAGTGGCACAAATAATTTGTCTTCACCTGACATTATATGTGTGACCTTTTGCAAATAGTTTTACAAAAACGCCTGAGGCAGTGCTTCTATTTCACTGTAAATATCTGTATATAATTGTTTTTTCAGTCCTGTTTTGATACATTTTAGTTAATTATAGTTTAGATTTACTTTACAAGTAAACAAAATGATTCGTTAACCATGTCTGTGAATTTTATAGTCAATAAATCTATGTTTTTACCACCCGAATTTGTAATTTTATGGTGTTTTTAGATCCACTGTTTTAATACAGTATGCCAAAGTGATGAAAATACTTCAGAAATGCATTTATGAGGTTGTCCTGAACAAAATGACACCAAAAAAGGCAGGGTTTAAGAATTTTATATCTGAGATATAAAGGAAAAATCAATTGTAGTGAAAAACGGCACAAAATGCTTCAGGCCCCAGAGGGTTAACACATGTCGAATACATGAACACGGCCCGTTTCCAATCTCAAAATATCTTGAGTGCTCGAGTCCTTTTTCCTGCTCACATTGTCCAAAAGCAGATTCGATTCATGCCACACAAGAGCAAAACATCAGAATTGGTCCACACTGACTGTAAATGCATTGGATTGCGTCCTTCAGTTGGCCCTGACACGTTTCTCTCCCCTCCTCTCTCAGATGTGAAGCAGGCGCTGATCCAGTGGCAGGAGAGGATCGACTTTGCTCACAAGCTGCTCACACTTCTCAACTCCTACAGCCCCCCCGAGCTCCGCAACGCCTGCCTGGGTAACCCCCTCCACAGCTCCACGCCCCCTGCGTGACTCCTCAAGCTGTGACTCTTCGCTAAGACAAAGGCTTCGTTTTGTCCCCCCCTCTCCTCTCTCTCAGATGTACTGAAGGAGCTGGTTCTGCTCAGTCCACATGACTTCTTGCACACCCTGGTCCCGTTCCTGCAGCACAACCACTGCACGTACCACCACAGCAACATCCCCAGTGAGTACCTTCCTCCCCCTCTCGTAGTTTTCAGAATCGGCGATGAAGAAAGTTTGGAGGGACTCACCTGACGCCTCTGTCTGTCCACAGTGTCCTTTGGACCCTACCTGCCCTGTCGGGAGAACATCAAGCTTATGGGCGCCAAAAACAACATCCGGCCCCCGAGACCGGAGCTCAACATGTGTCTGCTGCCGTCGCTGGTGGAGAGCGGCAAGGTAACGCTGCTCCGAGCTCCGGCAGGCTGATGCGTTTTAAAGCTGCCTTTTCCATTCCTGTTCACCTTATTTAATATTTATATATATATATATATATATCAAAAAATAACTCTTTTCATTCAGTTCATTCAGCATTCAAATTCATCCGCGCGTGTGTCTGTCCCGACAGGGCAAGGACGAGGTGTACGACCGAATGCTGCTGGATTACTTCCTCTCCTACCACCAGTTCATTCACCTCTTGTGTCGCGTCGCCATCAACTGCGAGAAATTCACCGACACGCTCGTCAAACTGAGTACAGACGCTTTGTCTTTGTCTTTCCAATGAGCACGTCCCGACACACGGAGCAGCCTGCAGCGTGTCTGTGTTGACTCTCCCGTGTCCTCCTCAGGTGTGTTGATAGCATACGAAGGACTCCCGCTTCATCTCGCGCTCTTCCCAAAACTCTGGACCGAACTGTGTCAGTCTCAGGTACGGCTGTTTCCTTGCAACGGTTCGACCCACAGAAGGTCCACGTGTTGGGGGGAGTTTTGTTTCTCATGGTTTGCGTGTCTTTTTCAGTCCGTTCTGGCTAAAACCTGCGTGAAGCTCCTGTGTGAGGATCCGGCCTTCAGCGAGTACATCAAGTGCATCCTCATGGATGAGCGGACATTCCTCAACAACAACGTGGCCTACTCCTTCCTCACCTGCTTTCTGCACAAGGTACAACTGCTGCTCTGACAACACGGTCACTCCGGACGACTCGTATGTGCAGAGCAGGGAGTTCAATCTTCCTTCATCCACAGTCGTCACAATTTAAAACGGTCAATGCTCCTCTAATTGGCTCAAAACCACAAATGATGATTTCTGAATACTCCGGCCACGGCGGAGAGTTTGAAAAAACGATTCCTCCATTTGCACCTGAAGAGGGGAAGACAGCGATTTCTGCTTCTTGTTATACTGCCCCCTACAGGTTTGACTTGCTCATGGTGGCTCTGAACCAGGAGTATATGCAGGAACATTTTGGGGGGGAAATGTCCGTTTTTATAATAATAACTGTCCCAGAAGTAAAGCCTTTAGTCAGTGGTGTAAAGATGCATCGCGAGGACATTAAAAATTGATACTAACTTGTGAATAATTAAATTGGTAGAATAAAAAAAAAATAAGCATTGCGATGCAAGCAGAGCGTGTAATCTAGTTTTGACTATTGTTTTTGAGCATAGACACTTCCCTTCCTTGAAAAGCGTCCCATGTTGCTATGTCCTACGTCTCGTGCACGGCCTCGTCTGCCGGACGACTCGCCTGGAAACGACGTTAAAAAAAAAAAAAAACCCACCTCAAAGGATTGCGTTTCCCCCTGGAGGTGGTGATGTTCTGCCGGTGACCCGCTCCTCTCTGCCTCAGGTCCCGGTGCTGTCCGGTCCCAGCTGCTCCAACCTCATCGGTGTCCTGGTGACCAACCTGCTGACGGAGCAGAGCAGCCTCCAGCCCGAACTGGCCGCCCACCGCCAGGAGCTCAACAAGACCAGCGGCCTGCTCAACGCCGTACGAACACGTTCACCAACACCCGCTTACGCCAGCGCCCCGTCTTCTCGCCTCTCACTGTTGTGTCCCTCCGTCTCTGTGCCGCCGCCTCAGGACCTGCGGGTGTTGGTGCTGCTGCTGTCGGTGCAGCCTCCCCAGGCCGTCGACTCGGCGCTGTGCCCCGCTCTGCAGGAGCTGCTGGCTCGCTGTCGACTCTGCCTGCAGCAGCGCAGCGCTCTGGAGCTGGAGGCCAAGGACCTCAAGACCAAAGGTACCGAGCAACTCACTCGCTCACTCACTCGCTCCTTTTGAATGGACATGAATCAATGTAGAAAGTTCTCATGCTACAACATCAAGATTTGAAAGTGTTTCAGCCACATCAACATGACTGATAGAAGCAGGCCCCTGGCCAAGTGGGGGCCCTAAGCAGGATTTTATTTTGGGGCCCCCCTTCCAATAACATAATAATAATAATCAATTACAATTACTAACGAATCAAATGAACAGCCTCTATCAACAGTGGAACAAGAACTTTACAGATGCACACGTCTGAAAAAGCTTTGTGGCATAAACAGTTTATGCCAGTTTTTTCTTTTTTATGTCAACAACATCCCCACATTCAAGTGAAGCACGAGCCTCTTCTTGTTTGGACTTTTTCTTTCTTTTGCGAGCTCCCGAATCTTATTGACGTTTGGAAGCCATCTCTCTCTCTCTCTCGCTCTCGCTCTCTCTCTCTCTACCTGTAAACAACTGCCTGCCGGCCCATCTTACCGCTGATTGGTCAGATGCTGACACTTCGCGCTTTCAATCATTGCGTCTCTTTTTTTCTCTCTCTCTCTCCTGCCTCAGGATGACTTGGTGGTGGTGCTCTATGCGCCTCTCGGCAAAATGCACGCGCATCCTTTGTGCATTTGCAGAGAATGATGATACTTTATTGATCCAGAGGGAAATTCAATTCACTTGCGCAAAATGGGGCCCCCCATGGATCGCGGGGCCCTACGCACAGCGCTTGTTCTGCGTGTAGGGAGGGGCGGGCCTGGATAGAAGTTTTGTCCCAGTAATCTTGATGCAGCAAAAGTCATTGTCATAGTTTAACTTGATCAGCCACGTTACATAATGGCCACATGCACCACATGCAGCATGTCGGTATTTTTTTTAAGCTAAAGCAGATTCGACGTGGGCGGTTGGTGCTGGTTTCACTCTTGCCGGGCTGCTTGTGGCTCCTTTCACTTTGAGCTCCGGTTGTTGTTGTTGTTGTTGTCGTCGTGCTCATTCTTCCTCGTTTGTGTTTGTCAGCTGACGACGAAGGTGTGACTCCGGTGAAGCGGCGGCGGGTGAGCAGCGGCGAGGACCGAGCGGGAGACGCGGCCGCGCCGCTCTGCGTGCCGTCCACCTCCTCGGCCCTCCCGCCGTGCGGCGAGGCGAAGCCCGATCACCAGGAGGCCATGACGCCCACCAGCACCTCGGACACGGAGACGCGGGACTCGTCCTCGCTGATCGACCCCGGCACGGAGCAGGACCCGCCCTCGCCCGACCCCACCCCCGCCGCACACCTGGACTCCTCGCCCAAGGAGGAGAAGATGGAGGCGTCCTCGTCGTCGTCCTCCTCCTTCTCCTCCTCCTCCTCGTCCTCTCTGCTGCACGAGGCGGGGGAGGGGTTTGCGCAGGGGGAGGAGCCGGAGCCGCGGCCACACATGTCGACCGCCGAGGAACAGGAGGAGGCGGCGGAGCAGCAGCAGCAGGAGGCGCGGAGGGCCGACGGAGGCGAGGAGGGGAAGGAAGACGAGGCGGGCCCAAACCCAGCCGGCAGCGGCTTGGCCCCGCCCCTCTCGGAGGACGGCGCCTTCCCCTCTGCGCTCGGGTTGGTGGGCGAGGGGCCCGACGGCTGCAGTGGCCCCGCCTCCACGTCGCAGACGTTCCCGAACGCCGCCCCCCCACCCGACATGCTGGACATGCTGCACAGGACTGTGGAAGCCACCATCGCCATAGTTACAAAACTGTCTGTCAAAGGCCCGCACCCGTCATGACATCATCGCCTCCCTGCCGCCATGACAACCGCCTCTCACCACAGTCATTTCCTTTAATTTTTACCCTTTTTTTTTTTTTCTTCTTTCGTTTTGAAGATGTGAATTGTGCTCAGAGTGGACGTGTTTCACTTCCTCCTCCTGCTGTTTCTGTGCTGCTGTCGGTTGCCTTCTGCTGATGTTCCTCCAGCTTCGTGCCGTTTCGCTCTCTGAAATTCCCGACGCCACGCACGGCCGACCCCCTCATTCAACGCGTAAAGATGAAAAACAGAAAAAGTCGTACAAGCTACAGCATTTCTTTTTCTTTTTTTTTTTTTCAAAGGGCAAAAAAAAAAAAGTTGTTTTTTTTTCTTTTTGTGTTTTATACTGATTCAAATTTTTTTTTGTTTTAGAAAGTGATTTTATTTGAGGTTTGCTGTAACGGGAAAAGGTTTACAGAACTTTTGTCTCCTATGTAATTTAATTTTATTGCATTTTTATTGTGTATAAAATGGTTATTCTCTGTGCCAGTTTTGTACTTTATAAACGAGGCAAAGGAAAAGTTGCCTTGAGTTTTTCTGTGGTTCAATAATCCAGAAACTAAGTTTACCTGTAAATTAAGAGAACCACAAGAAACTTGATTCTGTAAAGAATCCTCTCTAGTCATTGCCTGAAGGTGTATATGAAAACTATATAAATATATATATAAATATCTTTATATATATATATATGAACATTTAAGAGTGGTGCTTTATTTGACTTTGGTTGAAATAAAGCCCCCCCCCCCCCCCCCCCCCCATGTTGGACCAGCCGGAGCTTTTATTTTATTTACTGAATTTCATTCCATACTCTTGTTTATTTTGGCTTCTTCTGCTGTGTTCTGATTTATTTTAATAGAGAATAAATTAATAAAAAAAGACCTGTTTTAATATGAAGAACTGTTAGCTGTCGTCATGCAAAACGAACCCTGGGAGGATCCGTCAGCAGCCTGGTGAGTGGACGCCAATGGAGTAGTGAGTGCACCACTAAAGCTAAAAAAAATAAATAAATCTACATCAAGCTGTGGCTAAACCAAAGCACTCCAAGGTTTTTTTTTCAAAGCCACAAGGAAACGCCATCAGTGATGGAGAGCATTGATTCACTGTTGGGACACAAGAGGAGGAATCAGGTGGCAGGAAAGTCCGATTAAATCCTAAAATCTTTACTGTGGAACTCAATTTGTTGTTCAACAGTCGAAATAATAATGCAGAAAGCTCGGAAATTCCCAAAGGTTCAGATACTTTTTCTTGCCGCTATATCTTTGCTTTTATTTGATGGAGACCAACAAACAGACGGAATGAATACAGTTACATTTGATATGAATTTAATTAAATCGGTAGAAAGAATTTTTTTTATTTGTGGTCGAGACATCGTGCAGCGAAAATGAGGCTGGTGTCCAAATATGAATTCTGGCAGACAGACCAGCTGTTTTGAAGGATCAGGAAAATATGTTTTTTTGTGATTTTATTTTGCACAAATATTTTTTTTTTTTTATGAAAATGAAAACAAGCATAAATTGTCACATTCAAATGTTTAAAATGGAAGTATGAAATATATAAATATGAAAAGTACTCGATCGCAACACATTCCTGATCTCCTTAATCGGGAGTGAATATTTGAAAATGTCATACAAAATCATTTGGTAAACAGAATTAGGACGGTTTGAAAAAAAGGGTGTGATTTAGGCGCTGCTGTGCTGGAAGTTTTCCTGCTTCGGGTCAGAGAGAGGAGCTGCTTTCATGACTCCTTCTGTCCTGTGAAAACGTCACAGCTTTGTGGTCTGTCCCGTCCCCGGCTCTCTGTCCGTCCCCGGCTCTCTGTCCGTCCCCGGCTCTCCTCTCCTCTGATCGCGTTGGTTCCTGCGGAAACAAATCCTCCCCATCATCAGCACACCACGTTTCCACCACCGCATCTCCGTTCAGCCGTTTTGAGTTCCAGGTCATTTCATATTTTTTTTACCTCTTTGGGAGTTTTGGACAGCCTCAGACTCCTGTTGCTGCAACGGAAAATACTGTAAATACAGTTTTAACAACACGCTGAGAAAAAAATTGCGACGCGCTTTTAGGGTGACTTACCTGTAACCTTCAACACGGGCGTCGTCGTCAAAGTGTTTCTTCAGAGAGTCTCCCTCGTGTTTCTCCCTCCTCTTGAACCTGACGGCAGGAACCGGTTGATTAGAGAGAGTTTCCTGACTGGAGTCACACTGCAGCAGCACCAGTGTATCTCACACACACACACACACACACACACACACACACACACACACACGCAAGCCTAGAGTCACCATTTAATCTCAAAATCATGTTTTTGGACTGCCGACACCGGTCGTAAATAAACTACATGTGTTTCCACTGATTTTGCTTTTTACCTTTTTTTTCCCTTACTGAGCAAGTAAACACCTGTAGAAGACATCCGAGACAAGTTGATCTCACCAGCGTCTGTCCAGGTGGTAATCTAGACATCAGCCAGATGGAGTTGCCAAGTGATGTTGATTTTAATTAAGTACTGACATGAATTAATTAGTACTAAGTAATTAAAGAATTTAGTAATCAATACTATGTGCTAGTATTTAAGTTGAATCGGTATTCTGTTAATACACGTAGTTTTACTCGTCCTTTCAAACAGCATAGCATTAATACACCCCTCTCGTTTTGCCCAGAATGAATGAATTCCTATAGGAAGACGACCTCTGATCCACAGCCTCCCGGGATAATAATAATAATAATAATAATAATCTACAGTGATATGAGAGATCATGAAGACTAATCAGAAAGAAAAGGCTTCACACACTCTCATTCGGACACGAGAACTCAAGAGAAACACAGAAGGAAAACATGAAAACGCCGCAAGTCCGACTCAGACTTGAATCCCTTCGATGTGAGGCAACGCCACGGAAACATGAGGAATATTATTGAATGTTTTTGATATTAGAGCATTTTTGTCCACTAGAGAGCAGCAGTGTTAAACTTGTGTCAGTGTCTTGAACTCCAGAAATAATATAATCACATGGTCGCTCTTTCTGTTCCCCTCATCTTCTAGTTGACAGTTCTACAAACAGACTTAATAAGGAAATTCAACTTTTTGTAAACTGGTTCAATAGATTCTTATCCCACAACATAATAATTCTCACCAGTTTACTGGGACTTTGCAGTTCTGTACGCGGATGTTGAAGAAGGTACTATTGCATCGTGCATATTAAATATGTTTATACTTGTAGTATATAACCAAAGTATATAACCAATCATTTGACAGTTTTTTTTTTTTTTTTTTTAATGTCATGGTTACAGCTGGTTTAATGACTTCTTTTTGGAAACGGATCAAGCTAAACACGACCGACATTTTCAGGATGTACAGTAAGTATGTGTTTCACAGTTGGCCTCCAAACACGCATCCAGACAGTTTAAAGAACGACGTCCTCACCGAATGATCAAGACGACAGTAACGATCAATCCCAGGATGCTCAGGGCCAACAAGACGCCAAGAGCAATGACTGCGGCCTGGTTGGAGGCGGCGATCTCAGGCTCCGTTTCAACTTCGAAGTGAGTGTCGTCCTCAAACAGCTCAGCCAGCTTTTTGTTCACGACGGCCGACCGTTCCTGCAGCTTCCTGATGAGATCAGCACACAAAAAAAGTCCAAGGCCATGAACGTCGGCAACTTGTTGTTGAGTCTGTGTGGCGATATTAAACCAGAACCTTAATAGAATATGTTCTTTATGTTCTTGCGCCAATTTCAACTAGATGCAACTGCATCATGGTTTGTTTTTTTGTTTTTTTTCTAGGATCATACGTTGGTCGGCAGTTTCCAGCAGCAACATCCCAGAAGAAAAGCAGTTTGTTCACTTTTGTGTTTATGTGTCATCAGACCACAAGCAGAATCAGAAATGGGTTTATTGCCAGGTATAGTTAACACAATACGATGAATTTGTTCTTATGAGATTGGTGCAACACAATAGAGCAGTAAACGAGGTAAAAAAAATTTAAAGTACAAGAAGACGGGGAAAAAAATCCCAATGCAAACATAATGAGTTAGATATGTTGCTTGAATCGAATGCATCAGGGCTCCATCTGATTGATCAATGTTTACTTGGAAACTGTGTTTTGCAACAAATCCACCGCTAATGTTGACATCGCAATGACGATGAGTTGCGATCTCATTCTCTTTAAACTGACTTCAAGTCATGGAAGTTGGTACATTTATCGTCTTTCTCAAACAATCAATAGGTGTTGTTGACCGTAGACACTAGCGACTATAGAGTGAGTCTTACTCTGTGACTTCTCCAGCAGGAACGACCTCGTCGTCGTCCTCAGCGAAGAAACTGACCACAGTCTTCACAGCGTCTCTCGTCGTTCGGGGCACAGATTTTCTGTCCATCGCGCCAGAGACATGAACGATGGTCACAGTCCATTCAAGTGCTTCTCCTAAAGAACTGAAGAATGGAAAAAAAAAAAAAAACATCATCAGATCAGCAATAAGGGAGATTAATGTGAAACAATTGTAATCTTAAAAGTAATGTTTTACTCTTCCAGCTTGGAACGCTTTTTCTCCACAGTATTAGCGTGCTGATTCAGAGTGATCGTCACTACATCGCTGCCGCTCCCACTTTCCTCAACTGCCACCTGGGAGCAGAAGAGAGTGATTTTAGGATTTAAAAAAAAAAAAAACCCCAATGCATTCACTCCGGTTCAGTTTTTTTTTTTTTTTTTTTTTTTTTTTTTATGTGAAGAACAAATCAAAATGTAAGAATATCTCCGGCTCCCAAATTAAACAAACAAATCAATATTCAAAATGTCACAAACTTTTAAATCAAGGTGTTTGACAAGTGCATGTGTCTGACATATATCAGTATAATGGACATCTGCGGTTAACTGGTTCATTCCAAATCAACTGAATGAAGAGCTGCCAATGCAAAATAAAAGGGAACTTCTTACTTTTGACAAAATGTGGCTCATGAACTTTTTTTTGTTTCCTTCAAATGTCTGGCCCGTTGGTGATACACAATGAATAAGCCGTCGTATACCTGCTTTGACACTCACTTTCACCCGCGTCGTAGCAAACAGTCCATGAGGATCCGCGGCCTTCACCTCCACCTCCACCTCCGCATCTAGACCTGCTGCTGAGACCACATACAGCAGACCCGAGTTGGGCTCCACGTCAAAGTGGGAAGTGTCCCCTAACACGCTGTACATCAGATTTTCAGTATCTCCAACGTCAGGGTCTGAAGCCTGGAAGAGGTCACATTATAATTAAAAACACATCTTTTCTATACAAGAATGTCGCTGAACTCTACTTGAAGGGATTATTTTCTTTAATCAGACATGACGATAAGGAGTCAGAGTGCCAGCACCACAAGAACAGGATAACATCAACATGTAATAGCTATATAACTATAAAGCCGATCACCGGTAATAATTAGATGTCCTGATTTATATTTAGAAGAAATGTTGATATTACCCAGTGAGTAAAAACTTCACACCCCCATCTGTCACTTTATCTCCGCCGTAGATAAACGGCTCCACTGGTACCGAAGCAGACTTTGATCAAGCCCATATAGTGATAAATTTGTTGACACAGGACTGTGTAGCGCTAATGCTATTTATGTAAAGAACAAACGTCACGGCTGATCTGATGTCAGGAGTACATGTGGAAGCTACTTTGAACAGATGACGTTCTGCTTTTGGTTCAGCCACAGTGTACATTTTGTTTTTTTTCCATTGTCTTGCCACAACAACAACAAAAAAAAATATTTTTCTCTAAAGGTAAAGGAGGAAATGTCACAGGTCGAGGATTTAATTTGTAGTTGGGAGATTGTTAGTCTGAGGGCGACTTGGGTTCTTTGCAGCAGAGAAGTTGAGGGAGACAGAGATGTCTAGTATTCTTTGCGCTCCATATTACTGATTAGCCAAGAGTCAATATCAACACCTAATAAATGCATGCAGGAAACTCAATATTAATATCCACGACGACAGGTGGACTGTTTTTCTCACCCAGACTTTCTTTTCCAGTCTTTTACCCATCAAAGTCGCCTGTACAGCCTTGTCACAATTCCACAGTGAGAAACTAAGTCTACTACTACAAGAAGAGAAGTTTGGATTCCTGTTCAAAACTTTGAGACTTGTCCTGTAAGCTGATGTCAATACAGTATGTGTATATACAATTTTAACAGCACTAGTATATACATTACACATGGGTCTTTATTGCAAATCAGAATTTACTACTAAACATATTTGTCATCCAGTGTGGATAAAAAAAAAAAAAAAAAAGGCTGACGGTGGGGCGGACGTACAGGAATGTTAACCACTAATAATTATTCAAATATGAAAATAAATGTTGTTTCGTGGAAAAAACAACATTACCACTGCCATTGTTCACATTTAAAAGTGTAAATAGATTCAGGTTATAACCTAAAAAGTAGAAAATGTTTCGTGTCTAGTAACTTCTGCCACAGACTGAACGGGAAAGAAGATGGATCCAACAAACGTCTGTTTGTTATTATAACATTTGTTTCCCTGAAGTTATCAATCCAAACACCTTCATTGAACTGGCCCAACCTGATTCCAGCCAACATAGAGCCAAGTCGAGTTTATGATTTTAATAACTCATTCTTTATAGGACATTGGTCAACATAATGACATTACCATGGTGAAATGGTGTCTCTCAGATGTTTGTGACGTGTTTTACTGCTGTTCACTGACTCATTAACCCGCCGTCATGAATGGGGTTGACTGATCGAAGTTCACTGATATCTCTCCTCGCTGTAACGGCTCCAGTCCTCGGAGACGAGATAAACACTGTATAATCCCAACCACGGGAAACCGATAAAAGCTGGGTGTTCTTACCTTGACGTGGATGATGGGGGTTTTATACGGGGCGATGCTGAGCACGGAGGCTTTGTAATTCTCATCGGGAAACTCTGGAGGCTCGTTCACATTCTTCACCTGAATCCTCACCTGAAAGAGAAGAAGATAGCGGACGACACTCAGAACAAACCGGGAAATGAACCGTCCCAGGAACAGAGATTTAAGTGATTCGGTTCCTTCTGCCAAATGTTTTATTCAGTCATTTCATATCAGATCCTAAACAAGACTGTAAAGCTTCTAACATATTAAAACAAATCTGAAAATATCAAGGTCATATCCAAAATAGTTGGCAGTAGGAGCAGTAGCAGTATGACTGCACATTTGATTATTGACTACTGTTTAGTCCTGTAAGTGCTTCACACTTAAAAAACGTCTTTCTGATCACCCAGCTGAAAAAATGATCAAACATGCCAGTGCTTTGTCAACTCATGCCAAACACAAACTACGAAACAAAAGACACGTCACAAATTATGAAAATATAAGGGATTAACAGTTTTGAGCAAATGTATAAAAAAAAAAAGAGAGAACGAGGCTCGGTTTGAAAAGGTTAAAGCTTTGCAATGTTTCTGGGTTGATGGTCCTTTGGAAGAGTCTAATCTAACCTTGAATCGTATCGTTGTGTTGTAACAGAGTCTGTTGAGGCTGTTTTATGAAGATGTGCTTGTTGCTTTTTGTCTTTGGAGGCAGGAAGGGCAAACAGAGAAGATACAACATTGGACCACTGAAGGAGAACAGGACCAGGGACCATCTTGGCTGTCTTTATAGTCTTTTAGATTAGGATTGAAAAGAAGGGGATGGCGGCGGACCTCTTCGCGTAGACGCTCCTCGAAGGTGGCATCCGTTCTCCTAGTTCTGTGTGTGTGTGTGTGTGCGCTCTGACTACGTATGTGCGTGAATGGCGCCATTACCAATTTGACGACACCACAGTGCTAACCTGAACTATAGCCTGCTTCTATCAAAAATGACTCAGTCAGACCAGGCGGCAAATGTTTTTTTTCCCCCAAACGTTACCAGTGCCACTGCCGACGTGGGCGGGCTCCGAGTGTCCACCGCCTCGACGTCCAGGAAGTACCACTCCTGCTCTTCTTTGTCCAGCATCGCTTCGGTCACAATGTCTCCGTTGGCTTTGACAGAGAACACGTCCGCGTGTGTTTTCACTGCGTAGACGACGTCGTAAAGGTCGCTCCCCGACGAGGCCCGGACCCTCCCCACCACCGACCCCTCCGCCTGGTTCTCCGGCTGGCTGAAGTCGTACGAGGAGTTCAAGAAGGCCACGTTCTCCACCAAACTGGCCAGCCTCAGATTCACCACGACGGGAACTTTGAGACATTTAAAACAACACATGAACACGACACGGATGGGGTGTTTCCGTTTCACCCTGTTGGGGGGTTGGATTGATCGAACTGACCTGTGGAGTTTAGAGGAGGCTTCCCGTGGTCTGTGGCCATCGCGGTCAGCTGCAGTGTGGTGTCCTCCGTCAAATAAGAAAGGTCAGAAGCCAGAGTTACCTCACCGGTCTCACTGTTTAAGGCCAGATATGGAGAGCTCCCTGCAGAGAAACTATGGCAGAGAAGAAAAAAAAAACACACTTTCACTCTTACTTCCTCAACCCGGCAAAAAGTTATCCTTTGGTTCATACATTATTTGAATAGTTTTGAACTCCACAAGGTCATTGACTTTTATAGTTTTGTATTGTAAAAATAATACATCGGTGTGAACGGGAAAACCAACATTGTGGACGATTCTTACTGCTCTTTTTTTTTTTTTTTTCCCCAGAGTTACCAGTCGTCGTAATGAACTAGGATATGTGTTTCCCCATATGTCCCCACAGTAAGTTAGATTAGGTAAAACCAGTGAATTACAGGGCATTTAAAGGGATTTCTGGTCTAACATGTCTTCGACTTTGGACTGAGACGCTTCTGGTTTGTTTTGGACACGTTCTATGTGAGGTTTCCAGCAAATTCTGTCAGCAATAATAATAACCCTGGTGTGGTAACCAGGTGCTGCTGGTGTCTTGAGCTGACCTGTAGGCGATGAGCGAGTTGTTCCCCTCGTCTGGGTCGGTGGCCGACAGGGTCAGCAGCAGCTTCCCTTTCTCTGCGTCCTTGAGCAAGATGCTGCTGACGTAGCTGCGGGAAGTAAACTCGGGTCTGTTGTCATTGACATCCAGCAGGCTCACTCTGATTGTTGTGATATTCTGGTGAGCAAAGGGCAGTTTTCATGAGGACTGGGAATAAATAGGTTGTTACTGAGGATCAGTCTAATGATATTTTTAAAGTGTCTTTTGTTTGTTTAGCCTTGGATAAAGCCTGATTTGTCACACAGGAGTAACGTGTACATAATATCTCATGATCGGTATGACCTCTACACAGTATCCATGTCTGATTTCAGGATTTATCTGTTTTGTCATGTCCTTCGGATCCACTGTGAAATGTTTTCACAACGTACCGGCAGTTCAAACTCCATAAGCAGCAGAAAACCATGAAAGTCTAAACTTTGTTATCAACCTAACAAACATATCAAGTCAAGGGAATAAAGGGAAAGTCCATAATTAATGTAATGTGACGTAATGTAATAAAACCTTTATTTAAAAATGTTGTCGCACAATAAAACTAGCAATTGTTTGGTTGCCAGTTTTATCAGGTGGTGTTAACCAATAATATACTGTATTTTATATTTATAAGTGCATAATTTCACCATTAGATATCTTATAAGACTGAAACACATCTTGCAGTTATGCACATTAGGGTTCAGTTTTACGATATACTATATTACACAATATCATATGACATTTCTTATATTTTTACAAATATACAACATGTCCAGTGACATGTGATTTGTTCACGGTTTTCTGAATATCTTTAAAAGAAAACCCCTTTTACACTTTTAATCAAACAACACAAAAACCCATACTGTGTCATTTAATCATTTTAATAAGTGTTTCATTGTAAGCTGCGTGGTCTTACCTCCATCTGTGGGCTGCCTTTGTCTGCAGCTCGAACAAGCAGCTCATAGGTTTGCCTTGTCTCGCGATCCAGCGGGCCAACAGCCAGCAGCATCCCGTCCTGCAACACAAGATAGAATATCATAAACGTATTGCAAGATACAATAAGTAGGAAGTGGCAGTTTCTCTGTCTGTTAGAAGGGTTTTCTCTCCATCCTTTATAATGATCTACCACCGGTCGCATATTCTTGTCATGTGGGTTTCAGGATACTTTGTGCTGCTTCTCAGTGTGAAAACTGTCTTCGTGCGTATCCAATGTGGTCTGACGAACACGTCAACTTTAAATAAAAGTTCACTTTAAGGTTGCATGACTTTCATTTGTATGAAGAAATGTTGTTGCTTAAAGATAAATGAGAAAATATCCCATAACTGTGTCATTTCCTTTGCATATAGACTCATCAGTGTTGATTAGCCAGTGTAGGATACAAGAGCATTTTCTATGTCAAATACGCATTTTAAATAACACGTCTCAACAAAATGACTTTGATTACGATTGTGACATAAAGTGCTATAAAAAGCCTGTTTTAGTCATTAAATGTGTGGTTTTAATTGAAGCAACCAGCTATAAAACACAGTGAAACCACAGTCACTAAGGAAAAACAAAACAAAACAAAACAAAACAAAACTGCAGAGGTTGAAAATATTCCCACATTCAAGTCACCTCTCTGAATCTGAAAATTGGGTGTGGAGACGACAGGGAGAGCGTGACCTCTCCGTTGGCGCCGAGGTCAGCGTCCGTGGCTACGATTGTGAAAACCTCTCCCGGGGTCTCCTCTGAGTAGCCGCCCTCGGGTAGCTGCAGGGGGTCGGGGATGTCGGGGAACTGTGGTGCGTTGTCATTGTAGTCCAGGATGGTGATGTTGAGCTGAGCTGTGGATCTGAGGCCAGCAACCGGTTGATCCACAGCTACAACCTACAGATGAAGGCAAACATATGAAGTGAAGTGAGAGAAAGAAAAATCTCCCAAGAGTTTCAAGAAGCGAATCAGCTGGTGTTAAATTACAATGCTCAGTGCTACATAATGACAAGCGCATATTAATGCCAGAGCACGAGGTAAAAATCTCTGGCTACATGAAGTAACTTGGCTTGTTAGTGTGTAAAGAATTATTGAAGAAAAAAAAAAAAGAACATGGAAATTGAAACTAATTTGGATCCATTTTAGAATATTATTTACCTATTTTAGGGATCAGTGCGATGATACAGTGACTGAATGATGTCTGTCCATCTGTCTATCTATCTGTGTCTGTCTAGTGTAAAAGAATATTCTTTTTTTTTGCCAGTTCTTTGAAGTTTGGTTAATTTTATTAATTCTAAACCCACAAAAGTGTTTAACAAATCAAAAATAGTCTGGATTTCCTTTCCTGGTGGTGCATCAGGTTTTGACTTTGAGTGGATCCATACGGAGGTTTGAATCCAAACTAGACAGAAATAGTTCCTGCCTTAAGAAATAGTCAAAACTATGGAGTGATTGGTAAAGACTTGCTGTGGCCAAACTTGTGGAACAAAAGAAAATAGGAAGGAGCGACCGGAGGACTTCAGCTTGATGTACTTTGTAGAGCTTTTATACAAACAAAGGACGTGTTCAGGGAAAGTAGAAAAAACAACTGTATTATGTCAAATTAAATGTGACAAACTGTATTCTCCATATCCTCAGTCACACTTTCTTGTTGTTTTTGACCTGCCATGTGACTTAAATCAAGAAGTGACTTATATATCAAAATATACCAGCACATTTAATCCGGAAGCACCAAAGTAAAAATATGAAGCAATGAAATGTACTGCACAAAACAGTGACAGGGCATCATTAAGAGTTAAGAGTGTGTGAGAATCTTTTGAGGGACTGGAGAAAAGCTGAGCAACTGTTACCGTGATGAAATAAGAAAAGAAGGGTAATTGTCAGCTCAAAGCACGACAACCAGAGCTGAAGATCACATTTACAAATGTGTTTTTTTAAACTTGATGATGCATTTTAAACACATGTAACTGATCCTCAGGTGTGACTTAATAGTCCAGAAAATACGCAAAGTAAAAAGCAGTGTGAATAGATCTAATAGAAGCAAATTGGACACAATCATGGTCGTACCTCAAAAACATAGCGATCTGTTTTCTCTCTGTCTAAAGTAACATTATTCCTCAGAGACACAACACCCTGTTTGGAAATGTCAAACGTGTCGCTGGTGTGGAGGAAGTAGCCATTGGAAAATCCCCCCTGAAAAACAAGACACATTATTGCAAATATTTCTGTTTTCATATTATATTATGATTTTCAATATTTTACAATGCTGAAAAACATAAATTTGCTACAGGTACACTGAGCCATGGAAGATCATGAACAAATAGAATAAAACTTAGAGAGAAAAAACCCCCATTCAAAACAGATGTAGAAAAACCCCCCAGAAATAAACTGAATTGTTTTGAACAATATGCTGAGTCGATTTAGCTCACCTCGTCCCTGTCGGTGACTTCCAGAGTCAAAATGGACGCACCGCTGGCCAGGTTCTCAGTGACGGACTCATGGTAGCTTTCCTGACTGAACTCAGGTTTGTTGTTGTTCACGTCCTTTACCTTCACTACCACCGAGCTGTTTCCCACCAGGGCAGGAGTCCCCCCATCAGAGGCTTGAACCGTCAGAGAGTAGACCTTCACCTTGCTGTAGTCCAGAGGCTGGCTCAGCTGCAGGGCTCCACTGGAAGAGTTCAGTACAAACGTCGCGAGGCCAGACGACGGGCTTTGTTGGAGAATACTATAAGCGACTAATCCGTTAACACCTTCGTCTGGATCGAGAGCTGACAAGGTGAGCAAGGTTTCCCCAACGGCCTTTGTTTCCAATACTTCGAGCTGATACTCGACTTCGGAGAACTTTGGTGCGTTGTCGTTGACGTCAGATACTCGGATCAGCAGGGTGGCGGTGGCCGACCGAGCTGGACGACCCTGATCTTCAGCCAACACCAGGAAGTTGTATTCAGACTGTGTCTCTCTGTCGAGTCCAACAGCCACACTGACCGTCCCAGACACAGGATGAACAGAAAACCTGCCCTCGCCTCCTCTCAGAGAGTACCTGATGTCCCGGTTGATGCCGCTGTCTTTGTCTGTCGCCGCAACCACAAGGACACTGGAGCCTACGACTGCGTCCTCAGGGACGGCTTTTGTGACAGAATCCGGTGCAAAAACAGGACTGTTGTCATTAATGTCTGTGACCTGAACCTCCACTGTGGCGCTGTCGCTGCTGATGCCGTTAGATATTGTGATTTCCACAGAGTAGCTGTGTGGGCCGTCGTCAAAATCAAGCTTCGTCGCTGTGGTAAATTCACCAGTGGCGGCGATGTTGAACGTATCCGCATGTGTCACGATTTGCAGTCTAACGGGAGTTTCAGTAGCAACTGCAAGGAAATCAACCTGAAATCATAAAGAATATCACAGTCATTCACAAAATACTCCAGTGAGTACCAAGACACAAAGACATTTAATGACAGACTGACAGAGAGTTGTTAAAAAAAACAAAACCATCTCAGTTTAAAAAAATAAATATTAATGATAATAATACAATAGATACCTTCAGGATCACAACTCCTGGATCTTGCTCCTCTTTAACAGTGCCTCGGTACACCTTCTGCAAAAACTGAGGGTTTGAGTTACCGGGAGCAAGAATCATCACCAGCGCTGAGGAGACGAGGGATTTGATGCCCCCTAGAAGAGAGGTGGACACGGACATCGTGACAGATATATTCGTGGAGCAGCTGGCTAACTTGAATTTAACAAAGCAGCTGCAGTCGCCATCATTTTGTGGCGTCGTTTTGGAGATTCCACGCTTGTTCCAAGTGTGTCTCAATGAACCGACAGTCCATATTCAGACCAACGGGACCACTCCACTCAATATCTCTTCATATTTGTTATGTAATGTCACAAAAAAGTTGCCATTATAGGAGCCTTCTATCTAGTCAATCCATGATTTTTCATCAAGAACCTGTCACATTCATTTATTTTTATTTAGATGGAAACAGTAAAATACATACTGATCTTTAGATTCAAATGCTCCTGATATTACAGTGATGAATCCAATTGAATCGTTCTGAGGTAACAGTTTTTATTTCTTTTTAGTTCGGCACACTCCACATTCTACAACAGCTTCGACTGATGACAAAGTGTCAAAGACTATTTCATATGGTATGCTTGAATAGTGTAGAAGTTGTACTTTTTGGTGGGATGCTATTGGTTTCTATATGTTAAATGTATATTTGACTGGTTTTATGATGATAAAACATTGCTAAAAAGTTCTCAGTGATTTCACAAACTGAAATCTGCATTTTGTTTGCCCACACAGAAGGGGAGGCCATCAATATTCTTCAGAGATCATCTTTAAATTTTGATCACATTTTGATTTTTTTAATTGTTGACAGTTTTTTTGTTTTTTTAAGTGCATTCTGTTAAATATATAAACCAGAACATAATCACAGCAGCTTAGAGGATTTCTGATCTCGTGCTGACTTTCAAGTGATCAATAATGCAGGAAAAAAAAAAGTTAAAAAAAGATTATTCATATTTACCATCTCTGGCTGACACATAGAGAGGGAACTCCAAAATCCTATTCTCCTGTAGAGTTATAGTTTTAGCCAGAGAGATCTGTCCATTGCTCGCATTGATTGAGAAATATCCGTTGTCATTTCCGAAGTCAATGGAGTATGTGACCTGTCCATTCACACCCTCATCTGGGTCGTCTGCATGAACCTTTGAATTACATTTAATACAAATCACAGTCTTAAGTCTAAAGATAAACAAAGACCATAGTGGACAATTAATTGATTTCGCTCACTTTAGCTGAATTTCGATCAGTTTAAAAACAGAAATACAGATGAATAGCAGTAAAGCCAGGATGTGTTTCCACCAAATATATTAAATATTTGCATGTGGAGAAAGAGAAATCAATCCTGAGAAACACCTTGAAAAACCTTAAAACACATTTATGTCTTTTGGGCAAGTAGTTCATTTTTTGATCAGTGCCAGTGAGTTGTCAAAAATCAACATTGGAGTTCACCCATATGAAACGTTTGAAGGCCTATCATGCACGCAAGGATGTTTACTAATCCTGTAAACCAATAGATAAAGAAGTGCAGCTTCGCAGGTGGATTCCACTCCATCGACAGCAGCGTCCTGCAGAGTTTTGGCTTGAATCTCAATTAAAACAGATGAACTTGTGACCTCGTCCCTGGTCAGATGGCTAACTCATATGTTTGCTCAACAGAAGGGTGTGTCGAGATAGTTTTGAAAGTGTGAAGAAAATGAGCCGTTGTGTAATCTTAGTATGACAATGTGATTTATAAACAAGATTCGTAAGGACGCATTACTGTGTCCCATGCACATCGTGAAAACAACCACGGCTCATATAAATCTATTTCTTTAGGAATAAAGTGTGTTTTTGAAACATGGGGTTTAAATATATGGAACATGGTAAAAAAACAAAAAAAACAATAACTTTTGGTATAACAATAGGTGAGGCTCAAACTTGGATATCGTGCTGCCCATTTTTCACAGGGTGATGTTATTGTCAAATTAAGTTTCAAATCTACATATATTGACATGATATATCCAATTCAACTGTGTTGCTTTTTGTTTTGATAAAAACTTTACAATAGGGACTCAAATTGAGCGAAAAAGCAACAACGTACTGTCGCATTTGCATGCATATTTGATGTGAAACAGTAAAGACTAGCTACTAACCTGGACCACCAGCATTCCCTCTGTCTGATTTGCAAACACTTTTGCCTCGAAGCGGTTGCTGGTGAATGTGGGACTGTTGTCGTTTTCATCCCGGAGAGTCACGCTAACCTGCACTGTTGTAGCAGGGTTGGGCGGGTCTCTTGCTTCGATCTTCAAATTCAACAAAGTACCACGTTAGACAGAAGTCGATCTTGAAATATCACAGTGTCCTCCAGTAATAAAATAGAGGCTTTTTAAGTAACAATCAGCTTTAATCATCACATATTATTCATTCAGCTCAAGTGGTGCGTTCAAGCACCCTTCAAGACCATAAAATAACCCGAACCCGAGGATCTACCGTCAACTGCTCCAATACGATTCCTCACCTCAAAAATAACTTTGAAGTCACGCTCATTATAAAAACACACACTTGTTCTCAATCAAACTCAAATGCATTGAGATGCCGGTCCTACTGCCAGAAAAAGACGGCGAAAAACCAAGCATGCATAAACCTGCTGCTTCAAATGATCCTTGACACATTTATTTAAAAAACAAATGTTGTTGAGTGCTTTTAGGAAATTCCCATTAATTGTTTTAGGATATAAATCAATATAATCTTTCTTTGATTCTGTTTCAACCTGTGTTTAATCGAATCTGTAGTTTTACCTGAAATGTGAGTCTTTCTATGGTCTCTCTGTCCAGAGCAGTGGAGTTTTTCACTTTCACTGTACCGTCAGGCGTGACGTGGAAAGGTGCAGATTCTGGAAGGATATGCAGAGTTCCCACAAACCCTTCCTGGAAAAAAAAAAAAAAGCACCAGGGAAGGTGAGAAAGCTAATCCGAGAGCATAAAAGATTTGAAACACGTGAGCTGTAAGAGTGAGTTTATTGGAGAAACCTGCCTGATCCAGATCAGTGACATGAGCTGTGAACAGAATGGTGTCGACGAGAGAATTTTCTGGAAGTGTTACAGAGTAGTCGGGCCGGTCAAACTCCGGACTGTTGTCATTCACATCTTCAACTGTGACGAGCACCACGGCGTCAGCTGTTTTGTAACTGTCGTCGCTTTGGGCTGCCTGGAATGAGTGAGAACAGGACATTATGAAAGGAAAACAGTGAGGAAGAATTTTGAATGGTGTTTGTTTTTTTTGTTTTTTTTCTGTTTAGTTTGCCGTTGAAGAATTATCAACACAAACTAGTGAGAAGAAGCCAGCCTCCATATTCCGATGTCAGGATGACACACGTTACCTTGATGCTGACAGAGATCACGTTGCTGGTCATCTCCTCTCGGTCAATGGCAGTCCGCACTGACAGAACTCCAATGTTTGCGTTAATATTAAAGTTTCCTTCATACCTCTCAGGGGACACTAAACAAACAAGGATCACAGTGATATTTAAAAGTTGTTGTTTTTTTTCATCTTCCTGTACTCAAATGCTTGAGTTAAACTGTGAACCTTTTCAGAGTAAGTGGGAATGTACCGGCAGCGATGCTATAGGTCACAGTCATGTTGATGCCAGTGTCTCCATCCTGGGCCTTTATAGCGTCTGGATGAGTTATTATCGAAGGCCGGACCTGAAATAGATGACACGGAAAGTGTGATCAAATTTGAAAGCAAATCTAACCTCAAAATAAAAGTGAACAGCGCTGTAGTCTGCAAGCTTTGTGTTCCTAAAATGTCAGCTGTCGGGTTGTCTTCCGGTATTTAAGGTGGGAGACTCACCTCATTTTCTTGGATAACAGCTTGATACGGACTGTGGCTGAAATAAGGATTCAGATTATCAAAGTCTTCAACGTAGATCACCACAGAAGCAGTGTCATTCAGTCCACCAACATCCTGCGGACAAACCAACCATGTCAAACACTTCCCAAGCACAGACTAGAAAGCTCAATTTTTTTTTTTAAAGGTGTCATGGGGTGTGTACTCACCCGGGCAGTCACAACAAAGCTGTACTCTTTCAATAAGTTGTAGTTCAAACGTTTCTTCAGAACGAATATTCCACTGGTAAACGTAAAGTCTGCTGGAGTTGGTTCCTTAGGAAAGACAGCAGTTATTATATTTCTCTACAAAATATTGTTGATCATCTTTCTTTTTCTATAAGTTCAAAGTGGAAGTTGTTTACTCTTCATTTTATCTTCTTTCTTTTTTTTCAATCTCCATCATAACTCAATTAGAGAGAAATTCAGTTTTAGAATCTGCTTACAATGACAGATGTTTGTGATCACTGACCTCATAATTGATTAAATTAAAGAAAATGTCAAACTGCTTTTACACACATGTGAAAGTCCATCTACGAACTGGATGATTTAGCCAGATCACGCTCATTATTGTGGAGTGCTTTCCAAATTGTGATAAAAACGGTGGGAGGAGTTTTTGCTTATAGCACAATTCACAATATCTGAAAACAGTAGTGTTGTTTTTATGACAACTTGTATTTGCTGACTTAAAAAAAAAAAACTATGGACAATATTGGGTCCAATTCTGCTCAAAGTACTCATACTCAGGAAACGCTCCTAGATATAACTCGGCAAACGTTATATTGTGACGCTTCCTTGTTCAGGGAACGGAACAAATAATGAGGTCAACGTCTACCACATAAAACAAACGGTTATAAATTAACTTGGTGCTTGTTGGCATGAAATGAAACAATCGCTGGAGCTTTTCCACAAAATGAAACTTACGATTGAATATGTCACTCGGTTGTTTGTGGGGCTGCTGTCTTTATCCACGGCTTCCACTTTGAGGACTTCTGAGTTCACACTGTGTGCCTGGGAGAGAAAGGGAATAGCATTCACGAATGAACAAAAATACTTATATGGCCAGTTCAAAAAGAAATAGGTGGAAAATGTATCATTAGAGTGGTGGATTAACTTTTTCTCTTTTTGGGACGATTGTTAAACAGGTTTTTCACGAGAAAATCCACAGCCCATGTTTCAGTTAGCCTGACCGCACACAGTTGAGTAATAAAACCAGAGACAAGTTCCAACTGTCATAGTAGCTTTTGATCAGCTGAGTGAAATAACAACTTGATTTTCACTTTGATTTTCACTTTGGGGCAAGCTCTAACAGTGTGACTCTTCTGTGTGACTTTAATCATTTGTTTTCTCAGGATAGTTTTAGTTTAAACAAATCAATTGACCTGTTCTCACCTTCGCCTTTAGAAAGTAAAAATATTCATGGCACGTTGCTGTGGCTCAAAATGCAATATTAGTTTCTTTCACATCAACAGAAATATATGATTTATAACACATTTGTCAAACTCAAAGCCCACCAGTCAAATCCAGCACCCCATTGCATTTTTTTATGGACATCAGGAAATTAAAATGCACATTGAATTTGCTGAGAAGTGACATTAAACTTAATTTATCCAAATACACGTTGATATTGTGACCATCAAAATGAAAATGAAAAGCAAAAACATGTTTATGCCAAAATTTCATCTGAGCGACTTCTGCTAAATTATGCCCCCAAATAAAACATCCTCCTAAAATTAAAAGACAGACAACAATCACAAAAGTAGTTCGCTTATATGGTATATTTCTTTTTTCTGATCTTTGACAGTGATGTGGCTCATAATCAAGAGCTTTTGTTTAAGTCATTCACATTTTAATAACAGAGAAATGTACTTTACACAAAGGATTAATGAAGTCATATGCAGAGACAGAACATTTTTACAAGTGTTATTTGATGTCATGTTATATACATGTACAAGTACAATGGTGATGTGACCCATGATGAAAATGAGTTTTAGAAGATCTAAAGTCCCTCCTTATGAAAGGAAACAGTGACTTACTTCAGAGATCGTTGTGTTGTACGCACTCTGTTTAAATACTGGTCTGTTGTCATTGAGGTCATTGAGTTTCAGCATCCGAGTATTGTTATACTGTGAAGGTACAAACATCACCGTAAACCTTTAGCTTTGCATAAATCCTGAAATGATGTAAAAAAAAAAGCCTGGGATTTCACTCACCTTGATATCACCATCACACATGACAGAGTAATACAAGGTGCTGTCTCTCTGTAAGATACAATGAACTTTAGATCAGAGGGAAGCAGCCAAAACCTCAAAGAAAAAAAAAGGCAAATGTCGAGGCAATATAAAGCATGAAATGAAAATCTTATGTTTACTGCTGATGGCACAATGGACAAACTGACACTAACCAATGAGTCTGCATCCAGCGGCTTCTTGGTGCGAACAGTCGCACTCTCTTCCCCGAGAGTGAAGCTCAGCTCGAGGAACTCCAGGTGGGTCGGGAATATGTAGGGCACCAGCTTCACGTTGTTTCCTGATACGATGCCATTGAACAGCTCCACATCTCCTGCAAGTACCATGTGTGGAAGTTGTGAAAAATTCAGACACTTGCTGATTGTTGCTACAAATGTGCCCCGTTGCTTCTCCATCCATCCATCCATCCATCTCAGGTAACTATGGACAAGGGCAGGTACACCTGGACAGGTGGGGACAGGTGGGGACAGGGTACAACCTGGACAGGTGGGGACATACAAACTGGACAGGTCGCCAGTCCATCATAGATTTATTCTTCATTATGAGACTTTTAAATCATGTGAAATAGGAAGGATGCAACGTAAGTACAGGTTAATGGATGTAGCGAGCGTCAGATAATCATTTTTGGCATTAAAATGATTTGAAAGCAATGTCATTATAACTTTACCTGAATATCCTTCATCCACAGGGCCAAGAGTCACATCTGCTGATACACTCGTACAATTTATTTTGGAAGTACCTTCAGAACCAGAAAAAAACACCATCAGATTAGACAACCTAAAAGCATTCAAGCACATTATCTTACAGCAGCGGTCCCCAAACTATGACCCGCCTCCACATTTGGCCTTGCCCCTGAACAATACCAGACACACATTTAGATTTTTTTTTTCATATACAGTAAGGGCTCGACATTTCGGCTTGCCCGAACGTCTTGGGCTAGTAAAAGCTTTGCTCGGCCAAGTGAATCATCTACCCAGTTTGCCCGAATGGGCTAGTGTTTGTTTTTTTGTTTTTGTTTTTTTTGGGGGGGGGCGTTATTTTGACGTTCTTTCGGCAAAAGTCACTTGGTATCGCCAACAATTCATGCTAACGCGGGGCGCCGCCATTTCTCGCACCGAGAGTGTGATCACATGATTCTCGCGTGAGCGCCGATGGCAGCATGAGAAAGAAGTCTGACGCCGATAGCGGCCGCTATTTTCTTCCCGATTCGCGATCCCCATTCAAGGTCAGTGACGCTGCATCCTACCTGGAACACATGCATTTTGATTGGATTACGTCGCGTAATTCCCCGGGATTCCCTCGGGGAAACTCCTCGTCGTCCGCCATTTTCAATTTTTAACTTCCGTAAACATCCAGATCGTCACCCGAACGTATTAAAAACCAACTCGAATTCAACACATGAAAACAACTTCGACCAAAACAACATATCTTATGATTATTTTGACTTTCTAATCCCTAAGTTTCATAACTTTTTATGGTTCAGAAAAAAGTTGAGTGAGCAGGAAGAGGAAGAGGAACAGGGACAGGATTTCATCTGTTTTTGACCAACATAATAGAGAAAAGACTTTTTTTCTGTGGAAAAACTCAGAGATGGTTATTTGGTTATTGTTTATTTCATAAATAGTGTTATTATTTATTTCATGACTTTTTTTTCTGTGAAGAACCCAGAAAGGCTTATTTGGTTATGCGTGGCTTTCTGGAAAACAATACATTTTTACATTTAGGCACTTCTGCGATCGTCACACTTTCTCTGTTACAGTCTGACCCCGGCCCCCATCAGAGAAGGGAAAAGTCATGTGTCCCCCACAAGAAAAAGTTTTGGGACCCCTGTCTTACAGCACAGACCATTCATTAAGGTATGTAATTTCTGCTTTCACAATTGTAAAGTATTTATTTATGATCAACAGATGGACCTCTGGAATTGAAAAAGTCACACTAAAATGTGAATGACAGTAAAATCTTTTAAACAAACTGTCTAATTGACTTAATGTAATTTGATTCATTCTGGTGAGATGTATGTGGGACATTTTTGTGAAATACATGACCCAAAAACATTATGGATCTGACAACAATGTCCAGATTGTGCAAATATTGATTGTGTATCCACTTCTTTCACATTCCAATTATCGATCCAGATCTCTGGAATACCTGCTTCCTGCATTCAAGTTTGGGTTTGTAACAGTCAGAGTTTTTCCAGCGAAAAACAGAAAGAAAGTAATTTGAACAAGTTGCCAGTGAATTGCCAGGTAAATACAGATATGGACAATCACACACACAGTATGGGGAAATAATATTTACCAAAAAACAAACAAACAAGTTGAAACTGAGGAAAAACAACACACATCCACAAACTCAGAAAGGATTTGACATGGATCTTCTTGCTGTGCCCACTATACCACTGTACCACCTTCAAAATAATTCGATTAAAACTAGTTATTGCTTTTAAGTCCAAAATGGAAACGCTCGCATTGATTCACATGTAAAGCAATGCCTGATTAATATGACCACAAATTCTAAACACTAAAGTCTGGACAAAGGATGAGGATGGACGAAAGTGTGGGAGGGGGCACCATGTAAAATCTTCCTGAGAGCTCCACATTTGGTTAAGCCAGTTCTGGTTTCACAAATATCTAGCAACACATATGGGATGAAAACAAAGATCTCTGCTTTGTCATAATGGATATGTTATTTTACACACTCCCAACAAATGCAATACAGATATTATGAACAATATTTCAAACAAGTAGGTTTGAAGTACAAAGTAAAAAAAAAAAAAAACAGTAAATGTGGTATGAACCATGAAAACCTGATTCGTTATGTGTCGTCATTGCAATTTCCATTCCAAAAATGCCAGGGTAAACCGTGAACAGAAACGGGAAAGAGTGTGAGGAAAATCTATGTTTTCAGAACCGGACTTACCGATTGGACTTGCAGAAATGACATACACACAGGCGGCGACACCCAGGAGCAGGAAAGTGGACGCAGGTCCACCAGTGTTCATATTGGCTCGGTTGTGTCTCCTGGACACTGTGACGATCACCTGAATCACAGCAGCTGAAAACCACCTGCACTTTACTCTGCCCACCTGCGGAGCAATCA
The DNA here is from genome assembly GCF_963422515.1 of Blennius ocellaris. NCBI lineage: Eukaryota > Metazoa > Chordata > Actinopteri > Blenniiformes > Blenniidae > Blennius > Blennius ocellaris. The sequence continues at coordinate 20,863,871 of NC_137652.1, forward strand.
TGTTTTTATGACCGGCTGTAAAGTGTTTGACCGATATTGCATGGGTTTTATTTCGCCGTGAATCTATTAATCTCTATCCAAAGGGAGTGTTTGTCCCATGATAAAGGTACTGCCTCAGTTTACGTGAATTTTGACCCTCTTCCCACTTTCATGTGACTTTTCTTTTATTGTGTATTTCTTTAGTGGGTTATCATATCTATGTGGAGCATTATAAAAAAAAAAAAAAAGTGTTTCTGTTTTGTTGATAAGAGATCTTTCCAGTCAACCACAAAACAATACCTAGTCATGAGGAAGTGCAGTTCATGAAACAGATCGAGGACAGGCCCAGTCCAAAAAGATTCAGTTCACATTAAACAATACGACAAAGAAACCTGGGGGAGCATTTGAGTGCTGGAATAATCGACATAACACCTTTAATTTTCACATTGTGTCCAACAGCCTCAATGAGATCAATCAAATGTTAGATGTAGAGGTGAGTCCACCTGCGATTGGCTGAGAGCAAAAAGAGGTGGGTTTTTTTCCAGGATACTATTTATCAGTTATCGGATATCTTTAGTTCCTGGTTCCAATAAGCCGCAAAAACACAAGGGCAGGAGAATAAAGTTACCCTGCAACATCAGTAGAAACAGTAATAGATAATGACAAAGAAAACGTTATTTAATTTTTGACGCAATCTGTGCCAGTTTTTTCAGCTTCACTGCCCCTCCAACCAACCAAAACAATCCACCCGGCATCTAAAATGCATGACTGGAGTTACCTTGTCATTCAGTTTATACACGTAGTCATCTTGCCTCATTCTTTAGACTCATGATGTTGCTGGACTGAGACCAGACCAACTGCTTATTGGGGAAGTATTTTCTCAGAACGTTTGATTTCAATCTGCAAGTCAGAAAAATAGAAAAAGCCAGTTTTATCTGCCTTTAACGCAACACATGCTGACCTGAGTGAGACATACTTGGACAGAGTGTTATGCACTTTGATATAGTATAAAAGTATGATAAATGAATTAAACCGCTGTGACGCTCTAAAATGCTTTTGAGACATGATTCCATATAAAACACAATAGTCATAACAACAATCTCACTGACACAAAGGAGCAATTCTGAGCATTGTTATACAATTGGGAGATAATTCTTACAAACGGTAAGGTTTTATCAGATTTAACTTTAGATTCCCCCCCCCCCCCCCCCCCCCCCCTTTTTGAATTCAGTTACATGAATAGCAGGTGGCTGCAGTTACTAACTATCCCATTCATTCTGTGTGGAGCTTTGCCACAAGGATTTCCTCCAGGGATTAATGAAGTGTTTCTGATTCTGAAACTAGCTGAGCAGTGCCACAGGCTAATCTCCTCCATGCTACACCATAATGATGAAGAAGTTCATGCAAAAGGAGACTCAACCAAGTATTGAGCGCAGAGCAATCAGCATATTTTTTCCAAAGAAATTATTTTATGTAATGATTTAATTTTCTGAGATAGTGATTTTTGTTTGGTTTTCATTATCTGTGGGACACAGTCATCCAAATTTCAAGAGATAAAGGCTTGAAATATCCATTGTATGTGTAATGAATCTATACACAATTCGGTTTTCACTTTCTGAATTGAGTGACAAAAAAATATCTAACTTTTTCATGATATTCACATTTTTGGAGATGTACCTGTAGAAACACGGCACACACAAGCACTCGGTAAGTGTCCATTGTTGTTGTTGTTCGTTGCTCTGGCGCATTTGTAGTTGGTGCATTCAGTGTGGCCGCAACAGTTTGGCTGCACGTGGTCGACCACAGAGGGGTCCACGCAGACCATCGCCCACGGCGGTGAATGACGACATCACGTGGGCCAACGTGTACGCTGCAGACCCTGAACCCTTCACTTATAGTCCACCGAGTTCGGCTCGAGCACCCCACATGACCTAAAGATGGATGCAGCAGCTGAGTGTGTTGTAATTTTCTCACTTTATATTAATGTGGAACACTAAAAAAAACAAACAACAAAAACAAAACAAAAAAACCCCCAGGTCATCATGCTTGTTTGACTTCCTGAATTGAATTGCAAAATGTTTGTCTTCCTCTTGGTTTCTGAAGAATATGTTCATATAAGGACATATGTTGGGGTTTGGAAACAGTATATATTGCTTGACAGTCCTTTAGTGTCTACTGTTGACCTGCACAGCATCAGTGACAGCATCCAGCAGACTAATTTACTGAACAAAGCAGGTAAAAGTTGGTATTTTTCCCAACCTAGTGAGAATTATTTGTTAAAAATGCTCCTTATTATGTACAAGAAATCTTGTTGTTTTTTTTATCTCAGTTTATTCACCAAGATATATATCTCTGATTGAAGAGAAAACTGCATTCATCTTTTGTGTGTGTTTTTTTTTTTTAATATGAATGCAAATTTAACTATTCTTGTAATTTGTTTGTATTTGTGTTTTTTCCTTTCAGATCCTGCCAACAGCAGCATGGTAAGACGAGCACACACATCCTCACACGCCTACCAAACTTTCACATAACTATAGAAGATAATGTAATTATTGAATAATCCAATTTTCTATTAAAAGTCCTATGTTTTTAATGAGGATAATTTTTATTTTACATATTTTGAGTGGGCATATATTCGAGTAAAGAAAATAAAGTTTAGTTGTTTTTGTTTCAAAATCACACAAACATGTTATGTTGAGAAGAATGGGTTATAAAGAACCTCACCAAGAAACAGTTTCTCCTTGTTGGTAGATTTTCTCTGTGTTTTGTTGTTGATTCCTCTGTCGCGTTCGTTTCACCGAGATGGAAGACAAATAACTTCTCATGGTTGACTATTTATTGGAATTTGGTCAAGTTTTATAGGCGTCATAAAACAAGATGTTCCAGCAGGGTTGGTGAAATTGATGAAGAGGGGGCTGTCATCCATCTCTGTGTGTGTGTGTGTGTGTGTGTGTGTTCCTTCCAAATTAATATATAATTTTTTCTGATCCCTTTTTTGTTGTCTTATCAGTGAAGCAGTTCACTTTGAGCAATGCTTTTGTCGTGTGGGCACGAGTGATAACTAATTCATAGTAATTACAATAAATATATTTGTCAAATTGTTTTAATAGCTGGTTTGATTTTGTACTCAGATGACTGGACTCTCATGGATGTTACTCACCACAGCCTTGCTGTTGCTTGCTGGAGACTCACACTCTGCTGTGGACCAGAACGTCCTGGCAACCATCATACATGAGATCTTTACTGAGTAAGTTCAATTCTTAAAGTGTGCATAGAATGACACTTCATTTCACCAATGCCATAATGAGCATTCACAAAGAGCAATTTAAAACATCAGCTTATAAAGGAGTAAATGCCTTTTTACAAACATGGTCAGGCATCTGATTATTTGGGTTCACTTTTATTCTGTAAACAAAGAACATTTTAAACAGGACATTTTTTTTGCGCAGAATCAGAATCAAATGATCCACAAAAATTAAACAAATATTCTAAATGTCATAATTGTTTGGAACGTTGTTTTTTGCAGCTACAATCCAAGACGCATGTTCAGCATGGCAGTGAGCATCCAACGGACAAACAACAATTATGATGTCAAAGGCGTTCTGAGCAAAGATAATGGAGAAGATGTGAAAAACACAATCAGAAGTGGTGGTGTGTACTCAAAAGGCAGGATTGTTGCGGCAACGTTTCTGAAGAAGAAAGGTAAAACTGGAGATGACGTCCACGCAGAGTATCGTGTTCTAAACGAATTTGACTCCCTGTTGAGTGTCCAAAAAAATTCCCAGGATGATGTGTTGATTTTCTATGTTCTTGGATCCCCATGTTTCCACAAATGTACAAATCCAAAGGACAATAATAACGTCCTTCAATATTTACAAAAAATCAAGAGCTGGACAAATTATGCTTTTGTGTTTACTCACATATCCAAATCCAAGAATAAAAACCTCGAGACTTCCGAGGAGGACCGCAAGACAGCAATTGAAAACCTTGCGAATATAGGTGGTCTTGGCCTTAAAAATATTTACCGATGTGGAGAGACAAACAATGTCATGGAGTGCCGCAGCTGTTCTCAAAATAATCAAGCTGCAAAGTATTGTATTTCGGATGAGACTGACAACATCCAAGAACAGCCAAGCAGTAGTGGAGGAAGGGACAATTCACCCTCACAGTCGATCAAAGGAGGGAACAATTCACCCTCACAGTCAGTCAGAGGGAGAGACAATTCACCCTCACAGTCAGTCAGAGGGAGAGACAATTCACCCTCACAGTCAGTCAGAGGGAGAGACAATTCACCCTCACAAAGGGAGTCTTTGATCAACAGGAACAGCCCTGATGTTAACACAGGCAGTCGTCAAGGTGATTCTCTGACTGGGAGACTCTGTAGATGCCTTTCCCGTGTCAACTGCTGCGGCAGGCAACAGTCACCTGACAAGTAATGAAAAACAACTTCTGCCACAAAACTGCAAAATGTATTCTTATATTTCATCTTTTTCTTGAACTTTCCGTAAGATTTTGTAGTTCTTTCTTTGGCAGTGGCAATGAATTCTATTGTGATTGGGATTATTACGCAACTTCTCACTGTCAGTGTCTCCAAAGACACAAGCTGTGTATCTCTTTAAAGCCTTTTTAAAGTTTTATTATTTCTGATTAAAGCTTGGCTCAGCAAATCATTCTGACTGTTTCACGTTGTATTTTATGTCTCATATTGTCACAGTTTGAATGCTAAATTTCAGTAATAATATGAAACATTATATGTTTTGTCTTGTCATGGATTACTATATTTTATAATAGAATTTCCAGGTGTGGTAAAGACAAATGCTTTAGCTTTAAAGCTAGATTCAGATGCAAATTTAAACATGACCTGGTGTAACACTGAAGCCAACAGACAATACATGTTTTTACTACATGATAAGTCATAGTGAATGTTCGGAGCCCCTCTGGTGACATTGGTGAAAAAAATGTTATTGCTTATTATTGCTTAATAACGCGTGGCCACGCGTTATTAAGGCGTGGGAACGAGATAAATAAGTCGTGGCCACGCGTTATTAAGGCGTGGGAACGAGATAAATAAGTCGTGGCCACGCGTTATTAAGGCGTGGGAACGAGATAAATAAGTCGTGGCCACGCGTTATTAAGGTGTGGGAACGAGATAAATAAGTCGTGGCCACGCGTTATTAAGGCGTGAGATATATAAGACGTGACCTTTAACTCATCATCATTGTTCCTTTAGCACCAGAGGGGCTCCGTAGCATACTGTTTGCGTGTGAGCCTATGCTTTTTGAGCAGCCGGATTAAGTGTCTCTTGCAAAGAATAGCACCATGCCTAACTGCAAGCGCCTGAAGAATATCATTGTAATTCATTCCCAGATTGAAATAAAACGAAATGTATTCAAACTCATCCATGTTTGCAAGCAGCTAAAGGAACAATGATGATGAGTTAAAGGTCGCCGTCTCCACCGCACAGAAAGTACCAGCCTAGACAGGTTTAAACCGCTCCGGCTCGCGTCTCACGACATGTAAAGCAGTCTAAACCGCTCTCGACCGCTCCAAAGGCGACCGCTTTTCCGCTACCCATCCGTTGGGGTGCCGGGGACCATGGAACGGGTCTGAGCTTGAGCTGCTGTCTGCTGATTGGTCAGTGATTTACTACACGCCCTCAATATTTTTATGTGCTGGCTGGATGAAGCCTCTGCTGTCAGTGTGGTCAGCTGTGCTCTGGTTGTTTTTATTTTCATTTTCTTTTCTTTGCTGCTCAACTTTAGTGTTTGTTGTGAAAGAGCGGACTTGAGGCAGGGGGAGACCGGGGGGAGGGACTTTGCATCGCGTTGGAGTTTTCTGTTTGCAGCATAGCGCTCGCCGTGGCGCTGATGTGCGTCCGTGACACCGGAGTCTGGAGCTTTCGTCTCCGGCGCTGACCGCTCCGCTTTCCAGAGGCGGTCAGCGTTCTGTTCAGCCGCGGTCAGTGGCGCTTTATCGCGGGGACGGACCGCGGAAGCGATGAAAAGTAGCTCGGAGCTCGGAGCTCGGCGCCTCCGTGTTCCGTCGCTGCGCCGTGCGGCGCGGCACTGCGCTGCGGCGCCGGAGTGGAAAACCTCCTGGGTTTTGAGCAGAAAGCTCAGACTCCCGTGTCTGTGCCTCAACTAACCGGGGGGAACGCTCCGGCCACTTGCCCCACACCCGAGCGCTCGAGTGCAAGGCAAGTCGCTGGCCAAGCGGCCGAGCGACTCGCTCTCTTAAAACAAACACGGAAGTTGCGCTGCAGCTCTCCACTGCAAAAAATGACTGCTGCAAAAAATAACTTTTTTTTTTTTCCGCTGCAAAAAATAACAGTGCAAAGTGGAGAATTTAAACAACAACAGAGGATTCATAACATCTACATCTGACGACGTTCTTTTCTGTTATAATGTCACATTTCTGCGGAGCTCATAAGCCCCGCCCACTTTTCATGCTCCTCTCTGCTGTGGAGACAAGACCCAAAATTTCGGTCGGGGTTGTGCTTCCGAACTACTCCAAACCGCTCCGCTCCGCCCCGGCACTTGTGTGCGGTGGAGACGGGGCTGACGCCTTAATAACGCGTGGCCACGACTTATTTATCTCGTTCCCACGCCTTAATATTAGGCGATAATATTTTTTTCACCAATGTCACCAGAGGGGCTCCTTACGAATGAACATATGAATTAAAAAAAAAAAAAAAACTGTGTCCAATCACATTGTGTGTTCAATCCATGAGGTTTGCTTAGGTATCACCAACCTCTTTTCTCAGAGGGTATATGTGAATGCAGGGAGGAGGAGGAGGAGGAGGAGGAGGAGGAGGAGGAGGAGGCGGGTCCACTCAGAAACAAAACAAAACAAACAACACACAGGAGAATGAAACGACGTCTGGAAAAGACGCCCGTGTGTCGTCGTCCTTGTCGACTGACACCTCTGACACTGAGACGAAAACGAAACTCTCTGGTAACTGATGCCTTTCTCGACCACGGCAAGTCAAATATTTTCAGTTTTTTACAAAGGAAATAGTTAAAGTGTTTTTATGTGATTGTATATGTATTAATGTATCTTCATATTTACTTATGTATATCTAAGGGAAGGAAGAAAATCATTGCCTTTTATAATCAAACTTTTTTTAGTGTGTACATTTTAACTGGGAAACATGTTGGATATAAGTTGATATAAGTGGAAAGGGCTGAATATATATTTTATTTCCTTTAACCATTTGAGTGAAATTCTAGAACAAATAAAAATGATGGCATGCAATTTAATGTAAAAAATATAATTTACTTTTGACATAATTTAATAAAAACTTTTGATAGTAGAAAAATAAGAATCAGAAGATGTTACCACTGTTTTCTACCTTTAAAAAAATATATATATAATACAATATTTAAGGTAATACATTTTTCAGAAATGAATATATATTTGAACTGCTATTCATGGGGCTCTGGAATGAAAGACAAATTCAGAGCACTTTGCTGAGTGGAACTGTGTTCAGACCTGATTCCCTTGAATGCAGTCTTGTGTGGATGGGATTGATTCCACCTGCAGGGAAAAGTAAAACCTTTCACTTCATTTGAAGTGAACATTTTCAACATAATGCCAGATGGCAAAATTGTATTTTTCAGAAGCACTTTACAGGAGCAAATGTTACCACCCTCATCATCTAACGTTTTCACACACAAACCAATGTAGATGTTTTTATTTGTTGCACTGCTCAATTACAAAGAAGGACCTACTGTTAAGAAATGTTTCACTGAATGTTCCTAATGTGAAAATAAATGCAGATTTAGCACAGCTTGTCAATCTTAGTACATACTTTGAAAATGTCATGTAACGTTTTTATTATTACCGATGTAAATCTTAGTTTAAATTATGTTTTTTGTTCAAACTTGTCAGATGGCAGGCTTCGGCTGGAGAGCTACTGTGGTTTTTTTGTTGCTGTCTGTTGGAACCGGTATGGCCACATTGAACCAGAACCAACTTGCAGAAATTGTGTCAAACATTCTGAACAGGTGAGTCGTTTCCTGGAATATCAGGGGAAAACCTCACTAGTATCAGACTCGCAGAAGACACAGTTGTTGCAAACATTTAACATCTGTTTGATATTCAATTGTATTCAAGTAAAAGCAGAAGTCATTAAAACTCAAATGACCTTCCTGGGTTAGTTCCTTAATTCAAAAGGAGAAAATACATTTTAAGAAGAGATCATTTCGTGCATCAACTAAAATGACATTGCACATTACATTACGGACATTGATCAATTGTATAAGCACACTATGGCATCATGCAATATATCACAATGAATGATGATGCATTGATCGTATGTTTTGAGTGATTGCAATATTTTTGTCAAATGACTCAATGTGAGTTTTTTTTCCCTTTGTTTTAAATTCTCTGAGCTTTTCTATGCACCATTGAACGGGACACTAACAGTTGTTTGTCTGTCAGGTACACACCGAGCTACACGCTCCCCGACGGTTCAAGGTCAGTTACTATTATCGACAACTTTACATGTATTCTACACCTCAGAACAATATGTAGAAGGTGGCTGGAGGTTCAGAAACATTTGAAGCCAAAGTCAACATGTTCTGAAAGATGACCATAGATGTTTTAATTTTCTTTTGCATTCTTGACTTGACCATGTTTACCGCTTAATAAAATAAAGTCATTGTGTTAAGGATGGTAGGTGGTATGGATGGATTATACGCATTGTGTGATCAAGGCCCTGGAGTCCAACTTCAAGTATTTTAGTTGCCTAAAATGAACAAGACTGACCTTTTGAAAACAGAATAAACATGTATATATTTGTTACTCGTATCAGGTGGAGGTGTATTCACACAGTAATGACCAAATGTCTCATGTTTTAATACTGTTTTTAGTAATAATCAATACGAGATGTGTGACAGCACATTTCCTTTTAGTAAAGCGGTTAAATTTGAATGGATGGTTGGCTATTTTCACTGGCCTTATCACATTGTATTAAGTGATACTTGTTTAATTGTTGTATTGGGAAGAGACTTGAACATCAAAATATACAGTTGTTACAACCCGGCTCAGCTAAGAGGAAGATGTAGACATAGGAAGTAACAATAACCAGGTATGGTTTGGTTAAGTGAGGGTTTCATTGGTAGTTCCCGGCTGTACAATAATCAAACAGAACACCAAATACACAATAGTACAACAAAGGAGGGCCAAACGGCTTACGCCCATTAACTAAACAATGTATGATCTTATGTAACAAAATGGCAGCGTCTTCTCAGGAAGGCCGCGTGAACAAAAACAAACAGGTAGCGTCTTCTCAGGAAGGCCTTTAGTTAAAGTTCAACTATCACATGTATGATAAACAAAAGAGCAGCAAAATGTAAACAAACAAAACCACTAATTAACACAAAACAAAACAGTTGGTCCTGTCGCCAAACTGTTTGACGAAGGGTCCTGTTCACCAAAGTTTATCTTGCACACAGCTAGAGCGGTGCAGAGTTCAAACAATTACACAGAAATCCAAGACACACCCCCAAAGTTCTCGGGGCAGACTGAACAGACACCTCCTGCATCAGCCGCCACGATGAGCCTGCTGGAGCTGTTAAGTTGTCTCAGCTGGTGGGCCGAGCTGAGCCAATCAGTAGTCATCTTCCAATGCTTGGGCTTCACATCAGGACAAGAGGAGTAGGAAACTGGTGAGGGTACCTCCTGTCAATCAGCACACTATAGCAAACACACACACAGAGGCAGGGGCGAGGCCATACAGCCTGTGGGCTGTAACAACAGTACATACTCAGGCTGCACGATGATATCGGCACAACATTGGTATGAGCTAATATAAAATTAAACATCTGTATCGGCATGAAATGCTGATGGCCGTATGCTGATTTGTTCATTTTTTCCCCCGGCATAACCGGCATGTGCACGCCATGATCACACGAGGCCGTCAGGGTAAAGAAAGAGACACGTCATCACATGACAAGTGTTTGGTATGTGTTCACAAGCGCGTTTTTTTTCTTGTATGGGAACACATCGCATTTGAAAAGAGGCTTGCCTTCAACCGCAACACTATCGTTGATCGACGCACTGTCCAAGTAACCGAGCTGGCTGTACGCTGCACATGATGAGCGCATAATGAGTGTCATCAGTTATACTTTAATCATGGGTAGCATGTAGCACGGCGTGGAGTGCTGCACCTGGTTGGACAAACGAGCACATATCCAATATCATGCATCCCTAGTTAACACCATCGAGACATGTAGGGCTACAGTAGCACAGAAAAACCTAAATTATTGCTATCCATCCATCCATCCATCCATCCATCCACAAAATATTACTGGGCCAATACATAAAGATACAGAATCACCAATACTTACAATTGCATCCACATACAATTTTAACAGATCAATAACTTATCTGGTTTTTCCTTTTCAGTACAAACTAATTGTACAATATTTTTTCAATCCAAATGACAAACCATGACAGAACTCATTAGTACTACTTAAGTGAGGTCTGTAAATGTGTTGGGGTTTAATACTTCCATACATAAAACGTTTCTCTCAATTTAATGTTGAATGTTTTTATTTTCTGAACATTGTGTTTGTCTGTGTCGTCTGACAGAATCTTCCCCATGTTCAGCCTGGCTGTGAGCATCCCCTTCAACCCTGCCACTGGAACGTATGACGTCAGTAAAGTCACTGACTCTGCGGACAAAGTGAGGGAGGAAATTGTAAAATGCAATGTGTACACCGGCGAAAGAATGGTGGCCGCCACGGTTTTGAGGTGGCCCAATGTTTTGAAACAGTGTCCTAATGGACGTGTGCAGTGGTCTGTTAAAGGTTCATGTTCTGGAAAGGTCAAGACATGGGCTGATGTTGAGCATTTTTGTTCAGAGGCATTTAAAACTGGCACAGCAGACCATGCAGAATACCGAACTGTGCAGAAGTTACACACCTTGATCAGACCCAATGGCACAGAGGATTTGTTGATTTTCTACGTTCTTGCCTCCCCGTGTGATAAAAAATGCGCAAGCAAAACACATCCTCAGAACATTTTTGCCAAAATAAATACAATTTTGAATTGGAAAAATTATGCTTTTGTATTTTCCAATGTATTCAAGCCCAGCAGTGGAGAGGTCATACCAGAGAAGGATTTGTGTAGGGCACTTACGGAGCTTGGGACATACAAGGGTCCCCTGGGGTCAATTGGTCTCAACAACATATTCCGATGCAACAAACAAAGTAGAAGATCTGCGATGATGTGCACAAGCTGTTCAGATGGTAAAGAAGTTGCTTCTCATTGTGTTTCAGGTTAGCCTCTCAGCATTCCCCTTCCACTTTGTTGAAAACAAACTAAAAAGCAGGGCAAACATAAATTTCAAACATGGATAGGTTGAACTGTTGGTGAGATGTGGTTGACAGAAGAAAGTTTTTCAAGATAAGGAAAAGATAGGGATTAGAAAGAACTCTTGATCTATAGTAGATATTGCAGCAAACTGTTAAATATTCATCACTGTGTAAATATACAAAAAGAAAAATGGATGTGATGGAAGTAGCGCAGAAGAGAAAGAATTGACGCAATGCACACATCACAGGAAGCCAACATAGAGAATTGTGGCACAAATCATAGCCACCATCAGGCTACAGTTAATTTACTGGTTTGATCTTTGGAATTTATGTACCGGTATATGATCTTTGTAAGTTTGGAAGAATGGCATAAAATAATGCAGTATAATCACAGTTGATCTTGTAAAAATAACATAATTGAACCATTTTCTCTGCTTTCTTGATTTTTAGCTGAGCTGCTTCTAATAAAACTTAAAATATTTTCATGTTACTCCTTATTTTATAGAATAATCCTAAATTAGTTCAACAGGGATTCGACACTCTCATATAAGGAAGGATTTTCTGTTTAGGAAGTGGAAAAAGACAAGAGGAGGCGCCAATATTGAAAGTAAAGTCAAATATAGTAAACATTTTTTATGTAACATTTTGTCAGTCATTTAAACTAAATTCCTGATAAAAGTCTGTGGTTCATGTGATGCTTTCAGCTCTCCTGTATTACAACAATGAGAGGCTGTATTGTAGCTTACACTGCATAACAGTCTACATTTTACACAACTACGAGCGTCGAGTTTTATAGTACATGTGTTTTCATTGAAGCCATGTCTCATCAGGTTTACTGGCTTTTAACGACCTTCCAAATTCAATTGTAATACAAGGAAACACTCAATTAGCAGATTGTCGCAGCTGCTACAAAAGTAATAAATGACATACTTGCTGCTCTTGATTAAAAGCAATATTGTGCTTCCATTTTTATTGATTTGTGAAAAGCTTTTGACACTGTGGATCATGTTGTTATGGAAAAATTATTATGCGCTATTGAAGAATTCTGTCCTTCTCTGTATCCTGCTAAAAAAAATTATACTTTTGTTTGTGTGACTCCGGCCTTATAATCTTATTTACAGACTCAGTAGACATGTTTTCCCTTTCCTTCAGCGCAGCAAGAAAAGGCTTCTCACCCACAGGCGTGGGAACCGCATGTGGTATAACCAGTATCCTCACCCCCGCCTCTCCGCATCCCTTAAAATGTTAGCTCGAAGGTTGAATGGGGCACATGCCCAGAACAGATTGACTTGTGATGTCTGCATTGTGTATGTGTCTGTTGAGTCTTCAATAAATATTCCTGCCAGAAGAACTCTGTTTCGCAACATTATTCCAAGAGCAGTTACAAGACGAAATCCACCACAATGCTATTTCAAAGCATATGCTTCTTTGTTTGGGAATATATAACCATGTTGTTTCCGGGTTCACAAATGATTGGAGTGACAGGAGTCAGTGTATTAAAAGTGATGGCCTGTGTGCTGAATTGTTGAATATCCACAAGGGGGTGCCACAGAGTCCAATATTAGGACCCCTCCAGTTCATTATGTATATTAATGAATTAGGACAAAATGTGTCTAATGCTAATATGCATTTCTATGCTGATGACATAGTAATTTACCATTTTGGAGTGAACCCTGCTAAAGCTATAGAATCTCTGCAGAAAGCTTTTGACGTGGTCCAGCCTACACTTCTGCAGCTAAAACTGTTCCTCAATGCTGAAAAGACCAAACTAATGTTGTTTTCAAACACTAAGAAGGTGCTTCAAACTATCCCCTTAGTGTCCACTCTTGAAGGACACTAAGGTGAAATGTCATAGAGGTGGTTCACACATAAAAATACCTTGGTATTTTGCCTGATGACTCCCTGATCTCCAAGCCCCATAAAGACAATATTGTGAAAAAACTTGAACTCACATTGGGCTTTTTCTTTCGAAATAAATTGTGTTTTTCCTTTGAGACAAAACAGTGCCTTGTCACTGCAACATCCTTATCTATTTTAGACTATGGAGACCTATTGTGCATGAATGCCTCTCTTCGATGTCTCCATAAGATTGACATTGTTTATCATGCTTGTCTGAGGTTCATTACCAACTGCAGGGCCTTGACCCAATCATTGTGAACTGCATTCTGTGAACGCGTGGCCACGCGTTATTAAGGCGTGGGAACGAGATAAATAAGTCGTGGCCACGCGTTATTAAGGCGTGAGATATATAAGACGTGACCTTTAACTCATCATCATTGTTCCTTTAGCACCAGAGGGGCTCCGTAGCATACTGTTTGCGTGTGAGCCTATGCTCTTTGAGCAGCCGGATTAAGTGTCTCTTGCAAAGAATAGCACCATGCCTAACTGCAAGCGCCTGAAGAATATCATTGTAATTCATTCCCAGATTGAAATAAAACGAAATGTATTCAAACTCATCCATGTTTGCAAGCAGCTAAAGGAACAATGATGATGAGTTAAAGGTCACGTCTTATATATCTCACGCCTTAATAATGCGTGGCCACGACTTATTTATCTCGTTCCCACGCCTTAATAACGTGTGGCCACGCGTTATTAAGCAATAATATTTTTTTCACCAATGTCACCAGAGGGGCTCCGTACGAATGAACATATGAATTAAAAAAAAAAAAAAAAACTGTGTCCAATCACATTGTGTGTTCAATCCATGAGGTTTGCTTAGGTATCACCAACCTCTTTTCTCAGAGGGTATATTACTTCCTTGTCGACTGACTTACTGACACAGCACCTCTGACACTGAGACGAAAACGAAACTCTCTGGTAACTGATGCCTTTCTCGACCACGGCAAGTCAAATATTTTCAGTTTTTACAAAGGAAATAGTTAAAGTGTTTTTATGTGATTGTATATGTATTCATGTATCTTCATATTTACTTATGTATATCTAAGGGAAGGAAGAAAATCATTGAAAATCATTGCCTTTTATAATCAAACTTTTTTTAGTGTGTACATTTTAACTGGGAAACATGTTGGATATAAGTTGATATAAGTGGAAAGGGCTGAATATATATTTTTTTCTTTTGACCATTTGAGTGAAATTCTAGAACAATAAATAAAAATGATGACATGCAATTTAATGTAAAAAATATAATTTACTCTTGACATAATTTAATAAAAACTTCTGATAGTAGAAAAATAAGAATCAGAAGATGTTACCACTGTTTTCTACCTTTAAAAAAAAATTATAATATTATAGGTAATACATTTTTCAGAAATGAATATATATTTGAACTGCTATTCATGGGGCTCTGGAATGAAAGACAAATTCAGAGCACTTTGCTGAATGGAACTGTGTTCAGACCTGATTCCCTTGAATGCAGTCTTGTGTGGATGGGATTGATTCCACCTGCAGGGAAAAGTAAAACCTTTCACTCATCCTTCATTTGAAGTGAACATTTTCAACATAATGCCAGATGGTAAAATTGTATTTTTCAGAAGCAGTTTACAGGAGCAAATGTTACCACCCTCATCATCTAACGTTTTCACACACAAACCAATGTAGATGTTTTTATTTGTTGCACTGTTCAATTACAAAGAAGGACCTACTGTTAAGAAATGTTTCATTGAATGTTCCTAATGTGAAAATAAATGCAGATTTAGCACAGCTTGTCAATCTTAGTCCATACTTTGAAAATGTCATGTAACGTTTTTATTATTACCGATGTAAATCTTAGTTTAAATTATGTTTTTTGTTAAAACTTGGCAGATGGCAGGCTTCGGCTGGAGAGCTACTGTGGTTTTATTGTTGCTGTCTGCTGGAACCGGTATGGCCACATTGAACCAGAACCAACTTGCAAAAATTGTGTCAAACATTCTGAACAGGTGAGTCGTTTCCTGGAATATCAGGGGAAAACCTCACTAGTATCAGACTCGCAGAAGACACAGTTGTTGCAAACATTTAACATCTGTTTGATATTCAATTGTATTCAAGTAAAAGCAGAAGTCATTAAAACTCAAATGACCTTTCTGGGTTAGTTCCTTAATTCTAAAGGAGAAAATACATTTTAAGAAGAGGTCATTTCGTGCATCAACTAAAATGACATTGCACATTACATTACTGACATTGATCAATTGTATAAGCCCACTATGGCATCATGCAATATATCACAATGAATGATGATGCATTGATCGTATGTTTTGAGTGATTGCAATATTTTTGTATAATGACTCAATGTGAGTTTTTTTTCCTTTGTTTTAAATTCTCTGAGCTTTTCTATGCACCATTGAACGGGACACTAACAGTTGTTTGTCTGTCAGGTACACACCGAGCTACACGCTCCCCGACGGTTCAAGGTCAGTTACTATTATCGACAACTTTACATGTATTCTACACCTCAGAACAATATGTAGAAGGTGGCTGGAGGTTCAGAAACATTTGAAGCCAAAGTCAACATGTTCTGAAAGATGACCATAGATGTTTTAATTTTCTTTTGCATTCTTGACTTGACCATGTTTACCGCTTAATAAAATAAAGTCATTGTGTTAAGGATGGTAGGAGGTATGGATGGATTATACGCATTGTGTGATCAAGGCCCTGGAGTCCAACTTCAAGTATTTTAGTTGCCTAAAATGAACAAGACTGACCTTTTGAAAACAGAATAAACATGTATATATTTGTTACTCGTATCAGGTGGAGGTGTATTCACACAGTAATGACCAAATGTCTCATGTTTTAATACTGTTTTTAGTAATAATCAATACGAGATGTGTGACAGCACATTTCCTTTTAGTAAAGCGGTTAAATTTGAATGGATGGTTGGCTATTTTCACTGGCCTTATCACACTGTACTAAGTGATACTTGTTTAATTGTTGTATTGGGAAGAGACTTGAACATCAAAATATACAGTTGTTACAACCCGGCTCAGCTAAGAGGAAGATGTAGACATAGGAAGTAACAATAACCAGGTATGATTTGGTTAAGTGAGGGTTTCATTGGTAGTTCCCGGCTGTACAATAATCAAACAGAACACCAAATACACAATAGTACAACAAAGGAGGGCCAAACGGCTTACGCCCATTAACTAAACAATGTATGATCTTATGTAACAAAACGGCAGCGTCTTCTCAGGAAGGCTGTGAACAAAAACAAACAGGTAGCGTCTTCTCAGGAAGGCCTTTAGTTAAAGTTCAACTATCACATGTATGATAAACAAAAGAGCAGCAAAATGTAAACAAACAAAACCACTAATTAACACAAAACAAAACAGTTGGTCCTGTCGCCAAACTGTTTGACGAAGGGTCCTGTTCACCAAAGTTTATCTTGCACACAGCTAGAGCGGTGCAGAGTTCAAACAATTACACAGAAATCCAAGACACACCCCCAAAGTTCTCGGGGCAGACTGAACAGACACCTCCTGCATCAGCCGCCACGATGAGCCTGCTGGAGCTGTTAAGTTGTCTCAGCTGGTGGGCCGAGCTGAGACAATCAGTAGTCATCTTCCAATGCTTGGGTTTCACATCAGGACAAGAGGAGGATGAAACTGGTGAGGGTACCTCCTGTCAATCAGCAATCAGCACACTGTAGCAAACACACACACAGAGGCAGGGGCGAGGCCATACAGCCTGTGGGCTGTAACAACAGTACATACTCGGGGTGCACGATGATATCGGCACAACATTGGTATTTGCTAATATAAAATTAAACATCTGTATCGGCATGAAACGCTGATGGCCGTATGCTGATTTGTTCATTTCTTCCCCGGCATAACCGGCATGTGCACGCCATGATCACACGAGGCCGTCAGGGTAAAGAAAGAGACACGTCATCACATGGCATGTGTTTGGTATGTGTTCACAGGCGCGTTTTTTTTTCTTGTATGGGAACACATCGCATCTGAAAAGAGGCTTGCCTTCAACCGCAACACTATTGTTGATCGATGCACTGTCCAAGGAACCGAGCTGGCTGTACGCTGCACATGATGAGCGCATAATGAGTGTCATCAGTTATACTTTAATCATGGGTAGCATGTAGCACGGCGTGGAGTGCTGCACCTGGTTGGACAAACGAGCACATATCCAATATCATGCATCCCTAGTTAACACCATCGAGACATGTAGGGCTACAGTAGCACAGAAAAACCTAAATTATTGCCATCCATCCATCCATCCATCCATCCATCCACAAAATATTACTGGGCCAATACATAAAGATACAGAATCACCAATACTTACAATTGCATCCACATACAATTTTAACAGATCAATAACTTATCTGGTTTTTCCTTTTCAGTACAAACTAATTGTACAATATTTTTTCAATCCAAATGACAAACCATGACAGAACTCATTAGTACTACTTAAGTGAGGTCTGTAAATGTGTTGGGGTTTAATACTTCCATACATAAAACGTTTCTCTCAATTTAATGTTGAATGTTTTTATTTTCTGAACATTGTGTTTGTCTGTGTCGTCTGACAGAAGCTTCCCCATGTTCAGCCTGGCTGTGAGCATCCCCTTCAACCCTGCCACTGGAACGTATGACGTCAGTAAAGTCACTGACTCTGTGGACAAAGTGAGGGAGGAAATTCTAAAATGCAATGTGTACACCGGCGAAAGAATGGTGGCCGCCACGGTTTTGAGGTGGCCCAATGTTTTGAAACAGTGTCCTAATGGACGTGTGCAGTGGTCTGTTAAAGGTTCATGTTCTGGAAAGGTCAAGACATGGGCTAATGTTGAGCATTTTTGTTCAGGGGCATTTAAAACTGGCACAGCAGACCATGCAGAATACCGAACTGTGCAGAAGTTACACACCTTGATCAGACCCAATGGCAAAGAGGATTTGTTGATTTTCTACGTTCTTGCCTCCCCGTGTGATAAAAAATGCGCAAGCAAAACACATCCTCAGAACATTTTTGCCAAAATAAATACAATTTTGAATTGGAATAATTATGCTTTTGTATTTTCCAATGTATTCAAGCCCAGCAGTGGAGAGGTCATACCAGAGAAGGATTTGCGTAGGGCACTTAGGGAGCTTGGGACATACAAGGGTCCCCTGGGGTCAATTGGTCTCAACAACATATTCCGATGCAACAAACAAAGTAGAAAATCTGCGATGATGTGCACAAGCTGCTCAGATGGTAAAGAAGTTGCTTCCCATTGTGTTTCAGGTTAGCCTCTCAGCATTCCCCTTCCACTTTGTTGAAAACAAACTAAAAAGCAGGGCAAACATAAATTTCAAACATGGATAGGTTGAACTGTAGGTGAGATGTGGTTGACAGAAGAAAGTTTTTCAAGATAGGGAAAAGATAGGGAGGGAGATTAGAAAGAACTTTTGATCTATAGTAGATATTGCAGCAAACTTTTAAATATTTATCACTGTGTAAATATATAAAAAGAAAAATGGATGTGATGGAAGTAGCGCAGAAGAGAAAGAATTGACGCAATGCACACATCACAGGAAGCCAACATAGAGAATTGTGGCACAAATCATAGCCACCATCAGGTTACAGTTAATTTACTGGTTTGATATTTGGAATTTATGTATATGATCTTTGTAAGTTTGGAAGAATGGCATAAAATAATGCAGTATAATCACAGTTGATCTTGTAAAAATAACATAATTGAACCATTTTCTCTGCTTTCTTGATTTTTAGCTGAGCTGCTTCTAATAAAACTTAAAATATTTTCATGTTACTCCTTATTTTATAGAATAATCCTAATTTAGTTCAACAGGGATTCGACACTCTCATATAAGGAAGGATTTTCTGTTTAGGAAGTGGAAAAAGACAAGAGGAGGCGCCAATATTGAAAGTAAAGTCAAATATAGTAAACATTTTTTATGTAACATTTTGTCAGTCATTTAAACTAAATTCCTGATAAAAGTCTGTGGTTCATGTGATGCTTTCAGCTCTCCTGTATTACAACAATGAGAGGCTGTATTGTAGCTTACACTGCATAACAGTCTACATTTCACACAACTATGAGCTATGAGTTTCATAGTACATGTGTTTTCATTGAAGCCAAGTCTCACCAGGTTTACTGGCTTTTAACGACCTTCCAAATTCAATTGTAATACAAGGAAACACTCAATTAGCAGATTGTCGCAGCTGCTACAAAAGTAATAAATTACATACTTGCTGCTCTTGATTAAAAGCAATATTGTGCTTCTATTTTTATTGATTTCTGAAAAGCTTTTGACACTGGATCATGTTGTTATGGAAAAATGATTATGTGCTATTGAAGATTTCTGTCCTTCTCTGTATTCTGCTAAAAAAAATTATACTTTTGTTTGTGTGACTCCGACCTTATAATCTTATTTACAGACTCAGTAGACATGTTTTCCCTTTCCTTCAGCGCAGCAAGAAAGGCTTCTCACCCACAGGCGTGGGAACCGCATGTGGGTTCTCACCCCTGTGTTTTAGAACTCTCCGCCCTGGTATAACCAGCATCCTCACCCCCGCCTCTCCGCATCCCTTAAAATGTTAGCTCGAAGGTTGAATGGGGCACATGCCCAGAACAGATTGACTTGTGATGTCTGCATTGTGTATGTGTCTGTTGAGTCTTCAATAAATTTTCCTGCCAGAAGAACTCTGTTTCGCAACATTATTCCAAGAGCAGTTACAAGACGAAATCCACCACAATGCTATTTCAAAGCATATGCTTCTTTGTTTGGGAATATATAACCATGTTGTTTCCTGGTTCACAAATGATTGGAGTGACAGGAGTCAGTGTATTAAAAGTGATGGCCTGTGTGCTGAATTGTTGAATATCCACAAGGGGGTGCCAAAGAGTCCAATATTAGGACCCCTCCAGTTCATTATGTATATTAATGAATTAGGACAAAATGTGTCTGATGCTAATATGCATTTCTATGCTGATGACATGGTAATTTACCATTTTGGAGTAAACCCTGCTAAAGCTATAGAATCTCTGCAGAAAGCTTTTGACGTGGTTCAGCCTGCACCTCTGAAGCTAAAACTGTTCCGCAAAGCTGAAAAGACCAAACTAATGTTGTTTTCAAACACTAAGAAGGTGCTTCAAACTATCCCCTTAGTGTCCACTCTTGAAGGACACTAAGGTGAAATGTCATAGAGGTGGTTCACACATAAAAATACCTTGGTATTTTGCCTGATGACTCCCTGATCTCCAAGCCCCATAAAGACAATATTGTGAAAAAACTTGAACTCACATTGGGCTTTTTCTTTCGAAATAAATTGTGTTTTTCCTTTGAGACAAAACAGTGCCTTGTCACTGCAACATCCTTATCTATTTTAGACTATGGAGACCTATTGTGCATGAATGCCTCTCTTCGATGTCTCCATAAGATTGACATTGTTTATCATGCTTGTCTGAGGTTCATTACCAACTGCAGGGCCTTGACCCAATCATTGTGAACTGCATTCTCGAGTGGGATGAACCTCTGAGGGCCGGTGTTCTGCATGTTTTAGGTTTCTCCAAGTTACAACATACCTGAATGCAGTAAGCTCATTACTTGGCTGTTTTACAAGCTTGACGATGACATCAAAAACAGACTGAGGTGTGCTGAAGCAGGGAGAATTAAAATGTGCAGGACACCGGCCCTCAAGGCCCGGAATTGGGGAACCCTGGTCTAAAGATAACACAACTTCTTAATGGCAAACAAACAACTCAACGGTAATCTTCAAGCAGACCAGTTTCTTACTTCCTGGGACTACCCTACAATCTGGGCCCCACTGGTCTGAAGTCGGAGCACAGGTGAATCCAGTAATGGGCTCGGATTTCTGCACCACTTAACTTGGAAATATTCCACAATAAAAAAAGGTGGATGTAACAAAATGTTTCTGATCGTCCTTAAGGTCATATTTACTGTTGTTTTGTCACATCTGTGTATCTTCCTTTTTTCTTTTCTTCTTCTGTTTTTTTGTTTTTTTTGTTTTGCTTATCAGCAGAGGCAGATGCCAGATGGAACAAAACCGGGTCATCGTCGAAGCAGAAGTTATGTAAACATTATCCTGCACATGACCTATGTGCACTGCTAGTGTCTTCCGAGAATTTAAGGAAAAATTATTATTATTAAATCATTATTAATTATTTAAATAATTGGGAAATCTAAATACAAGCTATTATTTTGGTGCAGCTGGTGACGTTTTATTGTCACATTACGTTTGCTGCATTTCTGTAAATTGGGTTGGGATGATTACTTTGAAGATGAATTAGAAAAAGAGAAAAATTAAACTGTGAGTTTTAAGATTGCCACAATCACTCAGTGTGTAGCTTTATTGTGTTCAAATCAGGCACAGCCACCCCACTGCCCCCCCCAACCAATAACCAACAAAAACTAAATAAAATGAAAACGGTACACAGGTTTACGTTAAACCTGGGGGGAAAATGCTCCAACATTTTGGATCTGAACAGGCAATATTCTGCAACTTTGCTCAAAATGTTATTAAGTCAGGGACGCACAGTTTTAGCTTCTCAGTTCTAAGGTTTTATCAGTGTCAGTTTCAAGGCAGTCTTGAAAAGTTACCATGAGGAACTTTAAAGTGCGTTATCATTGCTCCATTTCACAAAGTCATTCTGTTGGTGTGAGACTAAAGGGTGAACACACTTTTTCGAGGGTGAAATGTAGCTTTAATGCGACACTGAGCAGCACTTTGCAACCATGACCAGTGTCAAGTTACTTGGAAATAGTAACTAGTTACTGATTAATTCTCCAAGAAAGTAATCCTGTTACTTTACTGACTACTATTTCTAAAAACAGTTTGCAATTAGTTACTTTAATCATTACTTTACTTAGTTACTTTTAAGAAACATGATGCACAACTTGAAAATGATATAAAGCAAGAGACCTTTCAGCCTCATTGTTATTTGTTATTATGTTAACATTGAATCACTGTCTTTTTTTTAAAAACCTTTTTTGTTTTGCTATTTTTAGTCTTTTAACTTCATGCACATTGCATGAAGCAAACATTAAATTAAATGCAACAGTCACTGATTTGAAGAAAATTATTGGAACTTTGAAACCAATTTTCTGCACATTCCAACATATCCTAGTAAAGTAAATGAAGTATTTCTTCTGTTAACTTAAATTTCTGCACATTCCATATTCTGCACATTAAAAATATTTTTTGTGAAATAAAATAATTGAAATCAAAGTGGAATTGTTCACCATAGATGAAGGTTTCCTTTTCACAACAGACAAATGTTTGTCACCTTTTATCAAGTTGAACTCAGAATACTGTCGACACTTCCAAGCACGAAACGCTGCACCGTCCTGCTTGCTCCTTCCCCCCATGTTGTCTCCTGTTGTTTACCACTGATGTACATCATTGTTTTACGAGACAGTCCCACAAGACAAAATCACATAGAACAGAAGCATGTATTTCAGTTCAAATGGTGGCTCTACATCCCTGGTAGGTGTGATTATGTGTTTGTGTGTAGGGGTAGTTTTTCACTCTGTGTTTGCCCTTCATGGACACTGTGGCATCAGGGTGTTACAGATTGCGTACTCCGAGACGCGAACGTCAAAATGGCTAATGGAGGTGCCTTCCTCTCCAGGATGACGGCCGCCGGCCTCTGCCACTTCAAATGCAATGATGTGGGCATCTGCAAAGCTGGAGGCATTGCTCCGGCCCAAGTGAACAGGACTGTGACCCGATGCTGTAAAAAAAAATCCAAGGTGTTCTTTGTAATTTTGTTCTTATGAATATATGATCATGTAAATATTTTTGTTTTTTAGCATTAAACTATAATTTTAAGGTCTAATTACTGCTGGCAATTATGTAATTTGCTTATCATAAATGGGTTTTATGGATGTCAGAGTTCATTACATATAAGCACAACAAATTTATTGCACAGTTGGCAAGTTATTACTCGGACTGTCATAATTAGCGTGTTAATGCAGATTAATCCATCACCATGATTAATCCGATTAAATGTTTTAACACAGTTATCCAATCGGCAGTGCAGAATGACTCAACATCACGAAAACATCTGAGGCTACTCATTTCGGGTGAATTTCTCCAAGTGAACTTGCCAAAGTGCGTGCGGTCACACATTTACAAATGGGCAGTTGTTCCTACAGCCACAGAACCAACTCCATATGGAAGACGCTAAATTGCACATTGGCCCTCTAAATGGGAACAAAAAAACCCAAGATTGAATTGTCGACTGACATAAAGTATTCTGCACACTCTGCAGAAAGGACTTTTCTTTTCACTGAAGCGCTTCCAGATTAAAATCCCACATTCAGGTGAAGCAAACATTATTCTGGATTATGCTGACTGTTCTCAGCTGAAGCAACATGGTAAAGAAGAAGCAGTCAGCTCTCCTCTCGGACAATGTCAACAAGTTAGTTTGTCGTCGTAGCTTGATGAAGAAGAAGCAACAGGGCCACATTAATTTCTATGAAGGTTTGTTTAAAAAAAAAAAAAAGAGACGTTTTTTTTTTAAGATTAAAAATGTTTTCATTTCATTTTATTTATTCTTTTTTCAAGGTAATGCAACCTAAAATAAAGCAACAATCCAACAAAAAACAAACAAACAATACATTCCATGAAAAGAAGAACAGGAGTTGGATGAAGAAAAAAAATCTTATAAACTCCAACCCCATTCTTGAAGAAAAACGTACAAACTAGATGGCCTAACCGATGTAAAAAACAGCAACAACAAAAAACAACAATTACATATACACATACATACACATACACATATACACACATATACATACATTTACACACATATACACACATATACACACATATACACACAATACACACATATACATACACATACAAAGCTAAAATCAAAGCTATTTAATTGTAATTAATCCTGATTTATATATTTTGAAATAGCTAATCATTTGGCAGCACTACTTATTACATGACTGATTGTAATACATTTAAGATATTATGTTATTGGGCAGTATCACATCATTGGTTGCTACAGCACATTATTGTTCCAACTCTCAGAAAACATGTAGTAAATTCAGAATGAAAAAAAATGCTGTATCTTGCAGTTTTTCCAGCTTTAACATAGGATGTGTTGTCTTTGTACATTTCTTTGTTAAGATATTTCTGGAATCTGGGTTGTAGATTCCTGGAAAGGAGCTTTCATGCAGGTAAATGGAAAGAAAAGTGTGGGGAAAGATGAGAAAAAGGTTTGTGCCAAAATCACTGAAATGGTATGTGCCCACCACTCGGTCTCTTTGGTGTTCATGTCTCAAAGAGGAAGCACTTTTTTTTAATGCTGTATAGAAGTCAGATAAGGTTGTGCATCCTCTGTGAGGTGCTTAGTCATGGTCCCCTATATAACAGTTCGTTTGACATGTACTCCTCACTGAACATCACCTCAGCCTCAAGCACCAAGACATGGAAGGCTAGATGAACTCTTTCCAACATCCTTCTCAGCAAAAGGTACAATTAACATTTCTATATCAGACGCCAATAGACATACTTCACAGAAAGTCGACTTTGACTGTAAATGTAGTTATCACTGTTGCTCCAAAATGTATGAAAGGGATTTTGTTTTGTTTGTCTATGCAACCTGATTTATAAAAACAATATTTGATAGATTTCCCAAAATACTAGAAGTAACATTTAATCATGTCAATTCTACAGTTCTGTTCAAGTCAGGCAAACCAGCTAACAATAAATGTGAAGGTAGCCTAGTATTTGTTTCCTCCTTTGACTTACTACTGTAATTTAAGGATTATTGAGTGCACGTTTCGTCCTCCATGGAGAAATACTCATGCATCCTTGTCATTACTGTGTAATTCATGCCAATGCAACTTGTTTAGATGGCTGGCCTTTGCTGGACACCCGTGGTGCTGGTCATTCTCCTCTCTGCTCAGAATAGTTTTGGTGCGGTGGATCAGAGCTGGCTCACAAACATCGTTGAAGGCCTAAAGAATGAGTAAGTGCTTTAAAGCGCTTTCTTTTTTTTTTTAATCTTTTGTCTCTTACTTCCCTACTCAAGTCCAGGAATTTGTAATGAAAAGCCACTTCACACTTTCACAGTGGAACATTTTGCACTGCTAATATGTTTATATTGCAAATACTCCCATGAAATGAAACAAATTGTAATGGATGCCTTGTTTCCCTTTTTGGCAGGTATGAACTTGGAGATGCTTTTACTCTGGCTGTGAATATCCCACAGAACCAAGACCCCACCGGTCTTAAAGAAGTCCTTCAGAGTGACCCAGTGGACAAAGTGAAAGAAGCTGTTTCAGAGGGTCAAGTGTATCAGGGCACCAGGGTGATCGCAGCAACACAGTCAGATGGATTGTCACGGGTTCTTGACAACATTCAATCCCTCGCAACTAACAATCAGGGAAATGTCTTGGTAATCTACTCTGAAGTTTCCCCCAATTCAACTGACAACAACATGGCAGACAAAATTAATTTTGTCATTCAAAACTGGAGTTCTTATGCATTTGTGTTTTCAGGAATAGCTAATATTCCCACTGCTGACACCTCTCAGCTGACTGAATCTTTTAAGCTCCTAGAGATTTCCAAACTGGGACTTGACAACATTTTCCGTTGTTATAAACCTGGCGATTCTTTTCAGTGCACCAGCTGTTCTTCTGGGGGAGATGTAACACCCTCATGTGTTGCAAACCCAGCCCCATCAGACCAAGGACATGAATCAGGTGCAGGCGCAGATGCAGATGCAGATGCAGGTTCAGGTACAGGTGCAGATGCAGGTGCAGGTGCAGGTGCAGGTGCAGGTGCAGGCGTAGATACAGGCACAGGTACAGGTGCAGCTGTAGACACAGGTACAGGTGCAGGCACTGATGTAGGCACTTCCACAAGTAATGAGAGAACCACAGGTGCAGAACCAGGACTTGAGAGACAAGGCAAGCCTAGCAAAACAAAAAAGTACAAGGGGGATAGAAAAGACCGCAAGCGCAAAGCAGGAAGCAAAAAGAGGAAGGCTGGCAATGTTAGAAGATCGCGCAAGCGAGGGCCAGGGCGCAATGGTAAGAAACAGGGTGGCTTTCGTGGCGCACGCAAAGGTAGCAAACCTAGAGGAGGTAAACGCAGTAAATCTGTGAAGCGTAAAGGTGGTGGTAAACGCAGTAAATCTGTGAAGCGTAAAGGAGGCGGTAAACGCAAGAAACAGGTAAAGGGTAGACAAGGTGGTAAAAGCAGGAAATCCGGAAAGGGTAGAGGAGGTGGTAAACGCAAGAAATCGGGAAAGGGTAGAGGCAAATTACTTTGGGAGTGGTGAACGGTTGGGGGCTGCATCTCACCAGCAGTTCAAAATAACGCAAGCTATGTTCCCAAAAAAGGCTTTTTTTCTTTTCAACATATTAACAATGGCTTGTGTCAATATATTTGCTTTGTAATGCTACTAATAACTGAACACATGAATGGATGTAAAAGATATTTTACATGAATAAAGTCTTTTTACAATTGCTGTCAAAAAAATAAAGAAAAAAAAAGCTTGACAAATATTCTGTATGGTTTCTTTCTGATTATCTTTTGGATTCCAATAAAGCTTGTTATCCTTTCTTGTCCTTATGTTTTTTCTTCAACACGTTGAAAGACCAAACGGAAAATTTGTAAGTGAACACAGAGCAGGGACTAACTCAAAACACATGCATTATTACAAGCCTGTACACCTACTTGCCTTAGGTCAGTGGTTCTCAATTATTTTCTGTCATGCCCCCCCTAGAGGACAGAATTTTTTTCAGCCCCCCCCCCCCCCCCCCCCCCCCCGAATTGTACTACCATTGAGAAACTGATAATATTTATTTATTTATCTGTATAAACCACTGTATGAGTTGCTGCACCAGCATTCTGCATACAATTGCCTGATTATCAAAATAAATTAATAAAATGAGCTGGAGGCCCTTTTTTTTATCATTCAAGCATTAATAAAGACACTAATACTGAAAGTCGCGCCCGCCCGCCCCTGACACCTCACCACGCCCCCCCCAGGGGGGCTCGCCCCACCATTTGAGAAGCACTGCCTTGGTGCATATATAAACACCTCACTGAGCAAAAACTGTTCCAAAATACTTTGACAGTGTTATCTCAATACTTCCAGAAGACATTCTCAGAGAACTCTGTTAGCACTGCCTGGACATTACATACTTGTCCTGTCTGGAAATAAGTGAAACAATAGTGCACATCTTGTGCCCAGAATTGGATATATTTGCAAAAAGAAAAGGAAAAAAAAAAAAAGTATAACTATGTTCCCTCTTTTTTGATGGCCGCCAGCCCCCTCTAGTGGTCGATGACGATGGACCGTACTGGTCTGAGGATTAGGTCCAAACTGATGTACAATGTCTGTCACCCCTCCATGATGTTCTGGTTAGCAACAGGCCCATACCACCAAAGCACGCGACCATCTCGAGAGACTTCATGATACCGTCTCTCGGTGGGAACTCATGTTCATTGAAATTTACTTAAAATTGGATTGGTATTTTAACTTCAATTTATTCAGTGTGGGGCAACACTGGATAGAAATTCCCTTTGGCATCAAGTATTTCTATTCTATTGTCAATTCCATCATGCATCAGCTCATTTGGAAACACATTTGAGAAACCTAACCACTTAGTATTGATAAAATACAGTAAAGGGTCAATTTACATCGACAATACTTAATTTGTCCTTGTATGACAATGAGTTTTAAAAAGTGAGGAATCAGCTCTTAAGTATTGTGTTGGCTCTTAAAAGAGCCGTTGTGGTGGCTGGTGGAGCAGCAGACTGAACTTTAAGCTCTCTCTCCACGGATGCGGCGGGCCAGCTGGATGTCTTTGGGCATGATGGTCACCCTCTTGGCGTGGATGGCGCACAGGTTGGTGTCCTCGAACAGGCCCACCAGGTAAGCCTCGCTGGCCTCCTGCAGAGCCATGACAGCAGAGCTCTGGAAGCGCAGGTCGGTCTTGAAGTCCTGAGCGATCTCTCGCACCAGGCGCTGGAAGGGCAGCTTGCGGATCAGCAGCTCGGTGGATTTCTGGTAGCGACGGATCTCTCGCAGAGCCACGGTACCGGGCCTGTAACGGTGAGGCTTCTTCACTCCGCCGGTGGCCGGGGCGCTCTTGCGGGCAGCCTTGGTGGCCAGCTGCTTCCTGGGAGCTTTGCCTCCAGTGGACTTACGGGCGGTCTGCTTGGTACGAGCCATTGTTTCTCTCTTGGTTGTCTACAGTGAAAATAACGAGCGCTGCGCTCTCGCCGATTTTAAGCTACCTGACTAAATGCTTAAACTGTGACGTTGTCTTACCTGATTGGTCGGAACAGCTGCGCGGGCGCGACTTGGTTGGTTGGAGGAAAATCAGTTCGAAGCTCGCGCCGAAACTGAGCACCGCCCGCACTACGGAAGTGGCTTCTGATTGGTGCGTCAACAAATGCACCGCGCGCTGAGTGTTTATAAAAAGAGACTTCGACCCGCAGCAATAATTTCTCAGAATATCTATCCGAGAAGCAACCAAACAACATGAGCGGCAGAGGAAAGACCGGAAAAGTTAAGGCGAAGGCCAAGTCCCGCTCGTCTCGTGCGGGTCTCCAGTTCCCGGTGGGTCGTGTTCACAGGCTGCTGCGTAAAGGAAACTACGCTCAGCGTGTGGGAGCCGGAGCTCCCGTGTACCTGGCGGCGGTGCTGGAGTACCTGACCGCCGAGATCCTGGAGCTGGCTGGAAACGCTGCCCGCGACAACAAGAAGACCAGAATCATCCCCCGTCACCTGCAGCTGGCGGTGCGCAACGACGAGGAGCTCAACAAACTGCTGGGCGGAGTGACCATCGCTCAGGGCGGCGTGCTGCCCAACATCCAGGCTGTGCTGCTGCCCAAGAAGACCGAGAAGACGGCCAAGTCCAAGTAAACACGGAGTCTGGCTACCAAACACAACGGCTCTTTTAAGAGCCACTCACGTCTCACGAAGAGCAACAAATCCTAACGATTTTCCCTCCGATTCATCAATTGGGTTAAACAACAAACTGCTCAAAACTACTTTCTCACGTATTAGATGAGAACGTGTATACATTTACTGAAGGATGTGCTTCTGATTGCAATTTCTTGTATTTCATTGCTTGTCTTGACCCCTTTTTATTTTAACTTTAGTTTTCCTGGTAAAATTACCCTTCAATCAACCCTAACCAATAACTCCAAATACTGTTGTATTTTTACAATCAACTTATTTTCGTGCGAATATTACAATTATTGCACATGTTTGACATTTTTACAATATTTATCTGCACTTGTACATTCATCTTTAAAGTGATCATTCTAGAATTGTTCTGGCTTAATGAGCATTATGTAGCTTTATAAATATCTTAAAGGAATCATAAGGACTATAGGTTGACACATTTCTGCCCAAGTTTATACATTGACTGAACGGTTGAACCGTGTGACGTCAGCTGCTCATTTGTTGCTACAATGTATCATTACCACTTTCAAATGATGCCAATGTATCGCTATTGGTACTGGTGCAACTATGCCAGCGGTTATGAAATGACCGGTGTTTGGCACGTTTTAAAGCATTAAACGCTCAATATTCAACAACCAGCTCCGCATGACTGACAGTCTTTGTATCCAGCAGACAGGAACCACAACGTGGTGATAAATAAACCAGGCTTCCCGATTACGGTTCGGGTGATAACCTGGGGGGTGAAGTCAGTTTTCATCCATGGGCGTTGCATTACTACCATCTGCTGGTTCTTACTCTTTTTGGACAATTTGTTTATTTAAAAATAACAGCATATGGGAGAAATATGATTTGTTAGTTTAAACAAAAACCTATGTATTTGTTACGATAGTGTTTTCTGTTTACCTATAAACACTTCCTAAATTATGTTCTCGGTTTAGCTAATTTATACACTAAAGGAAAAATAATAAAAAAATCTTAAATGTCTTGAAAATTCATTGAGATTAAGCACTTTGATGTCACATTAATCTTAGTGAATTGTACACATTTGCTTTTATGAATATACAATCCACTGTTCTTGCGATAGAAAACTTTGTGGTGTTGTCCAAACAATCTTTCGCATTACTTATTGCTGTGTAATACTCAAAAAGTGTTCTGTGGAAGAGAGAGGTTATGTTTGAAGTGGAAAGTTACTGATTAAAACTCAGAAAATCACCACTATCTTGAAAAATCTTTGCGTCAACATATGTGGAATAAAATGATGTAACACACATTGTGTAGACTAGACAATTAACCAACTTATTTCAGCTAAAAAGCGATAAAAGGTTGATTCTGACAAGCTACAGGGTTTGGTGATGACATGAGAGTTTGTGTGTTTGTGAGCTTGTATGTTGCTATGACTATGCTATGAGTGTTGTACTTCCTTGCCCGTTGCAGTGTTGCACAATCTCACGGCTCCGTGACTCGGAGCAAATGAAACAATCACAGATAGGTGACAGTGCAGCATGATTTGCATGACACCTGCTTAAGACTCCCACACTGCAGCATTACAACACCAGGAAATCAACATGCCTGATATAAACAAGCCTATGCCCAAGAAGGGCTCCAAGAAAGCTGTGAGCAAGACCGCCACCAAGGGAGGCAAGAAGAGGAGAAAGACCAGGAAGGAGAGCTACGCCATCTACGTGTACAAGGTGCTGAAGCAGGTCCACCCCGACACCGGCATCTCGTCCAAGGCCATGAGCATCATGAACTCGTTCGTCAAGGACATCTTCGAGCGCATCGCCTCCGAGGCGTCTCGTCTGGCTCACTACAACAAGCGCTCCACCATCTCTTCCAGGGAGATCCAGACCGCCGTGCGTCTCCTGCTGCCCGGTGAGCTGGCCAAGCACGCTGTGTCTGAGGGCACCAAGGCCGTCACCAAGTACACCAGCTCCAAGTAGACTATCTGCTGCTGCTCAAAACCAACGGCTCTTCTAAGAGCCACCCAATTCTTCTGGAGAGATTCCTTTGTGATTAACTTAGACCGGTAGACCAATCGTGATCATATCTGGCAAATTGACATTTAGTTCCATAAACATAAGATACGCCTTTATTGATCTCACAGTGGAGAAATTTACTCGTACATTCAGCTTTTAAGGACACTCATGAGGAAAGGAAAGACAAGGAATGTGCAAACAGTTCCCTATCCAGATTAACAGTTTCAGTACTTGATCCAGCAGGCAAATATTTTGAAGGCAAACCTCCAAATTTACTCTTTTGCGTCTGCTGAGACTACATTTGTTGGCGTATTTAATGACTGTCTAAATCTTGCATTAGGCAAAAGGCTGCCCAAGAAGACTGAGAAGCCGGCAAAGTCCAAGTAAACCAGCCCTTAACCAACAAACACAAAGGCTCTTTTAAGAGCCACTCACTTCTTCAAAGAGCAATAACCACCCAAACCCTTATTATTGAACATTAATGTAAATGAGGCTGATATTTTAAGAGGATATAAAACTTATTGAAACAAGTACAAGAAAGCTGCATCATGTTGTTGACAAAGTACTTGTGACCTTTATCGTCATTCTTCTCGATGTTTGACTGGCGACATTAAATAGTGCTTTTTAAGAAATGCTTTTGAAATTGGTCCAGAATGTAAGCATACGATTAATTTCTGGTTCAATATAATGTGATGTCCTCGTGTGAACCGTGGATGCAGTTTAAGATCGGAGGGAGAAGCCAGCATTTTTGCTCATTGGGGTCGCTCATATGCCAAAGAGTTCTCGACTCGACCCTGAAAAGCCAAAGGACACTTTCTTCTCGTAAAGTGAGCAAAACAGGATTTATTGCACAGAGATTTTCTCTGCACTATGAATATTGTGAAAGATTACAAATATTTATCAGTTTTAAAGAGAAAAAATTATCAAACCAGGAGGAAGTACATTATAGAGTTGAATCTGGAGCATATTATAAAAATAAGGAAAAGGTATATATTATGCTATCCGACCGAAGGTTTAAGTAACATTTTAAAGGCCTAGTGAAATGTAAAACACTACTTTGTAGCACTACTCGCACGGCTAGCGGGAGCCGCTAGCTCGGGCGGCTAGTAGACGATCAAGTAATACCTATACTCATCTTCGGTGATTCCGCGCAGTCGGAAAAGCGCTTCGACATGATCCAGGAAGCCGGGTCGTTCTGCCAAAAGTCAGGAAGCCTCAAAGCCGCTGTGAAAACTGACGGCTGCTGAGACGCGGACGAACAGTCTTCCTCAAACATGTTTCAGACGGCGTCACCAATTGCAGAACGACACATTCTGTGTCTTCATCAATCACTGGATTTGAAATGCCCGATGATGATGAAATATCGTTAAATTCAGCCCGCTTCGTCATCAAAACTCTGATCCGCCATAATGTAAACACAACTTGGGCGTGTGCACAACCAGTGACGTCACTCTATTATTGTCAGAAGCTCCACCGAGCAGCGGAAATAGCGCTGTTTATCGGCTATTTTCTCACAGATTGCCGTGTTTTAACATTTCACCCTTGGGCCAGTTGGCATAAAAATGTCCCTAGAAGCGATAGCCAGAGTGTTTTGAAGGTCGAATTTTCATTTCACGAGGACTTTAAGGTTTTAAATAGGGTTTATTTCACTAATTAATACATTAAATTAAAGTTCAAAGGAGGCTTTAATCGCTGTAGATTTGGGGGGTGAGGGACAGGATTCTGATGATTTGAATAATTTATTAAGGATATGATATTTATTTGGAAAGATATGTGGAGCTGGTCCATAAAGATTATCCTGCCCCTTTGATGGTGACAATTATTAGATTTGGAACTTTTATTTCAATTCACGAAATTGGTTTTCTTGTAAGAATTTTAATTTAGTTTCAAACATTTTTCATTCAAAAATGTTGATTAAAAGAAAAAACTAAACCAGGTATTGTTTTAAATCTTTGACATTTGTTGAGACTGGATCAGCCTTTAAATTGTTCTAATTATTGAATTTAACTTTTTTTGTAATTTATTTTTAAATGTTCAATTTGGAGTTTAATTTCTTTGCTACAAATCATAGTTTTGTTTGCTCAGTATTCATGTTTTTGGTTACAGCAGTCAACATGTAAGTGTAAAGACTATCGGCCTCTGTTCAGTTTGGAAATACAGTAAAAACTGTGATGTAGGGACCATAGATAATATGTAAATCTACATTTTCTCCAAAAAATTCTGAAAGCTCATCCATGGACGAGTTGTCGGGGGGTTGCAGTTTTGTGGACGAGTTGTCCTAGAATCCTAAAATCCAAAGGCAGGTGTCTCCAGAAGGCAGATGTCCTCTCTTCAGACGGACGGGTCATGAGGAGAAATTGTAGGACCAGTTGATATTGAACGAACCAAACACCAAATATGTTACGGTTATTTAAAAGTACATAACTGAACCAATTCCACTTGCACCTTAAGTTATCCGCCCACTAAATGTGGTATCAATTCTGACATTGTTCTACATTCGACTGTTTGGTCATTGATGTGTGATTGTGTTTCACAGCCACTTGAAAATGGATCGACATGGGCTGAGCAGCAATGCCAGATGTGGTGGGTGTCTCCAATTAGGGAGCCAAATTCTTTTGCATTTTTACTTTATTTATTTTATGTATTTGTCTCTGTATAACTTGTTTTCCATCACGCATATAGTAGTTTTACTGTTTTAACATGATTTTTACACAGACTGAGATTTGGGTTTTTATTGAGGTGTGTCGATTTTACATTGTTTGGGCTAAAAACAGTGAATTGCATCTGGCAACCCTGGTGCTGACCTGTTTACCATCCATGTTTATGTCTGTCTACAGCGTCTTCTGCTTGAACCCGTTGGGTCTGATCACGTTCACATGGCAGTCTGATAGAGGTCACATTTAAAATGTAATGTGAATGATCAGCAAAAAAAAAATCTGATACCATATGTCTTTGCTCCCATTCCTTCACAGGGGTATGAGGGAAATAAAAAGTAGGTGTGATGAATTACATTTAATTCATGTAGCAGTCAGCCCAGCCACTGTGATTTGTAGATTACAGCCTTCAGCGTGTCAGTTTCAATGACTTATTAGACACTTCTCTAGGCCAGACATGCATTGAGTGCACGTGTTGCAATCGTGCATGAATGAATAACTCCGCAATAAAAGATGAAAGTGAAATGTACTCCAACATGCAATTCTCCTTTATTTGGAGCATGTCAGTATTTGACAACTCAAATATCATTGCCTCAACTACAATCTTTCCTCTGGAGTGAAACCATAGTTTTAGGCAGCCAGCAGTCCAGCCGTCATTTGAAAGGTCATTTTTGGAAAAGACAGCTCAAAAAAATAACGGACGTGTTGTTCAAAGCCGTCTAAAATATGTGTACAATGGCCACCACTACTTGTCACCATCTAATTTTGCTTAAATGTATCTTTTTTCAACAAAATATAGCAAATTATCAGCTTGAGTAAACGACTTTATTTGTATTATGCCAAATAAGGAGCAACTTAATTGGTCAAATGATACCATGAAGTCTATGCATATTAACAGGTGGCCTTCTTTGCTGTGAAAATGTTGACAATCAGGCTTGTTCCATCACCAATTTATGTGACTGTGACCGAACTATAGGTGGCTTACAGACAACAAATAATATTCCATTAAAAACTAATAAGAGAACAGAAACTTTCAGAGTTTACATGTGTATAGCTTAGGGATGCAGATAGAAGCAATATGAAAGTACACGGGGCATAAGCACATGCATGTTTTGAAGTTTGATTAGTCAGGTGAAAACCATCACCAATGAAAAGTAGCTATTACCTTAAAAGAAAAATCACAACTTTTTAACAAAGCAAGAACATTAGATGCATCACCAAAAATGTCAAGAAGAGGAAATACATTACTTTTAAGAAGTAAAATCTACATGTGATAATGTCATAATTAGTAGTCCATAATGCATTTGACTGCACCATTTAAGGTCTATCTCCATAATGTTTTTTTTTTACATACAACCCCTCCCCCCTAAAAAAAACAATTTGGACACCTAGATGTTAGGGATTGACACCAGAAATCTGATTTTTGCCGATAACTACAAGTGACACATTAAACAACATCCTGTAATAGAACTAAAAATCTCAATATCAAATTACAGTAGTCTCTAAATGTACTTTTAAAATTGCTCTCAAACTTGTGACAACATACTTTAGAGAACATATTCCTACTGATTTATATCAATCAGTCTAAGAAAAATATGCAAACTGAAAACAGGAAGCAGCTATTTGTCAAGAAAAAAATAGTCTTGATAAAAGGGTTTATTTACATCATTCTTAATTAATCCTAGTTATACAATTATGGCAAAATGAGTTTGAAAAAGTGAGGAAGCATCTCTCTAAAAAGTGTGTTGGCTCTTAAAAGAGCCGTTGTGGTGGTTGGTGGAGCAGCAGACTGAACTTTAAGCTCTCTCTCCACGGATGCGGCGGGCCAGCTGGATGTCTTTGGGCATGATGGTCACCCTCTTGGCGTGGATGGCGCACAGGTTGGTGTCCTCGAACAGGCCCACCAGGTAAGCCTCGCTGGCCTCCTGCAGAGCCATGACAGCAGAGCTCTGGAAGCGCAGGTCGGTCTTGAAGTCCTGAGCGATCTCTCGCACCAGGCGCTGGAAGGGCAGCTTGCGGATCAGCAGCTCGGTGGATTTCTGGTAGCGACGGATCTCTCGCAGAGCCACAGTACCGGGCCTGTAACGGTGAGGCTTCTTCACTCCGCCGGTGGCCGGGGCGCTCTTGCGGGCAGCCTTGGTGGCCAGCTGCTTCCTGGGAGCTTTGCCTCCAGTGGACTTACGGGCGGTCTGCTTGGTACGAGCCATTGTTTCTCTCTTGGTTGTCTACAGTGAAAATAACGAGCGCTGCGCTCTCGCTGATTTTAGCTGCCTGACTAAATGTTTAAACTGTGAGGTTGTCTTACCTGATTGGCCGGAACAGCTGCGCGGGGGCGAGTTGGTATGAGGAAGATCAGTTCGAAGCTCGCGCCGAAACTAAGCACCACCCGCACTGCGGAAGTGGCTTCTGATTGGTGCGTCAACAAATGAGCCGAGCGCAGAGTGTTTATAAAAAGAGACTTCGACCTGCAGCAGTCAATTTTCAGAATATCTATCCGAGAAGCAACCGAACAACATGAGTGGCAGAGGAAAGGCCGGAAAAGTTAAGGCGAAGGCCAAGTCCCGCTCGTCTCGTGCGGGACTCCAGTTCCCAGTGGGTCGTGTTCACAGGTTGCTGCGTAAAGGAAACTACGCTCAGCGTGTGGGAGCCGGAGCTCCCGTGTACCTGGCGGCGGTGCTGGAGTACCTGACCGCTGAGATCCTGGAGCTGGCTGGAAACGCTGCCCGCGACAACAAGAAGACCAGAATCATCCCCCGTCACCTGCAGCTGGCGGTGCGCAACGACGAGGAGCTCAACAAGCTGCTGGGCGGAGTGACCATCGCTCAGGGCGGCGTGCTGCCCAACATCCAGGCTGTGCTGCTGCCCAAGAAGACCGAGAAGACGGCCAAGTCCAAGTAAATCAGCCCTCAACCAACCAAAACAAAAGGCTCTTTTAAGAGCCACTCACTTCTTCTAAGAGCAACATCCACTCAAGCTCTTATTACTAAATACTTATAGATGAATGAGAACAATGTATAAGAGTGAAGATGGAATATATGCATTTATAGAGCTGTGTGAACAGAACTGGGAGTCACTTTTAAAAGACAACTTTGAAAAAGCATATGAAACATTTATTGGAAGATGGAAGCTGTCCAATAGAGAAATGCACTTAAACACATGGGTATTTCAAGGTGTTTTATTTGTCATTTCCACAGTAAAAGCCAGGTTTCAGTGTAATGACACTTACATTGCCGTCTACCCTGGTGCCGACATACATAAGTATATACACAAGGAAATATAATAAAATAAAATATAGTGCAAAATAATAGTCAGAAAGTGAGATGTGCAATTGTACAGATTAAATGTGAAGCTGTTCAGAAGTCCATGGATCACAAGAGAATTGCAAAATGCCAGTTAAAAAAAAAGGACACTACAGGGAATTTGTTAAATATAGAACTGAAGCAGCAGACTTATCAAAAGTATTGAAATAATTTCTATGGTAAATTATTAAAGAATATAAATAAGATGAAATGCATTTGGAACATATTGAATATCGTCATTAAAAAGAACTTCAAACAAAGTACTTATCCTCAATATTTTACGAATAATGACAATAATATGAATGTGATTAATGACTAACGGGTATTTTGTAAATGTTGGACTGAATGTGGCAGCAAAAGTCAAAATAAAAGCGAAATAATAGAAACATTGTGGATACATATAAGCAAGACATCACTTGACTGTGAAGGTATAGATATTAGAATAGTCAAAAAGATGATGGATGCATTTATTCAGCCTCTTACATGTGCAATCTGACATTCTCAAAAGAAGTGAAAACTGCGGAAGTCCCATTTTGTAAAACTGCAGATAGACAGACAGTAGTGCAAATGCTCCCCGTACTCGCATTTCAAAGAACCAAACACAGGGAAAAACAGCATTAATTAGGGTGGTCGTGCATTATTAAGTCAGTTATTTCACACATATGCCTTGTTTTGTCTGTAAAACACTATAAACTGGGTTACAAATAACTAATATTTGTATAAGCTCCTCACAGCTGATGTCAGAAACGAGCTGGCTGCGCTCTGCTTCCGCCTCCATCAGTGTGTTTGCTGCTCCTACAAAATCCTCATTTTATCACAAAATTCTCATCAGCAGTGTAAAGTTTCTGCTCGGACTCTGTGGAAAAGCGTATGCTGAAGCTGTAAAGTGTGTTTTGGTGGATATTTGCTGCGTGTGAAGGTATTTTCTTGTAGAAAAGAGAGGGACAAGTCGCTGGGCAGCGCTGAGTTCCGGGCTGAATGTGTGACTTTTGAAGGCTCCATTAACGAATTGCAGAGATTGTGAGAAGTGGATGTGAGCTGAACATGAAGAGACAGCAGTCCGCTGTGGACTCCTTCACTTTCAGGGAGCAGCGATGCTCACAAAGTCATTAGAAACTCTTTATTCTCCGCACAGAAAACACAAGTGACGCCGTTCAGCCTGCACACCGGAGCCGCGCGCTAGGTTGAGTCTCCACGGTTCTCATGGTGTGTTTAAGTACCGCCTGCTGCTCGGAGATTTTCATCCTAACTCAGACTCGTTGCTTCTCGACTAGAAACCTCAGATTGTTATTTGGAAGAATGGGAGAAGAAGCTCCAGCCGCCGCCGCCGCCGCTGCCGCTCCGGCAAAGCCGAAGGCCGCCAAGAAGAAGTCCGCCCCGAAGAAAGCCGGTCCCAGCGTGCGCGAGCTCATCGTGCAAATTGTGGGCGCTTCGAATGATCGGAACGGCGTGTCGTTGGCCGCCCTCAAGAAGGCTCTGGCTGCCGGAGGCTACGACGTGGAAAAGAACAAGGTCCGCGTCAGGACCGCCATCAAGAGCCTGGTGACCAAGGGGACTCTGGTCCAGACCAAGGGGACCGGGGCCTCCGGCTCCTTCAAGATAAACAAGAAGGCCGACACCAAGGCCGCGAAGCCCGCAAAGAAAGCAGCTCCTACAGCCAAGAAACCCGCCGCCAAGAAAGCTGTCGCAGTTAAAAAGCCCAAGGCAGCAGCCAAGAAGACCGCAGCTGCTAAGAAGTCTCCCAAGAAGGCCAAGGTAACAGCAAAGACGACCATAGCTGTGAAAAAGTCTCCCAAGGTCAAGAAACTCATGGCCAAACAAACAGCCAAGAGCCCCAATAAGGTGAAGCCTGTCACAGCTAAGAAACCATCTGTAAAGAAGGCACCAAAACCCAAAGCAAAGACCGCAGCCAAGAAGTGAGCTCTGTCGGACATTAAAACTCAACAAAGGCTCTTCTAAGAGCCACCACAGCTTCAGTAAAGAGATCAGTCCTGGTCACAGAAATCTTGCTACTTGACTGAAGTTGTTGCATTCATATATACTTTAATTGTGGGATGGGTGTATGGAATTTTACCCACTGTATTTTGAGTAAATTATACTGTCACAGGTGCAAACTTCAACTGCTAGCCTGTGTATGAGACCAGCACATTGTCCCTGTTCAGTAGTTTCTATGGAAATAACACCAAACATGAATATGTTTTGAGATAAAGTTACATTTAGCACATGCTACTGCAGTGGAGGGTTTATTGCCCCAGTGCGGGTTTTTGTTAGAATAATAATGAGATATTTCCGAGTGTGGAGTTATTTTTCACACTCTTAAGTAACAGTGTTACTGCTATGCTGGCATAGACAGACGTCTTAAAATTATGTCTCGGTGCTGGTATGTATGTATGTTGATTGCTCAACTTGTTTGTTCAATGGGGAACCGTCTTTTCTGTGTGATTCCTCCTTGGATTAGGCAGACGAGACGCAACTCTGGCGTATTGCTGTGTGATTCAACAACACTGGTATAAAGCTCTTCTTAATGTTGCATTAGCGCCATTTCCTGGTTCTACCGGTCTGTTTATTTCTCACCGCTCTCACTTCGCGCGGCACTTTCAAATGACTGTCCTCCAATCAGCAGCTCAGTCTCAGCTGGGGGGCCTCTCCTCGTGACGCTGCTGACCAATGAGACAGAGTGACGTCACCGTGTCCCAGCTGGTCTCGGCGCTTAAATGCAGCGAGTCTCCGCTCTTTCTCCACTTGTCTTTACACAGCGAAAGCAGAAACAATGGCTCGTACCAAGCAGACCGCCCGTAAGTCCACTGGAGGCAAAGCTCCCAGGAAGCAGCTGGCCACCAAGGCTGCCCGCAAGAGCGCCCCGGCCACCGGCGGAGTGAAGAAGCCTCACCGTTACAGGCCCGGTACCGTGGCTCTGCGAGAGATCCGTCGCTACCAGAAATCCACCGAGCTGCTGATCCGCAAGCTGCCCTTCCAGCGCCTGGTGCGAGAGATCGCTCAGGACTTCAAGACCGACCTGCGCTTCCAGAGCTCTGCTGTCATGGCTCTGCAGGAGGCCAGCGAGGCTTACCTGGTGGGCCTGTTCGAGGACACCAACCTGTGCGCCATCCACGCCAAGAGGGTGACCATCATGCCCAAAGACATCCAGCTGGCCCGCCGCATCCGTGGAGAGAGAGCTTAAAGTTCAGTCTGCTGCTCCACCAACCACCACAACGGCTCTTTTAAGAGCCACTACAATACTTAAGAGAGCTGTTTCCTCACTTTTTAAAACTAATTTTATTATTCGTTAACAAGAATGAATCAAGTATTAAATGTGAATAGACCTTTTACTGCATTTTTCACGTTTGTACGCTTCACAATCCAACTTTAGGTATCAATGAACTCCAGTTGCCATTTGATGAGTACATGTTTTCAAATATTCAATATTGTTTAAAAATATGAATATTCCTGTCTTGGCTCCCCATACCACTAGAGGGCGCTGGCGGCTATCAAAAAGAGATGGAACAGTTATACATTACATTTTCAAATGTATTCCAAAGACATCAGCTGGCCGGCCGCATCCCTGGAGAGACCTTAAAGCTTCATTCTGCCATACAAAATTGTCAACTCACAACGGATGAAAGTTTATCAGTATCTGTA
Source organism: Blennius ocellaris (assembly GCF_963422515.1). Taxonomy (NCBI): domain Eukaryota; kingdom Metazoa; phylum Chordata; class Actinopteri; order Blenniiformes; family Blenniidae; genus Blennius; species Blennius ocellaris. The sequence goes on from NC_137652.1 coordinate 20,904,584, forward strand.
GTTAAGTTCATATCTGTGTATGTTTTGTTGCTATACTCTACATTGAAATGTTGAAACTGAATTTTAAAGTAAACCCTTTTGTCTTTAAAAAGATGGCACGGCACAATGCTGTTTTGTGCAATACAGTCCTATCAAGGCATCACTTGACAGATTAAGCATGATGGTCTTTATTTTCAATTGCAGCAATAAGTCTTGAACTAGTGGCTTTAGGGAGTTGACAATTTGTTTAGACTATCAACTATTGGAGACCAGCATGTTGTGTTACAGCACTTGTCTTCCCTGTCACAAATTAACACTAATGGTGTATATATAGGGTCACAGCTTGTTGTATTTTTAAGTCAACTTCAGTTTCCAAGCTTTATTCCCTCATTGGTCTGAACTCGCATCAAAATTTTAATAAAATTGAAGAAATTATCAGATGAAACTGCATATGGAAAACATTGGGGGAAGTTACCAAACATGATTTGAATTGTATTTATTGAAGACGTTATATAACCTTTTTCAGTCAGTTGGCGCTCGAAACAACAAGAAACTCCCGCCCATGTCTTCTCCTACGTCCTCAGTTATGTTGTATAGAGGCGTGTCAGCGCCCCAGTGAATTCATTCGGTTTTTTTTTACTGAGAGACTTGAAGATGAGTGGCAGAGGAAAGGGAGGAAAAGGACTGGGCAAAGGAGGCGCTAAGCGTCACCGTAAAGTCCTCCGTGATAACATCCAGGGAATCACCAAGCCCGCTATCCGCCGTCTGGCTCGCCGCGGTGGAGTCAAGCGGATCTCCGGTCTCATCTACGAGGAGACCCGCGGTGTGTTGAAGGTGTTCCTGGAGAATGTCATCCGTGACGCCGTCACCTACACCGAGCACGCCAAGAGGAAGACCGTGACCGCCATGGATGTGGTGTACGCTCTCAAGAGGCAGGGACGTACTCTGTACGGCTTCGGAGGCTAAACTGCTGCTGCAGCCTTGCAACCAACAAAGGCCCTTTTCAGGGCCACCCACACTCCTGAAAGAGATCATTCTAGAACTGTAATGGATTTATCAGTATTGTGTAGCTTTATAAATATCTTAAAGGAATCATAAGGACTATAGGTTGACACACTTCTAACCGAGTTTATACATTAATGACCGAACGGTTGAACCGTGTGACGTCAGCTGCTCATTTGTTGCTACAATGTATCATTACCACTTTCAAATGATGCCAATGTATCGCTATTGGTACAACAATGCCAGCGGTTATGAAATGACTGGTGTTTGGCACGTTTTAAAGTATTAAACGCTCAATATTCAACAACCAGCTCCGCATGACTGACAGTCTTCGTAACCAGCAGACAGGAACCACAACGCGGTGATAAATAAACCAGGCTTCCTGATTACAGTTCGGGTGATAACCTGGGGGGGTGAAGTCAGTTTTCATCCATGGGTGTTGCATTACTACCATCTGCTGGTTCTTGCTCTTTTTGGACAATTTGTTTATTTAAAAATTACAGCGTATGGGAGAAATATGATTTGTTAGTTTGAACAAAAACCTATGTATTTGTTATGATAGTGTTTTCTGTTACCTATAAACAATTCCTAAATTATGTTCTCGGTTTGGCTAATTTATAAACTAAAGGAAAAATCATCAAAAACACTTAAATGTCTTGAAAATTCATTGAGATTAAGCACTTTGATGTCACATTAATCTTAATTGTATACATTTGCTTTTATGAATATGCAATCCACTGTTCTTGCAATAGAAAACTTCTTGGATTTTGTGGTGTTTAAAGTTGTCCAAACAATCTTTAGCATTACTTATTGCTGTGTAATACTCAAAAATTGTTCTGTGGAAGAGAGAGGTTATGTTTGAAGTGAAAAGTTACTGATTAAAACTCAGAAAATCACCACTATCTTGAAAAATTGTTGCGTCAACATATGTGGAATAAAATTATGTAACACACATTGTGTAGACTCGACAATTAACCAACTTATTTCAGTTAAAAAGTTTTCATACCGTACGTGACGTTTTTTTCAATGATTATTGACCCACTTGGAAAGATGTGGTTCCCTTTCATGTCTGCTTCTCCTTTTCTTTTCAGGATCTGAACACCTGGTGGAAACAATAACCCCCCACCAGGACTTCAGCCCTACTTTACTCACATTACAAATGATACAGGTTTTGAAGTCTACATCCTGCTTACTTTGCCTGTACTTCCTGACCCGTTGCAGTGTTGCACAACCTGACGGCTCCGTGACTCAGAGCAAATGAACCAATCACAGAGAGGTGACAATGCAGCATGATTTGCATGACACCTGCTTAAGACTCCCACACTGCAGCATTACAACACCAGGAAATCAACATGCCTGATATAATCAAGCCTACGCCCAAGAAGGGCTCCAAGAAAGCCGTGAGCAAGACCGCCACCAAGGGAGGCAAGAAGAGGAGAAAGACCAGGAGGGAGAGCTACGCCATCTACGTGTACAAGGTGCTGAAGCAGGTCCACCCCGACACCGGCATCTCCTCCAAGGCCATGAGCATCATGAACTCATTCGTCAAGGACATCTTCGAGCGCATCGCCTCCGAGGCGTCTCGTCTGGCTCACTACAACAAGCGCTCCACCATCACTTCCAGGGAGATCCAGACCGCCGTTCGTCTCCTGCTGCCCGGTGAGCTGGCCAAGCACGCTGTGTCTGAGGGCACCAAGGCTGTCACCAAGTACACCAGCTCCAAGTAGACTATCTGCTGCTGCTCAAAACCAACGGCTCTTCTAAGAGCCACCCAATTCTTCTGGAGAGATTCCTTTGTGATTAACTTAGACCGGTAGACCAATCGTGATCATATCTGGCAAATTGACATTTAGTTCCATAAACACAAGATACACCTTTATTGATCTCACAGTGGAGAAATTTACTCCTACATTCAGCTCTTAAGGACACTCATGAGGAAAGGAAAGACAAGGAATGTGCAAACAGTTCCCTATCCAGATTAACAGTTTCAGTACTTGATCCAGCAGGCAAATATTTTGAAGGCAAACTTCCAAATTTACTCTTTTGCGTCCGCTGCGACTACATTTGTTGGCGCATTTAATGACTGTCTAAATCTTGCATTAGGCCAGTGCTTCTCAAATGGTGGGGCGCGCCCCCCTGGGGGGGCGTGGTGGGGTGTCAGGGGGGGCGCGAGGCGGGCGCGACTTTCAGTATTAGTGTCTTTATTCATGCTTGAACAATAAAGAAAGGGCCTCCAGCCACTAGGTGGCAGCAGTGCTCAAACTAATCAACAGGCTGCCTGTTCAACCCAGTAGAGTAGAAGAAGTACTACACATGAACACCGGTGTACAGAGCTGGCGGAGAAGTTTCTGACAGGAGTGAAAAGAAAAAAGGATGAGGCATCAGAGGAAAAGAAAACAGGTGACAGTAACCGGTATAAACCTAGTAAGAGCAGGAGATATGACGATGCCTACATAGCCCTTGGGTTTACCATGAACACGGTCGGAAACGAGGAAACACCTGTTTGTGTTTTATGCCTAAAAACTCTGGCAGCGGACAGCATGAAACCAAATAAATGAAGACGGCACCTGGAGACCATACACCCGTTATGTCAGTAAGCCACTGGAGTTTTTTCATCGTAAACTCCATGAGTATCGCCAACAAGCCGCTCATTGTGTCAGCGCGGCATCAGTAAACAAAAAAGCACTGTTAGCCTCTTACAAAGTTGCCCACCACATCGCAAGGTGCATAAAACCTCACACCATAGCAGATTTATTGTGATAATCAGGCGATTGTATGCAGAATGCTGGTGCCAGCAACTGATACAGTGGTTTATACAGATAAATAAATAAATATTATCAAGTTCTCAATGGTAGTACAATTCGGGGGGGGGGGGCCCTGAAAAAAATTCTGTCCTCTAGGGGGGGCGTGACAGAAAATAATTGAGAACCACTGCATTAGGCAAAAGGTAAAATATGCATTGAAATGTTCCATACCTAAACACAACAGATGTCCTGTGTGTGTGACAAGGCAGGGGGAGGGAACCCAGGTCCTCAAGAGCAACAGCCCAAGATGTTTTGTATGTTTTCCTGCTCAAACACCAGAGTTCTCGCGATGAGGCTCTGCAGACAGCTTGATAACGAGCCACACATTACTGTCAGCTATGTTGGTGTGAAGACTCACTGAAACTGTGCAGGAATGCAGCCCTCAGGGTTCCCCACTAGTGATGATTGAATTTGAACGAATCGTTCAAAACCCGCGAGTCACTTTACTGTATGGTGACTCACGAGTTTTCATGTTCCTTAACTCTTTCACTGAGTCATTCTTGCTACAGCCTCCAGCCACAGAGAGGAACATATAAATGTCACTGTTCTGCCGCTCGTCTAACTCCATTACTCACTTTAGTCGCCCTGTGAGAATAGCAGCTGTAATGCTAAAAGAGCTGCTAAAAGCAGCTTGAAGCCGAGCTGCTAACGCTAGCTGCTAAGCACAGCAGCTTCCGGCTCCTTACATTCACATGAGGCTTTCAGCAGCTCGAGTCAGTTGTCGGTCAAGCTCAGCACAAATGACCGACTCACCTCGTTTCCGTCATTCAGCTCGAATGCCCGAGTCACCTCGAAACTCGAAAGAGTCGTTCACTGAATCGGTAAGTAGCACTTCCGCTGTGTCGTTCACCTCATGAGTGGTGAGCGGCGAGCCCTCCGCCCCTCCCTCACCTGAAAATCTGCAGCGGCGCTCCGCTCAGAAAGTTTCTGAGTGACGGCGGAGAAAAAAAAACACACATTGTTTGTTTCACAAAGCTTGTAGAGATAAATACATGAATAATACATGGGTAAATATACAATAAACAATGTTAAAATACCACTGTAGCGTGTATTGTTTTACATTTAATATTGTCCCCTATACTTAGTTCTGCCCTATCTACGTCACATTATTTATTGATCCTAGTAAATAAAGAAAATCGGAATGTTGGAAGGAAAGAAAAACTATAAAATCATATGTATATATTAAAATATACTGTATATCTGCCATTCTGGATGCTAGGTATTTATTCAGTGTAATCATTTATCTAATTTATTTTCTGATTCAACTAAACCTCAGAAACAACACACACAATCTAGAATAAGGAGACCAGGACCACTAAAAACTAAGGTGTACTTATTGTTTGTTTTCCTCAGAAGTGTTTCCGCATTTTACAATGAATACATGATTCTCCCCCGTGGTTCATGTCACAGTTCAGCTGAGCCTCCAGGTCCAGGAGCGGGTGGAAATAGTGCGCATACGCAACTGAATCAAATGACTCAAATGACTCAAATGATTCAGACAACCGATTCACTTGGATGAATGACTCAAAAACCCGTGAGTCCGTTCAAGGAGTCGGGTTTCTCATCACTATTCCCTACCCGTGTTAAGAAAAACACTGCACAGTGTCAGCAGTTTGCCTTCAAAGCATTACACCATCTTTAAAATATCTTGTGTTCACCTGAAATGTGTCACTGAAGGAGGAAATAAATGAAAAATGAGTATCAAGTTTGACAGTCACAAATAGATACTGTTCTATTATTTTGTATTTTAACTCATTTACAAAAATGCACCAAGAGGAAGTGAGACTAATCAGCTCAAAACACAATGGGACTGAAACCTTGAATTTTAATGAGGTGAACAGCCAATTAAACAAATGTAGCCAGAGGCAAGAAAATGTCGAAATAGATGGTTTGAGATGATGGAAATATTTCCTTTGTCTTTATTTTTTAATCTAAAAATGGTTCTATAAATCTGAGCTTCATTTCCACGGATCAAACTAGAATCCAAGTTTGAAACGTGTAATTTATTAAAAAAAAAATAAAGCTACGATGATTGAAAGACACGTGGATTAAAATATCCTTTAATTTTTAATATAACTGGCTCTGTTTTGATCAGTCAAACCCTGAACCAACCCCCTCCTCAGTGAGAGCTGCTGATTGGAGGAAAGTTAAAGTGTCTCTGACGCTAAGCGCCGGTCAGTCTGCTGGAAGCGGCTTCTCATTGGTGCGTCACGGACTGGCTCGCGCTCTCCTCCCTTATCTAAGACAGACATAGTTCAAGCAGCACCACAGTTTGACTGAGCTTCAACTCAACAAACATCTCGACAACATGAGCGGCAGAGGAAAGACCGGCGGCAAAGCCAGAGCGAAGGCCAAGACCCGCTCGTCTCGTGCGGGACTCCAGTTCCCGGTGGGTCGTGTTCACAGGCTGCTGCGTAAAGGAAACTACGCTCAGCGTGTGGGAGCCGGAGCTCCCGTGTACCTGGCGGCGGTGCTGGAGTACCTGACCGCTGAGATCCTGGAGCTGGCTGGAAACGCTGCCCGCGACAACAAGAAGACCAGAATCATCCCCCGTCACCTGCAGCTGGCGGTGCGCAACGACGAGGAGCTCAACAAGCTGCTGGGCGGAGTGACCATTGCTCAGGGCGGCGTGCTGCCCAACATCCAGGCTGTGCTGCTGCCCAAGAAGACCGAGAAGACTGCCAAGTCCAAGTAAATCAGCCCTCAACCAACCAAAACAAAAGGCTCTTTTAAGAGCCACCCACTTCCTCCTCAAAGAGCAACAAATCCTAACGATTTTCCCTCCGATTCATCAATTGGGTTAAACAACACACTGCTCAAAACCACTTTCTCACTTATTAGATGAGAACTTGTATACATTTACTGAAGGATGTGCTTCTGATTGCAATTTCTTGTTTTTCATTGCTTGTCCTGACCCTTTTTATTTTCACTTTAGTTTTCCTGGTCAAAAATTACCCTTAAATCAACCCTAACCAATAACTCCAAATACTGTTGTATTTTTATAATCAACTTATTTTTGTGCGAATATTACAATTATTGCACATGTTTGACATTTTCCAATATGTATCTGCACTTATACATTAATCTTTAAAGAGATCATTCTAGAATTGTTCTGGCTTAATGAGCATTATGTAGCTTTATAAATACCTTAAAGGAATCATAAGGACTATAGGTTGACGCACTTCTGCCCAAGTTTATACGCCAAGCACGCCAAGAGGAAGACCGTGACCGCCATGGATGTGGTGTATGTTCTCAAGAGGCAGGGACGTACTCTGTACGGCTTCGGAGGCTAAACTGCTGCTGCAGCCTTGCAACCAACAAAGGCCCTTTTCAGGGCCACCCACACTCCTGAAAGAGATCATTCTAGAACTGTAATGGATTTATCAGTATTGTGTAGCTTTATAAATATCTTAAAGGAATCATAAGGACTATAGGTTGACACACTTCTAACCGAGTTTATACATTAATGACCGAACGGTTGAACCGTGTGACGTCAGCTGCTCATTTGTTGCTACAATGTATCATTACCACTTTCAAATGATGCCAATGTATCGCTATTGGTACTGGTGCAACAATGCCAGCGGTTATGAAATGACTGGTGTTTGGCACGTTTTAAAGTATTAAACGCTCAATATTCAACAACCAGCTCCGCATGACTGACAGTCTTCGTAACCAGCAGACAGGAACCACAACGCGGTGATAAATAAACCAGGCTTCCTGATTACAGTTCGGGTGATAACCTGGGGGGGTGAAGTCAGTTTTCATCCATGGGTGTTGCATTACTACCATCTGCTGGTTCTTGCTCTTTTTGGACAATTTGTTTATTTAAAAATTACAGCGTATGGGAGAAATATGATTTGTTAGTTTGAACAAAAACCTATGTATTTGTTATGATAGTGTTTTCTGTTACCTATAAACAATTCCTAAATTATGTTCTCGGTTTGGCTAATTTATAAACTAAAGGAAAAATCATCAAAAACACTTAAATGTCTTGAAAATTCATTGAGATTAAGCACTTTGATGTCACATTAATCTTAGTGAATTGTATACATTTGCTTTTATGAATATGCAATCCACTGTTCTTGCAATAGAAAACTTCTTGGATTTTGTGGTGTTTAAAGTTGTCCAAACAATCTTTAGCATTACTTATTGCTGTGTAATACTCAAAAATTGTTCTGTGGAAGAGAGAGGTTATGTTTGAAGTGAAAAGTTACTGATTAAAACTCAGAAAATCACCACTATCTTGAAAAATGGTTGCGTCAACATATGTGGAATAAAATTATGTAACACACATTGTGTAGACTCGACAATTAACCAACTTATTTCAGTTAAAAAGTTTTCATACCGTACGTGACGTTTTTTTCAATGATTATTGACCCACTTGGAAAGATGTGGTTCCCTTTCATGTCTGCTTCTCCTTTTCTTTTCAGGATCTGAACACCTGGTGGAAACAATAACCCCCCACCAGGACTTCAGCCCTACTTTACTCACATTACAAATGATACAGATTTGAAGTCTACATCCTGCTTACTTTGCCTGTACTTCCTGGCCCGTTGCAGTGTTGCACAACCTGACGGCTCGGTGACTCAGAGCAAATGAACCAATCACAGAGAGGTAACAGTGCAGACTGATTTGCATGACGCCTGCTTAAGACTCCCACACTGCAGCATTACAACACCAGGAAATCAACATGCCTGATATAGCCAAGTCTACGCCCAAGAAGGGCGCCAAGAAAGCCGTGAGCGGTTTTTTTTTTCTCCTACTTTGTTTGGGAAAGTGGGAAGGATGGGAGGGAGGGTGTCTGTACATGTTCAGTACAGCTTTTTGTTTCAGTTTCTATGTTTTGTACGGGGTTTTTTTGTCCACTGGACTTCTTCAGAGAATGATTCTTATGTTTAACTTTGTCCATAGTCACGAGTAAAAACAAGGGGGTCACTATGGTGAGTTGGAATGTAAGAGGCTTGGGTCATCATATTAAAAGGGCTAAGGTTTTCACCCATTTAAAATCTTTATCTTCTGATGTAGCATTTCTACAAGAAACACATATTAGACCATCTGAACAAGATAGATTAAAGTGTAGATGGGCAGGGCATATATTTCAATCAACCTTCTCAAGCAAAGCACGTGGGGTTGCCATTATGATTAAAAATAATATTCCCTTTCATCATATAAACACTATTAGTGACATTAATGGCAGATTTCTTATTGTGATTGGACAGTTGTACTCTATGCATGTTACCTTGGTTAATATTTATGGCCCTAACGTTGATGATGCTGGTTTTTTTCGTAAAACTTTTGATAAAATACCAGATCTTTCAACTACTAACTTGATTATTGCAGGAGATTATAATGTGGTTTTAGACTGGCATTTAGACCGATCTTCACAAAGACAGACGGGTCCCACAAACTCCTCAGTAACTCTGAACAGTCTCATTTCCTCAACCAATTTAGTAGATATCTGGAGATTACAACACCCAATGGATAGAGAGTATTCTTTTTTTTCTAAATTACATAATTCTTACTCACGAATTGATTTCCTTTTGTTAGATTCTAAGTTATTACCCAGTGTGATAGATACCAAATATCATAACATTGTGATCTCAGATCATGCCCCTACCAGTGTTACATTTGATTTTAATCTGCCAAATCTGGAATTTAAATGGAGGCTGAGACCCTCATTAATTAATGATACGGATTTTTGTAAATATTTTTCAAGAAAAATGGAGGATTTTATGTTAACTAATGATACAGCAGACACATCTGATTCAATTTTATGGGAAACATTTAAAGTGGTCATGAGAGGGCATGTTATCTCATATGAAGCTGCACAGAAAAGAAAAAGAAATTTACGACTGAAGGAAATTGATGGGAAGTTAACGCAACTAGAAATAACCTACAGACAACATGGTAATAAACAAAAACTACAGGAAATCGTTAATCTGAAATATGAATATAATACCATCTTAACTAAGCAGGTCAGCGATCAAATGTCCCGGCTCCGGCTACGCTATTTTGAACTTGGAGACAAACCACATACATTGTTAGCTCGTCAACTTCGAGGTCAACAAAGCAGCCGCGCAATTCATAGAATTACATCATCAACTGGGGATAATCTTACTCAACCTAAAGCCATAAATGAATGCTTTTCAAAGTATTACCAGCAACTATATAAGTCAAAGGCAAAAGGAGATGTGGATTCTTGGCTTAATAATGTTTCCATCCCAAGATTAGATGACAACTCCAGGGAGATTCTGAACAGGCCGATAACTGTAGAAGAAATAATGGACTCTGTTAAATCATTGACCAATGGGAAAGCACCCGGGCCTGATGGCTTTGGAGCTGAATTTTATAAAAAATTCTCAAGGCAAATTTCACCACTCCTGCAAAGGATGTTGTCCCATTCCTTTGTGGTAAATACACTCCCTTCAACATTATATAATGCAGATATCGCGCTTTTACTCAAGCCTGGTAGGGATGATGCAAACCCGGCATCATATCGTCCAATTTCTATGCTGAATCTAGACTGTAAAATCTTTACAAAAATATTGGCTAACAGATTAAACAAATGCATTGAGTCTCTTGTACACATTGATCAGACAGGATTTATCCCAAACAGATATTCATTTTTCAATACTAGGAGGGTGCTTGACATTATGTATTATAAATTTGACGTAAGTTCAAAACAAGCAGTTCTATGTTTGGATGCTGAAAAAGCTTTTGACCAGGTGGAATGGGAGTATCTATTTAAAGTATTAGACAGATTTGGCCTGGGTGATCCCTTCATTTCATGGGTCCAGCTTGCATATCTTAATCCTACTGCTTCAGTTGTTACAAATCAGGAAAAATCATCACCAATTCAGCTTGAAAGAGGCACTCGTCAAGGGTGCCCTTTATCACCATTGCTCTTTGCGCTAGCAATTGAGCCACTAGCAATTAGTATTCGAAAAAGCACGTTAATTAGACCTGTTTCGATTGGGGGGGTGGAACACAAGATATCACTTTATGCTGATGATATAGCTATTTTTGTGTCCGACCCTGAGCAGTCTGTTCCACATTTACTTGAATTAATAAACTCTTTTGGAGCTGTATCAGGATACACTATAAACTGGCAGAAAAGCGATCTAGTGGCATTTGGAGCTGACCTGGACTCTGCTTTTGTGACTTCAACTCCGTTCAATATTTCAAACACGGTCAAATATCTAGGAATAAAAATTACAAAAAATCCAAGTTCACTTTTTAAACATAATTTCCTGGAAAGATTAAATGATTTGAAAAAGAATATAGAGAAATGGAGAACATTACCTTTATCACTTATTGGCAGAGTAAATAAAATAAAAATGGTCTCCTTACCTAGATTTATTTACTTATTTCAAAATATTCCAATATGTATACCAAGGTCCTTTTTTAAACAAATTGACTCTACTATTTTACCATTCATCTGGGGTTACAAAGCACATAGAATATCTAAACAGCATCTTCAGAAGCCAAAGGATTGTGGAGGCCTAGGTCTACCTTGTTTTTTGCATTATTATTGGGCTGCTAATATTAGGGCAATGACATATTGGCAACTAAATCAAGCTCAGGAAACAGTAGCTGAGACTCCCTCTTGGTTCGTAATTGAGAATAGTTTAACCTCAAAAACATCTCTCCGTGCAATCTTATTTTCAGCCCCTAGACCATCTGCAGCTTGCAAGGGAGAACACTTTATTCTATCCAACTGTCAAAAAATTTGGTTACAAATTAGGAAATTTTGTGAACTACCAAACACTTCTGTGCATGCTCCAATATGGCATAATCATGCCTTTCCTCCTTCATTTACAGACTCAGTCTTTAAAGAATGGCATCGTAAAGGTATAACATCTATAAAGGATCTTTACATCAATAAGCAATTTTGCTCTTTTGATCAATTCCGAACTAAATTTACCTTACCCAATACACATTTTTTCCGCTTTTTGCAGTTAAGAAATTATATAAAACTAAATTTTTCGTCGTTTAACTCTTTACCAAATGACAACACTTTGTTTAGACTCTTACTAGGTCCCCCAGATGCTAAAGGTCTGATTTCATCGCTGGTAAAATTCTTCCTACAAAAGATTGCTCAACCTGCAGTTAAGATCAAGCAAATGTGGGAGGAGGATCTAAATATTGTAATTGAGGATGACAGGTGGAAATTATCATTAAAAACAATTCATCAATGCTCTATCAATGCCAGACTTCAGTTGATACAATTTAAAGTATTACACAGGTTACATTACTCGAAGGCAAAGCTACATACAATTTTTCCACAAACCTCACCCCTCTGCGATAGATGCAAGGCAGCTCACTGCACATTAGCACATCAATTTTGGCTTTGTCCGTTACTCCAAGGCTTCTGGTGTTCTATCTTCAGATGGTACTCAAATGTACTGAATGTAAATATCGATCCTGATCCTCAGACTGCTTTGCTTGGCTACTCCAGCACTTTGGAAAATTTGGGTCATAATTCAGCCACAATTATTTCTTATGGCATGGTCGTCGCAAAAAGATGCATTCTAAAAGTGTGGAAATCAGACTCTCCACCACAATTTGAGGTTTGGCTCAGGGAATTTGTTGGGATTTTACACATTGAAAAGTTGAGGTATGAGGTCTCAGGAAACTCTCAAAAATTTCAGGCTGTATGGGGACCAATATTAAGATATCTGAAGCTGTAGTTGATCCCTAATATCTATAATTTGCGTGGACAATGTAAGATTAGGTGGACATTCACAGATTGTTAAATAACTTTATAACCCCTTTATGAGTGTTTTGTTTTGATCTGTTTTGGTTTTGTTTTTTGTTTTTTTTGTTTTTTTTGTTTTTTTTTGTTTGTTTTTGTGTTGTTGTTTCGTTTGGATTTGTGTATTGCTTTTTCCTAATTTTCAAAAATACTTGAAGGAATATTATTTGTTCTTAAGGCACCTTGATATTTAATTGTATGGATGCTAATCGAGCGATATTTGTCTCTGCATTTCTACTGTGATGTTGTAATTTGCCTTGTTAAAGTAAAAAAACTCAATAAATATATATAAAAAAAAAAAAAAAAAAAGGAAAGCCGTGAGCAAGACCGCCACCAAGGGAGGCAAGAAGAGGAGAAAGGCCAGGAAGGAGAGTTACGCCATCTACGTGTACAAGGTCCTGAAGCAGGTCCACCCCGACACCGGCATCTCGTCCAAGGCCATGAGCATCATGAACTCGTTCGTCAACGACATCTTCGAGCGCATCGCCTCCGAGGCGTCTCGTCTGGCTCACTACAACAAGCGCTCCACCATCTCTTCCAGGGAGATCCAGACCGCCGTGCGTCTCCTGTTGCCCGGTGAGCTGGCCAAGCACGCTGTGTCTGAGGGCACCAAGGCCGTCACCAAGTACACCAGCTCCAAGTAGACCATCTACTGCTGATCAAAACCAACGGCTCTTTTAAGAGCCACCCACTTGATCTGAAGGTCTCTGTTACCTGCTGTGGCTTTTGACTGTTGAAGCATCCTGAGTTTAAACCTCTAGACTAGATTAATTTGATCTGATAACTGGTTCTGTGCTCTGGTGTGATTCTGAAATGGTCAGAAAGATCATTATAACTTTTGCCATGGCTCAGGCATCCATTACATACACATTTTTTCACAAGACTGAATCTATTTGTGCTGACGTGGTTGTCAATCTAAGTATTTCCTCATTCCCCAGAATGTCCATCTCTTAAAAAGAAGCAAAGATGACTATTACAGACACCTTTTCAAAGCAGCAGTGGGTATCAACCTTGTCAGCTTTTTTCTTTTTTGGTGTACATTTATTCTAAGTTTTCTTTAAATAGGCCTTGTCTGTCATTGTCCCTTATTACTTAGTCTTTGTCAACTATATGTGTCAATTTAGTTTTAGTCCAAGAACTAATTTGATTTACTCTTGGGTCATGCAATTTTCACATTTTATTTATTGAATTATGATGAACACATCAAAAGATTGTGAGAAATCTCACTAAAAATGTGTCCTCTCGGTCTTCTGTCAGAAATGCGTAGAGCAGCATTCTGATGGAGGCTGGTGAACCAGTCCAAAGTGACACGTCAGTTCCACTTAAGTAACACCAATTGACAAGACGGCACGTCACACAACAATACCAGATGACATGTACCTCAGTACATAGTGTACCGTACTTCAGCATTCTACATAAAACATTATGAACTTGAAAAATTAGTAAGTTGTATTTTTCTTTCTTTCAACATTTTATTGACATTTCAACATTGTGTATGTGCATGGATCTACAATGTTTAGGCCTGAACAGAATAACCAAAAAACTAACATTCCTTCCTGTGAATCTTGCACCTGAATGGGTCAAACCCTCTCGAATAGAAGAAACATTGTGAGTCTCCACTTTTTTTTCTTTTCTTAAGAAGCACTGCCACTGCCAGACACTTTTACTAGCTTGTGGTTTTCTGTGACAAAAACTGTCTCTGCATTGCTGTACTCTTCTATGTTCATCACACCTGAACTACAGGGAAGTGTGCAAAGCACAAAAATGTATATTTTGAATAAATAGCTCATAACTGTGACAATTGGTACCTATTACAAATTAAATGGTCACATTCAGTGACGAAAAGAAATATGTTGTCAGTGTTGTATGGTCATGGAAGATTATGAAACAAACTTGAGCAGCTTGATTAAAGAAAGCACCAGAATAAAGTGAATGTGGCTGTTTTGACATGTGTTTTACTTCTTCGCTTTTCACACAAATTCATTTTTATTTGAGAGGCCACATGAATACAGATCCTCTGACGTGTTATTGTGGTTGTGCCGCTTCCGGTCAGTTGGTGGCGCTCGTGTATTGAGTTCTCAACCAACAAGAAGCGCCAAAGAAGAAACGCCCGCTAACTGTGTTCTCCTACGTCCTCCAATGTGATGTATATAGGCGTGTCGGCGCTGCAAAGAACTCATTCGAATTTTCTACTGAGAGATTTGAAGATGAGCGGCAGAGGAAAGGGAGGAAAAGGACTGGGCAAAGGAGGCGCCAAGCGTCACCGTAAAGTTCTCCGTGATAACATCCAGGGAATCACCAAGCCCGCTATCCGCCGTCTGGCTCGCCGCGGTGGAGTCAAGCGGATCTCCGGTCTCATCTACGAGGAGACCCGCGGTGTGTTGAAGGTGTTCCTGGAGAACGTCATCCGTGACGCCGTCACCTACACCGAGCACGCCAAGAGGAAGACCGTGACCGCCATGGATGTGGTGTACGCTCTCAAGAGGCAGGGACGTACTCTGTACGGCTTCGGAGGCTAAACTGCTGCTGCAGCCTTACAACCAACAAAGGTCCTTTTCAGGGCCACCCACACTCCTGAAAGAGATCATTCTAGAATTGTACGCTTTCATGAGTCTTAATTACCTTTGTAGTGACCCGTTTTGTTGACAAATCAAATGATCTTAATGACTACATGCTTGTAAACTATATAACCGTCACACTCATTCAAGATGCAATTTTTACTTAAAATCTCGGCTCCGCATGATCTGACGTCACCTGTTCATTTGTTGCTACAAAGTATCAGAATCAAGGTTCCTCAACCTGCAAAGTCTCAGCAACACATCTAATACTGGGGAGTGTTTTAGTTTATGGTTTATACACTTATTTTGGTTTCCACATGCTTGTATACATGAATAAACCATATAACCGTCACACTCATTAAGATGCAACTTCGTTTTTACTTGAAAGTTCGTGTCTAAAACGAGCTCATGCTCTGACGTCACTGCTTATTTGTTGCCACAAAGTAACAACCAAGCTCCATGAGCCCGTCAAGTCGGCACCACAGCTAATACTGGGGAGTGTCTAAATGGCTTTGTTTAATATTTATTTTGGTTTATACATTCTATCCCCTTTGTGGGACTGAAGGAATGTCTTTCAGTTCAATTTAATGAAGATATGACTTGACATTGAAACGTCTTTGGTCACATGGTAGCAAATAGACAGTTTCCACTTGCATCAGCTAGTATGTTTATGTGGAGGGTCAAAATATATGGTAAAAAGCAGATGCTCTTGTTCAATTCTCTCAGTAGATTGTATTTGTCATGTCATTTTATTGGTCTCACGTTAATAAATTCATTCAAAATGAAATGAAACTGCAGACTTTAATGGTTTAGAGGTGTGGTTGATCTATCAAGTAACTGAGATCAGCTTTAAACTGAATCTACATTTCACTTTATGAATAATGTTCATAACTAATTCTGATAGATTTTTAAGTTAAAAGCATCTTCATGGTTTACCAGATCAGATTTGTCTTATTGTGTGTGACCAGTCAGTTTTATTATTATTTGACTTTGTTCTGTACTGTAAATACTGTATATATTAGACAAAGTAGTTCATGCTTTTGTGATTTCTATGTATTTCATATTGTTCAAAATGGTGTTCAGTATGTTTGAGAGTAAAAATGTGTTAATTGTTTTGTTAAGTGAAAAAGAACAGGAGTAGAAGGAAATAAGTTATACTGTCAATTATTCTTGTGAATGTGAATCAGGATGATGGTCAATTGTGATTTTGTTATGGATGCCTGAGTCTTGTTAAAGAATAAACCTTCCTGTATAACTACAATGTCAGCTCAACGTGTGGATCTTCTCTATTCTTGCCACAGCTCGACACGTTGAGACAATAACATCTTTGTCCTCCTTGTATTACACACAAGCCGGATAAATATATCCTGGATAAAGGAGAATGCGCGGCCAGGTTAAGTCTGGTCGGCGCAATGTTGGATAATTTGGTTACACCTTTGTCGATGCAGGATAAAGAGACGAGGTTTAATCAAGCCTGGTGTGGATGTTTGAGATAAGTGCGCGCCCACGGTGTCCTCAAGAAGACCCATGAATTTGAACACAGAATCACTGATGAAAGCATTGATCACGGACGTGCAGCTTCATCTACGAGGAGAAACTGCTGCTTCTGCAGCAGTATGAAGAAAGGAAAGATAACATATGGAAAAAAAGGAAACACCAGTGCTGTTCGAAAGGAGAGAGAGAAAGACTGGCAGACTATTGCTGACCGTCTTAATGCGTAAGTAACCCAAACATGGATAATTAATAAAGTGAACTTATAGAGCATTGATCAGTTCCATAAACCACTGATTTTTCCCGTTCCTCATAGAACAGCATGTTACCTAGTTTATGTGACATATATATAGTTTTAAGAAATTATCCGTCATCTTGTATCTATTTATCCCACGTTGTGTTCTGTTTCATCCATCATAAAGAACAAACCTGTCTGGCCAGAAAGGGACGTGGCAACAGGTTAAAACAAGATATAAAAATATTCTGCAGTCTGGTAAGTGATTTTATTGTAGCCTTAATAGCAATGATCAAATAAAGCGATAGATTAGTGTTTAGCTGATTTTTTTTAAATTATTTTTTAATATTTCAGCAGTCAAAAAAAAAAAAAAGTCCACTGTAAGAGTACAGGGGGAAGCCCACCTACACAGGACCTGTCCCCAGCAGAGGAGCTGGCCCTTGACCTGGATAAAGGGAGGCCAATGATGGAGGAGATCCAGGGAGGGACTGTGACAGACTCAGTCCTTCCCCCTGGGGGGTCAGTTTTCATCCATGGGCGTTGCATTACTACCATCTGCTGGTTTTTACTCTTTTTGGACAATTTGTTTATTTAAAAATGACAGCGTATGGGAGAAATATGATTTGTTAGCTTGAACAAAAACCTATGTATTTGTTATCATAGTGTTTTTGTTTACCTATAAACGCTTCCTAAATTATGTTCTCGGTTCAGCTAATTAATAAACTAAAGGAAAAATCATCAGAAACACTTAAATGTCTTGAAAATACATCCAGATTAAGCACTTTGATGTCACATTAATCTTAGTGAATTGTATACATTTGCTTTTATGAATATGCAATCCACTGTTCTTGCAATAGAAAACTTCTTGGATGTTGTGGTGTTTAAAGTTGTCCAAACAATCTTTAGCATTGCTTATTGCTGTGTAATACTCAAAAATTGTTCTGTGGAAGAGAGAGGTTATGTTTGAAGTGGACAGTTACTGATAAAAACTCAGAAAATCACCACTATCTTGAAAAATCTTTGCATCAACATATGTGGAATAAAATGATGTAACACACATTGTGTAGACTAGACAATTAACCAACTTATTTCAGTTAAAAAGAGATAAAAGGTTGATTCTGACAAGCTACAGGGTTTGGTGATGACATGAGAGTTTGTGTGTTTGTGAGCTTGTATGTTGCTATGACTATGCTATGAGTGTTGTAATGTATGGTTGCAAGTTTTCATACCGTACTTGACTTTTTTTTCAATGATTATTGACCCACTTGGAAAGATGTGGTTCCCTTTCATGTCTGCTTCTCCTTTTCTTTTCAGGATCTGAACACCTGGTGGAAACAATAACCCCCCACCAGGACTTCAGCCCTACTTTACTCACATTACAAATGATACAGATTTGAAGTCTACATCCTGCTTACTTTGCCTGTACTTCCTGGCCCGTTGCAGTGTTGCACAACCTGACGGCTCAGTGACTCAGATGCAAATGAACCAATCACAGAGAGGTAACAGTGCAGACTGATTTGCATGAGGACTGCTTAAGACTCCCACACTGCAGCATTACAACACCAGGAAATCAACATGCCTGATACAATCAAGTCTCTGCCCAAGAAGGGCGCCAAGAAAGCCGTGAGCAAGACCACCACCAAGGGAGGCAAGAAGAGGAGAAAGACCAGGAAGGAGAGCTACGCCATCTACGTGTACAAGGTGCTGAAGCAGGTCCACCCCGACACCGGCATCTCGTCCAAGGCCATGAGCATCATGAACTCGTTCGTCAACGACATCTTCGAGCGCATCGCCTCCGAGGCGTCTCGTCTGGCTCACTACAACAAGCGCTCCACCATCTCTTCCAGGGAGATCCAGACCGCCGTGCGGCTCCTGCTGCCTGGTGAGCTGGCCAAGCACGCTGTGTCTGAGGGCACCAAGGCCGTCACCAAGTACACCAGCTCCAAGTAGACCATCTACTGCTGATCAAAACCAACGGCTCTTTTAAGAGCCACCCACTTGATCTGAAGGTCTCTGTTACCTGCTGTGGCTTTTGACTGTTGAAGCATCCTGAGTTTAAACCTCTAGATTAGATTAATTTGATCTGATAACTGGTTCTGATCTCTGGTGTGATTCTGAAATGGTCAGAAAGATCATTATAACTTTTGCAACGGCTCAGGCATCCATTACATACACATTTTTCAGAAGACTGAATCTATTTGTGCTGACGTGGTTGTCCATCTAAGTATTTCCTACATTCCCCAGAATGTCCATCTCTTAAAAAAAGGCAAAGATGACTATTACAGACACCTTTTCAAAGCAGCAGTGGGTATCAACCTTGTCAGTTTTGTCAGCTTTTTTCTTTTTTGGTGTACATTTATTCTAGGTTTTCTTTAAATAGGCCTCGTCTGTCATTGTTCAGTATTATCTTTGTCAATTAAATGCTTAGAGCAGCATTCTGATGGAGGTTGGTGAACCAGTCCAAAGTGACAGTCAATCAATCAATCAAACTTTATTTCTATAGCACTTTACAATCACCCAGTGGTATCCAAAGTGCTTTACAACAAAGCTATAAAAACAATACATTAAGAAATAAATATGAGAATAATACATAAAAACAATAAATAAAACACAGGTGCTGACTGTGGGAGGTGTGAGAGTGCTGCAGGTTGGTGAAGCCTTTCAGAAATGCATAAATACAGAGCATACAGAATAAAATACACTGCCCTAGACAGAGTTAAAAGCCAACTTAAAAAAGTGAGTGTTCAGCTTTGATTTAAAAAGGCCGAGATCAGTAGTGGTGCGCATGTCGGGGGGCAGTTTGTTCCACAGTCTGGGAGCAGCGATAGCAAAAGAGCGATCGTCCCACTGTTTATATCTCGACCTTGGAATGTCTAAAAGAAGCTGACCTGAAGAACGCAGGGCCCTGCCAGGGTCACGTATAGTTAAAATATCAAACAAGTAAGAGGGACCCAGGCCGTTGATGGCATTAAAAACAAACAGAAGTTTAAAATCGATTCTGAAATGAACTGGAAGCCAGTGGAGAGACGACAGCACAGTACTAATGTGTTCACATCTGGATTAATTTGTTAGAAATCTGGCAGTGGCATTCTGCACTATTTGAAGACGTGAAATGGAAGACTGGCTGAGGCCAACAAAAAGGGCATTACAGTAGTCCAGTCTTGAGCTAATAAAAGCATGTATTGCCTTCTCAAGATCCTGTTGATTCAGGACAGGTCAGTTCCACTTAAGTAACACCAATTGACAAGACGGCAAGTCACACAACAATACCAGATGACACGTACCTCAGTACATAGTGTACCTCAGCATTCTACATAAAACATTATGAACTTGAAAAATTAGTAAGTTGTATTTTTCTTTCTTTCAACATTTTATTGACATTTCAACATTGTGTATGTGCATGGATCTACAATGTTTAGGCCTGAACAGAATAACCAAAAAACTAACATTCCTTCCTGTGAATCTTACATCTGAATGGGTCAAACCCTCTCGAACAGAAGAAACATTGTGAGTCTCCACTTTTTTTCTTTCTTAAAGGTATAGTAGAGGATTTTCTTCTTCCGGGTGGATCATCAAAATAACTGGTCCTCCCAATTGTCAATCATTCTGGTGATATATAAATAAGCTATATAAGCCCGTCGTACGTGCCCGTCCCTGCACGCAGCTCACTCCACACGGTCCTCATCATGCCGGTGGCCGACCCGACGCATTATTCTGGGACATTTTTACACAGTTTCACCCCCTCTGGTGCAAATCTTCTTGTAAAGTGAGCTTATATGAGCGATGCCGACTTATGACTTGTAAACAGAGCGTGCACGAGGAGAACTGGGCTCGTGTATGTCTCTCGCACGCGTTTTAGTAGGCGTTCCGTCTCGGGAGCACGTACAGCGTTGCGCATGCGCATTTTTTTCAAACGGTGGAGAGGGCGGTTCTTTCCTAAAATTCCTGAAAATCCTCCTGTATACCTTTAAGAAGCACTGCCACTGCCAGACACTTGTACTAGCTTGTGGTTTTCTTTGACAAAAACTGTCTCTGCATTGCTGTACTCTTCTATGTTCATCACACCTGAACTACAGGGAAGTGTGCAAAGCACAAAAATATATATTTTGAATGAATAGCTCATAAATATGACAATTGGTACCAATTACAAATTAAATTGTCACATTCAGTGACGAAAAGAAATATGTTGTCAGTGTTGTATGGTCATGGAAGATTATGAAACAGACTTGAGCAGCTTGATTAAAGAAAGCACCAGAATAAAGTGAATGTGGCTGTTTTGGCATGTGTTTTACTTCTTCGCTTTTCACACAAATTCGTTTTTATTTGAGAGGCCACATGAATACAGATCCTCTGACGTGTTATTGTGGTTGTTCCGCTTCCGGTCAGTTGGTGGCGCTCGTGTATTGAAGAGTTCTCAACCAACAAGAAGCGCCAAAGAAGAAACTACCGCTACTGTCTTCTCACACGTCCTCAGAAATGTTGTATATATGCGTGTCAGCGCCCCATTGACTTCATCCGGTATTTCTACTTGAGAGACTTGAAAATGAGCGGCAGAGGAAAGGGAGGAAAAGGACTGGGCAAAGGAGGCGCTAAGCGTCACCGTAAAGTCCTCCGTGATAACATCCAGGGAATCACCAAGCCCGCTATCCGCCGTCTGGCTCGCCGCGGTGGAGTGAAGCGGATCTCCGGTCTCATCTACGAGGAGACCCGCGGTGTGTTGAAGGTGTTCCTGGAGAACGTCATCCGTGACGCCGTCACCTACACCGAGCACGCCAAGAGGAAGACTGTGACCGCCATGGATGTGGTGTACGCTCTCAAGAGGCAGGGACGTACTCTGTACGGCTTCGGAGGCTAAACTGCTGCTGCAGCCTTACAACCAACAAAGGTCCTTTTCAGGGCCACCCACACTCCTGAAAGAGATCATTCTAGAATTGTACGCTTTCATGAGTCTTAATTACCTTTGTAGTGACCCGTTTTGTTGACAAGTCAAATGATCATAATGACTATATGCTTGTAAACTATATAACCGTCACACTCATTCAAGATGCAATTTTTACTTAAAATCTCGGCTCCGCATGATCTGACGTCACCTGTTCATTTGTTGCTACAAAGTATCAGAATCAAGGTTCCTCAACCTGCAAAGTCTCAGCAACACATCTAATACTGGGGAGTGTTTTAGTTTATGGTTTATACACTTATTTTGGTTTCCACATGCTTGTATACATGAATAAACCATATAACCGTCACACTCATTAAGATGCAACTTCGTTTTTACTTGAAAGTTCGTGTCTAAAACGAGCTCATGCTCTGACGTCACTGCTTATTTGTTGCCACAAAGTAACAACCAAGCTCCATGAGCCCGTCAAGTCGGCACCACAGCTAATACTGGGGAGTGTCTAAATGGCTTTGTTTAATATTTATTTTGGTTTATACATTCTATCCCCTTTGTGGGACTGAAGGAATGTCTTTCAGTTCAATTTAATGAAGATATGACTTGACATTGAAACGTCTTTGGTCACATGGTAGCAAATAGATAGTTTCCACTTGCATCAGCTAGTATGTTTATGTGGAGGGTCAAAATATATGGTAAAAAGCAGATGCTCTTGTTCAATTCTCTCAGTAGATTGTATTTGTCATGTCATTTTATTGGTCTCACGTTAATAAATTCATTCAAAATGAAATGAAACTGCAGACTTTAATGGTTTAGAGGTGTGGTTGATCTATCAAGTAACTGAGATCAGCTTTAAACTGAATCTACATTTCACTTTATGAATAATGTCCATAACTAATTCTGATAGATTTTTAAGTTAAAAGCATCTTCATGGTTTACCAGATCAGATTTGTCTTATTGTGTGTGACCAGTCAGTTTTATTATTATTTGACTTTGTTCTGTACTGTAAATACTGTATATATTAGACAAAGTAGTTCATGCTTTTGTGATTTCTATGTATTTCATATTGTTCAAAATGGTGTTCAGGATGTTTGAGAGTAAAAATGTGTTAATTGTTTTGTTAAGTGAAAAAGAACAGGAGTAGAAGGAAATAAGTTATACTGTCAATTATTCTTGTGAATGTGAATCAGGATGATGGTCAATTGTGATTTTGTTATGGATGCCTGAGTCTTGTTAAAGAATAAACCTTCCTGTATAACTACAATGTCAGCTCAACGTGTGGATCTTCTCTATTCTTGCCACAGCTCGACACGTTGAGACAATAACATCTTTGTCCTCCTTGTATTACACACAAGCCGGACAAATATATCCCGGATAAAGGAGAATGCGCGGCCAGGTTAAGTCTGGTCGGCGCAATGTTGGATAATTTGGTTACACCTTTGTCGATGCAGGATAAAGAGACGAGGTTTAATCAAGCCTGGTGTGGATGTTTGAGATAAGTGCGCGCCCACGGTGTCCTCAAGAAGACCCATGAATTTGAACACAGAATCACTGATGAAAGCATTGATCACGGACGTGCAGCTTCATCTACGAGGAGAAACTGCTGCTTCTGCAGCAGTATGAAGAAAGGAAAGATAACATATGGAAAAAAAGGAAACACCAGTGCTGTTCGAAAGGAGAGAGAGAAAGACTGGCAGACTATTGCTGACCGTCTTAATGCGTAAGTAACCCAAACATGGATAATTAATAAAGTGAACTTATAGAGCATTGATCAGTTCCATAAACCACTGATTTTCCCCGTTCCTCATAGAACAGCATGTTACCTAGTTTATGTGACATATATATAGTTTTAAGAAATTATCCGTCATCTTGTATCTATTTATCCCACGTTGTGTTCTGTTTCATCCATCATAAAGAACAAACCTGTCTGGCCAGAAAGGGACGTGGCAACAGGTTAAAACAAGATATAAAAATATTCTGCAGTCTGGTAAGTGATTTTATTGTAGCCTTAATAGCAATGATCAAATAAAGCGATAGATTAGTGTTTAGCTGATTTTTTTTAAATTATTTTTTAATATTTCAGCAGTCAAAAAAAAAAAAAAGTCCACTGTAAGAGTACAGGGGGAAGCCCACCTACACAGGACCTGTCCCCAGCAGAGGAGCTGGCCCTTGACCTGGATAAAGGGAGGCCAATGATGGAGTAGATCCAGGGAGGGACTGTGACAGACTCAGTCCTTCCCCCTGGGGGGTCAGTTTTCATCCATGGGCGTTGCATTACTACCATCTGCTGGTTTTTACTCTTTTTGGACAATTTGTTTATTTAAAAATTACAGCGTATGGGAGAAATATGATTTGTTAGCTTGAACAAAAACCTATGTATTTGTTATGATAGTGTTTTTGTTTACCTATAAACGCTTCCTAAATTATGTTCTCGGTTCAGCTAATTAATAAACTAAAGGAAAAATCATCAGAAACACTTAAATGTCTTGAAAATACATCCAGATTAAGCACTTTGATGTCACATTAATCTTAGTGAATTGTATACATTTGCTTTTATGAATATGCAATCCACTGTTCTTGCAATAGAAAACTTCTTGGATGTTGTGGTGTTTAAAGTTGTCCAAACAATCTTTAGCATTGCTTATTGCTGTGTAATACTCAAAAATTGTTCTGTGGAAGAGAGAGGTTATGTTTGAAGTGGAAAGTTACTGATAAAAACTCAGAAAATCACCACTATCTTGAAAAATCTTTGCATCAACATATGTGGAATAAAATGATGTAACACACATTGTGTAGACTAGACAATTAACCAACTTATTTCAGTTAAAAAGAGATAAAAGGTTGATTCTGACAAGCTACAGGGTTTGGTGATGACATGAGAGTTTGTGTGTTTGTGAGCTTGTATGTTGCTATGACTATGCTATGAGTGTTGTAATGTATGGTTGCAAGTTTTCATACCGTACTTGACTTTTTTTTCAATGATTATTGACCCACTTGGAAAGATGTGGTTACCTTTCATGTCTGCTTCTCCTTTTCTTTTCAGGATCTGAACACCTGGTGGAAACAATAACCCCCCACCAGGACTTCAGCCCTACTTTACTCACATTACAAATTATTCAGATTTGAAGTCTACATCCTGCTTACTTTGCCTGTACTTCCTGGCCCGTTGCAATGTTGCACAACCTGACGACTCAGTGACTCAAAGCAAATGAACCAATCACTGAGAGGTGACAGTGCAGATTGATTTGCATGAGGCCTGCTTAAGACTCCCACACTGCAGCATTGCAACACCAGGAAATAAATATGCCTGATACAATCAAGTCTCTGCCCAAGAAGGGCGCCAAGAAAGCCGTGAGCAAGACCGCCACCAAGGGAGGCAAGAAGAGGAGAAAGGCCAGGAAGGAGAGCTACGCCATCTACGTGTACAAGGTGCTGAAGCAGGTCCACCCCGACACCGGCATCTCGTCCAAGGCCATGAGCATCATGAACTCGTTCGTCAACGACATCTTCGAGCGCATCGCCTCCGAGGCGTCTCGTCTGGCTCACTACAACAAGCGCTCCACCATCTCTTCCAGGGAGATCCAGACCGCCGTGCGGCTCCTGCTGCCTGGTGAGCTGGCCAAGCACGCTGTGTCTGAGGGCACCAAGGCCGTCACCAAGTACACCAGCTCCAAGTAGACCATCTACTGCTGATCAAAACCAACGGCTCTTTTAAGAGCCACCCACTTGATCTGAAGGTCTCTGTTACCTGCTGTGGCTTTTGACTGTTGAAGCATCCTGAGTTTAAACCTCTAGATTAGATTAATTTGATCTGATAACTGGTTCTGATCTCTGGTGTGATTCTGAAATGGTCAGAAAGATCATTATAACTTTTGCAACGGCTCAGGCATCCATTACATACACATTTTTCAGAAGACTGAATCTATTTGTGCTGACGTGGTTGTCCATCTAAGTATTTCCTACATTCCCCAGAATGTCCATCTCTTAAAAAAAGGCAAAGATGACTATTACAGACACCTTTTCAAAGCAGCAGTGGGTATCAACCTTGTCAGTTTTGTCAGCTTTGTCAGCTTTTTTCTTTTTTGGTGTACATTTATTCTAAGTTGTCTTTAAATAGGCCTTGTCTGTCATTGTCCCTTATTACTTAGTCTTTGTCAACTATATGTGTCAATTTAGTTTTAGTCCAAGAACTAATTTGATTTACTCTTGGGTCATGCAATTTTCACATTTTATTTATTGAATTATGATGAACACGTCAAAAGATTGTGAGAAATCTCACAAAAAATGTGTCCTCTTGGTCTTCTGTCAGAAATGCGTAGAGCAGCATTCTGATGGAGGCTGGTGAACCAGTCCAAAGTGACAGGTCAGTTCCACTTAAGTAACACCAATTGACAAGACGGCAAGTCACACAACAATTCCAGATGACATGTACCTCAGTACATAGTGTACCTCAGCATTCTACATAAAACATTATGAACTTGAAAAATTAGTAAGTTGTATTTTTCTTTCTTTCAACATTTTATTGACATTTCAACATTGTGTATGTGCATGGATCTACAATGTTTAGGCCTGAACAGAATAACCAAAAAACTAACATTCCTTCCTGTGAATCTTGCACCTGAATGGGTCAAACCCTCTCGAATAGAAGAAACATTGTGAGTCTCCACTTTTTTTTCTTTTCTTAAGAAGCACTGCCACTGCCAGACACTTGTACTAGCTTGTGGTTTTCTTTGACAAAAACTGTCTCTGCATTGCTGTACTCTTCTATGTTCATCACACCTGAACTACAGGGAAGTGTGCAAAGCACAAAAATTTATATTTTGAATAAATAGCTCATAAATATGACAATTGGTACCTATTACAAATTAAATGGTCACATTCAGTGACGAAAAGAAATATGTTGTCAGTGTTGTATGGTCATGGAAGATTATGAAACAAACTTGAGCAGCTTGATTAAAGAAAGCACCAGAATAAAGTGAATGTGGCTGTTTTGACATGTGTTTTACTTCTTCGCTTTTCACACAAATTCATTTTTATTTGAGAGGCCACATGAATACAGATCCTCTGACGTGTTATTGTGGTTGTGCCGCTTCCGGTCAGTTGGTGGCGCTCGTGTATTGAGTTCTCAACCAACAAGAAGCGCCAAAGAAGAAACGCCCGCTACCTGTCTTCTCCTACGTCCTCATATGTGATCTATATAGGCGTGTCGGTGCTGCTGACAATTCATTCGGTATTTCTACTGAGAGACTTGAAGATGAGCGGCCGAGGAAAAGGAGGAAAAGGATTGGGCAAAGGAGGCGCTAAGCGTCACCGTAAAGTCCTCCGTGATAACATCCAGGGAATCACCAAGCCCGCTATCCGCCGTCTGGCTCGCCGCGGTGGAGTCAAGCGGATCTCCGGTCTCATCTACGAGGAGACCCGCGGTGTGTTGAAGGTGTTCCTGGAGAACGTCATCCGTGACGCCGTCACCTACACCGAGCACGCCAAGAGGAAGACCGTGACCGCCATGGATGTGGTGTATGCTCTCAAGAGGCAGGGACGTACTCTGTACGGCTTCGGAGGCTAAACTGCTGCTGCAGCCTTACAACCAACAAAGGTCCTTTTCAGGGCCACCCACACTCTTGAAAGAGATCATTCTAGAATTGTACGCTTTCATGAGTCTTAATTACCTTTGTAGTGACCCGTTTTGTTGACAAATCAAATGATCTTAATGACTACATGCTTGTAAACTATATAACCGTCACACTCATTCAAGATGCAACTTTGTTTTTACTTGAAAGTTCGTTTCTAAAACGAGCTCATGCTCTGACGTCACTGCTCATTTGTTGCTACAAAGAAACAACCAAGCTCCATGAGCCCGTCAAGTTGGCACCATAGCTAATACTGGGGAGTAGTGATGAGAAACCCGACTCCTCGAATGGACTCACGGGTTTTTGAGTTGTTCATCCAAGTGAATAGATTGTCTGAGTCATTTGATTCAGTTGCGCACGCGCACTATTTCCACCCGCTCCAGGACCTGGAGGCTCAGCTGAACTGCGACATGAACCAGGGGGAGAATCATGTATTCATAGTAAAATGATGAAACACTTCTGAGGAAAATAAACAATAAGTACACATACATTTTTAGTGGTCCTGGTCTCCTTATTCTAGATTGTGTTTTTGAGGTTTAGTTGAATCAGAAAATAAATTAGATAAATGATTAAACTGAATAGATACCTGGCATCCAGAATGGCAGATATACAGTATATATTAATGTATACATATGTTTTTATAGTTTTTTTTTCTTCCAACATTCTGATTTTCTTTTTTTACTAGTATCAATAAATGTTATGTTCATAGGGCAGAACTAATTATAGGGGACAATATTAAATGTAACACAATACACGCTACAGTGGTATTTTAACATTGTTTATTGTGTATTTAGCTATGTATTATTCATGTATTTATCTCTACAAGCTTTGTGAAACAAACAATGTATTATTTTTTTCTCCGCCGTCACTCGGAGATTTTCAGGTGAGGGAGGGGGGGAGGGCTCACCGCTCACCGCTCATGAGGTGAACGACACAGCGGAAGTGCTACTGACCGATTCAGTGAACGACACTTTCGAGTTTCGAGGGGAGTTGGTCATGTGCGCTGAAAGATTGAAGGGAGGTGAGTCGGTCATGTGAGCTGAACGATTGGAGCGAGCTGACTCGGGCATGTGAGCTGAACGATTGAGGGGAGGTGAGTCGGTCATCCGTGCTGAACTACACCGACAAGCTGACTCGAGTGTGCTGAAACTGCCGCATGTGAATGTCAAGAGCCGGAAGCTGCTGTGCTTAGCGGCCCAGCTACAAGGAGGCTGTAGCAAAAATGACTCAGTGAACGAGTTAATGAGTGTGAAAACTCGTGAGTCACCGTTCAGTAAAGTGACTCGCGGGTTTTGAACGATTCGTTCAAATTTGATCATCACTACTGGGAAGGGTTTAAATTACTTTTGTTCATTTATTTTGGTTTATACATTCTCTCCCATTTGTGAGACTGAAGGAATTTCTCATTCAGTTTGAAGAAACGTAACTGAACTTAATCACATAGCAAATAAACAGCCACTTACATCAACTAGTTTG
This sequence comes from Blennius ocellaris, assembly GCF_963422515.1. Classification (NCBI taxonomy): domain Eukaryota; kingdom Metazoa; phylum Chordata; class Actinopteri; order Blenniiformes; family Blenniidae; genus Blennius; species Blennius ocellaris. The sequence continues at coordinate 20,933,405 of NC_137652.1, forward strand.
TTAATGCCGACGGCCAAAATATAATATGGTATAAAGCAGACGCTCTTGTTCAATTCTCTCATTAGATTTTATTTGTCATGTCATTTTATTGGTCTCACGTTAATAAATTCATTCAAAATGAAATGAAACTGCAGACTTTAATGGTTTAGATGTGTGGTTGATCTATCAAGTAACTGAGATCAGCTTTAAAATGAATCTACGTTTCACTTTATGAATAATGTTCATAACTAATTCTGATAGATTTTTAAGTTAAAAGCATCTTCATGGTTTACCAGATCAGATTTTTCTTATTGTGTGTGACCAGTCAGTTTTATTATTATTTGACTTTGTTCTGTACTGTAAATACTGTATATATTAGACAAAGTAGTTCATGCTTTTGTGATTTCTATGTATTTCATATTGTTCAAAATGGTGTTCAGCATGTTTGAGAGTAAAAATGTGTTAATTGTTTTGTTAATTGAAAAAGAACAGGAGTAGAAGGAAATAAGTTATACTGTTAATTATTCTTGTGAATGTGAATCAGGATGATGGTCAATTGTGATTTTGTTAAGGATACCTGAGTCTTGTTAAAGATTAAACCTTCCTGTATAACTACAATGTCAGCTCAACGTGTGGATCTTCTCTATTCTTGCCACAGCTCGACACGTTGAGACAATAACATCTTTGTCCTCCTTGTATTACACACAATCCGGATAAATATATCCCGGATAAAGGAGAATGCGCGGCCAGGTTAAGTCTGGTCGGCGCAATGTTGGATAATTTGGTTGCACCTTTGTCGATGCAGGATAAAGAGACGAGGTTTAATCAAGCCTGGTGTGGATGTTTGAGATAAGTGCGCGCCCACGGTGTCCTCAAGAAGACCCATGAATTTGAACACAGAATCACTGATGAAAGCATTGATCACGGACGTGCAGCTTCATCTACGAGGAGAAACTGCTGCTTCTGCAGCAGTATGAAGAAAGGAAAGATAACATATGGAAAAAAAGGAAACACCAGTGCTGTTCGAAAGGAGAGAGAGAAAGACTGGCAGACTATTGCTGACCGTCTTAATGCGTAAGTAACCCAAACATGGATAATTAATAAAGTGAACTTATAGAGCATTGATCAGTTCCATAAATCACTGATTATAACATCTATTATAATCCCCCCCATTTTTTCCCATTCCTCATAGAACAGCATGTTACCTAGTTTATGTGACAAATATGTAGTTTCAAGAAATGATCCGTCATCTTGTATCTATTTATCCCACATTGTGTTCTGTTTCATCCATCATAAAGAACAAACCTGTCTGGCCAGAAAAGGACATGGCAACAGGTTAAAACAAGATATAAAAATATTCTGCAGTCTGGTAAGTGATTTTATTGGAGCCTTAATAGCAATTATAAAATAAAGCAATAGATTAGTGTTTAGCTGATTTTTTTATTATTATTTTTAAATATTTCAGCAGTCCAAAAAAAAAAAGTCCACTGTAAGAGCACAGGGGGAAGCCCACCTACACAGGACCTGTCCCCAGCAGAGGAGCTGGCCCTTGACCTGGATAAAGGGAGGCCAGTGATGGAGGAGATCCAGGGGGGGACTGTGACAGACTCAGTCCTTCCCCCTGATTGCCACATCGATATAAATGGTAAATGGCTCCCACATTACACTTCCACTACAGATGAAACACGTCACAGAATTATTGTGCCTGACTTTGTATTTGCTGCAGTATCTGGGGACACAGTGGAGCTTTTGGAGCCACCTGACGACGATCCTGTTCGTTTTGAACATTTTAAACAGTGTTTGCCTGCATGTTATCTCAAATATTAAGAATTATCCTGTCCATGTATGTCTATGCAGGGTGAAGGTGAAGGGTGTACCCCTACAGATGTGGAGTGTACCTCTGCAGATGAGGAGCTGCTGTCTTTGAACTCGAGAAGGCTCCAGGCATGTCAAATATATGGCAAAAACTGCTCATTTAGTTGTAAATGAATAGGAAATTAGAAATAAGCTGCTGAAAAAAATGTGTTCCAGGACCTAGAGCCTGCCCTGGGCCAAAGTGACGTTGGGAACATTGTAAGTATTAGCTCAAGTAAATGTGTTGAACAAATCATATTGTGCTAATTGCCCTTGCTTTGACAGACATCTCAAACCATCAGAACCCCTGGAACATGAGGTGGGAATGACAGTACACACAGTAACCATATTAATAATGTATTGTATGTTCATTCTTGTGATATTTTCTCTCTACCACAGACTCCACGCTGAAAAGCTACAATAAAAGTTGGTAGAAAATGACGCTGTCTTTTCTTTTACAATTAATGTGGGCCATACTAATGTTTTGAAAAGGTGCTATGCAGAAATTTTCTTACAATGCATGACCAACACAAGAAGAAATGCACTTACACTGGAAAAAAAATTGCACAACAGAACAAATATTTAATTTGACCAACAAAAGGTCCGCATTTAAGGCGAGGTAAAATATTTTGCTATGTATTGGTCTCTCAATTCTCGTCCAGCCAGATCATCAGGGAAAATGGGAGCATTTTCCCACGCCTCTTCAACAGGCACTAGTGGAGCCGTCTCCTTCTGCAAGCCTGCTATATTGTGCAGCACTGTGCATGCTGCACTGATGTCACATGCCCTTGGTGGGGAAACCCTCAGGTGGTGCAGGCACTAAAACCTTGATTTCAGAAGGCCGAAGGTCATTTCAACGCGAGCCCTTGTCCTGCTATGTGCGTCGTTGTATGCCAGCTGAGATGGGGTTTGGGGATCAGCAAGGGGAGTCAGGAGAATTAATTCACAGGTGTAGCATTCGTCTCCCAGAAGCACTCCAGAGACATGCAGGATTTCTTAAAGAGCATACATTAATCTAAGGTACTTACAAATATGTGGCTCACTTTGTGCGAGTGTCATGTAAATTGGACTACACCTAAAGATTCTGGAATCATGGACTGCTCCCGGCCACTTTGCCTCCAGACTGCTCACAAGGCAGTTGGCATCACAGATTATCTGATGAGATGTAACCAAAGGTCGTTTTAGGCACAAAATACATTTATAAAAGTCTGAGGCAATGAATCCCTCTTATCTGAACATTGAGGCTGTGGAAAGATTTCTTGTTAATATAATCTCTCTCATGTTCTCCTGAAGGACGAGTGATTTTCACATGAGTGCAGCCCACTGCACCAATCACATTAGGCAAAGCTGTAACAATAAAAAGTATCTATCTATCGTTGATCACCTTGTATGACAATGGTATAGAATGCTGAATTCAATGTTGTAGTATTCCTCTTTGATATAAAGAAGTCTTCTGTGGCCAGGGAAGGTGACAAATATATTGATGAGTGCCTTCAGAGCAAGGCAGATGCGTCGTACCGTGCAGCAAATGGTTCCTTTGTTAAGGTTCTCCGCATCCCCAACCGAATACAAAAAGCTTCCACTTGCAAGGAACCTCAATGTCACCATCGTCTGATGATGAGTGCTTCCTTATCCAGCACATCTTTGAGAAAAGGGCAGGCCATCATGAAGAGGAAAGTGGCTAATTGGGAGTTGCAGCTTTAAATACAATGTTGTCTTCGTCACATCTAAGTGAAAACATCCTTGAAACTCTACAAATTGTTATAAATATCATGCCAATAACTCCAATGAGCCATCTAAATCAAACTCTGACAGTAATTCCACAACCAGGATTTATTAGTATTACAACATAGCCATAGGCCTGTCAGAAAAAAAATGAAATGAATAGAGATATCTTAAAGTTCAAAGGTGAGGTCCAAATCATGTATATTATCCATTGTCTTATTTTTACAATGCTTAAAAATGTCTTCTGTGACATTATTCTGTATATTTTCTAACTTTTCAGTGTTGGTGTTTAGTGGATTTAGGAAAATACTCCCAATAAACCATCTGCCTTCTCACTTTCATTGCTCAAATCTTGTGTTTTTTTTGTTATTTTTATCGTTATAAATACAGTATGATCATTAAAATAATATTAAAACCAAAAGTCAACGGACAAATTAAATGATTATTTAGCATATGTTGATGAAAAAACATGTATAAAAACTATTAACATTCTGTAAAACAATCATTTCTCAGAGCGCAGACAGCAGAGCCACACCAGGGATATGTTTATCGGCTAAATCGCCATGGTTACTTGACCTGGATAAACTTGGCCAGCTTTCATTCAACCGATTTGGGGATAACTTTATTCAGGATAGCTGATTTTTCCAGGCTTTATCCAGTATCCTGGTTTTGTGCAATACCCCCCTGGTTGCAATACCAGAGGGGCAACATTGACTTGTCACAGTTAATCATTGGTTTAAAAGTTTAACTTATCCCCACATTGTGATCATTATCATACACGTTCCTTTTTATCTGAACTAATTACCTTAGAGATGAGTTCAGATAAGTTAGATTTGAATTGGTTAGATTCAATTAGATCTGAATGTTTTCTAAACACGTGAACACAGTGAAGCAGTGACCCAGATCCCAGCTCACTCCTGCTGCTTTGCTGAGGAACACTCCACTGCTTCACAAACATACGTTTTATTCTTTTCAAATGTTTCATTTAGCCCACCTTCCATTATTTTTTGCGCTTATTTGCACAGATTATTGGAGTTGGTGGGCATTCTAACGTCCAGACCAAATCCCACAAGAATACAACCCCCGCCCTCTCAACCAGGAGGAATTGAGCCAATCACAGACAGGGGACAGCACAGCGTGCTCTGTAACGCAGTCTCTATAAGTAGGACTCCCACCGCTTTCAGTTTATCATTCTGATTTGTGAAGAATCAAGATGCCTGAACCCGCTAAGTCCGCGCCCAAGAAGGGCTCCAAGAAAGCCGTGAGCAAGACCACCGGCAAAGGAGGCAAGAAGAGGAGAAAGACCAGGAAGGAGAGCTACGCCATCTACGTGTACAAGGTGCTGAAGCAGGTCCACCCCGACACCGGCATCTCGTCCAAGGCCATGAGCATCATGAACTCGTTCGTCAACGACATCTTCGAGCGCATCGCCTCCGAGGCGTCTCGTCTGGCTCACTACAACAAGCGATCCACCATCTCTTCCAGGGAGATCCAGACTGCCGTGCGTCTCCTGCTGCCCGGTGAGCTGGCCAAGCACGCTGTGTCTGAGGGCACCAAGGCTGTCACCAAGTACACCAGCTCCAAGTAGACTATCTGCTGATCAAAACCAACGGCTCTTCTAAGAGCCACCCACTTGATCTGAAGGTCATCTCCAGTTCTGAAATGTGAGCCCTACAGTTGTGAATTAAAAAATTGTATACCACTAAACTAGGTTGGTAGTTATTTATCCTACAAAATGGTAGTGTCAGTACATGTATTATATCTTAGACTATTAGCGGCACCTACTTAAAATAAGACAGTACTAGACATTACTCACCCACTTCATGTAAATACACGATTGTTTACTTTCATTATTGTGAACAAAAAGTGTACTGTTAATGTTGATTGAGAGGAAAGACTATTTGAATCTTGGGCTCAATAAATACACAATAAAGCAAAAGTGTTTTTCCTTCCAAATCTACACGAAACAATGCTGTTAAGTACATAAATAACTGAAGAGGAATATGTTAAGACTACATATATACGTGTATGGGGCCAGTAGTGTCACTATTTGTTTAATTTAAGCTTTGTTCTTTTATCTACATGATTTTACTGTAGCTGAGACACCTTATACAGATAGTAATTTCACAAAATAATGTCCAACACTACTCAATCATGAGTGCAGGTACTTTATTTGAACGTTAACTGGCTCCAAACGAAACTGAACACATCAGTGTGAAAAACATCTCATTGAAACATCTGATACCGCGCACAATGAATAACTTCACAATTTGGCCAATGAATGTGAGCGACGGCAATTAGAAACCGTCTTTGAAAATGCGTTTTGTGTTCTAGTGGACTGCAATTGGCGGTAAAACGTGATGAGTTTAGCAAGAGCCTCGAGGAGAAACCCCCTCCTCAGTGAGAGCTGCTGATTGGTGGAAAGTTAAAGTGTCTCTGAAGCTGAGCACGGGTCAGTCTGCTGGAAGCTCCTTCTCTCATTGGTGCGTCACAGACTGGCTCGCGCTCTCCTCTCTATATAAGACAGACTTTTTCCACGCCGCGCCACAGTTTCACTGAGATTCAACTCAACGAACATCTCGACAAAATGAGCGGCAGAGGAAAGACCGGCGGCAAAGCCAGAGCGAAGGCCAAGACCCGCTCGTCTCGTGCGGGACTCCAGTTCCCGGTGGGTCGTGTTCACAGGCTGCTGCGTAAAGGAAACTACGCTCAGCGTGTGGGAGCCGGAGCTCCCGTGTACCTGGCGGCGGTGCTGGAGTACCTGACCGCTGAGATCCTGGAGCTGGCTGGAAACGCTGCCCGCGACAACAAGAAGACCAGAATCATCCCCCGTCACCTGCAGCTGGCGGTGCGCAACGACGAGGAGCTCAACAAGCTGCTGGGCGGAGTGACCATCGCTCAGGGCGGCGTGCTGCCCAACATCCAGGCTGTGCTGCTGCCCAAGAAGACTGAGAAGACGGCCAAGTCCAAGTAAACACGGACTCTGGCTACCAAACACAACGGCTCTTTTAAGAGCCACCCACTTCTTCCTCAAAGAGCAACAAATCCTAACGATTTTCCCTAATTCATTAATTTGGTTAAACGACAAACTGCTCAAAGTTTATAAGTAAATACTTGTAACTGATCAAGTTAAAATGCTAACAACTTTCTCCCACACACTGTACTGTCTGGTAGGTGGAGTGAGGTTGGAGCAGCATACAGGAGAGAAACAAAGTATCAATCTCATTGCTCTGGTATTTGATATTGATACAAATGTTTCCTCCTGCAGGGCCTCTGTTCATGTTGGCAATGTTCAGATCACCTCAACATGATGGCGACATTGTAATATGATGAGGTGCACATTCATTCAAATCAGGTGTTTTGAGGAGGACATGAGTAGAAGCCATGCAGGATGAGCAGTACCATAGTACCATACCCTGATCAGCAGGAGAGTGATTATGCTCATAATGATCTGAACTCAGTGACACTGTTGTGGGTTAATGTGTTGTACGTGACCGATTATGTTCAGTTATATGATTTAGAGCTCTCATTAGCACGTGTTTAATAGTTCTTCAAATAGTAACTGTATCCAATCATCAGGATTACTTTTACTTCATTTGAATAACTCAAAGAAATGATATTCATTGGACACACTTAAATATTTACAGTAAAGAAGCTTTGTTTATGCACTCTTATTTACAACCCCTGTGTCCATATTAGAAAACCTGGTAGTGAATAATTGTACTGTCAAGGGTCGGCTATCATTACTCTATATAATACTGGTGAAATACCATAAATACTCTACTGAGCAACTGACTTGAAAAAGTCATCTCTGAGGAGGACTGGGGAGAGGTGTGCTCCTGAATCCAGTACCTGACTGTCCAGCACTTTGTATTCTTAATCTACCGTATATCCAAAGGACTGTATGCTAAACAGCAAAGAGAAGAACATTACTGATTTATGTTTAGTCCAAGCTTGACGCTTGATTTCTCTTTGCTGGAATGCCTTGTCCTTGAAAAGTCAACAAAAAGAAATCAGGCAAAATTAGAGATATCTGGAATCCCGTTCTTGCATTTTTAGAGAACTGTGAAGTTGTAGAAACTCTGGAAACTTCATCATCATCTTTATTGCAGACATAGGAGTCCATAGAACAACTCAAAAATCACAAATACATAAAACTGAGAATAAAACATTATAGAAATATAAATATGACAATCACAGACAAGTAAAATATCAACATATTTATTAAAGACAGCCATACCAATGACTGATATTTTACAGTACTATGCCTCGGGTTAGTCAGCAGCATTATAATGGTGTTCTGAGACTCTTCCTTTTTTGTGTTTTTGTTCGTTTTTTTGTTTGGAGTGGGGGTGTGTGGTAGATTATTTTATAGTTTGACTGTTATATGTGTTGTTGAACGTATATACAATGTTAAAACCCAATAAGTACATGTCTATAAAAAAAATGACTTTTACAAAGAAAAAGGATATGTCCTTTGGCTGCTTGATTATGACTGCAGAATAACTGGACGGAGAGGATGATGATTATTATTATTGTTATTGACAAATGTGCACATTAATGTTGTTAACCTTCTCTTATCTTTGTATATTTAGTCTGAATGGTTACCTGTCATGTAAATACTATGACTCAGCTCTGAATTTAAGAAACTCATTTGGGCAACATCAGCAATGATATTATTATTATTATTATTATTATTATTATTATTATTATTATTATTATTATTATTATTATTATTATTATTATTATTATTATTATTATTATTGTTATTATTATGGAAATTATTTGACATGGCTCAAAACAGAAGCTATTAGTCACAGAACGGAGCGGATTTATTAAAGTTAAACAAGAAATCTTAATGTCCGTTCACCGCCTCCTTGCACCTTTTTTGTTAACGTGTGACAAGTAAATAAATGAACAGGGGTCCGTTTCACAAAGCAGGTTTAACAAGCCATGAGCTTAACACCGAGCTCTGAGTTGAGTTACACTGAGACAGAAAACACTGAGTTTTTGGTTCCACAACACCGGATTTTGATCAGTTTGATGAACTCAGAGTAGTTTCACCGGGAGTTAAGCGCGTGCACTACGACTAAAAAGACCGCATCAATGGAGCCCCGATTCAACGAGTCACCATGACAACTGAGACGCGGAGGGCGGCGTTTTTTACGCCAGTGGAGCAGGAAGTATTGATCCGATCATATGCAAATATGAACATATTTAAAAAAAGAAATGCAACAGCGCAGCAGCTGCTAAAGAGAGGGAGGCGGCGTGGAAGAACATTGATGCTCAAGTGAATGCGTAAGTTCAAACGTCTTTGTCATCGCAATGTTGTTGCAAGGGAATACTGCTTGGATGGTAGCTTATTTATTTATTTCTTTTAGGTGCAATTCCGCAGGGGAGAAGCGCTCTTGGCAGCAGCTGAAAGTGAAATATAAAAACATTGTCCAATCGGGTAAGACCGCTGCTAATTTCATTATTAATCAATACATTTCTTAACGTAATTTCGATCATGTGTGACATTGTACAGTAAATATCAAGTGGCCATTTGACTGTGCAGGAGTTTTATTCCCAACTGAATGATGTTTTCAAACACATAAATGTCTTCTCACCCATATCATGTGCTGTCAAATAATTAAGGCTAAACTAACGCAGACTTTACACAGCCAACAAAAAGAAGGCAGATGCCTGTAAAACGGGTGGTGGCCCAGCACCTCCACCTTTAACAGAGGCAGAGGAGCCCTAAGCCAGAATGTTGGGAGGCCAGTGGCTGAGGGAATCCCTGGAGGAGCTCCTCTTCAGAGCTCACCCCTCAAGATACCAGTTCCTTCATAATGTATAATATGCCGAGGCCTATATATCTCTTTAAGCCTATTTTTGTTCATCTTTATTTCCCCATCATGTCTTTTTTTTTTTTGTCACCCAACATATTGTGATGGTGCTCTCTGCCTGCTGGACCCCCCTCATGCCACAACAGACCTTGTAAGTAGGCAACACTCCAAAGCTCTTGCAAAATGGTAGTTTAAATATACTGAAACATATTCATCTAGGATGAAGAGTACGAGGAAACCCTGTCTGCTGCCTTTACAGAGGAGGATCCACAAAGGCCTATAGAGGTATGATAGTTCTCATCCCGTTTACATTTCTTAAACATTGTGGTGGAATAAAGAGTGATATTTTGTCTGATATTTTACACTGAAGTATTGACACATTATCATCCTTTTTAACAGGGCTGGCTGGGCAGCAGCAGGAGGGTCCCTCAACATCCACTGCAAGGACTGACACAGTGAGACAGATGTTCAGTAAACACCAGAGGTTCATTCTGTGGAATTCATGTCCAACTGTAATAATTGAATGTCCTCCTTATGTCCTCCCAGTTATCTGTAAAACACATCTATAGACTCCACCTGCTCCAGAAGATGGAAAAAACTGCGAAGGAATTGCAGTAGTTGGACCACCAGATTAGAAAGGCAGATGTGGAAATTGAACTACTGGAGCACAAGTTAAGGGTGGGTGTACAGTCCCAGGTGAATTTTGCTCACTACTAACTACATTAACTAAACTAGCTCTTGTATTTGTAGGAAATAAAGAAGACCAAATGAATTGTGCATCATGTCTTTATTTGGTGGTGGTGGTGGTGATCAGACCACGAAGTGATGATGGCATATGGTGTCTCTGACAGTTCTGCCGTCCTGCATAGCTGACAAGTCAATGGGCTCATCATCATCATCATCGGGGTCCTCTCTACGTAGGGCAAGGTGTTATGAAGGACAACACATGCCACTATAATATCACAGGCCCTCTCAGGGGTCACGCTGAGGTGACGTAGGCACTGGAAACGGGCTTTCAGCAGGCCAATGGTCATCTCCACACTGTAAATTTTTTGTTTTTGTTTTTACAGGAAAACGCTGGCAGCTGGGGTTACCAGAGAATTCCTGTAAAATATACAGCAGCACAGTAGATAACTTTACGGACAAAATATGTAAATTGATTTACAGGGAACGAAATCACAGCCTAATTTCCATTAAGAAACTGAAGTCTACAAAAAAACCCTGTTAATTTTGCATAAAGGTGTTGTATATAGACAGACAATTTCCTATATATTTTACATGCAATAATAGTTCATTGTGCATCGATAAATGATAAAATTAACAGGGAAACATCGAATAAAAAACTCATTCAAACTGGTAGAACAACAGTAAAACTGTGCATTTTAAATTGAGCTGTTCTGTATATTATACAAAATCTACTCATTATATGCAATATTTTTATGTTTTAATGATCAAGTTATAATGCAAAATTTACTTAAAAACCTGCAAAATGATTACTACTACACATACACCAAATCATGCAAAAATACATCTTGAGAAAAGACGAGAGGAAAAATATCACTTCTGAGAAATGTATTTAACAATTGGATGGCTTTTTTTTTTTTAACTTATACAACATGCAAAGAAACTACATGTAATGTTTTTTGTAGCTATAACTGAACCCAAGTTAAAATATTCCAGAAGATTAGTCTCTTTATATCTGGACATTCTTCTGCCACTTTAACAAAACTTAATTGCCAGGTGCATAACAACAACCAAATTCAATCAAAATCAATTGTCTTAAATACGGAATATGGGGGATCTGCCCCCTACTGGTCTACATATAGATGCTATTGCTTTGTCTGGAATGTTTCACAATATGGCATAAACCTTACTTATCTTGGAGATAATACCATAATACCATGGAGATAATGAGGTGATGCCAACAGGCCAAGTTACAGGTCAGATCTGTGGAGCGGTCAGCCCCCTCACAGTAAGAATGCATGTTTAAGGTATTTTCTGCAATAAAAACAGTTCTAATTGAATGAATGCAAGACAGATAAGTTTTATACTATGCTGTGGTACATTCCTGCAAAGCTAGAACATCGTAAAGAAACAAGCAGGTGGCGGACCCTCTACCAGAAAAAGTTACTTTAAAACAAAAATTACATATTCTGCCTTAATTACGATATTACACATTGTAGATTTAACAAAGTGAAAAGCAGTACCTCTGGAACAGATGAACATTTTGGAAATGTTGTAATGGTAATGTGGTAATAGCATTTGAGCAATGGTGACGCCAATTTGCGGGGAGCTTTGTGAACGAGCTATTTGCATATTCCACACCCATCAAATCTCTCACGCACACTCTTTCTCCATCCCGACTGACACACTGGACTGTATGCTTTTGTGTTTGTGAGTGGTTGAGCCAGTGACTAAGAAAGAACATTTAGTTGAGATAGCTACATAATGTATTTATATTTCAGAATCATCCCGAGCAACACTGCTGCATAAGGCTGTCACCATGCACTTGCCCGTGTGTCATAACACTCTTGGAAAAACACTTGTTGGGAAACAACCCTAAACAGTCTAGAAACAAAGCAGCAACACAGTATTACGCTGGGAAAAAAAACAAAAAAAACTTGGAGCATTCCTGCCGACATCTTCGAAAAAAGAAAAAAAGGCTGGTGGCAGACCCTCTACCAGAATAGACTTTAAAACAAAAAGTGTATACTGTGCCTTAATTACCATCATACACATTGTAGATTTAACAAAGCAAAAACTAAAAGTACCTCTTCTCAAACAACAGTCCACAGAAAGAGTCCATATTTAGGTTTGACGCCACTCATGATCGGAGAGATCCTGTACCAGGGTGAGGACACGAGGGTTCACGTTGAGACGACGCTTTGAGTTTTTGTTTTCTACTTTGGTTCCTTTTTCAGGGTTTATCGAGAAGAAACACCTGTAGAATAAAAGCATATCAAGCATTTTAATTAGTGCGTTTTAAACAAAAGAGCAAAATATACATATATACAATCATGGACAAAAATTATGGCACCCATCAGGAAATACTAACCCACACCCAGAGCCAAGGCCAACAGTCAGACCCAGACCATACTCACCTTTGAAGAAACTCCAGAGTTGAAGCCAGCTCAGATGGATAATGAACGTTGAAACAATAGTAGCTTCCAAACATGAGGCACAGTGCAGAAATGAAGGAGGAGATGTTTGTGTTGACAACGCTCCGATCCAGACTCAACATGTATCTTCTTGAAGAGTAGCAGGACAGTCCTATGAACAAATTATTTAACAGGTTATATTAATAAGCACTGCACTCACATTAAAAAAAAAAAAGAGACATGAAACTGACTTACCACAGACAATAACAGTGGGTGTCAGAGGCACTTGCTCCAGTTTGACCTCTTCTGCCACACATGTATGTTCTACATGGAAGAACATGGACTCCTCCTTCTCATCGAAGTAGTTGATCAGAAGCAAGAGCATCTCCGTCACATCATCTGAGCAGTCACTTTGCTGTCCTCGCATCCTCTGAAGCCTTGTGTAATTCTGAAGGAACTTCTTGCTCTTGCTGACATAAACTGTGGTCATGTAGTTGAGAAGCCTTTTCCCCTTCAAATCCAAATTTTGTGTGAATGTCTCTTTGAGGTCAATCCCAGTCAGTTCCTTGAAGTGAACTGACATGCCAAGGTCATCAAACAAAAACGGCCACTCCTCTCTAAGGTATCTGATACTTTTCCCCTGGTTGACATGTTGACGCTGTGTGTAAAAAGTGGACTTCATCAGACATTTTACCTCCTCTGGATTGGAATCCGAGTGCTGGAACATCACCTTAAGCTTTTCCATGTGTAGCTGTTGGCTCACTTGAGTTTCTTCACGGGGCAGAAATTTTACATTCCATTTAATGCATCCGTAAGTGTCCTGCATTGCTGCTCTCTCTTCTAATGGGATCTCATCTGTGTCTGAGTCATCAGCCTGATGTTTTCTTTTTCTTATTTTGGGTGTTGAAGTGCGTCTCACATTTTCGATTCTGTTTTGCAACTGTTTGACAAGGGAATGGTAGCCTGTTCCAACAACATCGCCCTCTATTACGTCTTGCAGAGAATTGGGATATTTTGCCACCATTTGTTTTGCTACGTTAGTTGAATGTTTTTTACCTACATGAGGACATTTTTCCACCATCTCAGTCACAACAATCCGGACCATTTGCCTCCTCAGTCTTGGGCCTGGCCTTTTTCCCCTCTCCAAAGAATCCATCAGTTCCTCAGGAAATTTACTCCATGGAATTTCAAAGTTGTCGTCCCACTGTGTGTCTAGTCCTGGGCTGGCGGAGGAGGATGATGATGAACTTCGGGATGAAACAGAGAGTGATGACAGCGATTGGGAAGGTGAGGCTTCCAGAGATGTTAGTGAGCTGTTTTCGGGAGTTTGGTCTTTAAATGACAAAAAAAAAAAGATTATGATTCACACTGCACAATATTCCACAATGTCCATGTCTGCTATTAATTTTGAGTAGTTTTGTGATGTTTTTACTTACATTTCCATTTCCAAACAGACAGAAGCTTTCTGGCTTGTACAGGTCTTAATGCTGTCATCAAATCAGCCTCCGTTACGAAGCGTAGATCATCATATGTCTCGACTCCAATCAACTGCAAGTGCTCCACCAGGATAATTTTGTTGGCAGCTGGAAATTCTGGTAGGACTTCCACGATGGCAATATCTAGGAAGGTTCGCTCTGAGTCACTCACCTTTGCTCTGACAAAAAAATGCCACCTTCAAACAGAACAGAAAAAATATACAGTACATGCACTTAACAGAGCAGGGGCATTCATCAGGTAACACATATTAATGTCAAACTATTTACAGAGAGAAGTGAGTGAGGTTTAATCTGACTTTATTTTGCCATAATACTGTGTTTTAGTGGAATGACTTGGTATCCACCAAGAATGTAGGATACCAAAGGATAGAAATCGGGCAGGTCATTAATGTTGATACACTGTAACCCAAGACTGTCCTTTGTCACAGAATACAGATGGTATTCTGAGAGGAAGATGCCTTTGTGGATATCCATCAAAACATAGACAGATGTGTCATTTTGAATCAAGATGAGTAGAAGTTCACCAAACTCCATACACTCATCGTTTCTGTACACAAGAAACTGTCCTTTTTTATATGCAGTGCCCTTGTACTGAATGTCTGTGCTAACTGTGGTATAGCTCTCTGAAAAGGCTAACTCCCTGACTGCATGTTTAATAGTGTCACTGTAGAGGCTGGGATAAAACACACAGCAGTCTTTCACTTGCAGTAGTTTACAGCATTGCCCAGCTAAAAGATATGCCTGATACATCTGATGTCGCTGTGACAACGTTTGACAAATGTTTCTGAAGTTTTTCAAGTGTCTGGCACATCTTTTAAAATAACTGTGTTTACTTTCAAACCTAAGTGTCCATAACCTCATCAATGGACCAAATTTCAACAACAGTGATGAATAATGGCGCAAATAGTGGTGCTTGGGTTTTAGTTGAATTTCAGGAAACAACATCTTTCTCAACTCCAAATATTCTTGGATTAAAATGTCCAGATATGCTATCTGGGACAAGGAAATGTTCTGAGCACAAATAAGATCTGCAATGTCTTTGAGCTGGAGAGCTAACTGTCATACTTCATCCTCATGGTTTTGCACTTTGTCACCAATCAAAACTGGTAGTAATCTCAAAAGATTCCAGTTTTGAATGGCTTGTCCTGATAGCTTGGCTCCATCAGGTTTGACAGCACATGGCTTTGTGAGAGCTTCAGATCCTTTATACTTAAACTGTTTGATACGCCTGTTCAAGAGTAAGAATGTGAACCATTTTTTCTTTTTTATGATGTTATTCAGGTACAGTGCTAGATCATAGGACACGACTCCCTCAAAGAGGTCGTGACCTAAACAAGGCGGGAGACCAGGCTGGGATACGTGGAAAGACTCAAGGGTATTAAAGATAGAGTTTACCTTTATTCCTCTGACTTCATGGATGTTTTCAACCTGGAGATCGGCAACAGCTGTGTCATACGCCTCTGGGGTGCGTGGAGGACCACAGGCATTCGGATCAGCCTGAAACTCACTTCTTGTGATTTCACAGTACCTGCAAAAATATCGAGAGCAGCTGAAGTTCTCTGTAAACCCACCTATGCAATGAGAACCCAAGTTATCCCCGGCAATGCAGTATAGACCCCCTTTTACCATTTCTCCATCTACATTTATTCCATCTGTCTCCAACGATTTCAGATCTGCCAACAACTTTGAGAAAACACTGGCTACTCCAAAATGCTTAAAGTCTTTCTCAGCACACAACAAGACTAAAAACATATTATCAGTATTTGAACGCAAATGAATGGGTACATTTGCTAATGAAAGATAGACTGCAAGTACTTTGTGTGTCTTTTTAGCAGAACCCAGGGGATTCACAACTTCAAAAGAATCTTGGTACAAAATCAGTTTTAGGCTTTCAGGGTTCTCATTTCATTTCATTTCATTTCATTTTATTGAGAGCCCCATTAGCTTCTGACTTATTGCAGGAGCTATTCTGCCTGGGGTCTCCTTCAATTTCATTACAAATTAATACATAAAAAGCAACATAAACACACATACACACACACACACACACACACACACACACACACACACACACAACAAACCAAACAGTGGAAGTTCAATGTGAAACAAAAAACATATCACATAATGATAGCAACATTATCATTTTGCTATCACCTACTGACAAGTTTAAATTAACAATCAGAATTCATTATTGTGTAAACAGAAACACTTTCAACTTCTTTTGAAAACATATTTTGTTGTTCTCTGACAACAAAAATCCAGGTAAAGCATTCCAGGCAACCATGGCTCTGTAACAAACAGCTCGCTGCATTTGGTTAGTTTTACAACCGGGTAAAGCACACCTTGTGTCAATGGCCTGACGTGTTTCATAATTATGGTTATCTGAGAAAAATGACAATTTATTATATATGATTTGGGGTGTTTTTGTAACAATTACATTCCTCGTAAATGTTGTTAGGAAGTAATTTAATCTACATTTAACTGTTAACCACGCCAAACTTTCATGCATTGTCCTCACATTAGTTCTATATGGACAACCTAAAATAATTCTTGCCGCTTTATTTTGAGCTATTTGCAACTTCTGTAGGTTCTTTTCATTTGTGTTTGACCAAACAACTGATGCATAGTCTAAGTACGAAAGTACAAGTGATTGAACTATTCGCTTGGTCAACCACTTGGGAATACATTTTCTAGAATATTTAATCATGCCCATACTCCTCCCCATTTTCTTCAATACATTATTAATTTGACTGGTCCACGACAGTTTAGAATCCACTATTACTCCCAACAATTTTACATGATCTACTTGTTCATTAAAGAACTGGTGACCTTTGAAATTTTGTCCATCATACAAATCTGTAAATACCTCTACATCAGGATCTCCAAACTGTTGTGACTGTGTATTCCTCCATAGATCTGACTGTAAAAAGCTCTTCAGAGTTTCTGCCACTGGTATGTAATATGCACATTTTTGTGTCATGTTTTCATCCATTCCCAATGCCACTTCTATGGGTTCCGTGTATTTAAACATTTTAGTGAATGTCTGATTTCTGGTGTATGTTGTTCTTAATTGTCCCTGATGACAGGCAGAGAACAAATCTGACTCTTTAATGCAGTCACAGATTTTAGTGACTGCTTCATCGGCTAGGCCCATATCATTTTTTAATAAAGAACTTACTTTAGTTATTGTGTAGGCTTGGCCTAACTCGTGCACATTTTGTATTTCCTCAACAATGGTCTGTATAGTAGAGGCAGGGATAAGAAGCTGTCCTTGCAGTTTAAGGTAAAAGAGACACAGGTTTCTGAAATAAGACTGACTTTCATTCTCTGGAATATCACTAGTTGTACTAGCTGTTGGCATGGCTTCATGTGTGTTTTCCAATTCAACTGTACTGGCAATGACATTTGATGGCTGAGGGCACGATTCCTTGTACATGACATCAATACCATCGGAGGAGCATGCTTTATGCTTCCTACACATGTGAGAAGTAAATGATGACTTTTTTGTAAAGACGTACTTACAACCACTTACCGGGCATGACACGGACCTGCCCTCTTCAATATGATCATTTAAGTGAGACCCTAGTTCTTTCACTGTTTGAAAATGGCGAACACATAATGAAATTGCACATTTTAAATCTGCAACAACAGCTTTAGGAACAGCTTGCAGTGCAGGTGCATTGTGCACACGATAAAAATGGCCCTTGAATGCTGCGTAAGTGGTAAATGTTTTACTACAGTTGGCGCCAAAACATTTGAAAAGACAACGAGGCTCATTCCTATGCACTCTGCAATGTTGTACATATCCTCTTAATGTAGCCAATTCCTTTTTACAAAAGACGCAGGTGATCATATTTAGGATTGCAAGTACTTTCTGAGCTTTTCAGTTGAACTAATTCACCATTCAATGATCTACTGCTAGCTTACACCATGTGCTTTCAGCAAACATTTTCGTTTAAAAAAAAAAGTAGCCTAAATATGAAGCTTACGGTGCACACGTTCAAATTCCCAAAGGAACAGCCACAGATGTCAACCAACACGCTTCTTAAAATTGCTGATTTGTTGTAAAAACTTCTAAAAACAACCAAGTGGTCCGAAGGTTTGTGCGCCGCAGCTCCGTGGACGCTGCTCGTGCTCTGGCTCGTTAGTTGACGTCGGCTGCAGCCGTGAACGAGAACCTTCTCCGCTCCTTCCTCTCACGTCATTATCCAATCAGAGATGAGCTTTGGCTGGGCACTTTTAAGTTTAAAATTCAAATCAAAATTAGGTGGACTCAGTGCAGAGAGAGATTACGAGTTCGTGTCTGTGGTTAGAGGAGGCACATTAAAACATTGAATTTTAAAGACTAAAAGAAACATAAAGCATTCATGGATCACGTCGAAATAGAAAGTTACTTTGCATATACCCTATTAATTTTCCATTTACACTGAATATGCTACAAATACCATAAATTATAATGTTATGTGAAATTATATACTTTACATATAAATAAATAGGCAACTACGGAACAGGATTAGGGACACTGAAAAAAATGAAGGTCCAAAACATTTGTTTAATTATTGTTCTGTGAAAAAAAGTCAGAATTCTGAGATTAAAGTCAGAATTCTGAGAAAAAGTTTTAAATTGAAATTTTGAAATTGAAATTTAATTTATTTGTCAATGAATTAAAAGCACATTGTACAGTTTATGCAATGAAATGCATTTTGCCAACACTCTACTCAACCCTCACATTACTTTAGAAAATATAAATGACAATAAATAACACGAGCCTGTCCAAGGGATACTTCGGCGGAAGGCAGGATACACCCTGGACAGGTCGCCAATCCATCGCAGGCCCTAATCTCTTCCATAGGCAATACAACCTCTCAGGTTCACAATGAATTTTTTTTCGAAAACCTTATAGGCCCAGACCTCAATTTGCATTATTTCATCAATCATGTTGTCAAAAGTATCCCTACAGCATAAACTTGTAAAGTAACTTACATATATTTTTGGTATTTTTAAAAACAACTGACTATAACTATAGTTTTTACAATATTTGCACATCAAATTAACAAAACTGTTTTGTCATGAGTATTACAATATTTATCTGTTTTTGTTTCCTATATTTGTAGTTTTAACAAATGAATTTGATTATAATCACATATTGTTGTTGTAAATATAACAAAACTTTCTGTTAAATAGTTTACAAAAGTTCACTGTGATTTTAACAAAAATTATATGTTTTTTGGTTTACAATACTTTTCTGTAGGGATTTTACGTAGTTTTAATGTAAATATCACGGTCCTTTTTTACAGTGCACCTGGGCTCTTGTCCTGCAGTGAGCCCGGTTGAAGTTCTGTTGGGGGCCTAGTTCAGGGTCTGGGTAAGGGGTCAGCAGCCGGGGTTGGCATGGGTAGTAACCCCTGTCAAAATCTGCTTCATTTTGTGAAGGAGCTTTGATGGGGATGTACGTTCCATCGATGCAGCCTATCACATTTAGGAATCCTGAAAGACAGGGAAATTACTAATCCCACTCAAAGATTGCAGCACAATATCATTAACATAATTTTATTTAATATTTATTTAATGGATCTCATCCTTCACCTGCAATGCTGTGGAACTCCTCCTTGATGACTCTTGAAGGTTTCTCTCCAGGGAAAACAACAACAGTTGCTAAAAACCTTTTTAGGGCCAGGCACACCTTTCTGATTGCCCTGCATACAGTGCCCTTATTCAGGTGCTCTGTGTCTCCAATACAGGGCCCCCCTGGCCAAGTGGGGGCCCTAAGCAGGATTTTATTTTGGGCCCCCCCCCTTCCAATAACATAATAATAATGATAATAATAATAATAATCATCATCATCATAATAATAAATTACAATTACTAACGAATCAAATGAACAGCCTCTATCAACAGTGGAACAAGAACTTTATAGATCAAAAATGGAACAATAACTTTACAGATGCACATGTCTGAAAAAAACATGTGGCATAAACAGTTTATGCCACAAAGTTTTTTTCGTTTTTATTTCAACAACATCCCCACCTTCAAGTGAAGCACGAGCCTCTTCTTGTTTGGACTTTTTCTTTCTTTTGCGAGCTCCCGAATCGTATTGACGTTTGGAAGCCATCTCTCTCTCTCCTCCTCTCTCTCTCTCTCTCTCTCTCTCTCTCTTCTCTCTCTCTCTCCTCTCTCTCTCTCTTCTCTCTCTCTCTCTCTCTCTCTCTCTCTCCTCTCTTCTCTCTCTCTCTCTCTCTCTCTCTCTCTCTCTCTCTCTCTCTCTCTCTCTCTCTCTCTCTCTCTCTACCTGTAAACAACTGCCTGCCGGCCCATCTGACCCGCTGATTGGTCAGATGGTGACGCTTCGCGCTTTCAACTCATTGCGTCTCTTTTTTTTTCTCTCTCCTGCCTCGGGCTGACTTGGTGGCGGTGCTCTATGCGCCTCTCGGCAAAATGCACGCGCATCCTTTGCGCATTTGCAGAGAATGATGATACTTTATTGATCCAGAGGGAAATTCAATTCACTTGCGCAAAATGGGGCCCCCCATGGATCGCGGGGCCCTACGCACAGCGCGTGTTCTGCGTGTAGGGAGGGGCGGGCCTGCTCCAATATTGTACAGAAAACTGCCATTTGCGAGGAAACGCAGCGCAACACACAATATCTGCTATGACGTCAGGGCAAGGCTCCGGCTGGTGATGTTGCCAATGTACGGACCGGTTAAACTGTGGATGTACATAATGGTCTCTGCAGTAAAACGGTACCGCTCAAAAAGGAAGGTGTCTGGAAATGCCAGTACATCTATGGTCTGATGATGATCTGTCTGCGAACATTACATTCTCGGCGAAGTAACGCTGCGCCTTCATCAATCGGATCATTATCAAAAGCGCATTCCATATTGAGGGAATAAAGTTCACGCCTAATTTGCCTCGGGAATAAGGCACTGCAGAACTGTTTCGCCAAAACTCCCCCGCTAAATGAGGAAATGAAATCCCGTGTCCGTCTGAAAGGGGGCGGAACCAGAGCAAAACTCCAGGTTCACTGACAAAAACCTGCTCCCGACCAGGTTAGTTCTAGAGCGTCTGTTGCCCCGGTAACTGACCGAGAGTTGACGTTACACCGCTTCGTGAAACAGGCTTGAGTTACCCCGCTTCCTCTGGTTGGAGTTACCTCCCGTCGTGAAACGGAAAACCCCGCATTTCCCTCAACTCGGTGTTAATTAACCTGGGGTAATCGATAAACCTGCTTTGTGAAACGGACCTCTGAAGTCACCATCATCAACACAAATCCTTTCAACACAGATTGAAAGTATCTCAATACTAAAAGAGGAATTTGATGTTATACTGTGAACACAACCAATTTAATTCCTTCAACACTATAATCAAACGTTGTTGTTCTTGTTTATTGTCTTATGTTAAACCTCGGAATGATCGCGTTGACAATGTGATATCCACTTTGAGTTTTTTTTTCCTGTCTAAATGAAATGTTTAAAGTACTAATATGAGTGGGATCCCCTCACAGCTGATGTCAGAAACGAGCTGGCTGCGCTCTGCTTCCGCCTCCATCAGTGTGTTTGCTGCTCCTACAAAATCCTCATTTTATCACAAAATGCTCATCAGCAGTGGAAAGTTTCTGCTCGGACTCTGTGGAAAAGCGTGTGCTGAAGCTGTAAAGTGTGTTTTGGTGGATATTTGCTGCGTGTGAAGGTATTTTCTTGTAGAAAAGAGAGGGACAAGTCGCTGGGCAGCGCTGAGTTCCGGGCTTAATGTGTGACTTTTGAAGGCTCCAGTAACGAATTGCAGAGATTGTGAGAAGTGAATGTGAGCTGAACATGAAGAGACAGCAGTCCGCTGTGGACTCCTTCACTTTCAGGGAGCAGCGATACTCACAAAGTCATTAGAAACTCTTTATTCTCCGCACAGAAAACACAAGTGACGCCGTTCAGCCTGCACACCGGAGCCGCGCGCTGGGTTGAGTCTCCACGGTTCTCATGGTGTGTTTAAGTCCCGCCTGCTGCTCGGAGATTTTCATCTGAACTCGGACTCTCGTTGCTTCTCGACTAGAAACCTCATCTTGTTATTTAGAAGAATGACAGAAGAAGCTCCAGCCACCGCTGCCGCGCCGGCAAAGCCGAAGGCCGCCAAGAAGAAGGCCGCCCCGAAGAAGGCCGGCCCCAGCGTGCGCGAGCTCATCGTCCAGGCTGTTGCCGCTTCCAAGGAGCGGAACGGCGTGTCGTTGGCCGCCCTCAAGAAGGCTCTGGCTGCCGGAGGCTACGACGTGGAAAAGAACAAGTTCCGCGTCAAGACCGCCGTCAAGAGCCTGGTGACCAAGGAGACTCTGGTCCAGACCAAGGGGACCGGGGCCTCCGGCTCCTTCAAGATGAATAAGAAGGCCGACACCAAGGCAGCGAAGCCCGCAAAGAAAGCGGCTCCTACAGCCAAGAAACCCGCCGCCAAGAAAGCCGTCGCAGTTAAAAAGCCCAAGGCAGCAGCCAAGAAGACCGCAGCTGCTAAGAAGTCTCCCAAGAAGGCCAAGAAACCCGCAGCGGCCAAGAAACCCGCAGCCAAGAGCCCCAAGAGGGCCGCCAAGAGCCCCAAGAAGGTGACTAAGAAGAAGGCCCCCGCAGCCAAGAAAGCACCTGCAGCCAAGAAAGCCCCCGCAAAGAAGGCTGCTAAACCCAAAGCCAAGAAGACGGCAGCCAAGAAGAAGTGAGCTCTCACTGTCAACAAACACTCCGCAAAGGCTCTTCTAAGAGCCACCACAGCTTCAGTAAAGAGATCAGTCCTCATCACTATTCCTTCACTGCACAAACATTGTTCACTACATTCATCTCTTCAGGGTCTCAACTCGTTTAAGGCTTAAAAATATCTTGCAAATTAAACACAATGTAGCAGCAAAGTGCTTTAAATCCGTCCTCCCATTGCCATAGTTCATGCATATAAAATATAAATACATATCAAGGGACAAAAGAAACGTTTTGAACATGCATGAACTTTCTCTGCAACCTTCAGCTTCTCTGGCAGGCTGGTTCATAAATCTGGTGCATAACTGGAAAGCAGCCTGACTGTCCGTTCTTGAGGGAAACATTACTTCTAGCCATTACATTAAGCAGAGCGAATATAAAATGGAATAAAATACTTCGATTTTAAGTTTTGACACTTTCACTGTCCTTATGAGACAGGGGGGTGTTGTTTTTATTACATTTGTGTCTGTGAACTTCCACAAGTCACTTATATACTCAAAAAATAAAGAAATCCAATTTAGCTGAATAGTTTACAGGCCAAATCAATACATTTCTCAATGGACACTTATCGGATTTCACTACAAACAAGTCATATATATATTTTTTATTTCTAGACAAAACAAACAAGAAGATTTCAACTGTTCTGAAGTAAAGTCCTTGTCCAGAAAGTTTTTCTTGAACAAACAGTCCAGTGTAGTTAGTGCTCGTCACACAGCAGCAGAGGGAGAAGCGCTCTCACTTCACGCGGCACTTTCAAATGACTGTCCTCCAATCAGCAGCTCAGTCTCAGCTGGGGGCTTCTCCCCGCGACGCTGCTGACCAATTAGAGAGAGTGACGTCACCGTGTCCCAGCTGGGCCCGGTGCTTAAATGCAGCGAGTCTCCGCTCTTTCTCCACTTGTCTTTACACAGCGAGAGCAGGAACAATGGCTCGTACCAAGCAGACCGCCCGTAAGTCCACTGGAGGCAAAGCTCCCAGGAAGCAGCTGGCCACCAAGGCTGCCCGCAAGAGCGCCCCGGCCACCGGCGGAGTGAAGAAGCCTCACCGTTACAGGCCCGGTACCGTGGCTCTGCGAGAGATCCGTCGCTACCAGAAATCCACCGAGCTGCTGATCCGCAAGCTGCCCTTCCAGCGCCTGGTGCGAGAGATCGCTCAGGACTTCAAGACCGACCTGCGCTTCCAGAGCTCTGCTGTCATGGCTCTGCAGGAGGCCAGCGAGGCTTACCTGGTGGGCCTGTTCGAAGACACCAACCTGTGCGCCATCCACGCCAAGAGGGTGACCATCATGCCCAAAGACATCCAGCTGGCCCGCCGCATCCGTGGAGAGAGAGCTTAAAGTTCAGTCTGCTGCTCCACCAGCCACCACAACGGCTCTTTTAAGAGCCTCCACAATATTTGGAGAGATGCTTCCTTGCTTCAGTTTCAGCTTTTAGATTTGGGAGAAGCTAATCTGAAAATTATATAGAGCACATTTAAAGGAATCAGTCGCATGATAAATTTACACTGACCTGACTGCACTAGGAAATTAGTGATTTATAGACCCTCAACATAAATATGCATATCTCATTGTTTACCCACTGCACAATGTGCACACATTTCACAAGTGTGTTAACTTCCAAAGCATGTGAACAAGTCATTTACCTTGAGTTTCATAAAGAATTCGATTTCCAAGGTATTAAAGGAAAGCTCATGCATTCTCCCCCCCTGGTCATACTTTCTGAATTATAGAATGTTTTGAGTTGCATCACAGAACAAACTTAATTTTGCACTTAATTTCTCTTGGATGAGAATTTAGAAATTACTGACCTGCTATATATGTATTGTATTGAAATGCCTTGGATTTCATTGCACTTCAGTTTTCCTGGTCAAAAATTACTCTTCAATCAACACCACTGTATTTTTATAGTTAACTTGTCTTAAATATGACAATCCTTGCCCTTTTTCAACATGAATCTTCGCTTACACGTCAAGCTATATTGTTCGGGGGGGGAGACGATGTTGCTTAGTATATCTTGCATCATGTTTTGGTTGTGCTGCTCTCTGTCATTTGGTGGCGCTCATGTACTGAAGAGATCTCAACAAATAAACAGAAGACTAGAGAACTGGGTTTCTGTCTTCTCCTACGTCCTCATATGTGATCTATATAGGCGTGTCGGTGCTGCTGACAATTCATTCGGTATTTCTACTGAGAGACTTGAAGATGAGCGGCCGAGGAAAAGGAGGAAAAGGATTGGGCAAAGGAGGCGCTAAGCGTCACCGTAAAGTCCTCCGTGATAACATCCAGGGAATCACCAAGCCCGCTATCCGCCGTCTGGCTCGCCGCGGTGGAGTCAAGCGGATCTCCGGTCTCATCTACGAGGAGACCCGCGGTGTGTTGAAGGTGTTCCTGGAGAACGTCATCCGTGACGCCGTCACCTACACCGAGCACGCCAAGAGGAAGACCGTGACCGCCATGGATGTGGTGTATGCTCTCAAGAGGCAGGGACGTACTCTGTACGGCTTCGGAGGCTAAACTGCTGCTGCAGCCTTACAACCAACAAAGGTCCTTTTCAGGGCCACCCACACTCCTGAAAGAGATCATTCTAGAATACTACTGGTTTTATGAGCCTTAATTACCTTTGTAGTGACCCGTTATGTTGACAATTCAAATGATCATAATGACTACATGCTTATAACCGTCACACTCATTCAAGATGCAACTTTGTTTTCACTTAAAATCTCTGCTCAACATGATCTAACGTCAGCTGCTTATTTGTTGCTACGAAGTATCAGAATCAAGGTTCCTCAACCTGCCAAGTCTAAGAAACATATTGGGGAGTGTTTTAGTTTATGGGTTATACATTTATTTTGGTTTCTACATGCTTGTATACATGAATAAACCGTATAACCGTCACACTCATTAAGGTGCAACTTTGTTTTTACTTGAAAGTTCGTGTCTAAAACGAGCTCGTGCTCTGACGTCAGCTCTAACAACCAAGCTCCCTGAGCCCGTCAAGTCGGCACCATAGCTAATACTTGGAAGGGTTTAAATTGCTTTGTTTAATATTTATTTTGGTTTATACATTATCTCCCCTTTATGGGACTGAATGAATTTCTCACTGAGTTTGAAGAAGAAACTTAACTGAACTTCATCACATAGCAAATAAACAGCCACTTACATCAACTAGTATGTTAATGTCGGCTGTCAAAAGTTGATATGGTAAAAAGGAGACGCTACTTAATTTTCTCAGATTTTTCTCATGTCATTTTATTTGACATTTACCATGTTTGTTTATCTCGGGTTGGTAAATTTTAATTTAAAATGAGAAAGTGCAGACTTTAATGGTTTAGAAGTGTGGTTGATCGACCATGTAACTGAGATCAGTTTTAAACTGAATTTGTTTCAGTTTATGAATAATGTTCATGGACTATACTAATTCTGATGGATTTTTAAGTTAAAAGCATCTTCATGGTGGATGCCAGATCAGATTTGTCTTATTGTATGTGACTGGGCAGTTTTATGTTATTTGACTTTGTTCTGTACTGTAAATACTGTATATACTAGACAAGTAAAATAATTCATGTTTTGCGATTTAAATATATTTCTTATTATTCAAAATGGTGTTAAGGATGTTTGAGAGTAAAAAACGTGTTAATTGTTTTGTATTAAGTGTGAAAACAGACAGGAGTAGAAGGAAATAAGTTATACTAATAAGTTTAACTTATCCCCACATTATGGTCATGTCATACACGTTCCTTTTTATTTGAACTCATTTCCTTCTACTTCAAACCCCTGCTGCTTTGCCGAGGAACACTCCACTGAGGCTTCACAAACATACGTTTTTCTTTTTCCAATGTTTCATTCAGCCCACCTTTCATTATTTTTTGCACTTCTTTGCACAAATTATTGGAGTTGGCGCGCATTCTAACGGTCAGACCAAATCCCACAAAATACAACCCCCGCCCTCTCAACCAGGAGGAATTGAGCCAATCACGGACAGGGGACAGCACAGCGTGCTCTGTAACGCAGTCTCTATAAGGACTCCCACCGCTTTCAGTTTATCATTCTGATTTGTGAAGGATCAAGATGCCTGAACCCACGAAGTCTGCGCCCAAGAAGGGCTCCAAGAAAGCCGTGAGCAAGACCGCCACCAAGGGAGGCAAGAAGAGGAGAAAGGCCAGGAAGGAGAGTTACGCCATCTACGTGTACAAGGTCCTGAAGCAGGTCCACCCCGACACCGGCATCTCGTCCAAGGCCATGAGCATCATGAACTCGTTCGTCAACGACATCTTCGAGCGCATCGCCTCCGAGGCGTCTCGTCTGGCTCACTACAACAAGCGCTCCACCATCTCTTCCAGGGAGATCCAGACCGCCGTGCGTCTCCTGCTGCCCGGTGAGCTGGCCAAGCACGCTGTGTCTGAGGGCACCAAGGCCGTCACCAAGTACACCAGCTCCAAGTAGACCATCTGCTGCTGATCAAAACCAACGGCTCTTTTAAGAGCCACCCACTTGATCTGAAGGTCATCTCCAGTTCTGAAATGTGAGCCCTACAGTTGTGAATTAAAAACTAGTATACCACCAAACTAGGCTGGTAGTTATTTATCCTACAAAATTGTAGTGTCAGTACATGTATTATATCTTACACTATTAGAGGCACCTACTTAAAATAAGACAGTACTAGACATTACTCACCCACTTCCTGTAAATACACCAATTGTTTACTTTCATTATTGTGATCAAAAAGTGTACTGTTAATATTGATTGTGAGAGGAAAGACTTCCAATCTCGAAAAATCTTGGGCTCATTAAATACACAATACAGCAAAAGTGTTTTTCCTTCCAAATCTACATGAAACAATGCTGTTAAGTACATAAATAACTGAAGAGGAATATGTTAAGACTGCACGTGTGTATGGGGCCAGTACAGTGTCACTATTCGTTTAATTTAAGCTTTGTTCTTTTATCTACGTGATTTTACTGTAGCTTAGACACCTTATACAGATAGTAATTTCAGAAAATGTCCTTCAACACTACTCGATCATGAGTGCAGGTACTTTATTTGAACGTTAAATGGCTACAAACGAAACTGAACACATCAGTGTGAAAAACTTCTCATTGAAACATCTGATACCGTGCACAATCAATAACTTCACAATTTGGCCAATGAATGTGAGCGACGCCAATTAGAAACCGTCTTTGAAAATACGTTTTGTGTTCTAGTGGACTGCAATTGGCGGTAAAACGTTATGAGTTTAGCAAGAGCCTCGAGGAGAAACCCCCTCCTCAGTGAGAGCTGCTGATTGGTGGAAAGTTAAAGTGTCTCTGAAGCTGAGCACGGGTCAGTCTGCTGGAAGCGGCTTCTCATTGGTGCGTCACAGACTGGCTCGCGCTCTCCTCTCTATATAAGACAGACTTTTTCCACGCCGCGCCACAGTTTCACTGAGATTCAACTCAACGAACATCTCGACAAAATGAGCGGCAGAGGAAAGACCGGCGGCAAAGCCAGAGCGAAGGCCAAGACCCGCTCGTCTCGTGCGGGACTCCAGTTCCCGGTGGGTCGTGTTCACAGGCTGCTGCGTAAAGGAAACTACGCTCAGCGTGTGGGAGCCGGAGCTCCCGTGTACCTGGCGGCGGTGCTGGAGTACCTGACCGCTGAGATCCTGGAGCTGGCTGGAAACGCTGCCCGCGACAACAAGAAGACCAGAATCATCCCCCGTCACCTGCAGCTGGCGGTGCGCAACGACGAGGAGCTCAACAAGCTGCTGGGCGGAGTGACCATCGCTCAGGGCGGCGTGCTGCCCAACATCCAGGCTGTGCTGCTGCCCAAGAAGACCGAGAAGCCGGCCAAGTCCAAGTAAACGCGGACTCTGGCTACCAAACACAACGGCTCTTTTAAGAGCCACTCACGTCTCACTAAGAGCAACAAATCCTCACAACAATGACTTGTTAATTTATTGGTGCAGAGATGAGATTTAAAAAAAAAAAAAAAAAAAAATGCAATACTGCAAGAGTTTGAATCGATTGATGAATAAATATGGGGCCAGTATCACTCAGATTGACACGTCTCCCAAAGAACGGATCTCCCAACACTGACTCATGTTTAACAATGAAGTTCTTTAGTGCAACGACAAGGATCAATCTCATCAAAACTATATTGCGGTTTTATCAGTATAGTTTGTCATTCGTTCCTGACAAGCCTAGGATTCTTCCTGTCCCTTTTCAAACTAGTTAAATGTGTACTACTAGCTGGAGTCTACCATCAGGTCACACCTAAAATATGAGTGATATGAGCGTTTTGCTATAATCAAGACATTTATCAGTGACATTTATGTGAATTGCATCGTGCTGTACTACCCTTGTGAACGTGAATAAAGTAAAGAGCATTATTGTCTCGAGCAACATACACGGATCTTCCAACATCCAGTCAACTATTGACAAGTTTAATTATCAGCAGGTCCTGCACGGAGTTTGTACGTGTGTGTGTGTGTGTGTGTGTGCGTGGGATTGTTTTTTTGCATTATAGTGTGTGATTTTAGTAAACTGTTTTACACGAAACAAATTATAGTCAAGATTTATCAAACGGGAGCTATGAGTCGGAGGACTCTGAGCCCTTTCCTATAAGAAATAGGGTATGGTGGGCTACAAGTGTAAAGGAATTCCTGTTACTACATTTATAATTTGTCAGAATCAGCAGAGGTAATGGTCAGACTGGGCTGTAACAAATGGTAGGAGACATGATTGATGCTACAAAAAGTCAAATGGTACTTTGTAGCAATGAGCTGAAGTCGAGACGATTATACGATACATAGTAGCAACAAATGAGCAGCTGGCGTCATGTATGTCGGATGTGCATAAACAGTATTCGATATGCTATGCAGACAGATTAAGAAACTTTGACTCTTTGATTCCTTGTACAGCAAATGAGCAGCTGACGTCAGAAGTAAGTTTAAGTAAAAACAAAGTTGCATCTCGAATGAGTGTGACGGTTATATGGTTTATTCATGAATACAAGCATGTAGAAACCATACACTAAAACACTCCCCAGTATTAAATAGGTTGTTGAGACTTTGCAGGTTGAGGAACCTTGATTCTGATACTTTGTAGCAACAAATGAACAGGTGACGTCAGATCATGCGGAGCCGAGATTTTAAGTAAAAATTGCATCTTGAATGAGTGTGACGGTTATATAGTTTACAAGCATGTAGTCATTATGATCATTTGACTTGTCAACAAAACGGGTCACTACAAAGGTAATTAAGACTCATGAAAGCGTACAATTCTAGAATGATCTCTTTCAGGAGTGTGGGTGGCCCTGAAAAGGACCTTTGTTGGTTGTAAGGCTGCAGCAGCAGTTTAGCCTCCGAAGCCGTACAGAGTACGTCCCTGCCTCTTGAGAGCATACACCACATCCATGGCGGTCACGGTCTTCCTCTTGGCGTGCTCGGTGTAGGTGACGGCGTCACGGATGACGTTCTCCAGGAACACCTTCAACACACCGCGGGTCTCCTCGTAGATGAGACCGGAGATCCGCTTGACTCCACCGCGGCGAGCCAGACGGCGGATAGCGGGCTTGGTGATTCCCTGGATGTTATCACGGAGGACTTTACGGTGACGCTTAGCGCCTCCTTTGCCCAGTCCTTTTCCTCCCTTTCCCCTGCCGCTCATTTTCAATTCTCACTGCACATACAGAATTAATTAATCGCGGTTCTGACACGTACATTTATATCCCAGCCGAGGACGTAGGAGGAGACGGGGGGGGGGGGGGGTGCGTGTATTTGTCCTTTCTGATTGGTCGCCACTATTTCCATCTGACTCCTATCCATTGTGAATTCCAGTTGTACTGTTGAACATTTAATAAAACAGGACAAGGATCAATCCTAATATCGCTTCTACAGATACTTGCATTGGTATGAAAATGAAAATGCCAGTACATGATACATTTGTTTTTCTCAAACACAAACAATATTTAGTTGTAAATAGGTATTGCAGACCAGCCCTGACATTTTGGAATTTTCTTAGGTAATGCATCTTAGATTTCGATCTGTAGGAAATCAAAATAGTATATATAGAGCAATAAATCAACTGTATGCCATACTACTGAATTTATGAACGCTATTAAAGAGAAGTTAGCACCATTAACACAAAGGAATCTCTCCAGAAGAATTGGGTGGCTCTTAGAAGAGCCGTTGGGTTTGAGCAGCAACAGATAGTCTACTTGGAGCTGGTGTACTTGGTGACGGCCTTGGTGCCCTCAGACACAGCGTGCTTGGCCAGCTCACCGGGCAGCAGGAGCCGCACAGCAGTCTGGATCTCCCTGGAAGTGATGGTGGAGCGCTTGTTGTAGTGAGCCAGACGAGACGCCTCGGAGGCGATGCGCTCGAAGATGTCGTTGACGAACGAGTTCATGATGCTCATGGCCTTGGACGAGATGCCGGTGTCGGGGTGGACCTGCTTCAGCACCTTGTACACGTAAATGGCGTAGCTCTCCTTCCTGGTCTTTCTCCTCTTCTTGCCTCCTTTGCCGGTGGTCTTGCTCACGGCTTTCTTGGAGCCCTTCTTGGGCGCAGACTTAGCGGGTTCAGGCATCTTGATTCTCCGGTACTGTGCAGCAACGAATGACCAGCAGACGTCAGAGGGGACTCTTCTTATAGACCCTGCATGTAAAAACCACTGTGCTGTCTCCCAGTGGTGATTGGTTCAGCTCAGCGAATGGTTGGAGGGATTTTCTTGTTTCTATGGTAACGTTTCATTTGTCCTTCACACTGCGGACCAGTTGTTGGAAGCGGTCGTTTGCTCTTCTACAAATTAAAATAGAATTAATTCAGCCGAGAGGCAATGACAACAGAATTTGAATAAATTCAGGGAGAATTTGTTAAAAGGTGAATAAAACAGCATGCCGAGAAAAGCCTCCTTGACGTTTATAGAGAAAGAATAAAACTGACATCAAATAAGAGCAGAAGGTTCACGTGCGCACATTTAATATAGTAAAATGTTAAGTGATCAGCATCGTCTGGAATGTGGAGTCAAAACTATTTCAAGAGGTAATGAAAAATACATCAAGTTAACTTGTCAAATCTATCTGAGATACAATTGTGAACTCTATATTTGCTATATTGCTGGTATAAGTGTTAATTTTACATTTTAGTGCATGGATTGTTCTTTACGATCAAATCCAACAAATACCAATCCCATACGAAATACCTTAAATACAAAGAAGTTTCACTCCTACGGAAACTGTATTTTTATTTGCTATAACGAAAGGACAATGGTGAAAGTAATTTTGAAAATCATGAGGAACGAGTGTAAAAAGATTAAGCTCCAGAAATACTGCACAATGCTTCTAATGGAAATGTTTGTAGTTTCTGGATCATAAAGGAAGCATGAAAACTTTAGGCCATGGTAAGACGTTCTTACTAATATTTTTGCACTGCAGTGTTATATTTTTTGTACACTTATTTATGTATGTCGGCTCCAGGGTAGACGGCAAAATAAGAATTTCATTCCCTGTGAAACCTGGCTTTTACTGTTGAGGTGACAATTTAAAAAAAAAACCTTGAAGCTTGAAGACAATCCTAAGGAAGCATCTCTCTAAAAAGTGTGGAGGCTCTTAAAAGAGCCGTTGTGGTGGTTGGTGGAGCAGCAGACTGAACTTTAAGCTCTCTCTCCACGGATGCGGCGCGCCAGCTGGATGTCTTTGGGCATGATGGTCACCCTCTTGGCGTGGATGGCGCACAGGTTGGTGTCCTCGAACAGGCCCACCAGGTAAGCCTCGCTGGCCTCCTGCAGAGCCATGACAGCAGAGCTCTGGAAGCGCAGGTCGGTCTTGAAGTCCTGAGCGATCTCTCGCACCAGGCGCTGGAAGGGCAGCTTGCGGATCAGCAGCTCGGTGGATTTCTGGTAGCGACGGATCTCTCGCAGAGCCACGGTACCGGGCCTGTAACGGTGAGGCTTCTTCACTCCGCCGGTGGCCGGGGCGCTCTTGCGGGCAGCCTTGGTGGCCAGCTGCTTCCTGGGAGCTTTGCCTCCAGTGGACTTACGGGCGGTCTGCTTGGTACGAGCCATTGTTTCTGCTTTCGCTGTGTAAAGACAAGTGGAGAAAGAGCGGAGACTCGCTGCATTTAAGCACCGAGACCAGCTGGGACACGGTGACGTCACTCTGTCTGATTGGTCAGCAGCGTCACGAGGAGAAGCCCCCAGCTGAGACTGAGCTGCTGATTGGAGGACAGTCATTTGATAGCGCTGCTGCTTGAAGTACACTAACTTCACTAAAACTTTGCTTCAGGACACTTGTGTGCAAAATTAATTCAAAGCAGAAAATGACGTTTTCAGTGTTTGTTTTGAAACTTCATTTAAATAGAAAAACAACTGTGCTTTAAAAAATAAATGATTTTGTTATTTTCATTTAGTCAGAAGAACCACGTTGAGATTAATAATCTCTTTTACAAGTGTGCCCTGGAAACAGAACATAAAACAAGTTCACACCCTCAAAATAATACTAAAATGTTCTTAAAACTAACAGATTATACTTTGAAGTAGATCTTTAGTTTGTGATGATTGAGAAGAGTTGTTGAAAGATTACAGGGACACAAATAGTAACTTAACAAAAAGTGCACTTAGTCATAATTTCCTGAGCAACTGTGGAACTTGCTGTTTACAATGCAACACATTAGAAATTCAACCTATTGTAAGAACTAGAAGTAATTGTAGAAATCCATAAAAAAAAACATTGATAGGATAATTAAACTTGAATTCTTGCTCGGACTTAATGTATATCATATAAGTAATACCGTGTGTTATAGATATAGCTACATCCTTGTACAAGTGATTGCAAGTTTGAAATGTAAAATGCCAAATGAAAATTATAAACCCCAAAACAGCAATTGCATTTTTATCGAGGGCAGATGGTTTTGTTTTATAATGTAAATAACTGTACTGCATTTTATTGTGCTTGAAGTGCTATAAAGATGTAGTCTGAACTGATCCTGAGAAGTATTTTCATTAAATTTAAGGAAAAGGTGAATCACTACACAAGTTGTTATCCTAATTTTTTTTAGTTCTGCCTACTGTGATTTTGAGAAGTAATTTCCAGTTTTAAAGCTCTAAATGAGTTGAGCTGCAGCATAAATAAGTTGTTAGAAGAACTTCCAACAATGTGTCCCTAAAGACTGTCGGTCAAGAGTTGCATGATAAACACGAAGTCCTCTGAAGAGATGAATGTAGTGAACAATGTTTGTGCAGTGAAGGAATAGTGATGAGGACTGATCTCTTTACTGAAGCTGTGGTGGCTCTTAGAAGAGCCTTTGCGGAGTGTTTGTTGACAGTGAGAGCTCACTTCTTCTTGGCTGCCGTCTTCTTGGCTTTGGGTTTAGCAGCCTTCTTTGCGGGGGCTTTCTTGGCTGCAGGTGCTTTCTTGGCTGCGGGGGCCTTCTTCTTAGTCACCTTCTTGGGGCTCTTGGCGGCCCTCTTGGGGCTCTTGGCTGCGGGTTTCTTGGCCGCTGCGGGTTTCTTGGCCTTCTTGGGAGACTTCTTAGCAGCTGCGGTCTTCTTGGCTGCTGCCTTGGGCTTTTTAGCTGCGACGGCTTTCTTGGCGGCGGGTTTCTTGGCTTTAGGAGCTGCTTTCTTTGCGGGCTTCGCGGCCTTGGTGTCGGCCTTCTTGTTCATCTTGAAGGAGCCGGAGGCCCCGGTCCCCTTGGTCTGGACCAGAGTCTCCTTGGCCACCAGGCTCTTGACGGCGGTCTTGACGCGGACCTTGTTCTTTTCCACATCGTAGCCTCCGGCAGCCAGAGCCTTCTTGAGGGCGGCCAACGACATGCCGTTCCGCTCGTTGGAAGCGGCAACAGCCTGGACGATGAGGTCGCTCAAGCTGGGGCCGGCCTTCTTCGGGACGGCCTTCTTTTTGGCGGCCTTCGGCTTTGCCGGAGCGGCAGCGGCGGCTGGAGCTTCTTCTGCCATTCTTCCAAATAACAAGCTGAGGTTTCTAGTCGAGAAGCAATGAGAGTCCGAGTTCAGATGAAAATCTCCGAGCAGCAGGCGGGACTTAAACACACCATGAGAACCGTGGAGACTCAACCCAGCGCGCGGCTCCGGTGTGCAGGCTGAACGGCGTAACTTGTGTTTTCTGTGCGGAGAATAAAGAGTTTCTAATGACTTTGTGAGCATCGCTGCTCCCTGAAAGTGAAGGATCCCACAGCGGACTGCTGTCTCTTCATGTTCAGCTCACATTCACTTCTCACAATCTCTGCAATTCGTTACTGGAGCCTTCAAAAGTCACACATTCAGCCCGGAACTCAGCGCTGCCCAGCGACTTGTCCCTCTCTTTTCTACAAGAAAATACCTTCACACACAGCAAATATCCACCAAAACACACTTTACAGCTTCAGCACACGCTTTTCCATAGAGTCCGAGCAGAAACTTCCCACTGCTGATAAGTATTTTGTGATAAAATGAGGATTTTGTAGGAGCAGCAAACACACTGATGGAGGCGGAAGCAGAGCGCAGCCAGCTCGTTTCTGACATCAGCTGTGAGGGGCTCTCACTCATATTAGTACTTTAAACATTTCATTTAGACAGGAAAAAAAACTCAAAGTGGATATCACATTGTCAACGTGATCATTCCGAGGTTTAACATAAGACAATAAAAAAGAACGTTTGATTATTAGTGTTGAAAGTATTGTGTTCACAGTACAACATCAAATTCCACTTTTATTATTAGAATGTCCAAGTCCATGTATATTTAGTACACTATCATATGGCTTAGTTTCTCAGCTCGGCTTAGTTTTTGTTTACCATTCGCTTAATGGTTAACACGTGCATGTAAATAAACTTTTAGTTATTACTTTTCACGAAAATCTCAGTTGGAAGCTGCATATACATTTTTTACACATTATTAGCAAATAATGTGTAAAATCAGATCAAAATTCACTCAACTAATTATTTAAGTCCCTCATTCTTCCATTTGTTAAAAGGATCAAAATCAAATCAATCACATAAAACTACTGTAGGTCCTTAAATGTCACGATGTATTTTAATGGTTCTGTTCAGACGTGTTCCCTATTAATTGCTTCTTATCAGCAGAATGATAAATACAGCTCTGTTAACACATCCTTCTGCACAGTCAACATTTGATTCAGTTTTTCTCCATAAAGGTAATGCTGATTGTTGGATATAAGGTTACCATTTGAAGAACTATTTAACTTCGAAGTTCAGCACCAAGGACAGCTCTTAATCATCTACCTGAGCCCGAAGAGTCCAGATCATGCGGAGCATAATCACTCTCTTTACAGATCAATGTATCGTACTCCTCCTCCCAAACAAAGACACTTGGACTCAACTTTCCGAAGATCAGCAGGTCACACTCAGGATGGGATGGAATCAGACCAGGAAACACCTGTGAGGGTCTGACTTTTGTGAAACAGCCAATAGTAGTGATACTTTTTTTTAAATTATTATAAATGATTGATTACTGTTAATAATGGAATACACATTTCTCCAAACATGCAACTGTGTTTTTCTTTTTGCAATTCAAATATATTTACTTTATACGCAAAATACAACACAATGATTTCCAGGCTTTTTTTTTTTTTTTTACAGAGAAAACAATGCTACATGAGCAACCATAAGTGACTGTGGAAAGGAAGAACTCTACATTAACAGGAAAAAAAAAACAACCTTGCAGAACCAGGATCACAGGTGGATAATTTTTGGTGTTCTGGTACGGGTGAGAGAACAGAGGAGAGAAAAGGATAGGCCGATTGAGAGATATGTAAAGCCTGGTCGGGGTAGAGGTTCTTTCCTCTCAGTGACATGTTTCAAACGAGGGACCACGAGTTTTGAAAATGGCACTTTTTTTTTTTTTTAAACACTCGTAAAACTATAACTACCTCCTGGCTACATGAAGCTTTTGAGTAAAATGAAACTGATATGAGAGTGGTTGTGCTGACATGAGGACTCAAGTGTTCAGACTTCAGAAGGGCTGCAGAACAACACATATAGTCACGTGCAAGTTTGAACCGATCGTTCACGAGCCACATCAAGTTATAATAGCTGCTACAGGCTCCTTAAGCTCATGAGGCATTCAGTGCGCATGCTCGCTATAGTGGTTCAACACCCATGACAGACAAGGCTTGAACCTCGTTCACGTCCTGACTCGGCTCTATTGAGCTCGTCTGAGCCCTGTAATTAGTAAGATGTAGATACATATTTAAACTATAAATCATTCAGTTGGGTTTGGAATAAGGGAAACTTGTGTATTATGTTTCGATTTCAGTTATATGTAAATTACAACATCCGCAGTTGGTCAACCATCACACATGAATCTCTCCAGAAGAATTGTGTGGCTCTTAAAAGAGCCGTTGGTTTTGATCAGCAGATGGTCTACTTGGAGCTGGTGTACTTGGTGACGGCCTTGGTGCCCTCAGACACAGCGTGCTTGGCCAGCTCACCGGGCAGCAGGAGCCGCACGGCGGTCTGGATCTCCCTGGAAGAGATGGTGGAGCGCTTGTTGTAGTGAGCCAGACGAGACGCCTCGGAGGCGATGCGCTCGAAGATGTCGTTGACGAACGAGTTCATGATGCTCATGGCCTTGGACGAGATGCCGGTGTCGGGGTGGACCTGCTTCAGCACCTTGTACACGTAGATGGCGTAGCTCTCCTTCCTGGCCTTTCTCCTCTTCTTGCCTCCTTTGCCGGTGGTCTTGCTCACGGCTTTCTTAGAGCCCTTCTTGGGCGCAGACTTAGCGGGTTCAGGCATCTTGATTCTTCACAAATCAGTATGGTGACCAGTTGGCGGCGAGACCCCTTCTTATAGAGGCTGCAGACAGAGCAGGCTGTGCTGTCCCCTGTCTGTGATTGGTTCAATTCCTCCTGGTTGAAGAGGTGGGGGTCCTAGTTTGTGGGACTGACCGTTAGACAGCCCGCCAACTCGCCGTTTGTTTAAAGGAGCGGGAAAATTAAGGAGACGTCATGTGAATTAAACATTTATTTTTATTTATTTATTTGCTTATCTGAGCAGTATACATTCTGCTCAAAAGGAGTGGGCTGAAGCAAGAAGTTTATGAGCGCCTACCCCCAAAAACCTTGTAATATTTATTTTTGTAAAGCATCAGTGGAGTGTTTCTCAATAAAGCAGCAGGTGTTCGATATCAATGGTGAGCTGGAATCTGGGTCAGTGCTTCACTGTTCACAAACTCCGATCTAACAAAGAGGCACCCACTATAAATTTAATCTTTGTGGTCCTTTTTAATTATGTACGCACACAATAGAAATAGTTTCATTAAATGTAAGAAAAAGGAAATGATTGAAAAAGTCACAGATGAAAGAATGTGTCCGACTTGATCTCATGTAATGTGGTAAAAAGTCAAATTTATAAACTCATGATTGATGGTTGTTAATCTCAGTGTAATGAAATCTACACCCTGGATACATCTAAATATTTACTTCTAATTTGTTCTTGAGTTAGTTCTGTACACCAAGGAAAGACATTCCAATGTACCGGAGAAATTTGTTTTATTAGATTTTGCTAATATACACCTATAAACTTAACCCAAATTGCTCTACATTCTCAACCAAAGGAAAATATGTAAAAACACACGGTCAAAACTGTTCATCCAGTTAGCAATTTTGTGATTCTTTATCCATATCATCCACATCTAGTGTCAATGATACTGAGCATATTTTACTTGTGATACCAAATATTACAGTATCACAAATTTCATTTACGAGTGGGATTTATGATTCTAAGCATAAAATGTCCTAACAATCCAAACAGTGTATATAGTTGTCAACGAATTTTGAGGATTTTTTTGCTCTTGGAGGAAGACGTGAGTGGCTCTTAAAAGAGCCTTTGTGTTTGCTGGTTAAGGGCCGGTTTACTTGGACTTGGCCGGCTTCTCAGTCTTCTTGGGCAGCAGCACAGCCTGGATGTTGGGCAGCACGCCGCCCTGAGCGATGGTCACTCCGCCCAGCAGCTTGTTGAGCTCCTCGTCGTTGCGCACCGCCAGCTGCAGGTGACGGGGGATGATTCTGGTCTTCTTGTTGTCGCGGGCAGCGTTTCCAGCCAGCTCCAGGATCTCAGCGGTCAGGTACTCCAGCACCGCCGCCAGGTACACGGGAGCTCCGGCTCCCACACGCTGAGCGTAGTTTCCTTTACGCAGCAGTCTGTGAACACGACCCACCGGGAACTGGAGTCCCGCACGAGACGAGCGGGTCTTGGCCTTCGCTCTGGCTTTGCCGCCGGTCTT
The DNA here is from genome assembly GCF_963422515.1 of Blennius ocellaris. Taxonomy (NCBI): domain Eukaryota; kingdom Metazoa; phylum Chordata; class Actinopteri; order Blenniiformes; family Blenniidae; genus Blennius; species Blennius ocellaris. The sequence continues at coordinate 20,972,324 of NC_137652.1, forward strand.
TCCTCTGCCGCTCATTTTGTCTGGTTGCTTGTCGAGTTGAAGCTCAGTCAAACTGTGGTACTGCGTGGACAAAGGCTGTCTTATATAGGGAGGAGAGCGCGAGCCAGTCCGTGACGCACCAATGAGAAGCCGCTTCCAGCAGACTGACCCGCGTTCAACATCAGAGACAATAACAACAATCTTCTTCCAATCAGCAGCTCCTCACTGAGGAGGATTTCTTCTCGGCACGCTGCTAAAACTGGAGATGTTCGCAGAGGACACCATTTGAAAGAAGAAGAGCAACAACAACAAGAGGGCACAATTGTGCACACAAGCACTTATATCGAGTTTATACTTCACGAAATCCTTGTGCACTAATAACCAGTGAGTCAACAGAACAGAAACGTATGACTGCATGATCGTATGTCTGTTGATAGTTTAGGCTCTTATTCTCATTCTTTTATAGCATTGTGTATTGTGTATTACAGATCTTATAAAATTTTTACTTTTCTGCACAATGTCACATTGATACAATGATAATAAAGATTTCTGATTTCTGATTCTGATAACTCGTTTAACTTTTTGGGGAAATTGCAGACCCTTGCAGCTCCAAAATAGACAATTAGGTTTCACTCCCTGTGACGCCATCAGTTAAGATTAACCAGTTACGCGTTGGCATTAGAATAAATATAGAGAAGCACAAAAAAAAAAAGGTTGTTTCTTGTCGATCACGTTGATTCTTACACTGTACCCCCCCCACCCCCACGGTGTTGTTTTCGTGTTGTGTTATTCATAAAGTTTTTTCAAAGAGGCGGGACAAGTGATGACGTGTAATTCACGCGCCTGTCCCGCGCGGTGTTTGGAGGAGAGTGTGTGTATCTCGTCTGTCTTCGTGCTGTCAGCATTTAAAACCGACTCTTGCGTTTTCCCCGCTCGTTTGTTTACCCGAGCCCCCCACAGCTGCCATGTTCAGTCCCCGCAGCGTCCCGAGCCCGGGCCGCAGGCCGCAGGGCCGGACGCCCGGGAGGAAGAGCTCCGGAGCGGCCGGCGGCCTGCTCTTCTCCCCGCGGAGGACGTCTTTTGCGGCGGGGTGAGTGTTAACCTTCATCTGGTGTGTTATACCGACTAATTCTGCATTCCGAACCCGTGGTTTACCTTCGATTATAGTTGTTTTATTTTATTTATTTTTTTAAGTGATCTTCATTGCTTATGTGTTTTGGTGAGCTAAATGCGGTATGGCGTGTAGAGAGGTCTGTCTGTTGTTCTGTCTGTCCTTTCCTTCTATTTTTTAACCCCAAACTGCAGAAAGTCTCCACATTTGAATCTTGTTCTGCAGGTTTCGTCCTGCTTGCTCAGGTTTAATTTAGTTTTTCTCTGTAAATGTGCTCTGAACTGACTCGTATTTGGCGCTCTATATTTGAATAGATATGTCAAATTGACTGGGTCCTTAAATAAAAAGCATCATGAAAAATGTTAAAGATGTCCCTGAACGCTTTCACAAGTTTGATATTACCCTGAAAGCGATGTTACTACACCTGCTGAAACATGCAGCTTGATTCCATCAGTGTTGTTTATTTAGTACAAAAAACTCCAATCAGCTATTTTTTTTAAAAGACAGACAGCAGTTTCAGGATGAAGTCCTCCAGAGAGAGATAAAATTTACCTCGATATCCAATCCAGCAAACGTGCGGTGCTGAGCGCAAACATCACTTATTGAATAATTTCGCCTCATAAGGCCTCATCATCGGATTGTGCTCAAGTCATTCTGCAGAAGGACGGCAGCCCAACATTCACATACCAGGAAAACCCAAGTCTGAATTTGTCACTAATACTTGCCACACAAACTTTCTGTCTCTCCAGCAGGTCGACGCCGTCCCGAATGCAGTGTCACGCAGCTGTCGAAACCATCAACTTTGACGTGCAGACCTTCGGCTCGTCGCTGCCCGTTAAAGTGATGGAGGCGCTGACGATGGCGGACGGTGAGCGGAGCCTCATCGGGGGGGGGGACAGACAGACAAGTTTCATGTCATCTCGTCCGGTTCTCTCCTTACTGTCCATTGACTGTGTGTGTTGTTGCTTCAGCTGATGATCACATCTCGGTGAAGGTGAATGAGAGCGGCTGGGCCTGGATGGTTTGTGGGGAGAAACTGATCACCTGGAAGATCAGTCAAACTCCTGTGGCCAAGGTACGGTACACACATGATCACAGTGTAATGGACAGGGGGCACTTGTACCATTAAAGCTCAATGTTTGAAGCATTTTTAGTTGAAAAACAGATTTCTGTTCAATCAAATATTACTCAAAGTAGAAGGGGCATGTTCCAGATTCAATGGACGTTTTCTCTAGCCGTTCCCCGCTGACGGTGCATTGAACAGTTCTCTGCTGTCGCTGTAGAGGAGACTCTACATAGTAGCTTTTGCATTGGATGCAGAAATAGGAAATGCCTATAAATAATAGATGATTCGTCAGACGTTTGAAAGCCTTTCAAAGGAAAAGAAAATAAGGGAATTTGTCCAAATAATTGTTGAATTATGTCTGAAACAATCATTTGACACAGATTGAAGAAATAGACAAGGCCGCAGACAGAAGATAAAAGTCTAGGATGTTTGAGTTCATACATATTAAATGTATTACATGATCTGTTGTTTGTTTTGTTTTGTTTTTTTCCCCCTCCAGCTGTCTGTGTGCAAAGAGCTGCAGTTGCCCAGCAGTGAATACAACTACACAGCAGACCTCATGGCCATGACGTCCGGTGCTCCTCTGGAAGTTGCTACTGTCCAGTCCATCTCCGTTCTGGCTCTGTCTGTGGAGGGAACGGCTCGGTTCTGGCCCAGCCTGGCGCAGGAGGGCAACTACATTGAGACTGACGTTGACCTGGGAGACCTCTGCAACTTTGTTGTTGCTGTCAGAGTGCGTTGATTTTCTGACTCTTATTTAAATCAACGCGAACAACTTAAAATAGGCTGCTTGTATTTGAAGGTTCAGTTTTGACGCCCAAACCCGCCGTCTCTCCTCTCAGGGCGGGAGCTTTGTCTTGTCTTCTGAGAAGAATCACCTGTGGAGAGCGAGTGCAGACTCTTCAGGGAAGCTGCAGTACCGAGCTCTGCAGCAGGGTCAGGGCGTGCTCTCCGGCATTGGACGCCGCGTCTCCAGCCTGTTTGGGATCCTCTCCCCCCCCGTTAACGACACGGTGAGTCGTACCTGCGAGCCGCGCAGTACTTCGGTGCAGTGGTTCCCAACGGGATGAACCCCTTTTCACCGCCAGAGCTTGCTGCATCGTGTCTGTAATTGTTTGTGCCGCAGCTGCACAGTGTGCTGTGGATGGGAGGAACCGGCTGCCTGTACACGCTGACCTCCTCCAGCCTGAGTAAGTGGGAGGTGGACGACGGCTCAGAGCACCAGGTCCTCAGCTGGGACGTCCGCAGAGCGCTGACCGAGAGCATCGCAGATGCCATCTGGGTGAGTACACAACACGCACAGCGAGGGGCTTCTAAACAAGATCGATGTCAGCGGTTCAAATTACTGGCTGGGTTTCCACAGCGGAAGCCTTTTCCTTGTGTCATTTTCCCCTATTGTGTCACGAGAAGTCATGATGGCTCGAACTGAACTGATTTTCTCCTCCCACCAGGGCTCAGAGAGCAACTTTGAGGAAATGAAGGAGGGGGTGAACGTGGCTTACCTGGACATGAAGCTCAGCCAGTGAGTGATGATCCAGCACACAGTCCAACCCAAATTGTCTCAAATGTGATGATTTTAGATTGTCCTTCCCTTTATTGTGGACAGCTGAAGACGCACCTGAGCATTAATGCTGCTGTGGCATCAGCGTCGAGATATGTCACACCTGTGAGGTGGAGGGATGCCCACGGACAACAGATTTAGAGCAGTTTGAAAATGATATTTGAGTGAACACAGACCTTTTGTGAACATAGAGGAAGTCTTACATCTTTGGCTTCAGCTCATGAAAAACGTGAGTGAAAATGGTGGCTTTCTCTCTTCACTGCACTCTGATGCATTTGCTCTGCTTCCAGAGCCGGCCTGGTGGTCCTGGCTGCAGCCTGGCACCCCTCTGACAGTCCCTGCCTGGCCTACTTCTGCCTGGTCACCCTGCAGGACAATGGAGCCGCCATGTCTGACCAGTTCACCGTGGAGGTCACCAAGTACAGCATACCCTTCCAGGTGGGTCCAACTGCTGGAGAGACACTAAACCAATAAACGGATGATATAACAGACACGCAAAAACAAGTGGCACACATTTAAATCTCTGCTAAGGAAACTCAATAAAGAATATATCTTTTATTTGTCACACGGTGACACTGTGTCCTTACTGAACAAAGGGCAGCCTCAGTGCCTAGAGGACATTTGTGGGTTTTTGGGATCTTCCACAGTGATGGTGATCAGAGTTTGGAGAAGTGCTCGCTCTCAATTTTCCCACTGAGAAATCTCTTTTATCTCTTCATAAATATGAAGACATGCTTCTTTATATAGGTCACGATTTCTGAGGTGCTCATTGGAGCACAAACTTTTTATAAGTGGAAACAAGCCAGGGAGAGCGATCACAGATTTTCTTCACTTCTGGCACGTCATTCCCAGGTATGGGGACACGTTACTGTTTGAAAACCATTAGAAAGGGAATTATGCATATGACCCCTTTAATAAATGTGTAAAAATTAAAAATCCTTCAGACCTTCATTACTTTGAAGTTGCAATAGAAATGTACAATTATTGGCCCAAATCAGCTTAACCGGGTCAATATGACCACAAAAAAAAAAAACTTTACTCACTGTAATTTCTTCCCCCTCTGGAGTTGGAATATTGCCTTCCGTTGGGTTTAGTATTTAAAATGAGGTGAAATTCAGCTTGCAGGTATATAAACCTTCCTCGCGATACCGTCTTCTGCACCCACTGCTCTAAATTTCCCAGAAGTAGCATGTGTTCTTTATTGTTGCTCTCCTGCCTTGTTTGTTCAGAGTGAGGAGGCCCTGCAGGAGATGAAGATGGCGCTGCCGCCCTCCCCCGGCTCCACGGCCTTCCTGTACAATGAGGAGCTGGTGTTCGCCTGCTCCACGGGAACCAGCAGGGCGGCGCTGCCCGACGAGAAAATCAGCTTCAATTCAGCAGGTGCTCCCGTGTTTGACCCGCCGCACAAAACACTGGCAATTGACACGTGTGATTTTATTTTTTAAATAGAAATAATCAGTAAGTGCCTGAATAATTGATCTGTTTTATTGGTTTGTCCGCGGAGAAAATGTCGCGTCTCGCGGTTTCACGGATGCTGAAGTCGGGTCGCTGATTTGTGCCTGTGGATGTCTGTGTTCAGGCGACGGCGTACGCGGCGGAGGCTGCTGCGCCAACCTGCCCGTGTTTTTCTCGCTGAACAGCGGCCTGGTGGCGGTGGTTGCCCGAGAGAGCGCCTCCATCCTGCCTGAAACGATGGAGGACTCGCTGTGCTCCTCACTGGCTGCTGCCCCAGAGGTAAGAGTCATGACAGGACTAAAACCACATGTTGGTTGAAGTATGGAGGAGGTCCGCCAGGTAAAGAGGAGGTCTTTGAGATATGGAGGAAGTTGGCAGCCTTTTGAACCCGTTAAAGCAGGGGTGTCAAACATGCGGCCCGGGGGCCAGAACCGGCCCGCCAGAGGATCTAATCCGGCCCGCCATGTGATTTTTTTTTTTTTTTTTTAAGTATAAATATGAAAACTGACAGAGGCTGATCTAAAAACACTAGATTGGCAAAAATGACATTCAAAACCGCCCTTGGTCAGAAATTATTAATGCGTCTGTGGAGGTCACACAACGCAACACCTTTCACAATAAAGGTGTCAAATTTATGTGAAGTTTAGACACGTAAACTCCCCAAAAAATGTCCACATTATGGCAAATTGTTTTAATCCTGAATAAAAATATTCTTGCAGCTACAAAAGAAGGAAAGATTTTGCATTTGTTCGTATCTGCAGTTTAATATGTTACGTTTGACTTGTTCGGCTCTCCAGAGGTCAGATTAGGTTGGACGTGGCCCCTCAACTAAAATGAGTTTGACACCCCTGAGTTAAAGTGTCTGGATGTATTTGAGAGGAAAACCAGAGAGAAGACAACTTCAGACGTCATGACTGGAGGTGACCAGAGGTGGACCGGCGAGGGGGTGCTGCTGGCTGAGAGCCAGCAGGAGGTTGATACGGGTCTGAAACGATGGCGTGGAGAAACCGAGGAGCTTTTCCATCTCATCTCTTCATTTCACCTTTGAGATCAGCGTAGAAGAACAATAAGAAATGAAGTGATTAAATGTCACCTCAATGTGTGATTGTGGTGAGTCTGTCACGTTTCTCATTTTGCTTTGAAGGTTTCATCGATGGAGACTCCAACCAGAGCGGAGACGGTTGCTCAGGAGGACAAAACCAAATTGCTAAAAGCCGCTTTCCTGCAGTTCTGTCGGTACGTTCATATACTCCACCTTTTCTATTACGAGTTTTGATACCAGCCAAGGCTTTTCTGGTCCTGATCAGTCATCTGTAGTTTGTTTATCAGGATTGGGAAAGTAAACAATTTGATGTAAATTATTATGGATGTACCAACTGAAAAATAAACATTTTCTCTTTAAGAAAAAAAAATTAATTTGTGAGTTAAAAGCCTTACTTTAACATTACACAGCGAGACAGAGAGGAAGTCAAAGGTTGACTTAATTAACAATTCATTTGATTTCTTCATCAAATGAGATCAGTTAAAAAAAGTATTTATTGTTGTGGATGTGTAACAGTCACATTTGTCTCCTCTCTGGTCGGACCATAATTTTCTGTGTTTCTCTCTGTACAGCTACACATTTGTAATTAGATTATTACTTATTCTGCTCTTTCCAGCATTTGTTTCTTCCGTTATTCATCTTAGAGTGTGCTGCACTTCATGTGTCATTCAAATCCGAAAGTTTCTCTGGAGAAAGGTGCATCACAACCCGTCTCTCCGCTGTGTCTCGTCAGTAACGACCTGGTCGGCGCCCAGACGGTCACAGACGAGCTCTTCACCGCTGACAGTGAAGCAGAGGAGGGCGCGGAGCTCGACAGCATTGTGACTCGGATAAACCTGGACTTGGTGGACGACTACCCGGCCTCAGACCCACGCTGGGCTGAGTCCGTACCCGACGGTACGAAACGCTGGGAGAACGGCGACATGGACGTTCGTTATTTCAGGCAAATGTAATCTCTTTAGTTTTAACAGTTGTTTTTTTTTTTTTTATCATCTGTGTTTTGGTTTCCGTTTCAGAGAGCGCTGGATTTCCCCTCACCTCCCTCATCATCCTCCACCAGTTGGAGGACAAGATGAAGGCTCACGGCTGCTTCATGGACTTTTTGCTCCAGGTCACTGATATTCCCACTTTATAGACAATCGCAGGGTGAAAACGTTGTGATGTCGAATAGAGCATTCACTACAGGTGTCAAAGTATTTGAAGTGTGAAAAGTGTGCAGATTAAGTTTTTGCTTTTGTTATTTCACCGATTCAGCAGAAATGTTTCCGCTTCTCCGGGTTGAACTGAGAGTGCAATCAACCTGCTTTCTCCCGGTAGGTGGGTTTGTTGGACCGGCTCAGTCAGGTGACGGTTCGCTCGTCTCCCATGGCAACGCGCCTGCTGCTGTGTGAGCAGGCAGAGAAGCTGCAGGCGGCCATGGTGCTGAAGAACCACCACACCAAACACAGCGAGCTGGTGAACCGGGCCATAAGCACGGCCCTGCAGAGGAGCAGCACCAACGTGCCTTCCAGCCTCACTGCCGCCGACGTCTTCTTTAGAGAGGTGTGTGTGTGTGTGGGGGGGGGAGGTCCTTCTCGTCAGGTGAAAGTGCTGGGTTTGGTTTCCTTGCCACGGATAGTTACTGCATCGTTCCTCGGTCGCTCTTGCAGGTGTCCCAGATCTCCTCGGTGTTTGATTGTCTGCTGGAGGAGGAGGAGCGAAGCCTGAAGGAGAATCCAATGGACTCCGTGCAGTGGGCCGAAGGCGTCCTGACGGTCAACAGCATCATCAAGGTAAACACACCGTCATCTCCTGTGAGGCAGAGGGTGATTTCCACCAGGGGGAGCTCGACTGAACCATCGCAACATGTAATGTGTGTGTGTGTGCGCGTGTGTGCGTGTGCGTGTGCGTGTGCGTGTGCGTGTGCGTGTGTGTGTGTGTGTGTGTGTGTGTAGGACATGCTTCAGGCTGCTGGTCAGTACAGAGAGACCAAGGCCTCCACGTACAGAGCGTCTGAGAAGGCTGCTGCAGAGCCCGAGTACATCCCGTGGACAGGTAACACCAGTTTAGTGTCTGCAAGAAATGACTTTAGCGTGATTGGCAAGCTGGAACTACTGTTCCGGCAGGATGGAGCATTGTCCCTATCTCATTCTCCCCATCTCATTGGAAGCACACCAATGAGATAGGGGCATCATTTGTGATGATGATGACGTTTCATTAAAGAGTTATTAATGCCGGCTCTTTACGGATGTGCGCATGTGTTTCTCAACTGTTTATAGTGGTCTAATACACTAATTAACTCCACTTTCTTCATGTACGTGCTCCATGTGGCTCATCTAAAGTGACTATGTACCCGAGGCTTTGTTTTCTTGCCATCGTATGCTCGTATAACTAGCCCAACCTGCCATATATAGCATGGCAACGGCTGTGAAGAGAGGGATGCTGCATTTAAGTACGACTTTAAAAAACTCTTGAGTTTCACTTGAGAACTATTAATAATTGGAAGCCCTCTGATTGCAGTTATGGATTAAATAGCCACAACGTGACAGGCAAAGAGCTGCATGCAGCTCTCACACCGCTGCTTTAGGACACCACGGAGTTGATTTTTCTCTGTTCGTCTGCTCTGTTCTCACACTCGCCTTCCTCCTCCAGCATCTGGAGGCGTTGGGGGTATTCGCACCGTGCTGACTCGCCAGCACGAGATCATCCTGCGCTCGGTGTACCCACACGCCGACTCTGAGCTGCGCAGCACCGTCTGTGAGCAGCTGGTGGCGCTGTTGGACCTCTACCTGGCCGGCTACGTGGCCCAGCTCAATTCGCTGCAGCAGCAGAGGCCCCTCGGGGCCCAGCAGGAGCGCTACGACAGCCTCGAGATGGAGTACGTGCAGCGCCGCTCGGAGCTGCTGTCGCCGCTGTGTAAGTGAACAGCTGAGCTGAGAGTCGGATGTACGATATAAGAGCACACTTTAAAACAGACCTTTGCTATATGCACTTGTGGCACTTGGACTGCGTTTATACAACGTCTCATTTGAAAACGCATCATCTCAGAAAGGCTTTACATATAAACCTACACAAACAATGTTTTAAACGATGTCCCTTTCCACACAAACGGGGAAAAAACACTTTGTTGGTGCTGTTGTTTGTTTGTAATGATACAGAGAACAATGCGCTTTAAACTAACAATGCAAGTATACAGATATTTGTATCGACAGACAACCAAGTTGAATTGCTCCTCCAGTTGATTGTCAACAATAAAGCATGCACAGTAGCAGTGTTTCCCTACATCCACACGGAGACGAGCACTTTCAAAAAAGTTCCACCTTGGGACCCATTTTGAAAAAGTTCCATTTTGAGTGGTTCTGGCTCATTGTTGTCATTTACACTTCACACCGGCACATTTCACCAGGTTAAATTCTACAGTCAGCAGGTTTGTCAACAGTTGTACTCTACGATTTGCTCCATAATAGTTGTTATTATGTTCGCAAACTGGATGACGGGATGACTGTGCCGCGGTGTGTTGCAGTGGAGCTGGGTCAGTACCAGTGGGTGGCAGCATTAGCTGAGAAATACTGCGACTTCGACATCCTGGTCCAACTGTGCGAGCAGACGGACAACCAAAGCCGCCTGCAGCACTACATGGCCAAGTTCGCCGACCAGGTACACGGACAGGGATTTTTCAGCTCGGTGTGTTTTTGGTGCAGTCTGCACACAGCAAACATTATGTGTCTGCGTTACATTTGTGTCTGCGTTGCCCCCCCCCCGACGTCCTCGTCTCCTGTCCCAGAACTTTTCCGACTTCCTGTTCCGCTGGTACATGGAGAAGGGGAAGAGGGGGAAGCTGCTGTCCCAGCCGGCCACTCAGCACCAACAGCTGGCCAGCTTCCTGCAGGCACATCAACACCTGAGCTGGCTGCACCACATCCACATCCAGGACTACCGCAACGTACGCTTCTCTCTCACACACACTCAAATAAGAACCCTGCTTTTACAGATCTTTAGTTCCCAGCTGACTTGCGAGCACTGACCACACCAACAGTGTTTCCCAGTATGAGAGGATTTGAACCACGTCTGCTCAAATCCTGACGTGGTCCCATGTGAACGTTTTAGTTTGTGGGTCAAAAATGCTGGATTTCATCCTCTCCACTTTATAAGATATTGGTGTAAACAGATGTTAAGTTCAACTTTTGTGTAATCAGCACTATATTTATAGATGATCTCTAACTTACTCTTGTTGTTTTGCACTAGGTGGGAACATTTTATTTTACAATTTTTTTATTCAGCTCACTTAAAGCAATTTAAGTGATTACTTGATAATCCCAGGGGAAGTCATGTGCGTCTCTCTTTTTTCCAGAGCTCTCTGGTGCCCCCCCAAGGGAATTCCTATTAAACATTTTAGGCAGTTTGAACTCGTTAATTAACCTTAGAAAGGAGGGATGACATAAGGGAGGAAGGAAGGGAAAGTAAATGTGTCACACACACGCACAAGGAGAACACTCGTCATTTTGCACAGGGTTTAACAAGGGTTGTTGTAGCTGTGAGAGTCAAACCAACTGTTAAGATGATCTGAAATACTTTGTCCCTCCTTTTCTGTTACTTGTAAATCTGCCTTATCCTTTTTCGTGGGTCACTGGGGAATCAAATACACATTCTGCATTCGCATTGCATACGTTGTGCAGGTTTGTGTAGCTGTCCCTGACGTGCCGTCTGGTTTCCCCCACAGGCCCACAGAACTCTATACAACCAGGCCAACATGGAGACACGTTACTTTGTGAAGAAGAAAACGCTGCTGGCTCTCAGTAAGCTGACGGTGCTGGCCTCCGATCTGCCCGAGGACGAGCTCAACAAGCAAGTCGACGGTAAAAAAACACAACAAGCTTGTTAAAAAAGTCATTTAAAAAAAAAAAAAAAAAAAAAAAAAAGAAACCAGTGTGTTAGGTCAACGGCAAGCTGTGCTTATGTTTACTCTCTTTACAGTTCTTCAGTTTGATTCAGAAAGCTTTTAATCTCCATTAAATTATTTACAGATCATCTTTGTCATGTTGTAGACTAAAGATCTTAAAAAAAAAACCAAAGACATAATTTTTTCATGTCAGTACAGAAACTGAATTCCTCTTCAATATCAAAATAACAGGCATTAGAACCTTTACAGCTGTTCTGCAAGTTAACCTCACTCCTGTGCAGTTTAACATTCGGTTAAATATAGAATTACATGAGAGTTGATGGAGGAGTCCAGGATGTTTTCAGACTGAAATTTGCTGTGAGGTTGATGAAGTAAATGTAGCTTTTCAGCTGCAGTTACTGGAGGATAAACACTTCTTACACCGGTCTGAGCCTTTCGATCTGACTACGGTCTGGAAATAATTTGATGCTCCGCAAATAAACAGGCAGGAAAAAGTCCCTTCTGGTCTTTAGGATGATCTTCAAACTGCCTCACTGGATGAAGACACAGATTAGACTTTAGTTTCTCTCCCGGTGTTAAGCTTTGACAAAGTGCAGGGCTTGAGTTTGGCCTTTCAATAGTGCAACACTTTATCAACCAAGTGTACGTGTACACCATCTTCACTTCCCTTTAACATGCTGAGCACTCAACCACGGAGTCATTCTCTGAAGAGCAGAGCATTGAAGTTTGCAGCAGTGGTGCCAGCGTGTCTCACTACCTGCCTGTCGATCCGTTCGCTCAGAGATCGTGGAGCAGGAGCGCTTCCTGCTGCATCAGGAGACTCTGCCTCGACAGCTCCTGGAGGAGAAACAGCAGAACCCCGACACCATGCCTCTGCTCAGTGCTCACAACCTCATACAGGTAGGAACACACACACCAGACTCCACAGTGGTCTTGCAGGTTCTAGGTCTCTGCCTCCTGTACCACTGCTAATTACAATGAGAAGCTCCTCAGTGGACTTTGTCAGGATTCATCAGATTGAGGCGTGATGCATGCAGAGCTGAAACCGCCCAGGACCAGGACTGGAGGCCAGTGCTGCAATCAGCACAACTGTAATTCCAGAGTTCCATTGGCTTTATCCTGTCCTGCTCACCATTATGGAATTGTTACTGGAACAGTCTTTGGCTTTAGTGTTTTGTCATGTCCTTGACGATGGACGCTAAACCAAACAAGGCTTCCATGGGCCAAGCCCAAAGAAGACACCAAAGGCATAAAAAAGAAACGATGGTGGAGGAGGCGTCATGCCGCGGGGCTGCTTTGCTGCATCTGGTACTGGAGGAGACGTTTCCTCATGGGTTTACTATGTTTCCTCTCTCGAACCACATGCTGAGAAATGTCTTCACTATAGTAAAACAGGTTTGTTTGTGAGTTTTTAACATATTACTTAAAAAAAAGTAACTGTCTTCCTTTTGATCTGTGGTTGATATACTGTACAAACAGTGAGAATGAATCTTATGGATGCAATTTTTCAATGACAATTTTAAAATGAGGATCAAATGATCACAGGATCACAGGAGTTTTGTTTTCAATCCACTTAAATCGCTTTATATTTTTGGTACCTCTTAATTGTATTTAGTCTAATTTTAGGCATCTGTGTCTAACATGTTCCGGACAAATGCACTGATTTAAAAAAAAAATAATAATAAATAAAAATACTCAAACTCACAGTCAGCAGGTTTTCAGAGTCACCAGTAGCACAGATTTGGATTGAGTGAGGAAGTCGGAGTAAAACCACATGAAGAACATACAAACTCCACACAGGAATCTTCGCACTGTTGCTCAGACATTTAACCTCCATCCATTCACAGATGATCAGAACTCGTGTTCTTCAAAACACTCTCACGTCTGCCTCCCAAGAATTTCAACAGCTTTTTGTCTTTTTTTTATTTTTATTTTTTTTTATTTAAGGTAGCGCAGATAAACAATACAAAACAGTAAACAATTCCAAAGATGTGTGAAAATGAACAATACATTCTATATACAAAAGTAATACAAACAATACTAAGTGTGACTTGGTTATGTTTATGGAGGAAACAGGGGAAAGGAAATAGTTTGTATAGTAACATAGAAAGGCAAAAAAGTGAAATTATCCATTTTGTAGAAATTGAATGACTTTGTTTTGGGATCGGGGGATTCTATTGTCAGAAATTCAGGGAGTGTTGACGGAGATTCCGTAATAATATAGTCAGACAGCAGATTTTTCCATTGATGTATACTGATATTATTTTTTGATTTCCAGTTTGAGAGTGTGGTTTTCTTGGCGATGGTTCGGGCTACAAGCAGTAGTTTAGTATGTGGTGAGTCGAGAGTGATAGTTGAGATATCTCCTAGAAGGCAGAGTGAGGGGGATAGTGGGATGTGGCTTTTTGTCTTTGATACTTGTTACACCTCCGTCCTCTGCGTTCCGTGTCCAGCTGTACATCTGTGACGACAACAGGAGGGCCAACGAGTACGACTTCAAGAAGGCCCTGGACCTGCTGGAGTACCTGCACGAGGTAACGTCATGTTTAGAGACCGCGCACTGAACTTCTGAGTTTGAAACACTAGGTGGCGCTTGATCCAGATACTTCAACCTGTCTGAAACTACAGCCTGTTTACGCAATGTTTTCAACTGAAATGCAAGTTTGTTTGTTTTTTTTGCCTTTTGGGTGTTTGTTTATACGACGACGACGCTCGGAGCTACGGAAAATTCAACATTTTGGAAACGACTCCCAAGGGGGAACGTTTTGGAAAATGCTAGGTCTCCGTGGAGATGCAGGAAGTGCTGCTACTGTGCATGCACGCCATGGCCGGAGTAAATGGTTCTTCTGCACATGTGTGACCAGATGGACATTAAAAATAATTGTGGTTTCATTATCAAAACAACCAACGAGTGGTCCAATGTGAAAACTACCTTGCCAGCGTTTCTATGTAAATGGCCATCGATTTCAAAACATAAAAACTGTGTAAACACAAAACATTTCTGAAACAAAAACACAAAACTGCTGCATTTATTTTCTCAACTAATCAAAGAAAATTCGTTTCAGGGTCATGAGTTTCTGAAGATATCACATAATCCCACTGAGGTTTTTCACTCTGTTGTTTGTGTGGTTTTGCTTTGAGAAAAGTTTTAACACTCCTGGTTTTAACGTGCGTGTTTCTCGATTGTTGTGAAAACACTCCCGTGTTTCTGTGTTTCAGGAGGACGCCGTGGACGTCGACGCTCTGAAATGTGAGATCCTGGGAAAAGCGCTCAGGAGAGACGAGTAAGAGCTTTTGTTCGTCTGACCAAGTGAGCTGGAACTGGAGTTTGTTTTATTGAAACTATCTGGCAGCGATGGATCAGTCTGTGAGCTCGCTTTGTTTCACCGTCACTGCTCTATGCTCTTCGACATACAGAGACAGGCGCCACTGATTAGATCAAATGTTTAAAAAGTCAAGTATTTACCACGGGACTTGAAAAATATACATATTTAATGACAGAAGTTGAACAAAAGTTTTGCAACATTTGCAAGTTTCTAGTTTACTTACAAGCATCAACTCAGGAGTTACCAAAGTAAACATTATTAGAATAATATACAATATTTTTTTGAATGGAGAGTTGTGGTAATGAGAGCATGAATGACAGCAGAGACCAGTCGTATTTCACAGAGCTGGGATGAGACTTGTCTGCGCTTCCGGAAACCGATTCTCATCCCGCCTCTTTGATTCTCAGCTGGTCGTCCGCTGACGGCAACGACGACCCGCTGGAGGCGGCCAAGGAGAGCATCTTCGTCAAGATCCTCCTCAAACTCATTCAGGAAGGTGGGAACAAACACACTTTGTTCATCTGAAGAGGGCATTCTCAATACGTACAAGCTGAGTTCAGTCTCCCAGCTGTGTGTGTGTGTCAGGTTCAAACGTTTCAAGTGAAAATCCAATCGCTTTTGCATTTTCCTTTCAGAAACGTTTCACGTTTACATGGCAACGTTTTGTAAACTGTGTCACATGGAGACGGCTTTTTCTAAAAGAAAATTCCAGTGTCTCCGAGCACCATTTTCATCTAAACGGATCCCCAAAACAAGAATGAGAGATTTGCATTTTCCACTTGAAAATGTGTTTACGCCCTCATTGTGGGTTTCTGTAGCTTCAGGCCTCATCAGATAATGATCACTGCTCATAGTTCACCGATAAATACATTGACGACTCCACGTTTTCTCTGCTTATTAAAACGACTCAGACTCGCTGCTGATGCTATGATACTGATTAAATCTTTCTTTCTTTTCTCAGGCGTTCCTCTACAGACGTACCTGCCAGACGTCAAAGAGCTGCTGGAGCTGGACGAGCTGAGCAGTTTGAAAACCAAGCCGTACTTTGAATTTGTGCTTCGGGCCAATTATGAACATTACCTTCAAATCCAGATGTGACAAGTGTGTAACCACCCCCCCCTTCCCCCTTCCCGCTGCAAATCTGCTCCTCAGCATTGTGATGATTTCTAACATATTTGTAACTCTTTTCTAATTAAACGTGTTCTTTCACTTCTGTTTCTTCTTTCACACAACACACATCTATAGAGGTGGTCGCTCTGCTCCTATTCATCAGACAAACAAGTTATTTCTTCACAAAAAGCATTAAAACGTCAGTGGCTATTCTCATCCAGTCAGGGAAACGTGTGCATGTAAGAAAGGCTGAGATCTGGATGTTGGTCCATCAGGTCATGCAGACTTTTCTGCCGCACATCAATTCAGTGAATTGAACTATTTGTTCCAGATTGTGTTTAGATTCTGGTTAGTGGTTGATTAAAGTCTGAACGTTATAAGCTGTAGTTGGATTATGGTCATTTTTGTAATTCTGATTACACATGTATGAGTTCTTTTTTTTTTTTTTTACACCTGGCTGACATGTTTCAACTGCAACCTTCCTCAGAGCGTCACCTGGCGTGTGATGACGTGTCGGTCTTTTATCAGGTGGCCGGCCTGACAGATCTGGACTGTGACTATTGAGACCTTTGACTTGTTAGCAGGCCTCTGATATGAGAGCCGACATACCTCAAAAGTGACAGAAACCCGAGCCTGGAGCTCCCGGCTGCATCAGTGAGGACTTCCTCCTGCGTGGTGACGGAGGACAGAGTTTTAAAGTTTAAAATAGACGGGTCCTCCACCGTTACAGGCTGCAGAGGGCCATCGGACTCTTGAAAATAAAGAAGCCAGGTCAGACACCTCGCCTGACTTTAAACCTCGTTTTCATCCTGGTCAACTTGTATTATGAACGTTACAGATCGATAGTGTTTGTTTCAGGAGCCATTAATACCCCCAGTGGTACATTTTCACAGTCTGGAAGTATGAGAATGATGACACTGTTTTCCTTTATTTGAATGGCTCATTAGCTGGTGTGGCAAGAATTTGACTTCATGCAAATACAACTGTAGCAACCAGTCATCTCATAACTGCCAGTAGTGCATTCGTTTTGGAATTTCTTAACGTAATAAAGTCAGCAATGTCATAACTTGTCAATAGCTTAAAAAAAGAAATGTGCAGTTGTTATTGAGAAGGTGCTGCACAGTGTGAATCTTCTATTAAACAATACGATGACTGTCAAAACCACTACGCTTGTTTTTGATACGCAAATGCCAACAAACCTGTTAAAAGAAGCTTTTTTTTCCAAGAACCAGTCCTATTTCCATTTTATTATATTATTGGCTGCACTTATTATATTTAGAAAGATTATATTAATGCTACTTTAATCATGTAACCTCATAGGTTACTCATCAAATCTTGTAGCGATAATGGATCAAATATCCTTTAAAAATGTTGGCAACTTATTGCACTGAAATTACATTAGTAGTTATTACACTGTTTGCGATTATTAAGTTATTGATTTGTAGCTGAATTGTAGCTGCCTACTACAAATACTACTACAACTACGGTAATCATAATCATAATTTAAAAGGGGGTCTTCAGAGTTCAAATGTATTTATATTATATTACAGTACAGATTTATAATTCTACAAAATTGGTTATTATGAACAAATGTAACTTTCCATTTCCTCTCTCAGAGCCCCCACTGCACCTGCAATAATTCTTTCCATTCCAAAGAAATTATAAATATTTCAACGTAAAATTAATTCATAGACCACAATGTGCAGTTGACTCTTTATTTATAATAGTTTTATTAGATTTTTTTTTTCACTGTGCTGTTGAAGAGGCTTCAAAGAATCTTGTCATATTTTACACATCTATTGATTCAAATGATCATTTATATAAAAAGAATTGCATGTGATAACAACAAATCATGTCATGCACTGTGTCTGTGTGAGTGAGTCTTCCTCAGTTGTCGTAATCTGACCTGCTTCTGTGGATCTGTGACTGCAGTCTGGTGTCACAGGTCAGAGGTCATCGCCCTGCTTCTGCATCCTGACCCTTCAGGAACCAGCTGGATAAACCCGGGCAGCTCCAGTGTTGGTCACAGCCAGGATACACTCTGTCACCAGTGCATCCAAACTCGACAGAGAAAGACAAGGGTTGGATTTGAACGCGCAACCTCCTCACAAGCCACCGCACCACGAAGCGGTGGTTTTTAACTGAGATGTATGACTCTTCTATTTGGGTTTCTGCTGTTTTCATTCGATGTATTTAAAAAGTGCAAAATTCTTCCTTTCTTGTCATTAAGGATTCTGAAGCCAGAACATTAGAACAATGTTACACAGAGAAGAGACAGAACATAAATTGTAATTTAATTTATCTTGGTTTTTTTTAATGGCAACTCTCCAACAAGGTCACAAGGTCATAAAACGAGCTGAACTGGACCCTCCATTTCTGGCTACATCATAGAGATCCTTATTGTGAAGTGTGAATGGATTAGATAAGATTATGGTAGATTCGGTAGATCTTTATTGTCATTCCAAAATGTACCCCACAGACACGTGAACGAAATTTCTTTGCAAAAGCCTTGAAATTCAGGCTTTAAAAAGTGTCTAAAAACAAAAGCAATCCCCCCCCCCCCAAAAAAAAAACCCCAGTAACAGTTATAAAAACACACATTGAACGGTACCATTTGTAATAGTGGTAGCAATCGTAGTTGTTTTAATGGTAGTAATAGTAATAGTAATAGTAATAGTAATAGTAATAGTAATAGTGTCGTTTGATGTCCACTCTGAACCGTCACGGCGGAGCGTCGTGTCGCTCCATACACGGGCCCCGGCGCTCCGCCGCGGCCTCGCGGGGGCTTCCTCTCCATGTAAGGAGCGAGCCTCCAGCGTGCATGGCTGCAGTGGCCCCTCGCGCGCCACCTAATATGGGCGCGGGGTCAGTTGAATTCCTGCGGGAGACTCGGAAATTCCTGACTGGTGGTCCCGCACCGCAGAGCCCGGGGTTATAAAGGCAGGGCCGGTGGTCTCTTACACGCCACGACCCCCTTGTTCAGCCGGAGGCAGCAGCGGCCGGAGCCCCTCACCGACGCCCGGAGACAGCAGAGGTAAGCGGCGTGAGGAGCGGAGGAGCGCGCTGCTGCTCGGAGGAACGCAGACTGACGATAATGTGCGTTGAGTGACAGAACCTGCGTCTCTTCAGGCACCGGAAGTTATACTGACAGAGAAGCCGCTTTGCTTTTTCCAGCTTTAATTTTGAAAGGCACCGGAAGTCATACCGACAGAGACGGCGCCGCTGCCTTCTCGTGCTGTGGGAATTTAAACATCCATCAAACTCAAATATTAAACAGTAGCATGATAAAAGCGATGTGTAGTTCTTCAATACATTGATTTGTTAATGAAGTTATTACAATGTGCTGTTGACAGAAAAGTACAGGGACACAATATAAAAAACTTTAGAGTCACTCTGCTGATGCATGGCTGAAAAAAAGTGGATATTAGCAAAACATACTTCACGGAAGCAGTTCTTATAGAGTGTAATATGTTTAACAAAGTTACCCCAACGGTTAATTTAAACACCATTTACACAACTTTTCCAAGTGAAAATGCATCGTTTTTTTTAGTTTTGAGAAAAGACAAAGAACTATGTCTGTTTACGCCGCAACGGAAGAAAGACTAAAAATGATGTCGTTTTCATGTTGGGCTGCTCGTGTTGTTTGTTTTTGTAATAAAACCCCCACACACACGCATGCAGAGAGCATCATGCTATAAACATTATCAACAGGAATACACAGCTTTCCTCCAACATGGATTGTTTTCATAGAGTTCCACCTTGGGAACCGCTTTTTGAAAACTCTATTTTCACTGTCTCTAAGCACTGTTGTCATGGAAACAGGGCTATAGTTACCACAACAGTTAACTTTGTTACCCCAGCCCCGAACAGCTCCGTAAAGGCAATAAACAGCCTAAATCTTTTAGATCGAGGCTTTCTTGGTAATCTGGGTAGCAATAAACAGTTTTTGCTCTAAAGCTTTAAAAAAAAAGAAAGAAATTTCATTTATCTTACACGTACAACACAAATTGAAAGTGCCTTCAGTTTCTCTCTGGATCAGTGGCATTTCTGGAGGCAGATGAAGATTAAATTAATATAAAGTTTTCTTTAAAGTCCTCCTGCCGTGTCTTCCCACCACTGAACACCTCTGAATTCTCCCTCCCGTCTAGAACTCGCAGACATGTGTGACGACGACGAGACCACCGCCCTCGTGTGTGACAACGGCTCCGGCCTGGTGAAGGCGGGCTTTGCCGGGGACGATGCCCCCCGGGCCGTGTTCCCCTCCATCGTGGGCCGCCCCCGTCACCAGGTAAACTCCCCAAAGCAAGGCCTCGTTACTGGACGCCTCTGACTCTCCTGGATGAAACACTTTCAAATGTTCTTTTATGCTGAAACAAAGCAGCTCAGTTTGTGGCTCCCAATATCTAAAAATAAACAAACTCGAGTGTCTCACTCTCAAGAATATACAAACTGACATTGTGTACATTCAATAAATAACATGTTTATCAATTCATACAATAATAAAATAGTGGTGTTTATAATGGTGTGAATAATGGTGTTTACTCCCTTTTCACACTTGTCTTTGCAACTAAAGTCACATCTGAAGCTAACTCATTTCCAACCTTTTTCTTGAGGGAATAATTTTTTTTTTACCCTTGTGAACCCCAGTGAACCCCCACCTCCACCACAGTCTGGACAATTATAAAGAAAAAGTTGAAGGAAGCTTATATAACACACTATATGTGAAATACAATTGCTTTGTGTTATTCTATAACAATCCCTTCCTTTTCTCTGAGGATAACTCTTTGATTTCACACATCGTCCTTCAGTGTATTCCAAGACACGTTCAGGTCTAATTTTATCCATTGCTTCTATGAAGCCATATTCTATCTGATCTTTTTTAATAAACTTTTTTTCCGTTTGGACCAATTGACTGATTCTCCACCATTTTTTCTCCCGCTGCTTACACTTTTAATCTAAATATTTAAACTTCCCCCTCAGGGTGTGATGGTGGGCATGGGTCAAAAAGACTCCTACGTGGGGGACGAGGCCCAGAGCAAGAGGGGCATCCTGACCCTGAAGTACCCCATCGAGCACGGCATCATCACCAACTGGGACGACATGGAGAAGATCTGGCACCACACCTTCTACAACGAGCTGCGCGTGGCCCCCGAGGAGCACCCCACCCTGCTGACCGAGGCCCCCCTCAACCCCAAGGCCAACAGGGAGAAGATGACCCAGATCATGTTCGAGACCTTCAATGTCCCCGCCATGTACGTGGCCATCCAGGCCGTGCTGTCCCTGTATGCCTCGGGTCGTACCACCGGTGAGTGCAAACCGGGAGCGAGAACGTTTAGCAGCCCCAGTCATAGCGGGGAAATGTCCCTGTGCGTGCAAAAACAAACAAACAAAATAGACATGATCTAACACCTCTTAACAGTTTAATTTGTCTGATTACAGAAAACATTCACCAATTAATTAATTAATTAGTACAGCTATTGTTTATTTCAGCAACATAAAATGACTTATTTGAACATTTCTGTCCTCTTTGAAACTTCTGGGCTCATCGTAATGTACATTTTTATACGGTCATTCTGCAATAGGAGTGTAGAAATACATTGATGCAATGAAATATTGTGACATTATGTTTGGAAATATTTGATCAAATCACAAATTCTGTGTACATATTTTCCCACACACCTCTTCTTTTAACGTAATACCTGATTTTAGATCACAACACTGCCCCCTATTGGCTGGGTTTGATGACAATTACGGTAGATTTTTGGGGAATATATATATATATATATATATGTTTGTTTGTTTTTTTTTTACTGTTGATCACTGCTGGTCTGCTTTGTTTCAGTTAAATATTTAAATTGCCACATATCGCCTTGATTTCAGAATCCCAGTACTTGAGCTTAGATTGGAGTGCTGCATCACCAGATTGCACCACTCCAATTCGCTTCAATAATCATGTAGAACTAAAAAAAGTTACGTATTTCTTAGGAGATTTTTATTGATTTCTGTTGAAAAACAGCATATTTATTGTTGATATGATTAGATCACATAGTGTAACCAGATGAAATTAGTAAGGAGCGAACTCCTCATAAGATAAACAGCTGGACTGACATAAACTACCACTACTAGTAATGAAGTTCATCGTGAGATTCATCATCCTTTAACCAGCTTTGTCGTAAGCTTTGAGTGAAACTCTAACGTGTGATTTGTTTTCCGCTCTGTCAGGCATCGTGCTGGACTCAGGAGACGGCGTGACCCACAATGTGCCCATCTATGAGGGATACGCATTACCTCACGCCATCATGCGTCTGGACTTGGCGGGCCGCGACCTGACGGATTACCTGATGAAGATCCTGACGGAGCGCGGCTACTCCTTCGTCACCACCGGTAGGTACTCCCATCAACACACCTGAAACCCCACAAACAGGTTTTAACTATAAACTGAGACTCTCATTTTAGTTCTGACAGAGTCAAAGTGTTCGGTTTTGGGCTCGTTTCCAGTCTGATGATATTGTTTCCCTCCAGCCGAGCGTGAGATCGTGCGAGACATCAAGGAGAAGCTCTGCTACGTGGCTCTGGACTTTGAGAACGAGATGGCCACCGCCGCCTCCTCCTCCTCCCTGGAGAAGAGCTACGAGCTGCCCGACGGGCAGGTCATCACCATCGGCAACGAGCGTTTCCGTTGCCCCGAGACGCTCTTCCAGCCCTCCTTCATCGGTGTGTAGCATTCCTCCATCCTCCGACCGGGGGCACTCAGCTCAACCTTCTGCTTCTAACCCAACGTTCTCGCCGACAGGCATGGAGTCCGCCGGGATTCATGAGACGGCTTACAACAGCATCATGAAGTGCGACATCGACATCAGGAAGGACCTGTACGCCAACAACGTGCTGTCCGGCGGCACCACCATGTACCCGGGCATCGCTGACCGCATGCAGAAGGAGATCACCGCTCTGGCTCCCAGCACTATGAAGATCAAGGTACGGCAGCACGTGCAACGATTCAACGCTGCAGCTTTTACTCTGCTGGGATCAGTTCCCATCCAGACAAACCCAGGAGCTTCTGTAAAGCATGAGGGCACAGTCTTTGTGGTACGGCGTTACAGATGTGTGACAGTTAGATTGCATTCATTACTCCTGGAGAGATTTGTCTATAAAGTCTGAGAAAATGCAGAAAAATTTGAAACATTTTCATCCCAACTTGTTGTCAACATACAGAGGATGTGTGCTTCTGTTTTCTTGGGAAATAAAACACAAAACACAAACAAAAAAAGCAACATGGAAATAAAATGTACCATAGACATCAGGAGAAGTCAAAAAGCTTTAGGATCTGTTTGTGTTATTCCCTCCGAAGCACAACATGGTTGGTTGTTACGACCCGATAACAGGAAGTGAAGCCTGCTTTTCTTCCACTCTCCTTCAGATCATCGCTCCGCCTGAGCGTAAATACTCCGTCTGGATCGGCGGCTCCATCCTGGCCTCGCTCTCCACCTTCCAGCAGATGTGGATCAGCAAGCAGGAGTACGACGAGGCCGGCCCCAGCATCGTCCACCGCAAGTGCTTCTAATCACCGCGTCACTCCAAAAGCCTCGGGTTCAGGAGGCGACGACACGCCGTCGACGCAGTGGCATCCAGAACTCTGACACAACATCATCTCTTAGAGTGAAAGTTTGATTTCCACCTGCTGAGATCATGCAGCGCGTCAACTGTATATACGTTATTTATTCTGTCTGTCAGGGAATGAAACTTAGTGTGTGTGTGTGTGTGTGTGTGTGTGTGTGTGTGTGTGTGTGTGTGTGTGTGTGTGTGTGTGTGTGTGTGTGTGTGTGTGTGTGTGTGTGTGTGTGAGTGTGTGTGTGTGTGTGTGTGTGTGTGTGTGTGTGTGTGTGTGTGTGTGTGTGTGTGTGTGTGTGTGTGTGTGTGTGTGTGTGTGTGTGATTGTGCGTGTTGGCTTCGAGATTCAACACATTTCAACTCGGACCAACTGAAAGAAGAAAGGAAAACATACAAAAAAAGACCAAAAACCCAAATAAAAGCCATATATTTTCACCTATGACTGTTGTCTTTTATTATTCTGATTTTCAACACTTTTTCAATAAAGTTTCTAAAAGGTTTGATGAGTGAGCATCATGTCAATCTGACCCAGTCGACATAATTGAGTCCTATGTAAAGATAGAAATAAATATCTGCGTTATTCACTTAACCTGCCAGTGGTTGTAGTGTTATGGCTGGCTCGGTGTAATAGGTCTCACTTTACTGGCCCGTTTCCAGACACCTGAGTGGAACCAGACCTAAGATAAACATCATAAAGCTTCAGTATAAATACCACAGAGCCTCGGTTAAAGTGTTCAAATAAACACAGCAGCCAAATTAAACAGTACACTTTATATCATCTCAATATATTGTATTATTCCCCCGGTTGTATCCTGTGTTAATACCTCTGTAACACACAGTCAGTGTTTCTAGTCTGTCTGTGGTTTCTCACGGATGTGGTTTTATTTTGATCCCCTCCGGTGTGAACGCGCTGACGCTGACTTCCGGTCGCAGCTCCACAGTCTGCTGTCCGGTTACCCGGGAGATGTCCGTCGTCTGAAGGCTGATCCGGGGATCAGGACCGGACCAGATCAAGGAGGGCCAGACCAGGGAGAACCAGGACCGGACCTGGTGAGTAGATCCGTGGTGAGACATTGATATCAATCCTGCACCGTGTTTACAACGCGAGTGTTGTTTTTTTTTTTTTTTTTATCCCTGTCGCCTCGATTCAAACCGTATACCTCCATGAATTCAACACTTGTACATTTAATCATATTTAATTTGAGCAGCAGACTGTTGTTATTCTGGTGGTGCGTTCATGGTCTGCAGCCCTCCGTTCATTATCACGGGGTGTGACAGAGAAATCACACAAGCCTCCTGCAGGTGTTTTGGTTATGAGGGGGGTGGATAAAACAACCTTAAAATTCACCTGTAACTAAAAGACACACTGACAGGTAGCCTCGTCCCGGTTCCGTCCTCATAGCAGATGTAGGTCAGCTCGAACGGATGAATAATTGATGCAGATTCTTTTCCACGAAGGTAACATTTATCTTACATTTAATAAACACACACACACACACAGGCGGTGTGTGTGGGTGTGTGTGTGTGTGTGTGTGTGTGTGTGCAGACAGAAATAGATCGTGCAGTGTGAGTAATAGTTGTACTACTCAGTAGTAAATCTTTGGTAAACCTCAACCCTGCTCAGCTCCGCTGTAATCTGCAGGAGGAGGTGGGCGGGGCTTACAGGTAGACCTCAGATCTGCATCATCCGAGAGCAAATTCACCACAAGACTTAAAACATGAGATCCACATGTGGTTGCAGATTATTTCAATCATTTCAATTTTGGCATGGTGAGTTAATCAAACTATTTTCAGGGAGAGGGGGTGTGTGGTGGCGTTGTGGTTAGTGAGATGGCCAGTGGTTGAAATCAGGCCTTTCTGTGTAGTATGTCCCTGTTCTCCCTGTGCATGCTTTCCTCTGAAGACTCTGACTTCCCGATTGAAGGCAGCCTACAGTGGAGAAGGTGGATGAGGTTTATATTCAGCCATACCTGTCAAGACGCTGAAGAGCTTCTCAGGTGTTTGATCATGCTTGACTTTTAAATCTCTAAACTCGGATGTTAGGCACATTTCATTCTGTGGACCTTCATTGTCTCCGATCATTAAAGTGAAGAAAAATGCTGCTGACCACGCCCACACTGACCTCCATACAAAATAAAAGCATGAAGCAGATATCTAGAAAGTGTCTGGTAATGGTTTTCTTTGACAGTCCCAAAGCTGGCAAACCCAATGTTCATGCATCGCGCTGCGCTGTAATACTGTAACAAGCAATCAAGTAATGCAAACGTGCCAGACCACACAACGCTGGAAATGTGCTTCTGAATTAGTTAAACTTTCCCAGTGGACATATGAACCTCTGTGAAATGTGACTCTCCCTGTGGAGACGCAGCTTCACCATCGTGCACCGTTAATCTTCACCACCGCAGAACATCCGACAGGTAAAATGTTACCAAACACTTCAGTAGGCGGTTATTCATCCTCAAGTGAAGTGGATCTGAGAATGGTCCTTTACCTCGGACGAGAAATTAATGCAGACAAGGACTTTTTTAGGATTAACAAGAAAAAAGCTTGCATCCCTCCATCCATCATTCACCTGTATAATAATAGCATATTGAACCAATTAAAAGGTACAGAGGTTTTAATTGTTACATAGCAGTATTAATTGTAGCTAATTAGCAATTTAACATTTCCACATTGGTGGTGGATTTTACTTTGACCTATTTCTCCAAGCTGAGCGGAGTTTCATGGTCCCTGGTTGTGGGTTGAAGCTGTTGCCTTGGCCTCAGTCTGCCCTCTTACAAACCTCCAGTCCTTGAAGCATCTTCACGTGATCTGTGTTTTTTTGGGGTTTCCTCAGCGACCGGGGCGAAGCAGCGCCGATCACAATAACCATGGTGACCAAGAAGGCCAGGTCGGAGTACATGAAGAAGTTCAGGGATCCCAGATGGGAGACGTTTTCGAAATGCTACGAGGACTCCCTGAAATACCGGCTGACCCGGCGAGTGATGGAGCACTCCCACAAGCCCTGGTTCTGGGAGGGCTGGGACAGCGGCTCCGACTCCAGTGGCTGGTCCACGCCGCGGCTCATCAGGAACAAAGTCGTCCCGCTGTCTCTCCCGCCACCGCCCACGTCCTCCGAGATCAGTCAGAGGCTCTGCGACTTGAAGGTCAGTCCGGGGTCGAAGCCGCCGTCCGAGGAGGGAGAAATCGAGGTGGGAACCAGAGAGACTGCAGTCGTCGACGCCGCACCGACAACAGGTAAATAACTGCTAATAAACAATCTTGTTCAGTATTTTTTTTGAGGGAACTGGTTCCGTGGATGTTTTTTTCATTGGATTATTGGATTCATTGTGTTTTTCACCTTGTTACAGTCTAAACCTATAGCAGCTAAAATAAGAAAATGGTTCAGGGTGATCTGAGTCAATCTTAGCGTGATCCTAAAAAGTGGAGGCTGTAAAAGGATGAGAGATTAGATAAGATCAAATGGGGAAATTCAGTCTTCACATCAGCTAAACATTGCACAAATGCTTAAGGACAGTCAGGATAGTTGCACACAAGAGACAAGACTACGTGTATAGAGATATAGAATTCAATAAACATTACTAAATACTAACTAAATATAATTTTGTTGTTATAAAAGAAATGTACTTGCTGGGTCGGCACAGTGTGTCAGTGCTGTTTGGTTTTGTTCCTCGTTTCTCCCATCCCTGCTCAGCTTCCAGTGAAAGTTTGGAGGGAAATGAACCGAGTCTCTTTGAGCTGCAGCAGAAGCAGGAAGAGAGTCTGGTGTTCCACAGGAGAGGCTAAAATTAAATTAATTGGCTGCGTGATCGTGTGGGGACGTTTTCCTTCCAACATTTTCTGTTTCAGATGGACACGTCTCAGGAGAGCAGCTCGTCGTCTCTGATGTGTGTGTGCGTGTGTGTGTGTGTGCGTGTGCGTGTGTGTGTGTGTGTGTGGGTTATTGACCTCAAGAGCATTGAGCCAAATTAGTGTTGGAGGCGTCACTTTTGCGACAAGTGAAAATGCATCGCTTTTCCATTTTAGTGTGAGAAAAGTAACGTTCTGAAGATAATTATTGTTTATACAGAAATGCTGAAATAGATGTAGTGTTAATGTTGAGCCACTGGTGCTGCTTTTGTCATGAAACCACAGACGCAGAGCAGAGAACAATGTGCTCTCACCTGTTTTTTTTTTTGTCTTGTTAATGTCTTCAGAAGAAGCTGCGGTAGAAAACGGCGTGATGGAGGCCGGCGGAGGTTCTGAGGCGGCTGCTCCGAAAAACGCCGACGACACGGCGACCGACAACGGGCCGGCCGACACCACGTCCTCCGACGGCGGGGAGCCGGTGAATCCGCCGCCGCCCCGCCGTCGTCACCGCCGCCGTACGCCTCGCTCTGAGCCGGAACACCGGGACAGTTCCCACGACGGTAAACAGCTCGTCGCTCGCAAGCCACCGAGAGCCAAGAGCCAGCCGGCGATCAGCACCAACGAAAAGGAGAACCGGAGACCGTCCAGCAGACTGGACTGGACCGAGAGACACGCGGAGGTCAGGAGGACCCCTAATGACGTGAGGGTCTCAACCTTTTTTTGAACGTGCAACCGGCAGCGAGGCTGGTGTTGAATTACAAGTTACTCTGTTGCTTCAACGGGCTCAGACTATTTCCTCGTCAGAAAGAAAAACCTCCGTTTCGGACAGATGTTGCACGAAGAGAAAGCAGATTATGAATGTTGTTATTTGGGGGCTTTGAATCATGAAAAAAACTAAAGTGTCCTTGTTTCCACAACGTTTAGGAATTTGAGCTACTAATTAAACGTAATGATGTAACGGAATGACTGCAAACTAATTGGATCAAAGTGCCTTTATCTGATGATTCCCACATTGAGATGCATTTACCTTAATAAGGTTTAAAGGCTTAGTTGCGATTGATATGGAGGTCAGGTTAAATAGGTGTCCTCCTTTCATCACCCTTTTCTAAAATGATCTTTCGGCCGGTCTGAAGCCTGCAGCCCCCGGGTGAACATGTTTGCCTGATATAATTATTCATAATAAAGCCTTCACACCCTAACAAGCCCTTTAGAGGCCAGTAAATGCATTGGTAAGTGACTGTTGTATAACTTGACAATGAATGAAACATTTTTTTTCTTTACAAATGTAGGAGTAAATGAATCAAGCAGGAGTTTTCCATGGGAAAAAAGGAACATCTTGATATATATATATTTTTTTTACCAGTCGCTCTACATTTCAGTCGTTGCCGTCGTGCTGGTTTAGGTTGTAAACCTGAAAAGTCCAAGCGCTTTGACAGCAGCTACAGGACACCAGAGAGCTGAACCAGACACCCTGCGGGAACCATCAATAATGAAACACCGGTGTGCTCCTCTCTCTGGTTTCCCCGTCACAGAGCCACACGTCCGACGCCTGCGTCCAGACCCGCCGCCAGTCTGACAAGCGCGCCTCCAACCCGGACCGCCGGCGGGCCCGCTCCGCCGACCTGGAGAAGATGAGGCGGTCCCAGCTGACGGTGGCGGACGACCGCTGGATGACGGAGTACATGCGCTGCTTCTCGGCCCGGCTGAGGTAGAGCAGGCGTCCACCTGACGGCTCCAGAGGCGTGTGTCTCGCCGCGCTCAAACTCTGTTGCAACTGTGTTCCCTCACCGCGCGGCGCCGACCCGACAGGAAGCGGTGGGCAAAGACACGCTTGGAAGGTTTTTCATGTGTAAACAACTTCACCGTCCACCTTCGTCTCCTTTGTCATTTCTGGTCATCGGAGGAGATCAATCCGCCCTCGTGTCACACAAACGATCTCCTTCCAGACATCTTTGAATCTTTTGACCAACAATCCTTTATCCCACACGTCCAACATCTGTCCTTCACGTGTCCAAACCGTCTCTACACTGCTCTGCCTTTCATGTCCTTCTGACCTGCTGGTTCCTTGGTCCTTTCTGCTCCCGCCCCAATGGTAAATCTCTCCATTTTCATCTCTGGCACCTCTAGCTCATCCTCCCATCTTAAACTCGTCCACTTTCACTGTCTCTCCTTCCTCTTCACCTTCTCACCAGTCTCGCTCTACGGCCTTCCCATAATCCCCTGCAACAGCTGCTCTATTTAGAACTTTTTAATCACACCCGGAGAGCCGCCAGCATCCAGATTATAACACACGGAGGGAGAATATTGAAAGAGAACAAGAACTTTGCCGTCACAAGTGATTACTGTATTTCATGGACTAGAAGTCTCACTCAAGTCTGTCAAAAACGATGTCACGAAGACAAAATAAGCATTAATTCTGTTTTCTGGTGCACAGTGGATCATTTTAGTTCCAATTCTGTGTCGAAGTTCCTTTCTTTTAATGTTTCTCTTGCTTTGTCAGTAAATCCAGCAGTAATAGAGGATTTCCTGTGGGAGCATTCTGCTGTCATACAGCGACTTCTAGTGGTCCCACGTAGCACATGTTGATCGATTTGAATGTGTTGCTTCCTAATAGAAGTCACATGAACAAGCCACATTTGTCTTTTTTAAAGTGTGATTTATAGTCCAGGAAATACGGTATTTACTGTGGGATTTCTGTTCACTGTGAAGGCTAATGTTACATGAAGTGGCTCAGATTAGAACTGAAAACTTTCCACTTCACCTTCCACCTCAGGTGAATAAAACCCTTTTTTTTTTTTTAAACCATTCTGAGTAAAACTATCTGTCACGTCCATTTATACCCATAACGGCCCAATTTTGTCACTATATACGTCACACACAGTGAGTCATAGCGAGAGAAGAGGAGGAAGACTCTTGTCTTGTTGCTTCAGCGTCGTCTGAGGATGAATCGCAGCTTTCAAACGACCGTGGCGTTTCTGTCTCCGCGGACAGTTTTAATGAAACTGAAGCGAGTGGAACTCTTTCTAAGCTTTTCTACACACCTGTAAATATTCAGAAGAACTGAGGAAACACACTGCTTCGTTCAGTCACATTTCGTGTTTTTTAGTTCTCACTGAGGCAGCTCTGTGTTTTTAACTGCATGTGTGATCGGAGGCGGCAAAACGGACCAAATGTATTTGATATTGGAAATATTGTGGATCTTGGGATTATAGTTCAGACCTGGCAAACAGGCGCTGGATAGTTGAGAAAAGTTTACATTGGTCATTTTTAACATGTTCTCATTCCTTGAGGTCTTCTCGAAGTAAGAAGCGTTATGATTTCAGTTTTATGGTGCAATTCGGGAATTCTGTAAGTGATCAGTTGGCTGTGAATGATGACAACAAACAAATTTACCTTGTGGGCGACTGCAGATAAATGTATTAAAAAAAACAAAAAAACATTGTCATCGCCCATCTGAGATGACACAAGGCTTTAACAATGATTGTAAAGTCGGCCACTTAAAATATTTTCACTTCTTCACATGGAAATCCCACTGTTTTTCATAGTTGGCGAACTGCGTATGCTCGGCTTCTGAATCCCAGCTTTTTTTTAATCTTCAAATGTGATGATATTGGTTTATTTGGCCTTTTCCCAGCATGATATTTGAGATGAATTAAAAGTCTCCATCGAGCATGAGAGCAGTGATACTGCAGTGTAGCTAAAGTTTGCCTCCCAATGACAAAAATACATTTGAAGTCCAGCATTTAACCCTAAGTTACTTCTTGGAATAGGGCAAAACATCTGGTATGAGTGTAGCGGATGTTCAGGAGGCTCGTCGTTCCGCCCTTTGAGAAGCCCTGGTTTAAATGGAATTGCTGATTATAGTTTACATCGAGAAGCTCGTTTGCATCTATTGGTTTTAATAGGCGGCAGACAGCTTCTCTCTAAGCTACACTGTTGAACACGTAAAACCGTAAATCTGGAAGAAAATCACAGTTTTATTCAGGTGAATTTCAAATGATGATTCTGGAAATTAGGGCAACAAAAAAAAAATTCAACCAGTTTCTCTTGTTAAGACAGTGTAAACATGTTTACTCTCAAACAAACCCTCAGAAGAGATGCAGCTTGTGCCACCTACACCAACACCAACTTTCCTGACGTGTTTGTCTGTTCAACCGACCAGCTTTAAAAAGCCCTTTAATGAATGACTTTGTCTTAAAACTACGTCAGTTCCTCCATCATTCATGTCATGACTGTTACAGCCAGCAGGGGGCGACCGACCAGTTCGATGAATATAATAACAGATTCTGAATGTTAGCGCTGTGCGTACCTCGGCTTTACTGAAACATACTAATATTCTTCTGACTGTTGTTAATCCGTGCCTGTGAGATGTGTCCGCATGGAGCAACTTGTCGTCGCAGCAACGCAGCTTTTCTTTTCTCCAGGTTGTTATTTTTTAACGTTTCTAATCACATTCGTATCAATATTTTTTTTTATTGATTGTTTCTGGGTAAAAAATATTATTTACGGTTAAGGCAGCAACAGTCAGTGATCATGTTATATCATAAAAACCTGTTTGACAAAACTGACTTTTACAGATATTTAGACATGAAAAAGTCACTCAAATGAAAGTGAGTTATGAAAATCTGCTAAAAGAAGAAAAACTGAACCCCCGAACTGAGTTTCTTCCTTCAGTCGCTTCAGTATCCAGATGAAATGACAGATGTCTTCTGGCTCATTCGACTGTTTAAGTGTGCGAGTGGTGAAAAGTTTGAGTTTGTATTTTGCTGTCTGTTGAAGATTGTAAATATACGACGTCATCGTCAGGATGACTCAATCTGAGGGCTAAAGCTCGTATCGTACAATGTTTACCGTCTTTAAAAAAAACTGAATGCAAAAAATTTCACGTGGAATGTGTTCTGATTTCACTCTGACTGAATGTGCACGGTTACTTCTTTGGTGTTTTTTTCACTGTCACAGCCATGCGTTTGTGAGCCGTATTCATGTTGTCCAGTCTGAGATGAAAAGTGGAAAAGCAGAAATATTGCATTTACATTTTACACTTCATTGATCAGGATGAAACGTTTGTCCATTTTATGCAACATAGTTTGAATCATTAAACATTGTTGCAAAAAAAATAATGAAAATGATGTACAAGAATGTAAGATCTTCTGGTATTACTGGTTTCGTAATACCAGTTTGTGCCACAAGGTGGTGCATTGAGTCACACAATCCAACAAGAGCAGTCGATGAAACAAAATGCAGGTTCAGGCTGCAGGTCAATGGACAGACTTGAGCATAAAAATAAAAAAAAAAATGTAATCTGATAAACCGAACTGATGAAAGACTGTGAGCAGGTGAAAACATCCTGTAAACTGTGTTTAGTTTTATTTCTTTATTTTAACCTCATGTTAATTCTTAATTGTCCAAATGTTCAAGACAATCACACGAAAGTATTTTGAATTATATGGAGCATTTAAATGTTAGAAAGATTATTTATATAAGTAAAGAAGCACTAAATATAAGCTATGGTATGTAATGGAGTTTTTCAATGGACAAAGTGTTATTTGCTAGTGTTGTTTCATGGCAGCAGATTATATGACGTATGCATCACCAGAGTCCACTGTGGTTTACATATTTTGGTTTCTGTTTGTATTTGAAAACATGCACAGTATATATATATATATATATATATATATATATATATATATTTTCATTCACGTTTGAGGCGTTGCTGTGAATAAATCATATTTCAATCTGCTGTGGAGTGTTTTTCTGCCTCAGTGGAATCGAACCATGCGACTTCACAGAGTTCGAGCTCAGGCTGTCAGGTTGCTGGAAGGTTCTCGGTGCAGCGGCTCTCATCCGTGACCTGACAGCCAGGCCGACCTCTGACCTTGGGAGGCCGTTAACCCTTTAATCCAATCAGGGGCTGTTCAGGAGGACGTCAACAATGTGAACCGACCCACAGACCTGCTGAGCTCCAAACATCACCAGACCGATCACTGCTTTTCAGTGGCTTCACTGTTCAGTTCATCTCGTGCAGCTAAAAATACTTATTTTATTTATTTGCCACTATCATGTGTAGCAGTGCAGATCTCACCAACCGACCCAGCAAAGGGCATAGGCAAATACCCAAGGGCCAAGTGGCCTCCCGGGGGTGCCGCTATCATTAAAAAAAAAAATGCACATTCAATAGAATTAAATTGAAACTGGTCATTACTTTGAAGTCTTAAAATAAAACAGGTCACATTTCTTCAAATGTAAAGCAACATCCAATCAATACCCCTATAAACTATAATACCAATAAAGTGGAGGAGTCTTTACTGTCATGAACCATTTGTAAAGATTTACCGTACCCAGTGGGTCTACTTTGGCCTAATCAGCACTCGTTTTATTAACATCCAGCTGGCGAATGGTTTTCTTGCTTTTAATTATAATTTTTTTTTTTAAACCGGTTCCTTGTTACAAATTACATTGTTTAAAGTATAACTTTACATCAGTGTTAAATTACACACTATTGTATAATACTCCATAACTTGGTATTCCCACATACAAACTAGTCTATTGCATTACTTTAACTAGAAACTAGTTTCTAAGTTTGAGGGTGCTGTCAAACAACCTCCACAGGTTGATGCAAGAAAAAAAACAGTGGAGGGAAGAAATACCACACTACAAAAAAATAAAAATTGATGAATACAAACTCCGTTTAAAACCACATTCATGATTGAATTTTGACCGTTACGATGGAGTTAATTACTTTGTCCAAAACATGAGCTGGAGCTTGTATTGCAAGAGTCTATGAAGATAATCAGTAGACAAGAAAATCTGATCAAGATGTTTATTTACAGCAGAAAACCTAACCGAATAAAAGGTTAAGTCACTGGAACAGAAATCTGCAGCTCACAGCTACTCAAAATAATAAAAAAAAATATATATATAAAATCCAGTAAAACTTTAAAAACTGTGCAAACCTCCTGCAAGAATGAGGAAGACAATAAAAGCATGGCTTGTTATTTAAAAGCGTGGAAGCTGGAGGATCAGGAGGGGAGTCCTGCAGCCAGGATGCTGCCCAGCAGAGTCCGATCCTTCAGAGCGTTCTCCACGTCGCTCTCCTCGATCTTCAGGAACACCTGCACAAACGCAAAACGTACGACTCAGCAAAAAAAAAAAAACATAAAAAAAAAATGCAAATCCACTCAAATAAATGCCTCAGAGAGTTTCAAAGTTTATGTGATACCTTGGTGAGTCGAGCCTCTTTGGCCTTCTTCAGAGCGAAGATCCCTCGACTCTCCAGAAGGCTGCAGAGCGACAGACACTCGGCCTGCCCGGCACCACAAACCTTCCTCTGGGAGCACAGGCGACTGTAAACCTCGTGGAGCTGGGATACACAGGAAGAAGAGGTTACCATGGAAACGCAGGAAGCAGGGGATGTAAAAAAAAAAAAAAAAAAAGGCCAGTGGGGGGGGGAGTGCTTCATACTGGATAGAGTGAATAGTGCTACACTTCTAATTCCAGGTTAAAAAAAAAAAAAAAACATTCCACGACGTTAAAACAGCAGATCCAGATCTCACCTTCCCCACGACGACCTCCTTGCTCTTTCCGTTGCGGATGAGCAGCAGCAGGCAGCAGACCAGCAGCTTCTGCTGCAGCGGGAAACTCTCGCCCTCCGAGCCGCCGCCGGGAGACGCCATGCGGTCGCCGTACACCTCCGACAGCACCCGCGCCACCTGGGGGAGGCTGACCCGAGACGCTGGAGACACTGGAGACAACCACAACACAGTCCTCAACCTGCAGCCTCGCCTCAGACGTCCACCGGACCAAAAAAAAACAAAAAAAAAAACAAGGACCGAACTAGTTTATTCACCTTTACTTTCACTGTGGGAGTCGCTTTCCTTCTTCCTCTCGTCTGACTCGACGATCTCCACTGCTCTCCTGAGGAGAAGACCGGAGGAACGTCATCGTAGCCTCAAGGACGCCAACAAACACAGATTAATGAGCTGGGAGAAGATGAAGCTTTGACTCTTTACCTGCAGATGTCCAGGGCCTTCCTGGCGTCTCCGGACACCGCCGACACTTTCCTGGCGCAGAACTGAACGGCGGACGCGTCGAGGACGCCGTCGGCCGACGCCTGCGAAGGAAACACGAGGGTTAAACAAAACACACACCCGGAAGCTCCGGCGGCGGCGGCGCACGAACCGAGCCCACCTGAGCCAGCCTGTCCTGCACGATGTCCGCGAGCTCCTGTCGGCTGTAGGGGGGGAAGTTCATCAGCAGGGGGCGGCAGTGAGGCCGGGCCTGCAGCCGGGGCAGGATGCGGTCGGTCAGGTCCAGAGCGTTGGCGATGCCTGGCGGGTAAAGGGTTACGACTCGGTCAACGGTCACACGAGGAACTGGAGTTTGTAGAGAAATCCAAAAGCCGGTCATTTGTGTCCGGCGTCACCGAGCGGGTTGGCGGCGGTTCTCACCGATCAGACAGAGGCGGGACTTGGGGAGGTGCGGCCATTCAAAGATAGTGTAGAGGACGTCCTGAGCTCTGCTGTCCAGCTGGTCCATCTCATCCAGGACAAGAAGGCTGAGGGAGAGAGACGATCAATCAACCCGATCCGTTAGCCATCAACACCGTTATTGGTAACAAGCTTTAATATTGCATTCGTTTTGATTTCACGACTGGAGAAGTGTTTTTTTTTTTTAAACGTGCACTGCCCCGTCGGACAAACCCCTTCACTGTCCACTTTTAAAACTAACCTTAAGACCCATTTTGATTCCTTTTAACCATGTTTGAGACTCTGTGCCTGGTTTTATTGTTGTCAATCTTATTGTTTGTTTTGCTGTATTCTACCATAACTTTTATTTTGCCCATTATGTGAAGCACTTTAAAACAGTTGTGGCTGAAGCCAAAGTGCTCTATAAACAAAGGTGACTTGACCTGGCCTTTGAGCAAATTCTCTTGGAATCATAGTTACGAGTTAAATTCCAACAGTGGAGTTAAGATGCATATAAAAGCAGGATTTTTGTGAGCTTTAGTGGCAGGCTGCAAATTAAAGCAACATTTATAAGAGTTGATCCAAAATCATATATTGCTGACGAGTTGTAAATGAGGGAACTCACACAGCGGGCCCCGGGGCCGTCAGGAACTTCTGCAGTCCGCTCTGCCCGCCCGGCGCTCCCAGCTTGCTGGCCAGCAGTGGGAAGATGGCGTGGGAGCTCCGCAGAGTCATGCAGTTCACCATCACAGATTTGACCGACGCCAGCTCAGGCTGAACAAAAAAAACCAAACAAAACAAAAGTTTAGAGACGACGTGGGAACTCGGCATGTACAAATAAACATGTTGGCCTTCACTATCACGTTTTAAAACAGTTTTAACTATTGAATTCATCTGAATGTAGCTGAGGACAGACAACACTGCCATCTGGTGGCCAAGTCACTTCAGTGAACACAGGGAGATAAAAATCAAGCAGCTTGGTCTGCAGACCGCTTCTACAAACATCAAAGAATGTGAACGTGCAGGAATTGAGTCCTGTCCACCCCTCCTCCTCCTCCCTCACCTTCATCTCCTGCAGCACACAGTTCAGACAGGCCGTCTTCCCGGTTCCCGGAGCTCCAGAGATGTAGAGGCTGCCGGGGAGACGCCGCAGCAGCTTCTCCTCCAGGAAGGAGCGGATGGAAGCTTGCTCGCCGTCTCTGGACAGGAGGCGGTCGGGGAGGGCGGTGTGAAGCGCCTGCTTCACGCTCTGGAACCGAGATTCTGGGGGGGACGGGGGGGGGTCAGTAATGCTACTGAGAGAAGAACCAACAAACGTATCCTGACTGAGCAGTGACAGTGACGTCACCTTTAGGTTAAAAACCTACAGGAAGCAGCTTTTAAGCCAGTTTCTGGAGATACTAAATATAAACACTGAGCTAACTTCAGTCATCACCATGCAAAGATTATCTGGTTTATTACAAACTCAAATTGTGCCTCCAACGTTTAAAACATTTGGGTGTGCGGTGGGGGGGTGAATGTTTCTGGAGGAGAATTGCTTCATTTTAAGACACTTTATTTTAAATTCAACTTGAAATCAGTACAAATAAAACCAAGTTCCATTCGCTCAGATTCTAAGACATCACTACGGACGCAACAGAGACTCTCTTACTCTCTGTGAACAGCCGGGCGATCGGCGGCTTCCTCTCGGACTTTTGGATGAGCGGACTCCCGGTCGGCGTCTCCTGTCGCCTTGGCGACAGCCTGGAGTCGGGAGAGCGCGGCTGTCCGGGCGACGCAGGGATCAGCTGGCGGCGAGCCGGCACCGGGGAGTTCTCGTCGAAGCCGAGCCTCCGGGGTGACGCCAGCGGGGGCTTGGGCTGCTTCGGCGGGGAGCCCAGCAGAGCGGCGCCGAGGTTGCAGCCATTGTCGTCACCTTGGAGGCAAAATAAGACACGGGAGTCCTTCATTTCCGTCTTAGGACTCAACTGAGGAAACGATATATTTGCGTCGTCTGCGGATGCCTCACCTGTCCGCTTCCTCGGGCTGAGGGGGAGCCGGGTCTGGGCCCCCGGGGAGGGAGGCGGAGGCTGGGCCGCGGCGCGCCGGGGGGAGAGGGGGTACAGGGTGTCCGTCAGACGCTTCGTCGGGGAGAGGGGAGCATTTCTGGGCAATAGATCAATGGGCCGTCTCGGTGACAGCGTGAGGGTCGGGGGCTCGGGTTCAGGCCCAGACGGGGAGGGAGGAGGACATTTTTGAGGCGATGTCTTCTTGCAACGGGAAGAAGCCCTGCAGGACTTCCGTCGGGGAAACTGCAGCTCCGGCTGGTTTTGTACCTGAGAGCGTGTTCTGGGCATTTTTCTGAAAGAAGAATGAACAAAATGATAAAACTGATCAAGAATACAGATGTGCAGAGCGTATCAAGCAAGTTAAACCTTTACACTAATATTTAATCTGGTAAGAGACTGGCAGAGATTTATGTTAAGCAAGGGTTTGAATGAAATGGAACTATTTTATTAAACTATCAAAGTAAAGGATAGTAAATATGTGGTGGACACATCGACAATAACAGACAATGAATCAAGGTCTTGCAGATGATCTGTTGATTAATCGAGAGCTAATAAAACGGCAATATGAAGAAGTTCAATGTAAATATGGCACAGTGGGGAAAAGGCGAACACATAGTGTGCTTTTATTATGTCCTCATGTTGCTTCGCCTCGACGTTTTAAACTTTCGTCGTTAAAACAGGCCGATGAACAAAGACTGACTCCAAATAATCAGAATATCTGCATGATAACCATTAGAAAAGCCCGAATGAACTGAGAAAAGTGTGTTAAACTGTGGATCTTTAATCAACCTTAATCATTTTCAGTGATAACAGGAAACAATACACACTAATGGCGCCAAACAGCGGAGTCTGCAAAAAGCGCACTTTAACATTAAAATGTCGTTTATTTCTACTTGAGACACAAGTCTTACGGAAAATAACAATCTAGACTAACAAGCTGTGGGACTGAATAAAATAAAAACAATATCTGTAAGATATTTTACGAGAGACTACGAGAGAAGTAAATTCTGTGAAGAACGTCGGATTTCTGCCGATCGTATCGTAACAAACAAACAAAAAAACTCACCCTCTCAGCTAGCTTCAACTAAACAAGTACTTTCGAATTGTATTACCTTTAAAAAGTAGAAAGAACGCAAAAAAATCCTCTCAGCAGGCAGTAAAGCTGTATCGTCTGTCCCGATCCGTCTTTCTCTGCCGCGTCTCAACGTAGCGCCAAATCTTCTCCTAGATCAGCTGCGCGCTCTGCCGCCGCGCTCTCATTGGACGAGACGCTCCAGTCCTGAAAGCTCATTGGCTGACATCACGAGCGGATGATACGTCACACTGTTCTCTTCGCGGGAGATTTCAACCAAAGACGCCGCATTGACTTGCTCCGCTTATCGGAAGTGACGTCACAGCGCCATCTTGGATTGGACACCCTGCGCCTCCAGGGCTTTTATTTCTATTTAATTTAACTTCTGTGAACAAAACAGGTTTTAAAAAGAAAGCGTGTCACTTGATTAAATTATAAATTATGGAATCTGCGGAACGAATCGAACGAGGCGAAAAGGTCCACTGCTTCATAGCGAGTTATTAAAGGCATTATTAGTTTTCTCAAAGAAATAATCAGGAACTATAATTACTATTTCCAAATAACTTGATGAACACTGCATTCAATATGAGATTGGGCTAAATGTGGTGTCTGAAATTAAATGTGTTTGACAGATTTAGTGGGCTTAAGATACTCTATGATCTGGATGTTGCAGCTTCCTGTGAAATAATCCAATTTATGAACTCATGCGAGAAAGTAGGAAAACATCTGAAATACTGTACCAACATGTAAAAAAATAAAAAATAATAGAAAGACAAGATACCCCTCATGCCACTACTTTGCACCTTCCTACCAAAACACACCAAATAAAGAATACTGGTAAGAAGTAGATAGAATAGATTCTCTTCAAGCATATTTGAACAATCTTCTGTGTTCACACATCGGTAAATTGACACCACAGACGTGGATCCTTGTTTGAAATATCAAGAACTTTGATTTCCAATTTTGAAGATCAGAATAATTTTAAGCTGGTCAAAATATGTGTGCCATTGTGCACGATATAGAAACAGGTGACTTTTAAAGGGGTTTGCACGGATTTTTAATCGTTAGTCACTTTAAATCCAGTCAAAGATAACATGCATGTTATTGCAGGAGCTCAAAGAGAAAGAACAGACCAGGCTTCAGGTACCCTTTTCCCCCAAAACAGGAATATATTTATTTGAAATTATGTCAAATGATAAAAAAAAAAAAAAAAAAACAGGATTAACATGAAATGACCACAGGGTTTTTGTGTTTGTTTTTTTTGCTGTGAAGAGCAGATGAGGTGAGAGCGTGAGGATAAGACGGCGAGTGTTCATTCAGGCAGAACGAGCAGGTGCAGGTCCGTTTGTTGGTTTTGTATTTGTGTCGTTGCTCTCCTGAACCGAAAATCCCACACCCACAGGATTTGGAGGATTCCCCACACGGCTGCCTCACCAACACCAATTCAGCTCAATCACCCTCTATGGCCGAACATCCAGAGGCTGGAACATCGTTATAACTCTTAATCATTTCTCTTTCCTATATTACAAGCTTTGTACAACATAAAAAATAGATCAATAACTATGATTACCATATTCCTTAGTGGAAATATACAATATTTATTGCGTTTTCAAATAGACTCGTTTCTTATTTACTCTGCCGTCATCACGTTCCCTGATGAACAAAAGCATCAATGCACTGGTACCGATTAGAGATTTGTGTAAGGCAAAGACCAGCAGGAGGCGCTGCGTCACTGAGAACCCACAATCTGACCTCAATCAGCATCTTTTTTTTTTCTTCTTCTTTTAATTTCCCCTGCATGGCGTTACAGTCAGAACACAATGACATTAGTGTTTTAAAGAGAAGCTTAATGTTTAATCAAAAAAAAAATTTAAGTAAAGAGCCTCCATCTTCTTTCCTCAACAGTTCTCTGGCACTTATGTGGTCCTTTTTTTTTTTCTTCTTCTTTTTCTTTTGGTTAGCTGCAACCGTCTACCTGTACAAACTGCTTCTTGCATAGCAATTCGACAACCACGGACAACTCCGTACGTTCTCTGGTCACACAGTCTTTCGTCTTCTTAAAAGGGCCCCCCCAGCAGCAAAATGTAGAGGTGATAAATCTGACTATTATTGAACTTTGATATCAACTTCCCTGGGGAGGAGGGGTGGGAAAATGATGTGTAAACTCCCCCCACAAAGCTCCGAGTCGGCATCCTAGTCCCAGAAGCTTCACCCAGTAAACAGAGCCCAAACTCGGCTGCTGGACTCCTGCTGGCCTGCAGAGCGATGCTGGCTGAGTGAAGCAGTCCGTCACTAACATGGGAGACGAGGGGGGGGGGGGGGGGGGGGGGGGGTGATGTGCTGACGTGCTGAAGGGGGCCCATGGTGCTTATTTTCCCGGGTGGTTGTGCTGAACTCCACCGCAGCAGCTCGTCACGATTCACAGTTAGTTCACCAGGTTTCTGATACTGGCCTCTTAAGAAAGCCCCCCCCGTTAGCTGCCGTCCCTTTAAGACTGCCCACCTCTGCAAGCTCACTCTCTGGCCTGTTAGTATGCAGCGCTGTGTAATTTGACACCGGTCTCGCTGGTTTGCGGACGCCAATTTAAGGAAATCTTGACTGAACGCGCTGAAAGTGACAGTCGGCAGAAGTCGGACTCAGACTTCCACGTGAGAGAAAAGAGCCGAACGGGCCCCCCTTTGAAACGCACACATCAGCATTCTGCACAGTGTCGCGGTTTAGCTCAACATCACCTGAAGATGGAAGGATGAACCCCTCCAGACCAAAGAGGAACAGCGGGAGGAAGCAGGAAATGTAAAAAAAAAACTAAACAAAACAAAAAAAAAACTAAACTTCTGTCGCATGTTGGCAAATGTTCCTGTCCTCTGATCCACAATCAACAAAGTGGGTGATGTGGAGAGAATGTATGGAAGTGTCACGTAACGCCACCTGCATTTGGCACACTGAGAAAGAGACGTGGTGAGCGACACTGCATCCTTACCTGGCACTGCTGGAATGGCTATTTAAGACAAAAAAAAAATAATAATTATAATAATAAAACTAATGAAAGGAATAACAAGCCCCACGTTAGTGAAGCATCAGCTAAGGGCAAAATGTATCCGTCTAGTCCCCCCCCCCTCACAGATTAATGCCGACACCACGAGTATTAAAAACAACCAAAAGAAGAAGGCGTCGTCCGCACGTTCCTCATGAAAATCGCAGTAAAAAGATGGAATGCAGAGACGTGGAAGTGTGCGGAGGTTGGTCCTGATATGTAGTGCGCTGTGTGTGTGTGGAGGGAGGCGTCTCAGTCGGGAGGCTTCCTCTCGCCGCTTTTCTGCTTCTGTCGCGCCACCGCCAAGTAGTGTGGGAAAGTTCACCACGGCACTTCTGGCTGGTGGTTTTAGTGTTAAGAGTGTGTGCGTGCGTGTGTGTGTGTGTTGTGAATGTGTGTGTGATTCCGAGTGCTTCTTCACCGCTCCCTCCTCCATTCCAGCGACAAGAGTTCATGTCCTGAGCCGAGGACGCTCACCTCCCGATGGGCGGCGCTGGAGGCGCTCCTCTCATGGTGGCTGAGGGGGGGGGGGGGAGGAGGAAGAGCTGGTGAGTCGACATGAAGACGAGAACAAACGACTGACGACAGTGGCGGTGAAGTTCTGGGACTGGTTTGTAAGAGAGAGAGTTCCACTTCAGTCTAAACTGATGGGATTGAAAAAAAAAACTAAACAGTGGTTTGTTCTGACATTGATTTATTGGAGTAAATGTTTGAGCAAAGCCGCCATCTTGGATGAGGACCTGCTTTTTCTATAGATAGGTGATTCCTAACCGGAGGGGGGGGGCGCCAAAGATTAATTTGGGCGGGTGGGGTGCCGTGAAGCCCGCGTGAATTCAACGTGCCTTGCATTTTATTTGATTTTGTTACAAAACTTTGAAGATAAATCATATATACGAGCTGAGATGTTATTTCTGAAGTGCTTGTGAATGCTCATATCTCCGGTCGTGTGTCGTACCCTTGTTGCTCCTGCTGGGGTAGACCTTGTTGAACGGCCGGTAATCCTCTGGAGGTGGAAGGTCCTCGATCGGGTGGAAGTTGAACTTCGATTCAAAATCATCTGGAGGAAGAGAAACGGCACAAAGACACCTGATTTAAAATAGAAATAAAAAAAAAAAAAAGCAGGGAGTTTGGCATCATGAAGACAAATCTGTGTGCTTCAGGTGGATATCCAATGGGGTTTAAACTAAAATGACATATTGTTTTGTAACTTTCACCACAAAAGAATCAGACTAAGTTGTAGCCTGCTCAGATCCTTATTTAAGGCTGATTTAGGGCCAGGAATGGACCATGACACAGGTTAGAATCTCAGATGTGTCTTCATACTTTGTGTGCTTCAGTCAACAAAAAGTGAGAAAACTTCCACTGAGACATTCGATCCACATAAGTGAAAACAGATTTGTCACATAGACATTCATGACGTGAGCCTTTTGTTCTGACTGCTGACGGTGGAGGCTGTTTGAGACTCGATGAAGAAGCCAGTCTGAGAAGCTTTGCGACATTTCTTCCTTATTTGACCCTCAATTTGAGCTCCTGCAGCTTATCTGGAGATATTTACAGTAACTGGTGCAGGTGTAGGTGTTGTAGAGAAACAATGACTGAAACTAAAGTCCATTCTAGTGGAGGAACTGAGCCTGAGCTGGAGATTTATCTCAGGATAACAGGAAACAGAAATGAATGGAGGGAATAGAGAGAAGACTGGACTGCGATTGTTTGGAAATAGTAAAGGTGTTTTTTTTTTTTTTTTTTCAAACAAATCCTAAAAATGCCTTCTCTGGTCTCCCGTGAGGAGCTTTCTGATGTCTGACATTCAGAATCTGTCGTCATTGGTCTGAGCCAGGAGAAGCAACCAGTGACCACTGGGCAAGGAAAACATGGAGGGCAAGTAGGAACATGGAGAACTCACCCATGACGGACTTAGAGGAGGAGCTGGAGGTGTGGCCGTTGCGGATGGGCGGGGGTGGAGGAGGAGGTCCGGCCGGGGTTCGGGAGGAGGAGGAGGATGAGAGGGAGGAAGAGGAGAGGGGGGGCGGCGGCTTGGCCACTCGGCTCAGGGACTCGGAGATGGCGGCGCTGTGGCCACGGTACGGGGGTGGGGGGGGAGGGGCATCGCGGCCCCCGTTGCGAAAGCCCACAGAAGGTGCTTGCGGAGCTGCTTGAACAACACACACACACACACACACACACACACACACACACACACACACACACACACACACACACACACACACACACACACACACACACACACACACACACACACACACACACACACACACACACACACACACACACACACACACACACACACACACACACACACACACACACACACACACATTTTACATTTTAGCTTCAGGCGTAAGCCATTCAAACGCAATGGGATGTTCTTTTAACGTCGGGAGACCACAGGTGTGACAGCCGTTGTTTACAGAGTGTCTTGTAGGTGGCCTGAATGTTACTTTCTGCTTCAACTGCAGGCCTGGAAGCATTTTATTAGCCGAGGTCGAGTTGCAGCTGTTGGCTCCCGTCATGTGCTTTGTGAACTAAAATCAGCCAGATTTATTAAACCAGCTCACGTCGTCACCACTGGAGTGGAAAGAGGAGCAAACGGCTGAGGATTCAGACTGTTAAAGGTGACGGGAGTCACAATGACAGGCTGGAGAAAATAAAAACTATTAAGAAACTATAACAAATGTAGGAAATATACTATGAGGTTTTCCTATTACTTTAAGCATAAAAAGGTGAGAAGGTCTGCTGGTTATCCGTTGGTCAAATAGCATAAACCCAGAATATAGGTACTGTGTCATCGTATTCGAGTTGCAGCGGCACCTCGCGAGTGTCAACGAAAAAAGAACAGCTTCCCATGAAGAAGACTGACTTCAGTTATCCACTTTGGAATTTATTCAAATATGTGACCGAGATGATGGAGTATTGACAACACATCACAATAAAAGAGTTACAACTTGTATGTATATATACAAAGTACTGAACAACTATATTCAACAAGCAGAAGACTGTTTTGTCCAACATGTCGAGCAACTCAACCAAATGTTCTACAGTGATGCCAGCAGGTGGCAGGATTTTAAAACAATGTTCAAAAAGGTCTTTCGGAGAAGAAGCGTGAGACAAAGAGTCAATCCAACTCTTAGCGCATTCAGAGCGACTGTTAGATTACGATGATTCATCGACAGCAGAGTGTCCGCTATATTGGAGGAGGACCCACTCCGCCTCCCCTGAGGAAGAACTGCTTTACACAACTCAGATGGTTTGGATTGACTCGCAGTCATGATTCAGGTTGGTTTTGGAAAGAAAAAAGTGGC
This sequence comes from Blennius ocellaris, assembly GCF_963422515.1. Taxonomy (NCBI): domain Eukaryota; kingdom Metazoa; phylum Chordata; class Actinopteri; order Blenniiformes; family Blenniidae; genus Blennius; species Blennius ocellaris. The sequence goes on from NC_137652.1 coordinate 21,017,249, forward strand.
CTTTCGCACTAAAATGCTTCTTGCACATAGTAAAGAATTTTAGTTTTTTGACCCCAATAGTTTAAAAAAAGGAGACAAGCATTTTCTCGACCTCAGCTCGAACAATGGTGAGAGTGAATCATTGTCACTCGTACGTCCTCATCCAAGATGGCAGAAATGCTGATACATTTTCGGCTGCAGCAATAGAGGATCTACGTGTTCAGGTTTACGAGTGCTGGCTTGAATCCATAAACTCTTTGAGGAGCAACGCACTTACAAGCATATTATCCTTGTGATTTAAAAAGGTATTCATTTATTTCTTTTATCTGCAAGAATCCAGTGACTTAGAATATGAAGACAGGAAAATTATTATTTTTTTTTTTAAATGACAGCCAGTTTTTTTTTTTTAACCATGTGAAGCCAAATATTTTCCTCTTCCCCTGCAGCTACTGAACAATACAAGCGAATCTTACTGACTAATGGAAACCAGAGAAGAAAAGAGTAAACATTGTGGTGGGGAAAGAAAGAAACTGCTGACGTTGCAGTGACTACATTGCAAAGTTGCGGGGAAAGCAAGGAGTGCTGGAATATTCCACAGGGTTTCAGGAATGCAGAGGAAATCGGGAGACCTTGGAAGCCAATTGCTTCCTCGTCCAATCGCAGCCCCGGCGCTCCAGCTAACAAGTGCTTTCCTGTTTTGTCAGATCGCTATGAATTCAAATTCTCTCTGCAGAGTGAGCCACGGCTCCACTGCAGATCTCAACTCGTCACTCCGTGACTGCAGACGCTGGACATTACACCTGACGTGTGTCGTCAACCCAACCCCGGCTGAGGCATGCACAGGAACGCACATGCTGGAATTGAGCTTGTTTAGTCGTCGACGTATCGAGGAAGGATTTGTCGACCCCACCCCCCCCCCACGGACAAACGCACCTCCGCTTTCACACACGGCCTCCATCTGTGACCGTGGAGGAAACGATTCAGCACAACGCGCTGCTCTCAGGCCGCTTCACAGATAACAAGTGGAAACATGCTCTGCTTTCAGTGTGAACATTCCTCCAGCTGAGAGGAGGCTGATGTGATCTTCAGGTTTTAGAGTTGTTGTTTTTTTTTTCCCGAAAGCTCCACCGCAGTAAAGGAGGCCAACTTTCACCCACATCAACTCCAGAGAGCAGTGACACGAAGAAAAACACTCATTTGCTGCAGTTACATATAAAAAAATTGTTAAAGCATCGACTTATTCTACATTCTCCAATGAAACTCATCCACTCACTCATTATCACACGGTGACAACTGTAATGCCGAGGATGTTTTATCTGTAAATAACATTCAAACTCTGAATAGTGATCCTGCACGTGGTTCATAATATTCACTGTAACAAATATATCAGGGCTGCACTATACTTTTTAAAACCTGCAATAATATCCAGTACTGCCACATGACTTGCTACTGATACTTCAGTATCGGACGTCCACCGCTTTTAGATGTGTACTTCTAAATAAAACTGCTCTCTTCTCAATTCTAACACAAAGTAACTGTACTCCATGTGTGCAGTTTCGACTTGTTACCCGTCAGTTTTTGTCATTTTCCCTTGACTTTATGCTCCTGAGTTTAGCACAAGTTTTCACCAGGTATATATATATATATTAATGTTTTGAATAATGAAGTGAGCGGGACTCGGAGCTTGATTCCACACAGCCCAGAAACAGATGGCCCATTCTGACCCGGCGATAATAGGTTTCTGGTAATCCGATCACAAGTGACGAGCCCTAAACACAAGTGTGAACAGGCACCAAACCACTTCCCGGGGTGGTGAAGGGACGTCTGACCATACAGGCTCCGTAGTGTGAACGGCATGCATCGGATGGAAAATAATTGTAATTGTAGTAATACAATCTGAAATCAAGTGGTGGTTGTATGTGTGCATAATGAATATGTTAATAATTGGTGATATATTATATAGTTATATGTGTAACAATTTCCATGTAAAGAGTAATGCTGTTCATCGTAGTCCAGAAAACTAAATCGTTTGCATAAACGCTGTCCAAATCGGTGGTCGGATTAGATTTGGTCTTTCAGTCTCTCAAACGTTCAAATATCCAGCAGCACCAGTTTACGGCCAACTCCAGCAGAATAAGCTCTCTTTAACATGTTAACGTGCAACGATTTATCTCTGAATACATCAGGAATACAAGATACATCGAGACTGTCTGTATCAGGGGAAAGCATATTGTATTAGGCAGAGCGTCACTGTGCGCCGTATGATTGTTTTAATAATTTTCTTTATTGATTTTAACCTTTGTGGGTTATGTTCACCTCCTGGATGAGCTCAGTTGTGGAGATTCGTCTGAAACTTCAATAATAATAGTGATTCATAGAATAGCTGTTGGTCTCGACACTTCATCTGATAGACTCAACCTTACTGATATAGAGTGAACTTTTCAATAAGCATTGAAATTAACATATGTAAGCTGACACTGGGGTGTGATGCGTGTACCTGTTCTGCGTCCAGGGGGGTCTCTGGCAGGTGGTGGTGGTCTGGCGCCCAGTTGGGAGGATGGAGACGGAGAGGGAGGGGGTGGAGGAGCGTGGCTGCGTCCCTGGGTGCCTCCCGAGTTTTGCTTCTTGTGCAGGGAGTTGTGCCTCTGCGGGAGCTCCGGAGCTCCGTCCACGTGGGACGGCCCATTGGAGACCCCTCCTGAGTGAGGCCTGTAGGGCGGCGGAGGAGGAGGAGGAGCGGCGGAGCCTCCGGTTGGAGGTCTGCTGGAAGACGAAGGGGGTTTCACACTGCCGGGTGGGGCGGGGCTCCGGCCCGGCGTGGGGAGGAGGGGCTTATCTCTGCTGTGAGAGGAAGGTGCTTTGTGGTTGGGGGCCGGAGGGGCGTTGCCCCGCCCACCTCTGTTGAAGGGTGGTGGAGGAGGGGGCGCGGAGGTGCTGTGCTTCATGCCACTGCCTGTGGAGGAACTGCTGCTGCCACCGTGGGGGCGGGAGATGTCGGGCAGCGAGGGACGGTGGGAACGCTGGTGCTCGGGCGGCGAGGGCTTGCTGGCCGGGGTGGGCGATGGGGACCGGCCGATGGGGGGGCGGGGGGCGGCGGACCGGGATCCGGGGGGCCGCAGAGCAGACCTGCCCACTGAGCCACCTGCTGAGCCATCTGGGTGGAGGACAGAGAGGTGGTGTGTCAGATCAAGCACAGGACTATGCAGCTCAAGACCTTCAACCACAGAAAAAGGCTGTATAAGTGAAAACTAACACTGTGTTGCGGGTCTGTTTCTATGACGACGCTGCCTGAAGCCACTGAAAAGGGACTTTTTGAAAACAGCCCCCAAGGTGGAACGCTTGGTAAATGCTCGGTCTCCGTGGAAATGGAGGAAAATGCAACTTCCTGAAAACGTTTGGGCTTCATATTTGTGGAGACTGAAGAAATGCTGCTACTGGTCACGTGTACAAAAACCCCAATGGCAGCGTCCAGTGTCATGACTCTCGGTCCATATTCTCCTGGGACCTGGTACTTTTATAGTTGACAGCCACCGTAATAACGATCCGATTTGCTCGTCTGTCCATACGGATGTTTGTTTACTCCCACTGTTAATGTTTAATACGTAATGCTCACCGCCACCTTATGGCCAGGCATGTTTACAAACATCCTTTTCACCGTTTCTGCAGTTGCCGTGTAAACGCTTTTCAAAACGTTGCTGTGTAAATGTGAATTCTCAGTGTGTCACGTCGAGAGACAGAGACTGAGACATACACACAGAGCAATAATCGCCGGATTGCATCAGACTAATATTAGTATTGATCCATCTTAGAGATACGCCGACACCACTTTTCCCAAAATGAGTAGTGTATGAATACTTGCATTTGAGTACTCGCCGATACAGTTACCGAGGACTGAGGCCAATACACACACACGTTTTTTTTCCTCCCCACAGATGTTACGTGAACAACATTCCTACAATGTGATGTACTGACATTCAAAACTAGTTGTTTTTTTATGGCACTGCCACATATACAGCTAGACAACATTGCATGCTTGGCCCCTTTAACAGATGCGCTGTTCCCTTGCCCAGTGTGCCTGAGGGTTCGAGCGTGAGCGTGCTTATCCAGAGCGGGTCGAGCACGAAGCTGGACATAAATCTAACCGGCAAATAAAGGCAACAAGTGTTCATCTCAGAAACTGAGAACCATGTCCTGCTTTCACTCCCCCCCCTAACTGTGAGGCGAGGGAGTTAACCCTAAAGAGGAGGACAGCATCGACCCCGGAGTACAAGTTGGTCTCTCCTGCGTCTTCCGACCACGGTGTGGAGACTGGAGCAGGAAGGCTTAACACTTGGTCATAAACTGAGAGCCAACATTTAACAAAAATGCTGGGGGGGGGGGGGGGTTGGCTACTAAAGCATGTTTGTTTATTCCAGATATTGTCTAATATTCCAAAACTTCAAACAATGGCTGCAGATCCTTTTCCTCACGATTCATGCATATCAAGTTAAAGCCTTCGAATCAGGGAAGAAATTAATGAAACTGTAACCTCCGTAGGTGTGAAGAGACACCTCCCACACATTACTTCATACTCAACCAGGAGTTTGAGATCCCTGCTCTGTTTAGTAAATTTAACAATCAAATGTTCTATTTACCTCCAACCGGGCGTAATTTTGGCACACCTCCTTGGAAAAGGCCCCCCATTCCCATTGGACCTCCACCTCCAAAGTTGCCACCTCCTCCACCGCCTCCACCGCCTCCAGATTCTATTAAAAGGAAGAGATTAAAATTATACAGACGCAGTTCAACAGTGTTTTCAAAATCGATCCCAACGCAAAGCAACATGCATGAACAGAGAGCCGCTACGTTAAACTTCTACAGTTCCGAGTTTTCAATTGCCTCTGTAGGAAAACTGATCATTTGATTAACAGGACTGATGTAAATGTGTCGCACATAATACTTTTAGTTTTTTGCACTGACAATCAGAGGTCACTGATGCTTGATGCTGTATGAAAAATAAAGGCTGGCGCTCTAGCAGCGTTACTTGCTGTAATCCTCAATTACAAAACGGCAGTCTCCATACTTTAGCTTAAAAACTCACCCAGGTGTGCTGAACTGTTTTCACACACAAGTTAAGGCAAAGACTCTCAGGAGTTTATGATGCAAATCTATAAGCTTGATTCCATCACGGTCAGTAACTCAATACAAAAACATTTAAGCTGCATTTCCATGACAACGTTTCAAGTGAAAATGCTGAGAACAATAAGCTGTAAACATGAACAATGGGAGAACACGGACATTCTAGTGGACGACCAAGTTGTATTATTATTATTATGGTGACTGTCAAGAATAAAACTACCAAGTCTGGGAGTCATGACAAGATGGAGGAAACGGTGTTCTTATTGTCCAGCGCATAGTAGCATTTTAGAAAAGTTGCGTTTTCAGTGACTCCGAGCGCTGTTGTGTAAACAGACGCCCAAAATGCTCGTAAAGGTTTTCCCTTTACACTTGTAAACAACTTTAGAGTACCGATTCCAGACCGCTGTACACAGACTTGAAGTGCATGAAGACGCGAAGCTGCTTTACCAAAGGTCAAAGAACAACCATAATACTTTGTTGTCCTCATTAGATAAGAACACACCGATGTCTGCAACCACCTCTCTGTGTAGCAGGTGTTTTATAAGTAAGTTATAGTGTGTGTGTGTGTGTGTGTGTGTGTGTGTGTGTGTGTGTGTGTGTGTGTGTGTGTGTGTGTGTGTGTGTGTGTGCGTGTGTGTGCCTCAACTCACTCTCAATAGCTGGCGCGCTGCGATCATTGACCACCCCGACCCTCTTGAGATTGCTGCCTTTGCAGATGTCCGACAGCAGCGCTCCTCTGCCTTTGGTCTCCGACGAGCTCAGCTTGGGAGGAGTCGTATTGGCCTGTTGAGGAATCAAACCATCATCCCTTTTCCCCCCAAAAAACCAAATGCGAGCAGAATATTCGATAAACAACCAGAAGTACAAATGTTTCCCCTGTCCAGTGGAATTTGTGGGGGAAAAAAACTTTTAAAAGAAGAGCAATGAGGACAATCTCACCAATATCCCACGCTAAAAACGTCTCCTGGTACAAAACTAAAGCCACGTGCGGCATTTTGCCTTCAGATTTATTCTAACTAAAAAAAGGTCTACAATAGATTCCATTTTGTTCATTTGTCCAACTATGCAGATTTCCAGGTGACGGTTCATGATTTCAAGCAGTTTTACAAATTCAGCCTTCCAGTATGCTAATGCTACTCTGCTGGCCATAAGGAAGCGAGCTTTAATGACTCGTACTAACGGTGCTGTGAATAATCCTACAACAGCGCTTATTTCTGTGAAAACTTCCCGTCTTCTTTGTAATGTTTACATTTGATGGAAAATAAAACACCTCCTGGCGGCAGGCTGCAATGCAGGCTAAAACGGTGTGTCCATTTCAGGCCTCGGGACGACTCCACAGAGTAAACACGACAACGGAAGCGACGGCTGTTACTATTTTATCGACTGATTTATATTAACAGTAGTAAACATGTGGAGTCGTTCAAAGATTACGATGCTCTCGTTTCACTGAGCCGGCCCGCCGGAGACGAGTTTGGCCATTGGTGACCTTTAATTAAAAAAAAAAGAGTTTTGACACATTTGTTCAAAAAACACCACAAATGCGTTTTGTGTAAATTGTATAATTTGACAAAAAAAAAGAACACCACTGTGTTCAGTGCTGCGTTTTCATTTGTATTTGCAGCTCGTTTTATTACATCGGCATCCTATTTTGTCCCTGTTTGTAATCCCGCCTGTCCTGTGTGAGCTAAATGTTTCCTGAAGCATGTGATTCGGACGAATGGACTTGACGAACAGCCGCGTGATAATCTGTTCATTTAAAAAAGGTGTTGGACAAGCTGAAGCTTCTTTAAAAAAAAAAAAACAAGCTCTTACTTGAGCACCAGGACTGTCAAAAAGAGGGAGTCCCAGCTCACAAGTCCCGCTACAAGTTGGTGTTTGATGAGGCAACTGACCTGACTGAAGGTGGGGGGAGGCGGGGGTCCTGGGGGAGGAGGGGGAGGGGGAGGAATAGGCATCCTGTCCCTCTGTTGGCACCTCTGTATGCGTGTGTGTGTGGGGCGGGGGCAGCCGGTGCCTTCACTGTCCTCGCTGTGTCGACGCACTCAAGACTCCTGTGAAGGAAAACACACACACGCGCACACACACACCTTGATGAGTGATGAAAGACGAAGCGGGTCATCTTCATGTCTGTTCTGGAAAACAGTGGTCAGAACCTCCATGCTTTTCTTTCCCTTAGAAGACACTTCAGGGAAACTCCGATCCAGTGAACGACTCACTGGACTGCTGCGACGGCTGTTTATGACACCGTATGATGTTTAAGAGGCGCCACACGGATTCTACCACCACGTGAACCAAACAATCATCCTGAAATGTCCCTCTTATTGGTGCAACCGATACACCTTAGACTTAATGCATTATTCAGCCACAACACACACACATGCGTCAATAGTGAGTCTGATCACTTGAATCACCTCAGTGAATCAGTGATTGAATAGCAAGACAAAGTCGCTTCATGGGTTGGAGTTTGAACCAAGCAATTCTTTTTTCCGACATTGCATGTTCACATAGGAATGTGTTTCTGGCTTTTCTCCAGATGCTAAAGTTTCATTTGTCAATCCAAACATATGAGGCTCAATGATAAGTCTTCCTACGTGTGACTGTGTCTCTCCATTCACCCTGTGATGGAAAGGCAACGGCAATATTGAAGGTAGAAAAATTAAATACTTTCAAATGTTCTTTGAAGTGCTTAAATAAATACTGAGGTCCCGTTTGCTCAAGTGAAACCCCATCGATTTTGGATTTCCGTGTCAGGAAAGTTCTGTGTTCACGAGGCAATAAATAGCTGAAAATGCTGAAAACAATGTAGTTGGCATCATAGATATAAAAACACTAGATGCCTCATGGCACCACCTGTGATTTGCCTACAGCGCCGCCATCTTGGAGCGGTCCTCCCGCTCGTGCTAAGACTTTCCCTCATTCCCAATAATTCCTCCATGAGGTTTCCACGAGACAGAGCTTCTCCTCAGCTTTAAAATGAGGTATTATATGTGTTGCTCTGTGGACTAGCAAGCGAGCTACAAATGTCTTTTGTGGATTTTCTAGCCTGGGATCTATACGTTTAACACGAGTGGGAGGACCGCCCCAACATGGCGGCGCTGTAGACCAAGTTCCATTGTTATTACTGTCAACTATAAAACTACCAATTCCCAGGAGAATACGAACTGGTCTTGTGATCGGCTCACCTCCAGAAAATAAACAGCAGATGTAACTTGTGTTATTCGAAACGTGATTTCATATCGACTTCAGAGTTCATCTAACTTTATGAGTTGTAGACGCATCCTGCTGTATTCAGGAGTTAAGAGTTGAACATTAGGTTGATTTAGTTAATTATAAGGGTGTAACTGCAGTTTTTTCAGGGAGTTTATTAGGCGCAGCGAGATGAGTCAAAGGAGACTGAAGACACAGTGTGAGGTAAGGCTGACCACAAACATGAGTCATAAAAGTGACTGATGACAAACTAAGAGGTTGTTGCATGAGCGACTTTATTCTCACCAAGTCTGTGTTTATAAACGTTCGAGTACAATTACAACTATTGTCGAGCTACTTTATATTTCACACCTGTTCGTGTTCTCCAACAAATTCTTTACGACTGAACACTGAGGTAAACCCATTGTGATGTGCCCCAACGTGACGATCACTCATTCCAAGGCTCAACGTGAAGAAACTCGCTCCACCCTCACCATGGACACGAGAAAACCTCCATGGCCGGGTTCACTTTCTCCTGCACGGCCCCAAAGGTACATCCCTCCTCCTTTGGCCATTAGAAAACACTCATTGTTGACAAAGAGTTGCTGAAGGCGCTCCAAGGATGACAAAATGATTCCCACAAGAATTAGGAGGAACACGTTGTTGCCTGAAGTTCGTTAAATGTTGAGCTGCAGCCGTGCTGGTCCACAGTGACGCATCTGAGCAACCCTCAAGAGGAATGCCCCAACATGTGGCACAAGCCTCGATGGGACATTCACCAGGTTATCAAACCGCAGCGGGAGTAAAAGAACAATGCCTCATCCAGGAGTTGAACCGCAGAGAAGTTCTCTCATATACAACACTGACATGCAGCGGACATGACACGGGAAACTCAAAGGCCTTGAAAACTCTGTCCAACCGTTAAGTCGGTTTGTTTTTTACACCAGGTCCCGCATTTCAGGCAACCTGTCACCGGATCCAGTTGTGAACAAGTTTTTCAGGAACATTTACAGGTACCTGCAGACGCAGGTCAAGACGCAGGGGAAGCTACAACAGCGATCTGTGATCCGGCTCCATTTACACAAGGTCTTCAAGTGAAAACACAAACGCCCTGTTGCATTTTGGGTGTCAGTTTACACGAAAATGCTCGAAGCCACTGAAAACCAGTTTTTGAAAACAACTTCCAAGGTGGAGCTTTTCAAAAACGCTCCGATTGCGAATAAACATGGGAAAACGCAATTTTGTGGCCATTATTTTTAGATAAAAGTCGAGGCTTAATCAGTAAAAACATTTTAAAAAAATATATATTTTCCGTACTTTAACAACAAACTGAGCAAGAAGTTGCAAAAGTGTGAATCCAACCTGCTGGTGCCTCACAGTCAGTTACTGTACTTGCATCAGGAATAAAAAAAGAACTAATTTGATATGGTATTGAAAAGACAATGAGAAAATAGCTGTGAATTTTATAGAAATAAAAAGACAGAAATTTGCATTCAAGCAACATTTCACATGTGATGATAATCTCGCTACCTCAATAACAAAGGAGCCTCAAAGCCATGCTCAAGTGAGGTGGTAGAAACATGCATCATGCAACAGCTAAAGGGGAAACTTATTGGGAAAATAAGTGCACCAGAAAGTTTTATTAAAATTGGCTCTATGTTGAGATTGCAGCCGTTTTCTCTTGTAGTTCAGGACATCAATTTTTCTGCGGGATTGTGGGATCGCGCATATTTTCATCAATTACCGCAAATTATTTAAAAGAGGTTTTTTTGTTGTTGTTTTTTAAACAGCTTCTGTGGTGGGCCAGCAGACAGACGGGCGATGGAGCGTGAGGAGAAAGTGCAGCGGCTCGTGACGCACTTGAACGCATCACAGAAATATCACTTTTAGGGGAAATCTTGGAAAAGCAGAGACGCTCAAAACTGCGCAGATACAGGTGGAAGTAGGAACTGATGCTCATTTCAGAGCTTGACCCCCCCCAAAGAGCTGTTATCAGGAAAAACATCGTTCAAGCCAGTAGGGGCACCAGGATTTAGGGTTGGGGTTAGAGTGGGCCTCTAGAAAACTGGATGGGCCAGTTAGAATAAGTAGTTTCTACTACAAACTGTCCCAAAAAAAAACTGACGACTAACAATAAATATATATATATATAAATAAACACTTTTGTAGAGATGTTGTCTTTTTGTTTCACAAAGGAAAGCAGAGAAGACTTACAGGTGAGCGTGAACTTCCTCAAATCAAAACATGACACTGCATAGAAAACCTCCATGACACGCTTGTAACTGAAACGGCTTCATGTGTGTCAACTCTGCACACAATGAGCGTCTGAGCTCACTGGATCTCCCCAAACCAGTTGGTTGCCTCGGCCCCATTGTTGCCTGAAGGAGGTGGTGTTGGGTCGTGGCCCCGCCCTCGCCCTCCGCCGCCCCGGTCCTCAGGCTGTCGGACTGAAGCGCCGAGGACAGGTTCAGACCCAGGGGAAATTGAAAGAATCTCGCCCAGCAAGCTCACCAGTCAGTCAGTGACGTGGTTCCAGCAGGGACTCAAACCAAGAGTGTGTCCACACACGTTACAAAAAATCAAAAGAAACAAACAAATATATTTCAACAGTGTTTCAATCAGGTCCATCATTTTCTGCAGACAGATTCTCTCTCACACAGGATGAAAAAAAATAATCTGAGAAGATGAAAATACACAGCATCAAACATTGTTTTGTTTCAAAAAGTCAGTAAAATAATTTTTAGACAGACACAACTGTGATAATATTATCAAACCCCACAAAATGCATTAAGGTCCTATTTTATCCTCGGCTACATATTTCCCTTCACACACACACACAGGCAGGTTTAGCCAGATAGAACCCAACAGGTCTTGACCTCTGACCCCTTTCATCTACCACAGCCTTTCCATTTGTGGCCAGAGTGAAGTCACACCTTTACTTAGCTGTGGCAGAACAATAAACATGACCAATATTAACATTTCCCCACATCATCAGAGTGACGCTGCACAAAAACACTGAAAAAGGAAGTCACACGCTTTTGTGGTCAAGGAAGTGGTGTGCGTGTGCGTGTGCGTGTGTGCGTGTGTGCGTGTGTGTTTCTAGACTTTTGGCTGTCAGTGCTTTCCACCCAGGGCCTGATTTATCTGCTCAGACTTTTCCGGGACATTTTTTTTTTTTTTTTTTAAATCCTCATCATTCGCTTGTTCAACTACATAACAACCCTTGATGTTCACGAATAAATCCTCATCTAATGGAAGATACATTTTCTAAGATTTGTCATTACGGTACCCAATAAAGTGCTTGCATTCTGTACAAAGTTGTTACGATCCAAAGGTCAACCAAGAACACATTCAAACACTATTTAACCGTTAACACGTCATCGGATCCAATTTTACACAAATTATGGAAACATTACGGTATATACATTTCATAAAATAAAGAAATGATCCAATTGGTTTTATAATCTTTGATTTGAAATATAACTATCAAGTTAAAATTCATTCCGCAAACCCTTGGCTCTGAACTCCATGTTCTCGGCCAGCAGCACCAAGGATTACTGACACTAGTCAATTATCATCAGGGATGCACCGATCCAGGCCAGCACAAAAAGCTTAAGCCATCCGCATTTTTAAGTGCCAAATTCAGAGAAAATACTAAAAATGTGTCCACTATAATCACGATGTATCCATCAAGTCATTTCTTTGTGCAATATCATGTTGTGGTGAGACTCTAATGTCTGTTACACACTGTGCCATTATAACGATCATATAACTTCACAGCCAGCCACACTGCACAACACAAATCGAATAAAACTTTGGGCCACGGCATAAAGTTTGCCGTGTGCGGATTGTACGATTAAAAGTTGAATGGCACCCTGCGACTTACACGAGTTGACGTGATTACGCAAGACTAGAACGTCACAGGCGGGCACCATCCATTCCTGAAAAAGAAAGTGGTGACACATGAGCGGAGGCCTCGCCCTTGTGGCACTTATGCGTTTGGAGAGAAATCATAAAAAAAAAAAAAAAAAAAGAAGTTTGTAGCCACAAAGCATCTATTTGCTGATCAGCGCCAGAGTTGCGCTGATCAGCACGTCATCTCATTCTGCACTTCTGTTTGTTGGCGAGTTGATCGTTTGTCGGCTGCAGCAGCAGCATCAACACAAACCTCTGACACTGTCAGAATTGTGGACGGCGGTCCTTGAACATCACATCACCAAGATGATTCTCACGATTGTCCTATTTTGTCTGCAACTGCCGAGACAACCCCCCCCCCCCTCCCCCTCTCCCTCCCTCCCTCCCTCCGGCCTCTCCCAGGTGCAGAAACAAACATACCTGTCAGGAGCTAGCTAACACTGAGTTGGAGTAAAGTTAGCATTTACTCACTCTGCCGCTCACAAGAGCTCGTTTGCTGGCGTCGTCCTCCCACACAACATGAGCGGGGAGTGTGGTTGCGGCAGTCCTCCGTCGGAGCAGCTGATCGGAGTTGAGCGCCGCCGCGGACAGCCGCAGGTTAGCCGGCTAACGTTAGCGCCGCTAGCCGCAGTTAGCGCGGAGATGTTTACCTTCCAGCTGTCAGTGTCAGCGCAGTCCACTGAAGCCGCCGGGGATACCGCAGCGCGTCGAACAAAGTGCCAGGCGCGTTCAGCAGCCACTTTAAATAGTTTGCGGTAAGTGGGGGAAAGTTTATCCGCAGTCTCGACCGGCCAGCAGAGCCATCCTCCCTGCTGCTTTTATCGCTCTGCTCGGAAACCCGGAAACCCGCAGACACACAGGCACAAAATGGAGGCGCAGTGCGCTGCGTTCAGGGGCGTCCGAATATCTCTCACATTCCGTCTGCTCGGGTCAGCACCGGAAATTACAATAGTTAAATCTCCCAGGTTGTTGAACGCATCTTTATTATTATTATTATTATTATTATTACTATTTGTGCCTGCCTGTTTTTATTATTCTTATTGTTGAACGAAATTGTAATTTTCAAAATATATAATGGCATAGAAACATTGTTTACATTTTCTGCTAGGCAATAGACAAGCGCTACAAAATTCAAGATGATATATAGAATTAAAAGATAATAAGATCAAAAAGAAGAAGGCTAGAAAAATAAAACTCCTTAGAGCACAGTCTGTAATCTGCCTTTTTCCCCTCCTCTCCCCACATCATGTTGTCCCGCTTTCCCCCAAACTTCTATGACATTTCGTTGTACATGTTGCAGTGACAATAAAGACGATTCTGATTCTGATTCTCTTCTCTGAAAATACAAACGTGGTATGTGAAAAGGCATGTGAAGTTTTACAGCTTTCGTTTTTCAAAACATTTCAAGGAGGAAAAATAGTGACAACTATTTTTGTTTATGTAGAATTTTCCAGTAATCAACATTGTTTTAATGGCAATGAATTTAAATTTTAAAAAAAATGGAAAAAAAACAAGCAAACTCCACACAGTGGGGCCAGCCAGAATTTAAACCCATGACTTTCTCACTGTGTAATGAGAGCACAACCCACTGCTCCACCATGCAGGCCTCTACCACATTCATCCAAGATATTTATCATAACCCATTGTAATCCATTATTCATCCAGGGTGAATCAAGAATGAACCAACCAGTGATGACGCTATGTCTTCTTCAGGAATCAGAGGATAACTAAGATACTCTATTTAAAAAGAAACATTTGTTGAGAGTTGAAATGTGACTGAGTAATGCAATAGGTTGTCTCCTTTAGGTTTAATGTTAATTCTACTTGTTTTAAGCTGTCAAAAAAGCAAGGACATGCAGAGAGCTGTTTTTATTAACCTCCCTCTATCCACTCCCATTATTCTAAAGATTTATTACAATATATTTTTGTTGCCAACATCCTTTTGTGGTGTTTTTATACAGAAAGTGTTACTTTTCTGAGGGGAGAAAGACTGGAACGTCGAGAGATGGATTTGTATTTTATTTGGAAACTTTACAATGCGTCTTTGATAATGTAACTGTTACACATTTTTAATTCAAAATAACGTTTGAAAAAAAATAGATTTTGTTTTGAAAGGTACGTCACCTGACCGTGAAGACTTCCGGCGCATGCGCCGTGTAATCTCCACTCCGGTAAAGATGGCGGCGTGCAGCGGCCGTGCGGCCCTGTGGAGGACATGCAGCTTGCTCAGACCTGGATTCAGACACGGGTCCCCTGGGCTCCTGTCGGGCTTTTGCCGCACTCAGAGCTCCGTCAGCGGGGTCCTGTTGCCCCGCACCTCGCTGTCCAGCCCCCCGTGGCCGCAGACCGTCCCGGTAGCGGCGGAGGACGAGCGGAGGCGGCACGCCGCCGTGGTGAGCACCGTGAACCGGCTGCTCGAGAGGCAGGACTTCGGGCGGCTGTTCGCGGTGGTGCACTTCGCCGGGCGCCAGTGGAAGGTGACGGACCAGGACCTGATCCGGATCGAGAACGACATCGAGGCGGAGTGCGGGGACCGGATCCGGATGGAGAAGGTGCTGCTGCTCGGGGCGGAGGACTTCACGCTGGTCGGGAGGCCGCTGCTGCGGAGGGACCTGGTCCGGGTCGAGGCCACCGTGCTGGAGAAGACCGAGTCCTGGCCCAAGGTCCACATGGTGTTCTGGAAGAGGCACCGGTACCAGAGGAAGAAGATCATCGTGCAGCCGCAGACCGTGCTGAGGATCAACAGCATCCAGCTGGCCTCCACCCTGTCCTGAACACCTGGGACTACTGACTGGACAGAGACAAACCACCAGCTGTAAATGTGGAGTATGTGTGAATTTCTATTGTATATTAAAGATTTTGTGTTTTCAGTGTGTTCTGAAGGATCTGGATGATTTTTTATTTTTTTATTTTTAGGTTAAAGCAGATGTCAAACATGTGGCCTGTAAGCCAAAACCTGCCAGACAGAGAATCCAATCCGGGACTTTATTTACTCCCACATTTTTCTAACGGGATGCATCGATACCACTGATTTAAAGGAGGAGTACTGACCTTTATCCACTTGTTGATACAGACTACTTGAATCCCATAAAGGTAAACAGGAAACAATACAGCAAAGCCGTGTTTCCACAAACTACCTCTGCATTGACACTGCACTGGCCTGAGTGTTTACCTCCTGTGTGAGAGACGTGCGGATGAATAGAGAAACAAGGAATACTTGTATCAATGAAAGTCACTTATTACTAAACTCAATAGCTTCATAAGAAAGTTAAGCTAGTTTTTCATTCTACATCAAGATTCTGCAACTTTTCTGACCCTCAAACTGCCTCGCCCTCCTTTCTACACAGATGAGAAAGTTTCACTGTTCATAACAAAACCGGTTCATTAAAAACTTAGTTTTGATTTGTTTAGCAAATAATTTTGTTTTGTATCTTCTCTCCAAACATTTCAAACTGCTTTAAGTGGATGATGGTGTTTATATCCTTTAGAACCTCTGTCTGAAGATCGTCATTCCATCCACACTCAGTTAAACTTTATGTTCCTCGCAAGACTTTCATTTCTCAAGTTTAATTCAATACTGTAAACACCTGCAGGGAGAAGATCCAGACAATGGCACATTTAAATTAATGAGCAAATGCATAGTGAAGTATAAAGCTTGAGTACACCTTTAACTTAGTAAATACTCACTGGACCAAGTAAAAAAAAAAAAAAACACCCACGACACAACAGATGCAAAAGGTGTTTTTTATTGTGAACCCTGACTGAGAAGTCTCTGAAAAAGGAGAGATTCCTCCTGAAGGCACTGCTCAACATTTCACTGAGACAACAGAGCTGGAGAAGATGAAATCAGGAGCGTGTCCAACAGGCGGAACGAACCGAACAAAGATCCCAAAGCAAACGCGAGCGAGTAGCGTGAACAGGAAGTCACAGATCAGAGACTTTATATTAGAACTCTAAATTAAAGAAGTAAAGTTGACATTATGCAGTGTGACACTCTGATAGAGAAGCTAAAACTGTTGGAAATGAAGCCCGTTTTTCTCACTGTTGGGCATCAAGTGCTTGTAATTTGACACCGGCCTCTCCAAAATCCACCCAGTGATGTGTTACTACTGAACAGAAAAGTGAAGAAATGAAGAAGAATGTGAGTTCAGCTCATCATGCAGATCAGGCTGCTGACTGCCAGCTCATTCTGTATTCCACACACCTTCTAAAGCTGCTCTGTGTGTGTGTGTGTCTGCATTAATGCAGACTGAGTGTGCTCCTGAGGGGCAGCGCTGAGGCTTCTGGAACATTCTGTCCACCCGAGCAGCAGCAGACACGAGCTCAGTGATGCTGCAGTCCAGCACATCCTCTGCTCTAATAACGTGGCGTTCGACACGATGGAGCATCTCTCAACCCTCGGAACAGCCCGGTGTAGTTCAAAGGAGCAGCCACACTTTGATTTGGGGCAGTAAAAACCAAGGAAGCTCAAAAGTTTGCGGACAAATACACCCTGAAGGTCTCTGAGCTCTTGTTGTTTCGCTATTATTACCTCTGACCTCCACTTCCATTGGTCTCTGAAGATCAAACTGAAGGTAGCTTTGATTTTCCACCAGCTTTTAAATGATGTAGCGGAACAGAGTTCATCCTGTTCCACGTGTGTAATGCTGGGGTGAAACTGGAAAAGCTTGTTTGTCCAAAGGAAGAGACATCCTTTCTAAACATGGAAGTGTGAGTCCTGGGGGAAACTGGAAGGTTGCATTGAGAGAACAGACTTGGGTTTGCAGATCAGCGAGTGTGATGGTCTGCAAACGTTAAATTCAACCTCGTCAGTGACTGACAAGACTTTAATGAGATGTAAATGAGAAGTCTGTCACACCTTTCAGAAAAACAGATTCTGTGAAAATGAAGACGCTTTCATGTCCAGTTAAATAATCTAAACACAACTGCTTGTAAAAAAACAAACAAACAAACAAACGAGCCCAAAGAAAAGGACACACCAGGTCAAACCAGCCTCGTTCCAGTTTGCTGAGCAGGAGAGAGTTAAGTGTGTAAACTGGAGCGTGACTGCGATCAGTTTACCAGAGTGCAAAGACCAGAAACGGTGGACGAGTTAACTGTTCCGTATCGTGACGTCAGACAGTTTCTGTAGATTCAGACGCACTCGCAGGTTACAGCTACGCCTGTTGGCCCCTGACGTGCTCACCGTCTCCAGCTGATGACGTCGGTCAGCTCATCTCCAGGTGACGTCAGGAGTCGTCCTTTTCCTTTTCGTTTCAATGTTCACAGCTTTTCCACAGATATCTGGAGTAGAACAAAGTTGCTTTGCTCACCTGGTTACTACCCACGCTCTCGGGGAGCAACAGCAACACGTTAAGGCCTCATGTCGGATGACCTTTGACCTGGGCTCAGGAGGACGGAACATCTAAACACGGCACTCTATGCGAATTACAGTTATCTTCCCCCTTCCTGTCACCAGCAGAGCTTTTCTGGTGCGTCACAGGCGACTTCAGCACAGTGATTCACAAGTCTAAATCTCATTTTAACTCTTGTTGATCAAAGAGCCAGATTTCTCCCTTGAACTTAAGGAAGAGCGTTTCACCCTGATAACGGGAGGAAATCATCTTCTTTAATTCATCACAAACCAAAAAAAACAAAACAAAAACAAAACTTTCTTCTCTTAATTTTCAAAACAGAATCTCCAGAACAATCTTGAGGAGTCCGATCAGAATGGTCCAAAAAATGGACTCCTCCTCCTGAAATTCCTCCTCGGCTGCCTGAGCAGGCTTCTTTCCGTCGCGACCGCTTTCAGGAGGGTACGGGCTCCTCTTGAACGGGTCCTGGGGCACCCCCTGGTCGTAGAACACGCGCATCTCAAACTCGCTCTCCCGGTGCGACGGGTGGCCGTAGATGGCGATGCCCACGGGCCTGCTGAAGTCCCCCGGCACCACCACCATGTCCTGGCCGCACGTGGCCGACTGCAACTTGTAGACGTCGAAGCTGGGGTGCAGCGTGCTGTCCGACACGTACAGGTCGGCGTCCCCCGCCAGGCTGCGCATGTGCAGGACGATGCGGCCGTCGTGGTTGAGGCGCAGGTAGCTGTAGTTCCCCGCCCCGATGTGGCCCTGCACCACGTGGAGCAGCACCCAGTCCTCGGGGACGCCGTCGTCATCCTCAGACGGGCTCAGGAAGCTCCACGCCTGGGACAGCAGGAGGACGACGGCGAGCAGCGCGCTGCGGCTCAGCGTCATGCTGAAGGCATCAGTCAGTTGCTCCCTGGACAGCCTGGAGGACGCAGCGAGGCAGAGGAGTACACGTTAGATCCCCGCAGTGTGGAACGTCATGGCGGAGGAGTACGCCATTGGGAAGAACACGCAGCCACATTCGTTTTTTGGTAGATTTAAATCTCATCCGTCCTGGTCTGAGAAGAACAGCTCGATTATGGCAAAAAAAAAAAAAAAATCACAATTATTTTGGGCAATATTGAAATCACGATTATTTACATGATTATGTCTTTGAATTTGGAACTTTTATTGAATATGTTTAAAAAAAAAGGACTCCTGTTAAATATATAAAACTATCTTGTAATGTAGTAGTAAAACAAACTGTACTGCACTGTATGGATGCACCGATCCAGGTTTTTTGACGTCTGATCCGACCCCGATACCCAACTTTGAATATCTGCCGATACGATATTCAGAGCTGTGTTTGCTTTAATAATATTGTCATTGTTGATTTTACATGAGGCTGTAATTAACTCCTCTCTACAGTAAAGTATGAAATGTACGAATGTTTGCATGTATTCTCTCAAAAGGCAACTTGAGGTTAGTATAATGTCAATAAAGGAAGCAGTACAAACTATTTTGTTCACTTTGGACAAAGCGGGGGTCTGCATGACGTCATCATCTCACAATGAACGAGTTCTATCTTTAAAACCCCAGAATCACTTGATTAATTATGAATATTTGAAGATATTGACTCTAAAGGAACATCAGCAGTGTGAGGCTGTTAGATACTTCAAGTTTAACCTTGTAACTTACACTTGTTCTCAGCCCTGAAAGCAAAATGTAAAATCAGGTTTGGGGAACAAAAAAGAAAGCGGTGGGGAAGATGATTCACATTAAAGTGAGATACCATCAGTGTGTTTGTTCTAATTGAGTTCAGCACTGGCTGCTGTTGTTACAATCATCTGTTTAGTAATGAGCAGGACGAGAGAGGAAACCTGTACCAGACGACTTTACGTGCACAAGAACGTTGAAGGATTTCATGTGAGCGCAGCAGGAAGGAGCTGTGTGTGTATGATTGACTGACTGAGCCCGCCCACAAAAACAAGCCAAAGAAGTCTAACCAGAAAGACTCAGTCAGTACCGATACACACAAAAAAAGAGCTTCAACATCAGAAAACAACCCAGGATGGTATGAAATGAGAGTTTTTACATCTGTTTTCCGTTTTTAACGGACAAAAAATTCAAACAGATGTCAAACTCATTTTATTTCAGTGGCCACATCCAGACCAGTTTTATCTCGAGTGGACTGAAGAAATAGTGCCATAAAAACCTTAAAATGCATTCCTTCTCATGGTGGAGCGTAGACATGATCAAAATGTCTATATTTTCACAAAATCAAACAATTACTACAGTTACAATCTCAATGTCAACATGAAGGCAATTTTAATGAAACCTTATGGAGTGAAAACAGTGTTGTGTCCCCTTCTCTTAAGACATTTGTTTGGTTTTTTTTTATCTATGTTTTCGTTGAAATGTTTTACCATTGGTGGTAAATCACCATCGGTGGGTCTCATGTTTGACACCCTGATCTAAAATGACACTGTTTAGTTACTGCCTGACATCAAGGTGTGGACATTTCTGTTTGTATATTTTCCTACATGAAGACGCTTTTTTTTTTCTATCCAAGGAAGACTTCGTACCTGGCCACAGTAAGATAACACCAAAGAACTACAACACTGATCTAGATTTAACTGATCTGGAGAATCTGGAGGCTGTCGTCAACCGGGAAGATAATAAACAATTCAGGAGAAGTTAATAACTCCATCAATAGAATAACACGTAGAAAAACACCCCTCAGTTCAAAACAATGCCGTATAAACATGAACCTCGGCTTTCCAACAGAGTGCAATCTCATTCTATTTTCAGTGTTTGTAACAGCTGCTGATAGTCTGAATTTACTCTGGGATGAATGAATGAATTCATCAAGGGCTCACAGGTTGATCTTCAAGTCACGCTGCTCTGTTGGAGATAGTCCACATGTAAACAAGTTAAGTTAACTCCCCGTTACACTGGCGTGGCATTAAGACAGGTGATATTATGGGATGGATGACGCTTCCTGTGTTGTTCCTGAACACTTAGACTCAAAGTCCTCCAATAGAGTTAAAAATAAACCACTGGCCCTCCTGCCCAGTCTGACCTTTGATACGAGGGAACGCTGACTTCACTGAAAACGACTCCACGGCTTTAACAACGTTACGACTTCAACGTAAACAGAGTTTGTAGCGTCCCATCTCAACATTGGTTGTTTCACTCCTTCTGCGAGCAGCTAGCAGCCAACACAACAGTTAAAAACCTGCAGCAACCCACCCAAGGAGCCACCACCGCAACGTTAAACGACACACCGTTAAATAAAAGCCGTGTTTGCTCGGAGTTTGATACTTATTGAGCTTCCGGATTAGCCTCTTAAAATAGTTCGTTAGCGTCGAGAAGCTAATGCTGCTGCTGGCTTCTTCAGCCTGAGACAATGAAGTTACGGAAATGAGGCCGTGGATGATGTAAATTAAAACTCAATCTACAGGTTATGGCTGGACAATTTAAGGTATTAATACGACACAAAAGGTTAAACGTGGTTTATTACTCACTGAGCTGCCGCTTCTTCAACATCTTCACAGCAAAGTTCACTTCTTCCCCACTTTACGAGGCGTCGATGCTGCGGCGGACCGAGAAACAGCGCCGACGGAGATTGTATGGAGGAAATTTGGAACTACACATGAAGTTTTTTTTCAGTTTGTTACATCTGTTGCTTCAATTAGTTTTCATCTTTTTTTACGTTTTTGATATGCCAAGGCGTTGTCATTATTATTATTAATAAATGACATTGTTCCCTCGCATTAACTTCAGGGAATTACTCATCTCGTTCCTTTGCATTATTTCTTTTCTCTATGGCCACTACGGGACTCCGTACTTGAGTGACTGTTTATTATATAGAATCAGTGCCACACGGTTCTGCCCCTTGCTGTGTCCAAAAAAAACTTGCGTTTGAAGTTAGCCCCAGACGTTAGATGAACCTGTGTGAATATCTCTCTGTGGTGACTTGTACTTGGTTTTCACACCGGAAAATCAGCTAAGATCTGCTCTGAAACTGGACAGAAATGTATGAAAGACTGAAGATACACTGCCATCTAGTGGCTGAAAGGAGGCCCTGCAGACAGTTTACCACCATCCAGTATGGAGTGAATCAATAATGCAATGTAAAGCGTCTTTGAGTGTCGTTGGCGTTATATAAAACTCATGCATTATTATGTTAAACCCAGATCTCACTGATCCGATTGATCATGAATATCAATGAAGTGCCTCTTTGTCTACCTAAATTGGAGCATAACACTGCAACATAATCTGGTATGGTCATCAGATTCCTGTCGATAACCTCTCACCTGCATCCGTCAGCCAATGAAGCAAGAAACATCCAGAAGGGACAGACTCCATCAATAATTCAATTATTATGAATTATTGTGTCAAGAGCCTGTACTGAGGCTGTAAAATGCAGCTGCTTTGTCTCGGACAGACAGACAGACCCCTCCACTGATTCCACACGGTACATTTCCAGAATCCTTTTTCATTTTAATGAACACCAACTGTAGTTTTTTAACAAAAAAGAAAGAAAAAAAAGAAAGCAAAACAAAAGTTCCAGACTGAACGGGAAGGTGTGGAGAGCCTCAACAACACGTCACACGACTCGGTCGATCAGTTTTCCCCCCCAAAAAAAGGAAAAAAAAAATTAAAATAAAATAAAAGTAAAAACAAACCACATCAAATTGTAAATTCTATATAGATATACTCGCTCAACAAGTCTGCATAATCTGTCACGTTAGATACAACTGACGCTCACGTGGAAGTCACCTATTGTCACCACTTCAGTGTTTTGTTTTTTTTTTGTTTGTTTTTTTTTTTTTAAAGATTTAACCGCAAACAGGTTGACCCAATTTAAGGCTTCCAAGTCCGACAGGCAAATCGGAGCGAATCCGCGGTGGGCGGACCCCCGGACCCTTCTGAGGAGGCGATTCCTGATGGTGCTTCAGATGAAAAGGCCCCGGTGTTAAGTAGTGCTGTGATCTCTCTTTTTTTTTTTTCTCTTTAATATAGAAGATTATCTCAACATTTAAATAAAATCACTGCATGATGTCTTATAAAAACGCGCCTGGATCTTCATCTCATTGCAGGCTGCGGGTTCGAAGACGGGATTAAATATGCGGATGGATGATCTGATGTTCACAAATTGACGGAGAAGTGTGTGGGAACAGGTATCCATTCACTTTTCTGTTAATTCATCTCAAAAGAAAAAGGAGATAAAAGATAAAGAAGCTCGCGTTACAGAGTTTACAGAGTAGTACCATGCTCGCGCTGCTGGCCTCGTCTTAACCCTTGCTAGAGGTTCGGTGCCATTGGAAACTACGACGCGCGCTACGGTGGTTAGCCCCCGTTCCGCCCCGGCGCTGGCTCCACCATCACCACCCCGCAGAGGGGAGTATGGGTCAGGCCTGAACTAGCAGGGGGGGGGGGGGGGTATTGACAAAGCAGCAGAACGCAGAAACTCAAACTTCATGTGAATGATGGTAGCGGTGAGGGGGAGAGGGAAGAGGGAAGGGGGTTTCACAGTTTTCTCAGCTACGACGCAGAGCTTGTTGGGTAGTGTGAGCAGTATGTTTCTATGGTGCAGCGCCGGGGACAGAATGAGGGGGGTGGGGGGGAAAGAAGAAGTTTAACTACATTCCTGGTCTGACTGAAATGGATTTTGCTTGTTATAACATAGAAAGAGTCTGTGTTTCCAATGTAAATTCTTGGCTTCGCCTTCTTGTCTTCATCGTACAGTCTTCTTCAGAGAAATGAAAGCCTGCTGTTTACGCTCTGCTCTCCCACTCTGGGCTGAAGAGGGGAGGAAAGGAGGGGGGGAAAGAAGAGGGGGAGGAGGGGGGGCAGCCATGATTGCTGGGAGGTCCGCGCTGAGAGGGATTGGGGTTGGGGGGGTGGGGGATCCGGCGGGTCAACTCAGACGGGCGGGGCTTTGCGCTGCAGTAGATACTGGTGGATGTCGTCTGCGTCGCGCTTCAGCCAGGCGGCGTTGAGCAGTATGTTCTCACAGCACTGCTGCACGGTGCGCTCGGCCGCCGGCGCCGGGTGGCTCTCGAAGAAACTCTGCAGCCACACGAAGGATTAAAACGAATGTTAGAGGAGAAGCAGGACCGAGTGAGCCAATCAAACACTTTAAAAGGTGAGGCTGAGGACTTCTCTATTCGATATATTTGACAGTTGGAGCTGGTTCAGAACCCCCCGGACCATTTTCTAGGGGAGCTGCTCTCGGTTTAAACTGCTGGAGGATCAACACTGAGCTTCTTTCTAATCTCAACTCTACATGTTTCAAGATGACATGGCAATGACATTCGTCTCTCCTGTGGGCTCTCGTTGCCGTCTCATTCTGAGTGCTTCCAAGTGAAGAGTTCTCCTGTGACACTCACCTTCACTTCAGCAGCCATTTTATCGATGGCGAATCCATCGACTGTGAGCTGCAGACACACAAACACAACATACGTGAGCCGGAACCCTCAGATCAGAGCGGGGAGATGCTTCAGGGCGCCGACGTTCACTCAACCTTGATGAGCCGTGATATGAGGAAGCCTCCCTGGTAGCGGTTGTAAAGCTCCTCCCAGTTGTCCTTCACAAACTTCCAGGCTGCTTTCCGGCCTTGTTTACTGCTTCCTGCTACTCCTCCGATTACAGACACGGTGTCCTGTGGACGGACCTCTTCCTGTCGGGGTGAAGACATCAACGTGTCACCAGACGAGACGAACAAACATTTTCTACCGTTGACCTGATTGAAGTGTGAATGTGGTCCTGTTGATCTCAGTGCTGCATTTGATGCTATTGATCACAACATCCTACTCCAGAGACTAGAACATATCATCTTGGTTAAAGGTTCAACACCAAAATGATTTTGATCATATTTATCAGAGAGGTTCCACTTTGTTCATGTTAATGACTTATTACCTCATACTGAAGTTCCACATGGAGTTCCACAGGGTTCCGTCTCAGGATCTATACTTTTCACATGATACATGCTGCCTGTAGGAATATTATCCATAAACTCCCCAATAACTTCCATTGTTATGCAAATCTAGTGATAACCGAGACCAGATGACAATGATGAACTCGTTAAACTAAAAGTTTGACATAAAAGCCTGGATGGGCTGCGATTTTCAGATAAAACAGAAGTTTTTAGTTCAGAATTCTGTCACAATAATGCAACATTCATCATTGCAAATTTGAGTGTCGAGGATGTAATGATGCAGATTAGATGACAACAGCTCTCGTGAAGGTGAAAAAAGTGATACGAACTGTAACATGTGTTTTGTCTTGTGAACGAATGTGGTCAGGAACAGGAAACCACACATTTTAAACAGCGCAGGTGAGCTTACAGCGACTATAAACAGATCTGCTCAACCTGCAGCGGGATCGTTTCTGAGTTCTCCTCCTTTCATCTGTAATCTGATCTCTCCTGGATGATACGATCTGCACAGCAGCTCCTTTTTTATGAGTCAAAGTGAATTAAGTTGTTTTTTTTCATCACATGCTGAGAATACGGAGCCCCGTCTGCTCATTTTTTCAGGATAGACACAAATGAGTGAGATGTGTCTATCCTGATTGCTCTTTTAGGATTTGATCAGTGAAACTCAGAACACACATTAATAAGGCTGCAGACGGATGTGAATTTATAGCCAGGTGATCATGTCCTTCATTAAAATCTGCTTACATGCCTGCTAGTTAAAAATGGGACTTTTCTCTGTGTGGGATTACGTCTGAATTAAAGAAGACTGGTGTGACGTACCGAGAGGGCGAAGGCGAGGACTTTCTGGATGAGGTCGGGGGCAGAGATGGCTCCGAGCACTCGCTCAATGCGATTCTTCTCCTCTTGCATGTCCGCCTGCTTGTGGAGCTGCGAGAGCGAGAGAGAGAGAGAGATCAATCATTAAACAATCAGAGCTCAACGAGTCGGATCTGTTAAACTCTGGCCCTCGTGTGGAGATGTTTTACCTTCATCATTGTTTCCAGTGTGGCGCTGTCCCCATGCTTCAGCACTGTTAGATACACCTGGTGAAAACACACACACACAAACATGAGCACAGAACTCCCGACTGAACTGGCTTCTTTCAGTCAAACTGCACTCGTGTTGGCAAGATATAGAAAGTCCTCCAGTTCAGGCCATTTCCTGAGGTCACAATCTGCTTCAGACTTAGACCAATAGAACAGAACAGAACAGAACAGAGTAGCTCCATATTGCCACTGTGGAAGCATTTCGATCCCTCGTGTATACACACCATAGGAACAATGCTGACATCCCTGAAAAGCCTCCAATGCAGAGCTCAGGGTCAACAAAGGCCGTTCGTCTCTAAATGTACACAAAACCTCACAGGTGGGGCCATTTACAGAATCTATGAAACTCAATAATGCTTCAAATGCAGCTCTCAGAGATGCTCCAATTTACTGAAGGCATTAATTGCATCGCGTGCAAATTACGTGGCGAACAATTAATCAATAATTCAATGAATTGGAGCCTTAAGTCTGACATACAGAGATCTGGAGATCTTTGTTAAACACCCCATAAGGGATCATAAACTGACACTAAAAAACACCTCAGCAGAGGTGTAACACATTTCAGTTCATTCAGCTCAATTTCATCCCGAGAGGACTGGACTGGTAAAATATTGCCATAAACTTTTAAAATGTCTATTTTCTACAATCTTAACTTGAAGCAAATTTTAATGAACATTTCTGGATGCAAAATACAAAATACAAGAGTTGCATTCTGCATGTTTTTTTTTGTAAAATCCCCCTGACAGCATGGCTTTGAGGCTAGTTTGATAGCAACCAGGTAGCCATCTTTCATGGAAGCATCATCCATATCTCAGCTCAGGTCCCAGAGCTGTCTTGTGTCCGCTACTCTTAAAGAAATTTGTCATTGTTTTCTTTTAAATTGTTACAGTTTGATGGTTTGGGCAGATTGGAGCCTCTTGCGGGTCGGTTTTGGCTCATGGGCCTTATGTGTGACACCCCTGACGTTAATTAAAAATGCTTTACATGTTACATCAAACCACAGCGGAAGGTAAAACAGTAAAGACGCAGTGAATCCGACTCGACTCTCTAACCAGTCTTTAGTGGGTTTGCGTCAAATTCATTTAGAGAATAATCTGGTACCCATATTTAAAATGCATCGAGTGCTGGCTACAATCTTACACAAATCACACAACTCAAGTGCCAACATGTTTTTTGCTCCCATCCGTATTTTACTCTGACAAACGCATGGAAAGTTTTGTCTGTGTGAAACGGTGATATTAAAACGAGACCTGGCGACGAGCGGTCTTACTCACCGGGCTCCTGAGGTCTGCAGGCAGCACCTGCTTTCCTTCCACGTGGTCTCTGAATCTCCGCCGGGCCTCCTCCAGCGTGGGCTTGTGTCCCGCCTTCCCCAGCTTCCCCAGAACCAGACTTCGGAGCAGAGCATCCAGGTGACCTGCGGGGAGGTCGTCATCCTCGGGGTCAGCCTACGTCCTCCTCAACTAGACATCGCTTTCCTCTTTTAACTCCTTCAGCTCAGTCGGCCTCATAAAGGAGGTGTATCAAGGAAAGAAACCACTAACTTTAAATCATTTAAACCAAAATAGAAACACGGGCTTTACAAGCTCATGTTACGAGAAAAGAGTTCTAAGCAATATTGGGGTATACGCATGTGGAGTACAAATTACACTTAGCATTTAGTATTCAAATCAGCAAGTAGCGAAAAGTTAGTACTCATACTTTTCTTAAAAAAAAAAAAAAAAATGGAATCAGTGCATCTCTACAGCAACTCACAGCTGCATCAAATATTTTCTGGTCACTATAGCAGGTGAAACCGACTGACTTTTGTTGAGTAGCCTGCACAACGCATGACAAGTTATAAGAGCCTCCCTGTAAGGTGGATGTGATCCCTCTGGAAAACCTCAACATTGTGTAAACGTATCCAAGACGGGAAAACCCTGCCGTCCCGTATCCTGAGGACAGTCAACATGTTCCCCTCCTCACCTTCTCCAGGTCTGCTGTCCCAGCCCAGCTCCACTCCGATGGGGGTGAAGAGGTCCCGGATGAGCTCCTGGATCTCCTCGTGGAAGTCGGTGTGGGACAGCAGCGAGGACAACACGCCCAGGTTACAGCTGAGGTCGCTCCACACGGTGTAGTTGGGCTCGTTCACAAATGCCTCCATCAGCTTCAGCACCTCCACCGTGCTGATCATTCCTGCGCGAGACTGGGGTGGGAAACCAGGGGAGCTCGTTTAAAACAAAGACTGAGTGGATCATGGGAGTGCAGCCGTGAGCAGCAGTAGCAATCCAGCGGCTAACATGTCAGCAGTCTGAAGCATTTCAAGAGACGACAAAAACAGTTCCGACGGCCAGTTGTAAATAAAATATCATTTTATGTCACAATGCAAAGAATATTAGAAAGGCAATAGAAGAAAAGTGTGCACTTATATATATATCAAAGTAGAATTGTGACATACTGATTGGTTGACTGAAACCTGTTTAAGTTGTAGTCTATTACAGTCAATCTGTTTCACCTTTACGTGGGATTCATGATTTGAATGTTCATTTCTTGACAATTCAGGTGAAGTTGTTTATACCAGTTTAAGTGGATGACATAATCCCAATAAACACCTTCTCTTTACAAGGCAGCACAAGAGACGAAATGTGATTTTTGTTGTTGTTGTTGTTGTTGTGACTGAATAAAGTTAAAATAAGTTACATAATTCTGAGAAGAATCTTCATTTGAATTTTACAATAATTCTAGCAAACCAAAGCCTCTCTCAGTGAAGCTTTCAGCTTTAGACAATGCAGTTTCTGCTATAACAAACTATAAGTATATTCGCAATGTAGCAATAGCAACGTAAGGATCGGAATCGGGGAAAGTATTAGTATTTGAAAAATCTGATCAGTATAATTGTCAACATGGAGGATTTAGTGAAATGTAAAGATAATGATCAGACTGAGGCCTAGTGTAACTGTAAATATCTTTTTGGTTAGGATTGTACTAGAATATAAATCTCTTGTATTAAACCCACTAATACAACAACAAAGGTATCGGAGAACATTCTTTTGTAGAGAAGCAGGCAGAGAAACGTTGCCGAAGGAAACTAGAAAGTGTGAATCATTCAACGAGATGAGAAGCACCGTGTGAATATAAAAGCCAATAGAATAATAAAAAAAAAAAAAAACCCCGTCATTGTGATGATTGATTAGACACGTCTGTATCGTGAGCTTCCTGCGTTTGAGCACTCTGAGGAGGACCAGTTGAATGAAGCAGTTTGTGGATCAACATCTACTTAATTACCAGCATGTACATAAAGTCTGTTCAGACTATTAAAAAAAAAGAAAAGAAAAAAAAAAGATTTCTTCCCATCCTCCTCCACCTGCACAAACAAACAGGAGGGATCAACACCATCCCGACATTTATGACTGGATCTGACCACTGCATGACCATTCCTCCAATTAGTCATTGATTCAAACCCTGATTGTTGGGTAATAAACTCTTTGGAAGTGCGTTTTAAAGCTCCAGATTGCACAAGAGTTTGAAGGTGTGGCAGGACGTCTGCATTCTTCTCCTCCGGTAAACTTTTCCACTGCTCTTCAGTAGGACTTTTAAATGTGGGAGGATCCAAGACTTTGCGCGGAGAAGAAAACTATTCTGCAACCTGCAGACTGCTTCTAATCCCAGTTAATGATCACATCTATCCTTTTCAGATACGGGAATTAAAAAAGAAACAATCCTCGAACAAAGTTGCAATTTTTGAGAAGATTTTGACGACACAATAAAACATTTTTTTTATAAAAGGCCTTCAAAGCGCAGATGGAAAGGAAACCTTCTTCCCTCCAGTCACTGTTTGCCCCAACTTTCACTTTACAAGCTGCTCCATTTCTTCAGGTGAAACGTTTCCACTGATTCGCAAAAACTACGCACAATGGCAACGTGCATGTGTGTCTGACTGTTAAACCCACAGAGATGTTGTTAGTTGGTGAACGTGAATCGACTGTAGGTTTCTTTGCCTGTGTGTGTTAAACTGTTGAACAAATTAAGGATTTTACTTTTTTTTTTGTTTATTCTCTCCCAAAAAGAAAAAAAAAAAACCCAACAACAACATAATAATCTGGAAAATTTGCAATGTCAGAAGAGGTCAAAATTGTCTTCTTTAAACCAACACAAAAGTCAGATCATGCCATTTGTGTTATTTTCTAGAGGAACCACCGAAGGTGTGGATGGAGACAAAAGACCAGAGAAGATGAAAACTAAAAAAAAATAAAAAAGACATCCCATTTACACACCAACGACATTTGGAGCCACTGAAAACTACTCCATCCCCATGGAAAACGCTACTTATCTGAAATGGCCGGGGTAAATAGTTGTACTGCTCGTTTTCATGCAAATTCCATACTTGTCTGAAACACAAACATCATGTTTTCACATGAAACGTTGTGTAAACGGGTCGATTGGTGGGAGTATGAACGCAGTTATCCACGTCTTTAATAGATTACAACCACATGGCAAAGTGTTTCTCAATATGTTTGCGAATGAACCCCAGATCAAACACAGGGAGGGATGGCCTTCAGCAGGCCATCACAACTTGATATAAATAAATAAACAAACGATAACACAACCGCACTTGATACAGAATATTTTCCCCAACACCTAAAATGTGTTTTGTTTGACATTTTAAAACCTTGTACTAAAAAGATGCAGTGTTTGTTTTGGTGTACCAAACTTCACCTCAGACAACTGAACCGTTACAAGCTTTGACTTTGAAAGACGATCAGAAAGCTTTTCTGCTGAACAATCCTACTTCTTGTTCACTCTCACTGAAGCAAAATGGTGCAGAGTGCGTACAATCACGTGCTGCTCACATTATTCACAGCTGAAAGTGTACTTGTCTAAAATATACTTTGTGCGGATTGTTTTCAATTATTAAAGCAGAGCCTTGTCTGCTTCCTCCACTCTCTCTTTCCTCTCCAATTCCGCACCGAGGGCTTGTTTACAGAAAGGAGTGGACTTCCTTTCAAGCTGCAACACAACCTGTTTTGAAAAGGGAAGTGACGGTTTTATTGTTTAACAGCCTGTAAGTGGACCTGCGTGTGCTCCGGGTACTATTGAAGGTGAATATTGTGCTGAAACAACGTCTTTATGAACACAGATCAACCTCTGAGCGAGAGAACGCGAGTTCTCATGTGTGAGGCGCGGCGAGGAGAGACTTACGAGGGAGAAGAGGTCGTTCTGCAGGCCGAGTCGGTCCACCGGCTGTAGGCTGAGGTCTCTGATGCCCGGGAGAAGACTCTCCAGCATGGACGAGCTGTACTGTATGCGGTAAAAGCCCACGGTGCCGGGGTTGATCTGCGAATGGAGGTGGGTGAGGCCGTGAGAGAAGCGCTGCAGGTTTTCCTGCTTTGCATTGCGACTCGTGCAGTGGTCCAGAAAGAGGCGCTGCCCAATAAATCCCTCCAAACACTTCAAATCTTCCAAGTAGGCCAACTGGAGAGCGTGTCTGGACCCAACCATACGACACAATGCCACCCTGAAATGGTCACGTCTCCAACCTGAAGCAGTTGACTGAAGCTACTTCGGGTTGTTACAGAGAGAAATGTACCTCAAAAGCGCAATCGAATCAAAATGCATCATTCTGTTTGAAATGGATTGTGTTACTTCAAAATCAGGTCAGAGGTCGGATCACAAAAACAAAAAGGAAAAAAAAAAAAAAAGACCATTTACAACAAAGTTAACAGTGCACATGTGATGGAATCAAAAGAAACGCAGCTCAGTCTCTGCTGGTGGAAAATAAAGGGAGAAGAAATCTCAAAGCATTAAGATTACCAACTGAAGTCTTTGTATCTCCACCAAATCATGCAGCTATCGCAATATTATGGTAGATGTTAACTTAATATTGTGCAGCCTCAGTGCCAACTACATTTGGGCACATTTTTGTGACAATTGTTTAATATTTGCCAAAACGCAGACTTTTTAAATACGTAAACGCTGCGTCACAACAGGAAACCTTTTTAAAGTTTAGATTTATAGGTTAGTAGGGCACTAGTTTACCAGTGTGGCCCACTCGACCTGAAATTGGACGGTATTTGGAACCTGAACAAACATGTCTTCGACACTCCTCGTCAAAACTGAATTCTCATCCTGTGCTGTAAACATCAGCTGCAGAAAGGCTGATTCGCTTAATCAGAAAACTGTTACGGACAGAAACATCTTGCTGATTTTCCAGCAAGTCCTGTCTTGTTCATTCACACTCTGAAATGACCAAAACAAAGGTTTGATAAGACAACAAGTGAGGCAGTTGTCCCTCTTGAGAGTTCGGCAGGAGAAACCAGCAGAGTTAACTGACAAGACCACGTCATCTTCTGGAACACTGTGAACCTTGTTGTTGTTCGCTCTTCTCGGGACGTCCACTTGTATTGCCTCTAATTCGCGATTGTGACATTTGTCGCTGGTTGGGATTGTTTGGATCGGATTCATTTCAGAATTGGTCACAGATCAGGAGTAGACGCCACTTCTCAGGACGCCGCCATGACCCATGTGTTTTCCTGATCATTCAAAGTGTGAGGCAGTGCTGAGCACAATGACAGAAAACACTAAGAACACCCTCCTTCCTCACACTGGAGGTGCAATGCCCTGGAAGTGCTGGAAACAATTTGTCCTGTTTGAAGTT
Organism: Blennius ocellaris; assembly: GCF_963422515.1. Lineage (NCBI taxonomy): Eukaryota > Metazoa > Chordata > Actinopteri > Blenniiformes > Blenniidae > Blennius > Blennius ocellaris. The sequence goes on from NC_137652.1 coordinate 21,049,433, forward strand.
TTTGTTACATTTTCCCTGTTTAACTTTAATGCCGTCTTTATAGAGTACGTCGCTCTGTTGCATCTGTCTGCAAACTACACGAGTGGGGCGAACGTGCAGCTGGTTGCAGGCAGGTACCTACTCTACTCTAAAAAACTAAATTTAAAGCTATATCATTATAAACAATATTGTATTCTTCAATATTAAATTTGAGGGAACTCTTGATATGTCATTAATTTCAATGTATGGGTCAGAACTTTTCTGGAACCGTCCCTCGCCTAAAGGTATTTAACCATAATATACAACTGTCAGTGTAACAAGTTACCAAAGACGACCCCTGAGTTGGACAAGTGACCGTCTGCTGCCGGCCTCACCTTGACCCACTGGTCTGGACTGACAGCGCTCAGGGTGATGGAGGTCTCCGGTCTGTCCAGCAGAACCTTGAGTTTGGTGCATTTGGGGTCCTCGCTGGTACAAATGCTGATGGGGACCATCCAGTTGGGGCAGTCCTCACCTTTCCCAAAGAAAACACCAACCGTCAGAAGCTACATTCCAACCCTCCACCGGCAAAACGGGACCGCCGCTTCAATACACACTCACCATTATGTGGTCCGCTGGCACAGAATTTTTTCTGAGATATCTTGAGGACGCGGTCGTCGCCTTGCTACAAAGGAAACAAAGCCGTCAGACAAATGGGCTAAGTGCAGCTGTAAAGTGAACATTAGGTCAATTCTTCTGGATAATCTCACAGCTAATCCTTTTATTACTATCCTGTAATCACTGGCAGGATTCTGCATGTGTAGGAACCGCAACAACTCCTCAACTGTTTATTACATCTCCAATTCTGTAGCCATAATATCAATAGAAACTCAGACGTTCCATTCATAGGAGGTTTAAACCAGAGAAGTACCGTTGGGTTATTGCTCACCTGTTCCTGGTCAACCACTATAATCGGGAAGCCCATTTGCTTAGTCCACGAGCTCATGACTGCAGCGATGGGTTTCCCGCTGGCCTGTTCCAGACAGTCCCAGAGGTCCTCTGAGGGAAAAAAAAATAAAAAAATCCCAATTAAAAGACCAAAGAAACCAATTCCCTCCATTTGCAAACCCTCGCCGTCGTTCTCTTACCTGTTGATGCATTTTTATTTTGGAACTTCAAAAGATAGGCGTTCATTCCTTTCCTAAAGTCCTGCAAACGAAAGATGAGAAGAGGTGAACTTCTATCAACAGAATGCACCAAAGTCAAGTCAGGAGTGTGGCCACTAACCTCGTCTCCTATGTAGTTGTGCAACATGCGGATCACAGAGGCTCCTTTGCTGTAGGAGATGGCGTCGAATATTTCGTCCACCTCTGACGGATGGCCCACGTTCACCTGGAGATCGCAAAACAAAACTATTGACGACAACGGTCTCAGTTCTGTGTCTGGTTGAACGTGGAGCTGAAGGGACAGAGCTCACCTCGATGGGGTGGCTGCTGTCCAGCGCGTCCAGGTCAAGGGCGCGAGTGTAGTCGGCTGAAACGAACTGGGTCCAAATGTCGTACTCTGGGAAGCAGTGGTCCACGCACAGATACTCGATCCAGGATGCAAAACCCTCATTAAGCCACAGATGGGTCCACCACTCCTGCACAGAGAAAATGATACTGCTACCATACTGTGATCTCTCCATCACAATATCCCCAAATAACAGCTACAAAAATCCAATAAATGACAGTGAGCTGTATAAAAACTAACAAACAAGGGTCTGCAACCTTTATGAGTAAAAGAGACACTTTTGTGATTTTCCACCAAATAGTTTCTGATGTTTGTTTTTATATATATATATATATATATATATATATTCACTAGTTTTAAAACGCGTCAATTACAATTTAGGATGGTAAACATTTCATTAGATTTTCAGCTATTTTGTACTTGATTCCAGAGGATTCATCCTTCTTTTCCATTTATTAGACAATTTTGACATTTTAGGATAGGAATACTTAATAATCCCAGAGGATAATTCCTTTAAACATGGCTCCATGCAAAATAACCAGAAAGAAAGTTGAAAATCAAATAAGACAAGAGCGAAATTAAATAAGTAGTTTCTAAATATTAATATGTACAAGGGTTAACGGTGACTAATATAATCCCAGAAGGGTGAAATGAACTAAAACAAAGCAAACACTATTTGAGGAGTCTTATGGCCGCAGGAAAGAACAAGATTTTATCTTAACCTCCATGCTTTTATTCCTTTAGAAACTAAGAATGAGGTTTTTTTCCCCCACATTTTAGTGATTGTACCTCTTTTAAAAGCCCTTTTAATCATTGTGAAAATGACAGGTGTGTAAATAATAATAATAAAAAAAAAAAAAAAGTATAAATCAGTGAAAGCTTCATGGAACCACTAACAGATCGGCCAAAGAGACACATGGTTGCGGACCCCCCCCCCCCCCCCCCCCCCCCCCGGGGGCTAAAGCCACTCCAGCTGTTTACCATGGTGACAAGGTTCCCGAACCACTGGTGGGCGAGTTCGTGTCCGACCACCAGCGCCACCCACTGCCTGGAGGACGAGCAGGAGTTCTTGGGGTCGATGAGCAGCGCCGTCTCCCTGGAAGACAAAGAGACGGCTGAAGGAGACGACGGCAGCTCCTCCCCTCCGCCGGCTGTGCTGCTCATTATCAAAAAACCTGCGTCAAGCTGCTGCACGCCGGTCACATACCGGATCAGCACTTAACAGGTGGCGGCTCATACGGCTGAGTCGCCAAGCAATTAAAAAAAGCCATCGGAGATGTCGACCGAAAACAGACACAGCAGCGGCGAGAGCCACTTCATTTCAATGTCACTGAAAGCTGCGCTGGCAGCATTGAAAAGAGGATTATTTCCATAAGTTTTATGGCCCTGAAATAATCTCAGTTTATATACAGAGTATATTCACACTGACGCTTTTGTAAAGACACTAAAAAAGTAGGGACTCGTAGACAAATAGAATATTGGTGGGTTGAGACATTGGTCATATTCAGTGTTGTCTAAACTCTGTTTGTCGATCAAAGAAAAAAGAAAATGTGTGTCGAATGACTTTGTTGAAATTTGTTCCGATCAACTGAAAGAGAAAATATTACGAATTCAGTCTAAAATTAACTAGAAGATCTCATGAAAACAGCCTGTTTTTGTTTGTTGTCTTCATATATGAGAGCTCATGTAAACACAAGGACAAAGCTGCTCAGCTTTTCATGAACCACTCACCAAAGTCCTGAATGACCGACACTCCGAATTGTCCTTGAACGCCTCTTCACACAGATTATTTTTCTGTTCCTTCACTGCTGTTAAAACACTCCCAACGGAGGAAAACTATGATCTGATGCACATTTAGGCTAAATAAACGAGACTTAGAAGTTGCTTTTGACAGTGTCGAAGACCTAATTATGTCAATTAATCTGGGAAATTGTCGATCTTATTACCTTTCTTAACTCAATTTTATAGAAATTCTGATGACCTTCACAATCTGGCACAGCCTCAATTTGCATGTTCAATCAAACCGACAGAAAAAAAAATATTAATATAATTTCTCAGACATCAAAAAGCCAACAAAATCACTAAGACCCATCAGGAGCCAACACGTATTACATTCAAAGAACAGATTGGACATATTGTAGCTCCTGTGAAGAAACTTAACTGGTATTGATGTGAAATTTAATGTTTAGTTTCAAAGAATGGAGAAAAGACTAACAATGGCCTTAGCCTGCAATAATTGGCAGTCTGAATTCTTCTGGAAAAGTTTTCAGACATTAATTATTGTATTTCAGTTTATACCATTTTTTATGGAAACGCACAGCCCTAATTTCCAGTTGTAATGTCAGAATGCAGATGCGTGATATTTGTTAAATTTTTTTTTTTTAATATTGATGGCACTGCTTGAAGAGCGTTTAAATGTACCTGTAGGTAACAAGGCCCCAGTTTTCCATGGCACCTGAATAAGAAGATAAAATATAAGTTTCACTCTCAATTGGACTATTTTCAGGTAAAAAAAATCTCATGTTTCAGTGTGAATTCTCAATTACTCACCAGCAGCGAAATCGGCGATCGCTATTAGGTCAATTTTAGGCAATGGATAAGGAACACTGAAGTAGTCTTTGTAGAAAGGTAAGGTCTTCGTAGCAACCTGGAGGGAAAAAAAAATGGAACACAGCTTAAACATTTAAGATTAATGTTCTACTCTGCTCAGTTCCAGTTCTCGGAGCGGAGGTGTTGTGAGATGCTGTGTCGTGCTGCTCACCTCCAGGGCAAACTTCCCCTGCTCCGACTTGCCGACCGGCGTGTACACGCGTACCGTTATGCCGTCCGACGACTGACTCTCCACGTAGTCGTATTCCCCGATGACAAAAGCTACAAGGTATGTGGACATGATGGGCGTGGTGGCGAATTTAACTTCCACGAGGTTTTCGTCCTCTGGGTATGGCTTTCGATCGATGACATTCTGCAGAGAGGGGCGACAGTGAAGCACAGCGGAGCGAAAACGGTCAGACACAGCCGACCCGGATGGTCATTCCCAACAGTTATTTCTCCGGTTGCAGCCCGTTGTCCTATTCGCTGTAAACAAACAAAAAAAATCAAAAAGGGGAAAACATTTATGATCCCCAAGTGTGGTGCAAATATCCTGATCCTGGTGCAGTTTTAGGACGTCACCAGTGGAACTGAAAGGACATTTCTTTTACCAAGTGGCTACATCGGGGGTCGGCAACCCGCGGCTCTTTCGTCCCTCCACTGCGGCTCCTTGAGCCTCTGTCCCACTGCAGTTCATCCCGGAGGGACGTAAGGAGGCGCAGTCCCGCTACAAAGAGTGGCGTAAAATGTAGGCGGGTCGTGAACGACGCAGCGATGTAACGTCATTACGCAACAATAATGGCATGAAGAACGGAGAATTGCAGCTTCAGGTCATGACAGCGGCTCAACTGGCATCTGAAGCTGGGAGCTTCCTGTGCCTTTCACAGGAAAACCGCTGCGCTGCGGCGCGCCGACAATTCCAGGAGGTTCATTGCAGACTTGTTGAGAGTGACGGCAAATTCTAGTGAATTACAAAACAACTACAGGACATTGAAAGCCACACCACTCACACTCATGGTTCTAAAAATCCCAGATCTCCCACATATATCTTCCATTTTAATGATGTGTCGCAATAAAGGAGCAGAGAGCTGCAATGCATTGTGGGAGTTTCTGTTTGTCGTGTTTTAAATGTAATTATTAGGGGTTATGTTAGGTTTGTAGTGTTGGTAATAATTGTGTTGTGTTTTTGTTGCTTGGTTCATGTAGTTAAGTTTATTAGTTGTAAGTTGGCAACCAGCAGTGAAGAAGGTTTTGTGTGTTGTGTCCTCCTGGCATGGTCTGTCTGGGGGAGTGTCAAAATAAAATGTGTGTGGCTCTCTGGGAGTTGTGTTCAGTGGGAAACGGGACCAAATGGCTCTTTAACCATTAAAGGTTGTTGACCCCTGGGCTACATCCTCTGTGGTGGACTAAACTTCTTAATCTGCCGGTAGCGCTAAAACAACCAACCCAAGGTCACAGTCTATGATCTGAACCAACAAACTCACAAAAAAAAAGTCCTGAGTGGTTTCTCAAGTCAGATTAAGAAATGAGAGAAAATCTGAACACTTTATTAATCCCACTGTGAATTTACTGATTTCGTAAAAGCAAGCAGAAGCAGAAGCAGGAGACCCACCCCCCCTCCCCCCCCGCCACCACTTCCATGCTGAAAATGGTTGCACGAAAGGATGTTTACAATACAGTAAAAGCTGCTCCACAAAAAGTTAAAATCTCAGGACATTTTCACTTCCGCAGGCTGAGGACAATGCAAACATCCTGAAAACACATTACAGTTTCATTATTACAAGAAGGCTCAGGAGGATGTAAAACTGGGAAAACTCTTCTGCTAAATAACCAGACGAAGGAAAATAACTCAGAGAAGTGATCAATTCAGGTCCCGAAAAAAAACCCGCCAGTATGTTGCATGATGAGCGACCTTGGGTAACGTCGAAATCCACCGACACATCAGGCCCACTTGAAGAAACCAAAAGAAAGCTCCATCTAACACGAGATAGAAAATTCACCTCCTCGGCATCTAGAGCTGGGCAATATAATGATATTATCAATATTGAAAAATACATAATTTATAAGTTTTTGCATTTAAAACTTAGTTCTAAAAGTCGCCACGATTCACTCTTTGTCTATTCCCACCGCCCCTCCTTCCTGCACTCACGGCTGACGATGTCTCAAGTTTGCAGACAGGCGCAACATAGTGACCTAAAAGACGGCGCAAAACTTTAAGAGGAGGATCTGCTGGTTTCAACCCTCCAACGTCGAATCTGCAAGAAATGCAAAATGCTGAGCTCTGCCTCGTAGAGTGAATATTTAACACAGAGCGGGTTTTAATATTGTAAAAATTAACAATAGGAGTAAATTTCCACAAATTAATGAATAATCTCACGCTGGCTTCTCATTGATTTTTTTTTATAACCCAATGTGCCATAAAGTTTAATCTGACTGGGTGAGATCCCCCGACCTTAAAATGAGGTGAATGTTTCAGGTCACGTTAAATGAAGCCTAAATCTGTGTCAAACAAACGACCCGTGGGCCAGAACCAGGATGCGAGACGGTCCAGTCCGGCTTGTGAGATGACAAATCCAGAGAGTGGAGTTATTGTTGCATTTTTCTTTTTAGTTGCGACAGTATTGAAACAGATATTTCACTGTATTTTGCACCAGGATACATCGTTTTAAAGTGGCACGATGATGAAATTGTACTTATTTTGAAAGGTACTCATTTCTGTGCATATATTCTTATTTGCACTAAAACGTTTCGATTTGTGGTGGTATGTGTATTATTGTTCAGTCATTTCACCGGTCGGACACTCTCCGGGTTCTCCTTAAAACTAAAATGAGTTTGACCCTTCTGGCTTTAAACCCTACAAACATCTTTTTAAAGTGGGATCTTTTTTTTTTCCCCCCCACCATTTTTCTGTAGAATTCATGTTTATTTTGTGCAGCCGGTGGTTAATCAAGGTGCCTGTGTTGCAGTTTGATTGTGACATTGACCCAGAATTGTCTTTGTGATAAAACTTGTCAAGAAAAAAAAATCTTTGACAGTGGTTTATATCGTATTTCAACCTTTTGAGGAAAAAAATATGGCGATAGGATTTTTTGGGGGGGGCCATGTCGCCCTGCCCTGCGCGTTTCCTCAATGTTGATCTGACCTTTCTATAAGTAAGAGTAAATCTTCATTAAGCGCACAGTATCCACAGTTCTGTATCGTTTTGAACCGGGTCTGCAAAAGGTCAACGTATCCTTGCAGAGGAAAGGTCAGGAGAGAGGCTGAGTGGCCTCACCCTCACACAGCTCTTCCCATCACAACCACTCCAACCTTTCACTACATCTGATGCAATCGCATCCGCTACATGGGTGGTCGTTTCCCTCCTCCCTGATAAAAGAGCTGTTGTGGAGAAGGCTGTGAAAACACAAGATTACACTCGGAGCCCGTCGGGCTGCATTCATGTCATTCACATACAGTCATCGGGAGTGACCAAATTTAGCGTCTCCATCACGGCCCCAGACGGAGGAGAGTTCGCCCGGGGCCGCCACTGTTGTTGGAAATAATCCAAGCCAGATGAGGTTTTTTTCTGATGCGATTCAGCCGCCTTCGCTTCCGATTACTCCGGACTGATGATGTGGTATGAACTCGGGGACGCTTCCCTCGTTCTGAACGTACCCTGGTTACTGGTTATTCACAGGGAGATGAACGTAACGCTAACCGGAGGAACCGTCTGCCCTCTTACGTAACGCAACAAAAGAGAAAAGAGAGAGGGAGAGGAGAGGAGGACAGACGGACGCACACACGCGCAGAGGGGAGAGTGACTCAGACATGGGGAGCTCCTGGCGTGAACGTGTGACACGTACCATATTTGACAAGGCTACTCGGTCCTTGGGAACTATCAGGGCGATGTCAAAGGTGGCTTTGATAGCTGGCTCGTCCCAACAGGGGAAAGCTCTGCGAGCGTCGGTGGCCTGGTGGAGGAGGAGGAGCAGAAAGAGGAAGAGGAGGGTCAGAGGGGAAGAAGAGGACATAAATAGAGAGTCTGAGCAGGAGTCTGAAAGTTCTCTCGTCACAGAAAGCGTCGGAAGCAAAAGGTTCAGTTGGTCTGTGCAGGTTGTGACCTGGTTTCACCTGCGGTCCTTCACTTTCAGTCCAGCCGTCACCGCAAAACCCACACAAGCTCATAAAAAGAGGCAGAGCGCTTCACTAAACAAAGTGATTACTGCTAAAAATGACTATAATCTCAACGTGAGGCCAATTTGAACGTTTCTGCCAGTTAAATGTCTAAAACAAAAAACCCATCTCCTGCAGCTGTTGCATTATGCACGTTTTTACAAACAGCATGGCTTTGAGGCCAGTACTAGTTTGCCAGCTGTCATTGCAGCATCACGGGTCTCAGTGTTGTGTCTGCTACTCTGAAGAAAGTTCTTTTAAAGACTTCAATGTTTTCTTTGAATTTTTTTTAATCTTTTGCCTCTTGACTCATTTTCCTTGTACATGTTGTGTTCATTTAAACTTGGGCCTTGGTTATTTATCATCTATCTCCTTGGTTGAATCAGATCGACTGCAGTCGGTCATACGTTGTAGAGGATGTTTCTTCTTTTATCCAATGACGGGAACAGCATGAACTTATGAAGCCTCTTGGATAAGAGGAGAAGCGTCCGAAGATATACGACCGAGACTCGACTGCTGTAGATCAACATGCTTGGTGTGTTTCATCAGGCGTTGATGATTTATGCCTTGTTTTTTGTAGTTTATTCTTTTCTTCTTCCGTTTCTTTTCCCACCAACAGCCGACAGTGAGAGCGTGAACGAACGCCAATATATGATGGCGAACTTGAATATTTACACGGTACTACTCTGTGAGAGCATGTGCAGGGGCTAGCATTTTTATTTGTTTTATCTTGGTTCTCGTCTCATATCTTAACTTTGGGTGGTTCTTTGTTCTTTCCTCAACTCTCTCAGCCTTGAGCGTCTTTGCTACTTTGCCTTGTTGTTTGCTTTGGGTCTCGTACCGTGCGAGTCCCTGTAATCCCAATTTACCTACGAGCTACAAGCAAAGTAACCAAACCTCGCTGCTGCTTGCAGTAAAAAGCTGTTCACACTAAATGACAGCTGAACACAGTGACAAGTGTAGAAATGGAGGGAAGATCCTGGTTTTATCACCATGTTGTACTTGTCTGTTGATACCTTTGGTTTCACATTATTGTTGCTGAAGAATCTATTTGATTCTGGATTATCTGAATCGCATTTTTCATGTCGGAACAGATTCGAGTGAAAACATGTCACGTCTCTGATCTCGGTAATAGAATTAAAAGTAGCACTGTGTGCCGAATACTTCAAGCTCAGTCATCCTCATGTTTCTGCACTTTGCCACTCTGTATGCCTTTTTTCAATTTTAAGAAAATATATAATATAAAGCTTCAAAAAGCCTTAAACCTCCACTTATTATAATATAAACATATATTACACATGGTTACTGATCATTAAATGTAATAAGTTTATTATGTTAAACACCTTGCACGGATGCATATAAAATACAAATATATATTTTCATGGTAATTGTTGGTTTGCTGCAAACTACTGAATGTTTGTGATATATTTTCTTACCGTCTTCATTTTTCATGAAGTAAAAGTAAATTACTACTGCAGTACTGGACATTCCCATCATAATAATCAGCATACTATACCAATGACTTTTTTTAATCAAGTTGATTGTATTTTTTTGTGTTTGGCCTCATTTCATTGCTTGTTGTTGTTGATCTTCAAGCAGCTCTGTGGTTTTTATGACACTGGTGGATAAATTATTGATTATTGCTACGCAGTGTGTTAAATATAGTATCTTCTTATCATTTGTATCCTGGAGTTTCATAAACACACTCGGATATTCTTTAATTTCTCAGTTCATTTATTGACTGAATGAGGAATTATCCAGCTGAGGAGCCGACGACTGCGTGGATTGACCCGCTTTCAATTTTTTTTCATGAAATAAGCCCTTTCTCACCCAACATGGAAATAGTACAAATGTTTAAGGTGGCTTTAAAGACCAAAAACCCAACCACGCAACGGTTCTGTGTTTTCCCAGAGGAGAGTCTTCCTGTCAGCCCCGGAGGCCGTCCACTCACCTCAAACTGTGTGACGGCAGCATAGCGGATCTCCCCTACCGGAGCTGTGTATTTACTTCTGTAGAATCCTTTCATTTTGTCGTTCAACTCCCCCACAAAGTCGATCTTCAACGTGCCGGAGCCTGGGGAGGTGGCACAGAGAGAGAGAGCGAGAGAGAGAGAGAGAGAGAGAGAGAGAGAGAGAGAGAGAGAGTTGAACGTTTGTTCAAATCACAATCAAAGAGGGGAAATGAATGCGTGTCCACATGAGGTCCGCAGAAACTCTCGCAGCTTTTACTCAGGCCCCGTTTATATGATAATGTTTGCAACCGTTTCATTGCATTTGCCTCCATCTTGTCATGACTCCCAGTCTATAATCTCTGTTTTGTGCGATTTCATTACAAAAACAACAAAAAAAAACCAGCACCCACTCGTGGCCCGATGTGAAAAACTACATTGTTTTCAGTGTATGTCATTTCCGTGGCAACAATCATTTTCAAAACGTTGCTGCGTAAAGGCGAAACTTTTCTGAGATGAAGATGCAAAAACGAGGCAGTTTGACTGTCATGGCGGTTACTCTTAATACAGTGCAATGCCAAAGGAATAAATAAAAAAAAACAAAAAAAATGTGTTACTTTTAAATACAAAAATGTATCAATTGTTTTTGTGGGTCAAAATGTTCCTTTGACAACCCAGTGCCCGTGTTCACGAAGCTCCTAACTCCTCACTCAGCCTAAAAATTCCTAGCAAGGAATCTTAGCTTAAAAGTGATTTAGGAAGTTTCTGAAAAAAGCAACTCTGAGCAAGGAGTTGACAAACTTTTATCTAACTGAGGTGACCCCGTGGCTATGTAGAATGCGGTCTGCTGGAAGCTGTGATTGGTTGTTAGCGAAAGGAAGAAAGAAAAAAGCGCTCTGTGCTCCTAGTAGTGAACAGAGTAAAATTAACCCATCAAACATCTTATGCTGCATATAAAATATGTAATCATGAAAATTATTTTGTCATGATGATGAAACTCGGAAAAAATTTATTGAATTGGTACGCAGCTTAAAAATGATTGAACTTACCTCGTTCACGTGCCGATTATTACACTGACTTGATTATGGCTATCTTTTCTGTCCACGCTGGTTATTATTACCACTCATAGTGACAGTGACATCACTTAGCGCTACTTTTAGTCTGAGGAGGCTTTGTGAATACGGCCACTGATTTTTAGTGCGCTTCAATATTTGAGACTCCAGATGTTGAGTTTCAATCTCAGTTCACTGACTGGATTAACCTCTGGAGGTATCGTATTAGTTTTGAGGCCCAGAAGCGACGCTATAGATGTCAAATCTCTGGCGTGAAGTGTACAGATGTGGAGGCCTGAACTCAAACTAAATGTGTTGTACCCTCATGGCCAAATACACACAATGTGAATTTACAGACTTGAAAGCATCTGCACATTCGGATGTGGGTGAAAAAAGCTTGTCCTCACCTTTCTGTAGAGCGCTGGGAAATGACAGTGTGACTTTCTCATCTTCATTTTGATAGTTGAAACCTGTAGCATTAATTTCTGAAGAAAGAGGGGGAAAAAAAGACAAAAGACGTAGCTATGAAATATACCCGATGTAGACTTTCACACACAGAGATGTTGACCGATGAAGAAAAGAAAGGCGAGTGACGGCTGGAGGAGCCGGACGCTCACCTTCTCCTCCCTCCGGTGCAAAGGAAGCGGTGATGATGTCGATGTCGGCGCAGTTCATCACGATCTGATTTGTGGCTTGTGTGACCTGTAAATATTGACACAGAACAGCTTAACGTACACTGGGACAAGCTGAGCTGCACCACCTTTACAGATCCAAGTTTTAAGAGTTGAGGCTGGCTGAAGTCTCCTTCCAACAATTACATGTACAGTATATTTAGACAGATGTCAAGCTCTGACCTTCTCCAGTGCTCTCTCTCTCCCTCTCTCTCTCTCCGCCTCTCAGCCTGTGTGCTCTCCTCTCTGTGCCGTCCTGCAGGATCTCTGCCTCACTGAGCAACTTCCTGCATCCAGTCCGCAGCGTATCGATTCACTTTGATGTCAAAAATCTTTTCTGCTCTCCATCCAACCCCTTTCCTTCTCACGATCCTCCAAACTCCCGCAACACCGCAGAAAGCCCCACCTCAGGCTTCTTCCTGGTTAGAGAAGACTTCAGGAGTCACAATCGCTTCGTCGAGGGAAGGGGTGTCCAAACTCGGTCCTGGAGGGCCCGTGCCCTACACGTTTTATTTCTCTCCCTGCTTTAGCATACCTGAATCTAACGACGAATGTCATCAAGGTTGTGAAAAAGCCCAATAACGAGCCCTTTATTGCAATCAGGCGTGCTGCAACTGGGAGAGTGCTAAACCCCCGCAGGACGCCGGCCCGACAGGACCGAGGCTGACCCCTAAGCCCCGATCTAGGGCGTCGATGCCAGTAACAGCAGGTGTTTAAAATAGGACTCGCAAAAGGTACGACACGTCCAACTTTAATTTTAAATGTGGTTAAATGGCACTCGCCACAACAGCTATGGATTTTTCCAACATCTGTTCTTGGCAGCAACAAGGGATGCTGAAGGGACTTGGGCACAGATAAATTAATGAGCGACATCCTGTGTTTGAGTTTATCTCCCCGGCACCTTTCTCCGAGCCGTGCTACATGCTATTCCTGGCTTTGTCTGACTATTCACTAACCTGTAACAAGACTAACGACACTCCCTCTTGCAAAGGACGGAGGGCCTCACACGTGGTGTACAAGACAGCAAAGTAGGATGATGAGAACAAAAGACAAGTCGGCGGAAACAGAAGACTCTGGATGAGTGCAGACTATACCCAGAGGCACACTTGAAAGTTGTGCGGTTTTAAAGAGAGCACGGGGACGGTCTCAGTGTTAGAGACATTTCATTTTAATTATCTAAAATTAAGAAGAAGGCCCAAAGGTAAAATATGCAATATTTTTAGTCCAAAACAACCCAAAAATAAATCAAGATGTAGCAGTTAATCAGAGAAGTTCAGCCACGAACAGCACCTTACTGCTGAACCGGGCCGTCACTCCATACTTCCCTCATGTGCATGAACCAGTCATGTAAGTCAATGTTCTGGATGCAGACTCACTGGCTATACAATGCAACAAATATCTTCTCCAGTCCTGACTAGTTCCATTATTTTTTTTTTCCATCTATCAAGACACTACGAAGTTACACTGAGCCGCTTAGGACTGATGTGTTCAGCCAGACAGCAACAATGCCAATGATTTATGAGATCACAGCTTTTCTAAAAGGTAGGGGATGAAAAAAGGAGCTCCGAGAAGAAGCGCTTGAGCATTTGCTTTATGTGTGTCCACAAGTGAAGCTTTAGTTATCGGTACTAAGGCAAAGAGAGAAACATTTGTCAGGATAGAGATGCACCGATCCAGGTTTTTTGACTTCCGATCTGCAACCCAAATTTGAATATCTGCCGATACCGATATTATTCTGATTATTCCTCCAAACAGTGACATGTTGTCATGAAAAGTCAATTAGCACAACGGGGCTAGTTCCATAGCATGCTAAGCTGACTGCAAACTGTGGAAAGGATTTCCTGACTCATTACTCCGCGTCTCATTGAAACCCGCCTCCGTTCGGGAAAATCCATTCCACATTTTGCAGCGAGCAGACCAGCCGGAACAAAAACACACGTGGACTCATTTCAGCAGAAGCACAGATGCGGCTTCATGGATCGGAAACCTGCGCAGGTTGGATCGGAAATTTCCGATCCGTTAATGCCGTTCATATCGGAACCTGATACCGATACTGGGTCGGCCCGATCCCGAGGATTACTGTATAAGCACTGTCTTCAAAAACACTAGCTCAAGTAAAAAACCTGAGAGTCACTTTCGACTCAGAGCGTAGGTTTACCCCACATGTAAAGCAAATGTCTCTCTCTCTGGGGCCAACACGGAGATGCCGATGCCTTTGTCATTACAGCGATGCACTCATCACCACAACGTTGAGGCCAGAGCTGGAAAGAAATAAAACCTTCTAAAGATTATGAACGGTGTCATTTCAAGAGACCTTATCTTTATTTTCAGTTCCACGGCCAATAACCAACTAACACCCTTTGGCTCCCTGAGCAGTGTGAGTCATCGACTCACAATGTGCTGCGATCTGAAGCAAGAGACATTGTTAGGAGTGTCTGGTTCCTGTGCTATGTGCTTAAACTTGTCAATGAGAGGCTGAACGAGTGGCTGCTGCTTTAAAGAGAAAATTAGTAGATATTCAAACGATGAGTGCAGACTTGGGCTGATAAATGCAAAACTAACGTATTGTTTTAGCAGCATCAACATACACAACACATGGAAACCTGAGGCAAAGATATCAATTAACACCAAAGCCAACGTCGACCTCAGATACAATCATTCCGACACATTTGACCCAAAATGTATCATAAGCAAACTGCTGAAAATTGCAGTTTGAAGCAGCTCATGTAACATTGCAGCGTCTTCATGATGTATCCACGTTTCAGTAGTGAAACAACAAAGAAATAGGCACTGGATGTGCTGTAATGGTGGGGGGGGGGAATTAGAAAACAAAGGAATTGAAACTGAACGAGTAACATGGTGACAGATTGAATGAGTGTTTTGAGGTTTGTTTGTTGTTGTTTTTTTTGTTTTTTTTTAAAGATGGGATCGGCTCATCCTGTTTTCTTACAGGTAAAATCTTTTGGATAATGAGTGCATGTTTAATGTGCCAGCTTTCATGCAATTGTGGCAGGGTTTTTATCTTTTTTTTTTTTTACAAATAAATTGATATTTCAACTCATAAAGGGAAAAATTATCAGAATTTCATATCCCAGGAAATACAGAGTCGCTACAAACTGACAACTGACACTTCAGAGAGTCACTGATTAATCAAACATGCAAAGACACTGAACACAGAAAGGCCCACAGTGCTTATCACTGCAGCCCCATAAACACAACGCATAAAGTCAGAATTCAACGTCTCAACCAGAAGATACTCCGTCCTCGTCGTGACTGGTAAAGGACACTTTGAGCTTATTTCTGTTACGCATGAAACAATGCAGCAACAATCAAACACACAGATCTTCTTAAGCACCTCTTGAAAAGTGAAGATTTATAAGAACCACGTGTTAAAATAATTAATGTTTAGCAAACTTGGTAAATTGTTCAGCACAAGTCTTGTTAAATCTATGAATGATGCAACATTTTGTAGCTTGAGTTGACTTCAAAACATTTATCCAACCAGCAACTAACAGGCAATTAACTACTCACGTATCTAGAAATTAATTAAAATCCTGACTATATATAGACTAGATTATAGCTTCTCTCTCACTGTGATATACATATGAACATTTTTAGATACAACACACACAATGAGTTGAGAAACAGAAATGTTTGACCTCTTTATATTCGCATGAAGCATGTCATATCTTTCCGACATTCACATGTTGGCATTTACGATGAATTACAATTTGTAAGAACACCAGAAGCCTCAGTCTAAACTGCTGTGTTTAACTGATCTGTTATGTATCATTACATAATAATGCAGCTCATCTTTCAACTCATCATCTCGGTTCAAGATATTTCAATCTGAACTGGCCGGGGCCTGTACAATGATAGCACATTATCATATAATAGCCTTTACATTTGCAATTTTGTTTTATTGCTAATAACTATGTGCACAAGAAGTCTGCACTGAAGAAAAACTTTATTCAGGAGTCAGTGTTGTGTTTGGTCAGAGCTTCATGCAAATCACTAAAGGCAGTTTGAGTTATTTGAGAATTGCCTTCAATGTGTTTTTCTATTTGCAGGGTCACATTATGGGCTGCAGTGAACACTGTAGAGCAGGAGTGCACCAGAAGGTTTCAATAAAACTGGCTTTATGTTGAGATTGTCGTCATTATTAGTAGTAATTGTTCATTTTACATTTCCACACCACGTCAAAGAAAAGCCTTACAGCTCAGATTTAAAGGTTATGCTGGAACTATTATAGGTCCAACCCACTTGATGGAAATTGGCTTCATGTGACCCCCTGAACTCAAATGTGTGCAACACCTTTGTGTTGCACACACACAGACTGCATGTTTGAGCCCAGCAACACATCTTCAGAGGATGTCTACATCCTGCGGAGCAGATGAGAGCTAAACTTACATAATGACACACCTGATCTTCTGGGAGTGAAAAGTGCCTCGGAAGACAGACTCGGGTCTCCATACGTCACAATTGGCTGTGATCGGCTCCGATAATGTGTCTGCAAACAGGCAGGCGTCTGCACACCGGCCCAGTTTACACGCCACCAGCTCCAACTCGGAGCCCAAAATAAACGCAAAAAAAAAAAAAAAAAAGTGTTTGCTCAGTGCGTTAGTTACACATTACCTGCCCTGCTCACTCCACACAGTTGCACGCAAATGTGTCACGAGCGGACAAAACTGACTTGACCAACCCTCAAAACATTGGGAGTTTGACGTCGAGTCACCGCAGCAGAAAATAATAATAAAAAAAATAGATAAGTGCAGTCAAGCGTGGAGTTTATAGGCCATTTGTAAGCCGTTAACCTGAATGGGAGGCAGGCAGGAGGTGGGAGGGGGCCACGCCGTGTTGCCATGATTTAGCAAACATCACTGAGCTCGCTGCTAGTCTAGGCTACATATCGGCTTCAGTAAGTGTCTGCTGTTCCCTGGGTCGAATGCACCGGATCCACGCTGGGTACGGTTACAGGCACGGCCCCGGGGCGTTATTAATACACATTAACTCGCTCGGCAGGTGCTAACTGCACGTTATTGACCGGTTTTGAAGCAGCGGGCTAGGCTAACGTGGGAGGCAGCCCCCCCCCAAAAAAATAAATGTGCCGAATGGATGCACGACTGGATTGGAATCGGTCTGCTCGGTAGTATAAATGTGCAGCAGACGTTACTCTCTTTCGTGGCTGTGAGTCGGGGCGGGGGAGAGCCGTCAGAACCGCTCGCCGCTTAGCCTTCCGCGGCTAACGTTAGCGGCTAGCGGCTAACAGGTTATCTGCAAATTAGCGAGTGGTCAGGTTTAGCTGGTCAGATTACATAACAAGATCTCCGTCGTGCGCACACAAATCCAGCCGGACCCACATACCTCCACCAGCGCCTCCAGCTTGCCCTCGAAGGTGAAGTCGATGAGGTCGGGCTTCAGACACAAGCCGTAGTTGACGGGGTAAACGTCAGTCGGTAACCGTACGAAGGGCCTCCTCTCGGGCATGGTTCTTGTATTCTGGCCGAAGACGGTGCTGTGTGTAACAGTAGGTACCGCTATGAGTTTTATTAGCACGGAGCGGAGCAGAACGGGCCTGGACACTGAGGATGGACAGCAGGCAGTGACTCTGTGCACGAATGACAGCGGAACCGTGCGGCCCAGGAGCAGCGACATCAACTGAAACCCTCTCGGCTGTGATATGAGCGACACTTCTCTCTCCGCGGCGCGCGCACAGCCCAAACAACTCCGCCGCGCACAATCGCAACCACCTACGTCACCACGGCCCCGAGGACGCCCCGACGTACGCGCTCATGCGTCCGTGCAATCAGAGTCACCCACAACACCAAGCAACACCATGAGCAACACGGCCTCCGTTACTGTTACGCGCATTAGGTTTTTATTTATAACACCAAAGCCCAGGTTAAATCCTTATACATTTTATATTAGTGTATATTTTTTTCCACTTTTGTATTTTTTAGATTAAATAATACATTTTCGGAGATTTCCTATTATGTGTATGTTTTAACACGTTTTTTGTAACGGCAGATGGAATAAAAAAAAAAAAAAAAAGGATACTGCTTAATCTTGTGCATGGTCGTGGAGCGCTTGCGCCGATCCCACCTTAACGATGGGAGAAGGCAGGTTACACTCTGATCAGGTAACCTATCCATCACAGAACAAACACAGAAAGATAAACAGCCATAAAAATTCACGCCCAGGGGAAATTAGGGTCACCAGCATGACATGCGTGTTTTTGGACTGTGGGATGAAACCACAGTACCCAGAGGAAACCTACACACACATGGGGAGAATATGCAAACATACAAACTCCACACAGAAAGGGCAAGCAGGTATTTGAACTCCACTTGAACACCGAAGCACTTGTCTTGTTTGTCTTGTTTTTCTTCATCACTCAACCAAGTACCTGCCTGTCAAGTTCATGTCAGCTTGTGTGTTGTTGTTTTTTTATTATTTGTTTTGACATGACATGTCACCACTTGTTGAGCACAAGGAGAATTAGAATGCTCAATCTGAAACAGAAATAGAAGCAGCTCTTATAAAAACAAATTCTGGACTTAAGGTTTGATTCTTTAAACAATTCGAAGAACTATAACGGAGGTGCAGCAGCTTTAGTGCAAATCACAGTGGCTCAATAACAACATAGTACCTGGCATCGTGTTATATTTGAAAAAAATAAAGTGATTCAAGGGAATGGATCAGACAGTTATGTGGCTGAACAAAGACACAAACAGCTGTTAATCAAACACTTTCAATTAGATATGTTTAATACAATACAATTGCAGTTTTCATTTTCTTGGAAAAATTTAAATCTAACAATTAAACGGTAGCTTTTCAAAATAAAGCACTTCGTGGGGAGATTAGAAGCAATGCTGCTCTCTGTGAGGAAAACAATGCCTTCTATAATTATATAAGGATTTTTGTGGTGAAGAGGATGTTTGGTTACCTTGTTTCGGCCTAAACCTGTTCAGTCACTTTACTATAGGCAAATTAATTCTGTCAACACTCTCAATGTGTTTTGAATTGTTGTGTTATGTTTGATGAAAAAAAAATACCACTACTAACAAAGCAGCACTGCAAATTCTCAACAGTAGTTCACAAAAGGCCTGAAATAGAATCAATATTTTCCTGATAAACGTTTCACTTATATAAAAATAACGACTCGAGAAGTTAAGCTTTAATTGTGAAGCATCAACCGGAAGTGTCTATTGGTTTCAAGATGGCGGCGCCCATGAGGAGGACGCTGATGGTCCTTCACAGAGCGAATTGTCTCCTTTTAAAGGTTTGTTGACTATTAGTAACACGTTTCCTTAATAAATCACGTTGTTCAGATAGAGCTGTGCCTGTTTTCTGTCTTTTAAGGTCGCTGCTGAGCATTTTTAAGCTAATTTAGCTCACGTTGACGAACTGTCAGTGTCAGCGAGTGAAAGATTGGCATAATGTATTTGAGCTCCAACCCACCCCAAAAAAATAAAACAACAGAGGACGAAAGTTCGGTTTGGAATACAAGTTGTCACATCCAGAGATACGTTACACTGATATTACACAGTATTGTTGTTGTCATAGGTTACAACCTTACCCGAAATTACTCTATCACACTGAGTGGGGTTAATAAATACTACTAATAAATACTGAGTGGGGTTAATAAATACTAATAAAAAAAAGAAAATCAAACACAGCCAAGCTGTAAAACACATGTTCATTTTTAATTATGTAAATACTCTGTAGATCTGATCATATTGACAATAATTATGTTTTATGCTTCGCAAAATACCTTGATCAGCAATTCAGTACAGTCAGAAGGGATTATTACCGAGCTATTTTTTTTGTTGTCATTTTTAAACAAACAAAATAACTTTTGCAATTCCTGAATTATATTCCGTTGAAATACAAACACACATTTTTACGTTAATTTAAACTTTTAATTTCTATATGATTATACTGAAATTCGGTCACAAAATGTTTCCCAATTGAGTTTCATGTTCTGTGTTTTTGTTTATTCCCAGAAACAATTATATTCTGAAATTAACTATTGCAAAATGTATCTTATCTTATCTTATCTTATCTTATCTTAACATTTTAGAAGACACACCGTCAATGTTGATGATTCTCTTTGATGTCTTGTCAATTTATTTTCTCCTTAAAACATTTGAACGTGTGTATTATTTCTTGTTTTCATACTTTTCATGGTGAACAATTTGATTTCCTCCTCTCAGAATTCTGAGTTGCCCGTGGATGTCCGACATTCCGGCCCACTTCTGCTGTCCGTCCGCACCAAGAAGCGCTACTTCATCCCCCCAGCGGTGAGCTTGAAGGGGAAGAAGGACGACAACACTGAGGCCAGGGCTCGAGCGGCAGGCATAGTCATCAAACAGGAGTACCAAGAAAGGACCATCAACATCGCCTGCACTGGTAAAACAGTCCTCAAGTGGATTTGTGATGAATGATTTGTGAATGCTGTCCCACAATATCAACATATTTTATTAACTGTTGAGTATGTTTATTTTCCCGAAACTCACATTTTATTGCTCATGGATCTCAAACCACAACCACACGGTCATCCTATGTATAAGTGTTTGTATTTAACACAAATCACACTTTCTTTTTTTTTTTTTGCAATACTCCACAACATTATTGAAGATTATCATGTTTTTACTTGTCAAATTAAAACAATAGCAATCAGAGATTTCTGACATCTGCCACAGTTTGACCTGAACTCAGGAAAAAAAAAAAACGTTTTCAGACCACCTTCTTGGCGGACGGACGTAACAAGTGCCACAGTTTTTTCCCCATGTTGACGAGAATTAATACTTTGAGAATTAGCATTGGCCCGCGAGTCTCTGCACCACAAGTTTTAGGCTGAAAGTAAAAGTTGACAAAAAGAAAAATTCTCCCCCGAATCTCCTGATACGTCGGACTCAATTCGGGTGGATTCCATCTTTATTTGCAGTGCGGAAGGCAACGCCAACTCAAGTTTAGCTTACTTAGCTCCATGCTAAAAAAGCCAGTTTTACGTATTATATAAGAGCGGAGAGTGTGCGATCACAACGTAATCCCAATCAAATCTGATTAATCTTTCTCTGCTGAGATTTCACACCATGTGGTGGTATTTGCTGTGTTTCTCCAGCTGCAGTGTTCGACCCGTACATCCCCCCAGAGGGCGACGCTCGTCTCTCCACTCTGTCCAAAGAAGGCTTGAAACAACGAACAGAGCAGTTGCGACAGAGCGCCGCCTCCCAGCTCGCGTAACGTCCTCTCTTCTTTCATTACAAAGAAAAGAAAAAAGAAAAAAAAAATGAATCATTTCTGTTTTTTTAAATCTCTTGGTTACTTAAATAAAAATTTTTCTTTTAAATAAATGTTACACCGACCGTGTTTTATTCAAATCTCTTTTCAGGATCCGTAAAATCAAAGAGCATGACTCTGACTTCAAAACCAAGGATTTCGCAGAGCGAGCTCAGGAGATCTTTATTGAAGCCCACCACGCCCTGACGCAGTAAGACCACCAGTCGCCGCCAACTCACTGAGACATTTGTTACAGTTGTGAGAGATGAACTCAAGCTGCTCTGTCTTTTTTGATAAAGTCTACATACACCGTTTGGAGTTAAGCACGTGAAATTAAATATATTTATTGACTGTTAGATCTGGGCTGGAGTCTCTTAATGAGCAAATCAATGTTGTGAAAATGTGTACGTAGAAAGTACCATCCTAAAAGCTCCTTTGAGGTTTCTATGAAGTGGCACAAGAGAAGAAAATACATTCTGTATAACTTAACAGTTATTGTGAATAGAAATTAAAATAAAGGCATTTTGAAGATGTTAGTTTACAGTGTTTGTTGAATCTTGACATAAAACACAGTAAATGTTCTTTTAGGAGATTTTGATAGAAGAGGACAAAATGCTTGCGGGACGAGTTACATAACAAAAATCTGTGGTAAGAAAAACGATGAAGATTAAACTTAAATTGGGCTGAGGATGGTAATCTAACACAGAACAAGGAAATAAAGAAAGGTCAGCCTATTCAGCTGAGCTATGGAGTTGATTTCTTTCTCATAAGAAGAGTTTTTTTCTGAGTGAGACTAGAGTTCTGGCTGCAGAAGGTCGAGTCAGAATGCAAGAAACTTGATGCTATCGAGGAAACGCTCACCTGCGTTTGTGCTGCAGGTTCAGCAAAGAGAAGCTCCACTCTCTGGTGACGGAGCGCTGCTATCCCGTGAGCTCTCCCTCCAACCATCCACACTTTGTGCCTTTTGATCCCTCGCCGTTCCGTACTCACCTGTCCCCCATTGCCCGCAGGAGATGACGAGGGGAAACCGCTACAAGACCATACGCTGGCGGTTCATGGAGTCCCTGGAGCCGCCCAGGGTGGTGCACGCCCGCTGCCCCGACATGGTCACCAAGGGCAACCTGTACGGCCAGGTGACCGTCCGCATGCACTCCAAACAGGTACGGCCGAGAGGCACGGGAAGAATGCACTTCAAAAACCCATCCGGAGGATGCAAACAAGAACGGGACGTTTATTATAAAGCAATAATTTCCCCTAAAATTCTCTCGGAAATCAGAGAAATGAAGGTTTGAGATGAGAGACGAAGACACAACAGTTGTTTCAACTCTTCCGTGATCCTGAGCTTTGTTTGTGTAGAGCAGGATTATGAAATCAGTCTGATTTAAGAAGCCTATCACAATTATCGATCAGGCGAAATAAATTCATGGATCACTTTTCCAGCTTTTTCTTCAGTTTCTCTCTGTGCCAGTCATTGAGCCCAGTGTTGATTTTGTGGCGTTAACTCAGAAATTTTACCATGTCCACAGAAAGCTGGGGGGAAGTGACAGAATTATTCTAAAAAGTAATTTTTCCACACTCGGATCATTACAGACAATAATTTAGTGCGACATTATTGTGTGACTTTGCCTGTTTTAACACTTTCCAATGTAAAGGACTGGATACTCACACTGAGATGCAAGAAAAACAACTTATTATTTAACAACAGCCATGAGTTAAAATATTTTCCATTCGTTTCTGAATTATGGCCACTTGAAAGTAATCCCAGTGTATTTAGTAATCAAACTCAGATTGAAGGGGACATACATGGGCCGTTGTTCTGCACACTGATCCACAGATTAAACACCTGGTTTGTGTCAAAAACTACCGTTCCGTTTGGACATATGCTACTTTTTTTTGTTATCTGCACGTGCAGTTAAACTATGAGAGACGGGTTTTGTGGTTGGTATTATGCTGAGGATCTCCGTCCTCTGTGGCTCTCCCCCCGCAGACTCTGGCCATTTACGACCGCTTCGGCCGGCTGATGCTGGGCAGCGAGGAGCAGCCCAAGGACGTCCTGGAGTACCTGGTCATAGAACGGCACCTCATGAACCCCTACAGCCGCTGGAGGCTTCACGGAAAGATAGTCCCGTCCTGGGCTCCGGCCAAAGACCCCATCATCAAGGTGAGCCTCCGACGTTCAGCCCTGATGGTGTTTAGGATGGAGGAAGAAAGAGGCAGTGGGCCGACTGGCTCTGCCTGTCAGGAGATTCGAGTACATCACTTAAATTACCACACGGACAAAGTAGAAGTTTCATGTCGTTTGTCACTTTTACATACGGGATTCACATTTTCTCACCTGAGATTTAAAAAGACAAAACGCAATGCCGCCGCTGGAGAAACAACTGAAAAGGGATTCGTGTAATGAATGCTTATGGGGAAGTATCGTTACTTTATATTGTGATCAAATTCAGCAGGCGACGAGTTTGACACGATAAAACCACGTTTCACAGTTACAGTTTACATCAAATATATATAACGCCGTATAAGAAGTTGTTACATAGATATGGGTATTTTCGTCACAGTTTATAATTAAATGTGTCAATGTATGCAACATTTTACCATCAAATATCATCACGTTGGAACTCGAGATTTCATTCTTGAATGTGATATAAAAGAACATGTCAAAAATATTTTCATGCTGTGATGGTAAAAGTTTCCTCAATATGTTTTTAATCATGAAATATATTTTATATCATCACATTTAATCTTACATGTGAGCAAAATATTTAATAAACCTCTATTAAAAAGATATGAACCATTTAAAGTTTGAAACTATTGAGCAGTTTCTCAGTAAAATATTAATGTGATAATGGCACATGTTTTCTGTTAGATTAAGACTTAAAATTTAAACTTTATCACATCCG
Source organism: Blennius ocellaris (assembly GCF_963422515.1). Taxonomy (NCBI): domain Eukaryota; kingdom Metazoa; phylum Chordata; class Actinopteri; order Blenniiformes; family Blenniidae; genus Blennius; species Blennius ocellaris. The sequence goes on from NC_137652.1 coordinate 21,073,503, forward strand.
ATTTTAACAATAAATTGTCCTTTGATATGTAACTATGGCGTGACAAATGCTACGGTTATACATTACAATATATGGACACAATATAAATGTGAAGTTCCATTTTACTATTGAGAATCTTTAGCATGATATAAAATTAAATGTTAACTTTAACTGTTAAAACTTTATCCCATCATAAACTTATTGCTTAAAGTTTGATGTAAATTACGAAACAAGGGGGGGGAAATCCATCACACTAATACTAAATTGATGATCCGGTTTTTTTTGTTCCAGTGGCAGAACTATATAATTTCTTTTACAAATGTACTTTGATTTGATTCCACGTGGTTTTCTTGGACTTTAACGACAGTTTAATGCTGTTCTCCTCCTCTCCCGCTCCTGCAGACGGTGGCTATTCCCAGTCCGGAGCTTCAGCCCTGGGAGGAATTCGATTCCCTCGACTATCAAGTTCCCAAACCGCAGGCAGTGCAGTGGTATAAATAGACCACCGGGTGGCGCTGCATCACTCGCTGGAGCAGCCTCCGTTCCAGACTGTTTAGTGTTTGTAGAGGATTTACTGAGTTTGTTGAGTCTGTGGAAGCAACAGTTGAGCCACAAAACAGAAAGCCACACAACGGCCTGGATTAATGCCGCCTCCTTTCATGAGATGCAGCTCGATTTCTATCATTCTTCACTTTTCCTCATGAGACCTGTGTAACTGAATAAATGAACTGTACAGAGACACAGAAATCCAACTGTTTATTTCTGTGATGAACGAACTGCACACCGACCCCAAAAGTACAAAAATAAAGTCTTCCATCAACTTTTCATTGTCAACACAAATCAAGGTACACCTCACAACACTGGATTCCGTTTTTGTTTTTGTTTTGTTTGTTTTTTTGTGGACATAATCACAATTTACAGCTTTCAGAACACACGAACATGCTACGATGCTCACAGACAAAGTTACTCCATCAACAAACGAGAGAAAAAAAACACTGCAGTGTTGGAACAAATTAATTGAGTCTGGTGCTGTTTGAGCAGAAGTTTGTCGCCAACTTGAACGTGAGACGTTTTACATTGATACAGTGAACTGACAGTGTGCTTTGAATGAGAACAACAGGGACATGCTGGGTTTTAAATCTCAAATGTTGTCAGTATTAATATTAAAAGGCGACATGAAAATGAGATCCTTCAAGATTAAATAAATCTGTATTAATAAAGGTGTCTTGGCGTCATTAGACATCATTGACTAACCCATAATCATTTGAATGCGTCTAATTATTTCCTTATTTGCATATGAATGGATGCACACAGACGGCGCTCTTCCCATTGAGTTCCTTTCAGAGACGAAGGAAAATGTAGATACACACCAATCCTGCTCGTAATGTTGGTAAAGACAAATCTGGAAATAAAATGAATTGATGACAATAAAATAAATGAATTGGTGAAAAGTGAAGCTGGAGTCTGGTGGTGTCAAACTACCCAATTTCTTATGGGCAGAATGTTTCAACAAACACACCTGTATAAATTGACAAGTGTTTTGACTTCTGTTTGTCAAAAAGATTAATTTGGTTATGAAACATTTTGATTTATGAGGGGATCATGCAGGTTGCATTTCATAATTTTTTTTTTTTTTAAACCAAATTCTCAAATATTTCCTAAAACAAGTGTTGCATACCTTTTGTTCTATCTAAGAATTATGTGAAAACATTTTTACGCCAAAGAACAAAAAACTAACAAATTATTTCCTCATAGCTTTGTCTTGGTATTAAAATTAAATGACTGAGTGTATTGCATTCACACAATAAAACAAGGGAGCCCCCTTTTATCCTCATGAATTAACCAGATGAAGTTTACCAGGTTTATTCAGGTAAACTAAGGAAGTCATTCCAACCTGGAACCTCATTTTCAGGAATTGCCTGGATTTTCTTTTGTGTCCCCTCAAAGTGAGTTAATTTCCGATGCATCATCTTCTGAGGTTTGAAATCCTGACGGGTCACCACTGTGTGTCCTCAAGGCCCTGTTCACTCGATAGTGTTTCAAAATGAAAACGCATCAGTTTTGCGTTGTTGTTTTTCATTTACATGGAAACAGCTGAAAGGGATGTAGTTTTCATGTTGAGTCACCCCGTATTTGCTGTTGCTTGTTTTCTTTTGTCTTGTCTTGAAACCACATGTGTACAGAGAACAGTACACTGCAAAGGAGCACACGGACATTCGTATGGACAGACGACCAAGTTGGATTGTTATGACAGTGACCCAAAACGCAACTTCAATTCTGCGTTTTCACTTGAAAGCATGTAAACAGGGCCTGAGTAAGACCCTTAACTACTCAGGTGCTGTCAAGGGGTTGTAAAACATACCAAATCAAACTCATAGATCTCATGAGCTGCAGACACGACCCCCAATAAAGGAGCAGCTGAATTGCATTCTGTCATATTACATTTATGGAGCGTGCCACACCGGATCATCTGGAGAAACATCACAATATCCATCCGATCGGTGCAGACAAAACATCTTATTGACTGCAAAGCCCTGTGGTTCCAACTAACTGTATCCAACAGCATTAATATACTCAATCACACGAGTTTTAAACCTAAACAGAAATTTAAAAATATGTAAACTAAGAAGGTGGGACATGGTTGTTGCAATAAAGGGGAGCTTGATTATAAAAAAAAAAAAAAAAAAGTGGGTGTTTCTTTCCTGGTATTTTGGAGTGCATAGTCTTGTAAATATTTCTGGAATGTAGTTGGACTCATTGAAATCCTGGCAGCAGTGCTTGGCGTTTGTTATTTCATGATATATTAGACTTCCAGTTCTATATCTGCATTAGGAGGAAACCTAAACTTTACTAGAGGTTCTGTGAAGTACTGCTAATCACCATCATGGAACGCAGTATAAAAACCTGGCCAGTATTTGTGTCCTTACCTGAAAATCTACAAAAAAAACACTAACAGTTGTTTTAAAATGGGGGGCAGAAACAGGAAAAGGGGGCTTCATCTAATTTTCTTAGATGTCCTTCCTTTATACAAAAAAAAAAAAAAAAAAAAGCATTTGGGTATATTTAACAGTGAGGGGGGAAAATAAATCAAAAAAATAAATATCTTTCAGTCAGGGTTGAACAATATAAAATATTCTGTTCATCAAGTCTTCATAGCCTCTCACTTGAATAGACATAACCCAACTGGACAAGCAAGCTTGACATGACACTGGCTAAAGCTGTGTTTCTTATTATAATTATAATTTTCCACTGAGGAGATCTGAACTTTGCCATATGTAGGGAAGCGCTTCTATGGCTTTGTCATGGAAACTTCCTTTCTCAATGTCAAGAGTTGGCATTCACATTGGTTTACTGTCGGTAGTGAATGTTGGATTGACTTAGGTCACAAATCAGGTGGGAAAACAAGAGCTTCAGCAGCGCACTCCGCATCGTCTTCCTCGTCTTCCTCTGGAATATTCTCGGGCTCCCATGTGAAGACATCTGAAGCATTATCTGTGAACGAACCAGATCTGCTTCTTGACATCTCCCAGGGACACAAAGCATCACGCCGGCCAAGAGCCAAGTTTGCTTTAGACTCGTCTTCCTGGTCTGTGCTCATGTCCACTGGAGTCTCTTCAATGGAAAATGACCCCTGTTTCTCCCTGATCTCACTGTTGGACATATCATCTCTGTCTACTCTGGTGTTCTCCTCTCTGACAACTTCTGGTTCTTCAGTCTCCCATGAACAAGGATTTTCCCGGGTACTGTCTTGTTTTTGAAGAACTTTTGGTTCACCCGTCTCCCATGGACAGACGTCTGCACGAGAGCTGTCTTGTTTTTGAAGAACTTTTGGTTCACCCGTCTCCCATGGACAGACGTCTGCATGAGAGCTGTCTTGTTTTACAAGAACCTTTGGTTCATCTGTCTCCCATGGACAGACGTCTGCATGAGAGCTGCCTTGTTTTACAAGAACCTTTGGTTCATCTGTCTCCCATGGACAGACGTCTGCATGAGAGCTGCCTTGTTTTACAAGAACCTTTGGTTCATCTGTCTCCCATGGACAGACATCTGCACGAGAGCTGTCTTGTTTTATGAGAACTTTTGCTTTGTCCGTCTCCCACGGACAGACATCGGTGTGAGCACTGTCTTGTTTTTTTAAGACTTTTGGAATTTCTGTTTCCAATGGATGCACATCCTGTGACGTGCCCGATCTTTTTAGTTTCTCTGAAGGTTTTGATATTTCATTTTTTACCCCTGTTTCACCAGTCTCCCATGGACATACGTTTTCCAGAGCTATATCTTGCCTATTAGGACTCTCAAATGTCTTTGGGGTTTCTGGCTTTCCCGATTCTGGTGCACCCATTTCCCATGGACAAATATTTGTCCGACCTGGGTCTTGCCTAACTGATTTCTCTGATGTCATGGGAGTCTCTGGCTGTCTTGATCCTGATTCTCCAGTTTCCCATGGACAAACATCTGCTGGTCTTTTTTCCGGGATCCCAGTATCCCATGGGCATACATTTACTCTGACACTATCTTTCACTTCGGAAGAAGCTTTCAAAGGTGAGACACAAGTTTCTGAGTTTTCTGGCTCTGTTTCCCAAGAACAAACATCTACTTTGATTGTCAGTTGTGAAGCCATTTCCTTAGTTGTTGTCTCTGCTTTAACATCTTCCCATGGACACATTTCCTCCAAGATTTTGGGGGGATCAGGAAACTCCCATGGACAACTTACAACTGTCTTGTTCAGTTGTTTACCCCAACTCAAGATAGGTGAATTTGCATCCTGCTGTAGGACATTTCCAGAAATTTCTTTAGATGCACCAGGGTAAATGGCAGATTTCATAACTTCTTGGTGTAAAGGAACTTTTAGTGTTCCTTTGCCAGTTAAAGTATTTAGATTTTCATACACAACTTCACCCTTGTCTTGAGTATCCCAAGGACAAACATTAGCATATTCGTTATCTTTTCTTATCGAAGTCTGAGGAGTTTCTGCAGTCTCCCAGGGACACACATCTGCTGCTTGTTTTAAAGACGGTTGTGTCTGTAAATCTTTGGACGGGGGAGTTTGTGAAAAAACAGATGTATCCTGTGATTCCCAAGGACACGCATCATCACGACCACTCCCTTGTCTTCTCACTGTTCCATGATCTTGAGATTCCCAAGGACAAACATTAGTCCGTTCAGAAACTTGCGAATCCCAAGGACAAACATCTGACTTAATGCTCTGCTGCTTCTTCGGCCCCTCTCCTTGCTGGGTTACACCTGTTCCTTCCCATGGACATACATCTGCATGTGAAACGTTACGTACTGGTGTAATTCGATTACTACCTCTTCGGTGAGTGGAAGGAGTTCTGCAGCTGCTTGCAGTCTCCCAAGAACTTATACTACTACGTTTACTGTTCTGTCTGGATAAGAACACATTTTCATAGGTGCCATCTTTTTGTATGTCGTCCACATCCCAAGGGTGGACAGCAGATTTCACAATCACAAGTCTTCGAGGACTTCTGTCAGACGAATCCCCAGAAGACAATCTGACTGCATTCTGTTTGACAAGGCATGGTTTGCCATCTACTGTGGTCATGCTTCTTTTGTGCAGGGATCTTTTTTCCATACTTGGACGTCTACTTGACGTGCCTGATCTTGGTGTGGTTGAAGCGCTCTCCTGACTTTTTTGTGAAACAGAATCTTCTCTGTTTAAATTTCCATCATTTCCTAACTTACTGTTTGCATCTATAGATCCCATAAACGATTTTACAGAAAGCCACTTGCTCGTGGTGGTCCGGAAGGAAAAGACACGCTGATCCTTTGTGACCTTTGGTCTTGGAGACCCTGGTGCACTTGCAGATACATGAACCTGTGGTTTGGGGGACTCTGCTTCCGGAGGATTGTTTTCTACAGGTGGTATGTGATCCCAGGGACAGATGAGTGCCTGCGGGGAGGATGGTGTTTTTTCTTCACTGTCATTTGAATTTGCATACGTAACGTGTTTCTGATTCTTGTCGCTTGATTGTTCTGGCTCCACCTCCCAAGGACAGACTTCTTCTTTGTCAAATGATTCTGACTGGAGAGCACTGCGGGTTTGGTCACCTATTGAAAGGCTCTGCCTCGACCGAACTGTGTTGGATCTGCTAACCTTGGGTATGTTCTCTATTGAGTGGGTGGTAGTGGAAGTCAGACTCCAGGATTTATGAAGTTTGGTGTGATCTGGATGCAGGAAATTGACATCAATTGTCAGATTCTGGGCACTGGCTGACTTACAGACTCCAGCTGGAATATCCAAGGAGTCGGTCTCTGATCGCTGGGAGCACCTCTTCGCAGAATTGGGCCTTAACATAGAGTCGTGCAAAGAGGAGTCTCTCTCCCGGACGTAATGATAATCACTTTGAGACTTCCGCATGGATGGTGACGGTGATGGGGTTTTTGATTTCACTGAACTCCTGTAGCTGATACTGACAGTGTCCGGGGTTCTCCTGAATGAGTCAGAATTGCCACTTCTACTGCGGAAGGATCCGTCTCTCTCCTCGCGGCTGCACTGACGGCTCATTGACTCAGGGATCTCTGCGATGCGTTTAATAATGGATCTGCCCAGTGCACATCTAGAACTTCGCTTCTTTGACAGATGGGGGTTGTTTGCCGTCATCTTCTTTGTCTTGTTGACTTCTAACTGGGCATATAACTTCTTCAGTTCATCCTGGTGCATATAAGGAAGGGTGGGAATTGAGGGTGGGAGCGAGTGGAAGGTTGAAATGATTGAGGAAAGGAGAAGAAAGGGAGAGGTAAAAGACAGTTTTATGTAAGAACAACATAGTTTAGGATAGGGAAAGGAAAAAAGGGTGGAGAGAGGTCACATGTTCATTCTGCCATTGATTCTGAATATTTACACATAATTTATATTTTGAATTATAATACATTTAAAATCTATTTAAAGTGACTTTAATTAACTTAAATTAATTGACATTTATTTTTCTCGTTTCAATGTGACCTCAGGAATTTCTTCCACAGTTGGCAGAGTATGTCCCAGTGCAAAGTGATAACATCGGTCTGTGTTTACCCTAAAGTCATCCGGGTCCACACTGTGCTCACTCCAAGCCGAATGAAAACTGCTGTTGAGGTATGAGCGCCGCAGGTCCACTTCATCTTCATACACCTCGGCTGCTATCTCCTCACGTCTGGGCTTCGACACATAGAGAAACTGGAACACACAAAGGACCATGTCTATGAAGACCTTCAAAGGCCTATTGACTTTTTGAATTCTTAAAATTGTAAGATGTAATTTAATGAGCTATTTTCATTGCATGTCACAGTGATTGAAGCACTTTCATGGTCATAACATTAAAAATGAAATGAGGCACAACAGACAACAGATATTGAATGTACTTTTCTGCTGCGTAGCAAACATTCATTGATATTTTGACATCTTAAAGACTTTTACAGTAAAGGGTTGTTATGAAAAAACTGATTGCGTCCATACATGATAAAAAAAGAAGCCTTGCTGGTTCATCATTACCACTTGAAATCATTGAATACAAGTTATTCATCTGTTTCTAACCCCTCACTACACAACATTAGTTTATGTAATCTATTATTTGCAGAATAATGCCAGCTGCTGTAGTGATCAATTTTGTCTCAGTTGACTTTAAAGAAATGAACTGAATTATGGCATTTTAAAACAGGTAAATAAGGCCCAGTTTACACGTTTTCAAGTGAAAATGCCTGGAATAAAGCCGTGAGGATACATTGATATTAACATCGGTACCTTTGGAACAAAGAGCAGGGCGAGTGTGACGGTGATGGTGACGTGAGTGTGTGTGAAGGAGAGCAGCAGCATCCAGTCCGGATGGAGAGAGGGAAAAGTGAACCTGAGGGAGGCAGAAACAACAAAAACACATTGACTCAGGTTGACTGAAGTGATTTAAAAAAAAAGTCTCAACACATGATTTGTGCTCTTTACCTGAACAGGTGGAACATGGAGGATAGAAGCAGCTCATTGTGGATGGCGATGCCCATGTAGCGAGGCTCGTGGAAGGCTGAGGGTACCGGCCGGACGGCGGTCCACAGCGAGCTGCCCCAGCACAGGAACAGCAGCTCCGCTGAAAACATTCAGAAATAAAGAATGGATCCGTGGTCAATCTCGCTATTGCTGATAAAACACAAAAAAACTATGATCAAAACCTCCTATGACAATATGACTGGTTATTTTTTTCCTTCAGTTTTTACAACTTTGTTGATGAATTTTTATGATGAATCTATTCACTGGGCTTTGTTTTTATCAATCAAAATCAAAAGATTTGAGAACACATTTCAAGTGAAAAGCACCACCACTTTAAATTTTCACTTGAAAACAATATCGTGTAAACGGGGCTTGAGATGCTTGATTAGATTCTTTACAGACTGCAGTTTGGTTAACTTTGACCCGATCCGACTGTATTATAACGATCCAACCTTCTTCTCTGATTATTGTTTTTGTTCATGTTTGGAGATGTCCTAAACTGAACATTGTTTCTGTGTACGTAATATCCAGATCGTGGCGACATCAGCAATGCGGTTGGTAAAAATATCAGCGGTGTGGAAATAACTCAAATCCAACAGCCTCTACAAAGGTTTTAAGAGATGAAAGCGTCAGAGCTTCTTTGCATACAGTCATTTTGACACTGCATCTAAAAGGTAAACATGCAGCTGAATTTTTGTCTGGCTGCAGTTTTCAGTACTCCAGTACTTTTTCTGACACCTTTCAGTTAAAACCAGTAGTGTTTTGTATACACATAGTATCACAGGTCTCACACAGCAGAGACTTTGAAAGAAGACGTCCAGGAGAGGATCAAGTTAAAGACAACTTTACAGATTAATTTACAAAGATGTGAATATCTGATTGGGAAAGTGTCAGGGTTCGTTGATACTTGATTGGAATAACTGATTTGGATATCCCTGTCTGTATGAATAAATATAAACCAACTATGCTTGTCACTGTGTAACTGTCTGCTAATGTGACACTAATTGTGTGGGCTCATTTCATTTCCTATTTATATGAGAATGTCTTATTACCTGAAGCCTGGAATTCCTCATTAATCCTGATAAGCAATAAAAGGAAAGTTGTCTTACTTAAAGTGTCATTAACGTTAGCCTGTTTACACACTGATTAGCATTAGCAGCATTATACTAATGATCATAATGATCAAATGGAGCTGAATTTGTGTTTTCGGAGCTCTTGGAGGTTTGTTGAGCATCCACAGGAGATTCGGCTGATCCTTCCTGACATGTTTGAGGCCGCTCACCCACGGCCATCATGTAGTCCCAGCGGTCCAGGTAACACAGGTTGAAGCCCTTTCCGTCAGACGTGGAGGTTGTGACGAACACTGGGATGTTCCTGTCGCGGTTCTGGAGAACGCCCACCGTCCAGGCGCACAGGAACCAGCTGACCGTCATCAGCATCACTCCCAGAATCCTCAGCAAGTGGAGGCTGGACATGTAGGGCACCCGCTGAGCGGTGCGGGACAGGAACACCTTCAGCACCCTGCACACAGACCACAGTACTCATCCAAGTGTCAAAATGAGGGTGGATTTAAGGAGCATAGGATTTTCTTCCAGTTGCTTTAGATGCACATAAACGTAGAATTATAATAATTATGCATAAATGTATAATTATCATAATAATTACCACCTCCACATTTAATAAAGTTGGGACATAGTGTGGAATATAGAGTACTAACTACAATAGAACAAAGAAAACATCAAATATTGAAGGTAAGACATTCTACCGACACATCTGAAAAAGGTTAGGAAAATTAATTCATAAACTTACACAGCCCCTAAATACTTTCACTTGTTTTTAACACATTAAAGACGTTTCCAGCATTACAACAAAAATACACTTTTATTCCCACAGTTATTGATACAAAAATGTCAACAAAACTCAACTCACTAATGTCCCAGGAGCAAGAGAAAATTATCCCAGTGTCTTTAACCTGATGCACTATAACTGTGCAAATCACTTTTTATCAGTAGAGATGAAATGTATGTCAGATTTATTGTTTTTTGTTATTGTTTTTTTTTCAGATTTATTGCGCTTGCTCGTGCATGGCTGCATGTGAGTATGTGGGGGTTGGGTTGCTGGTGTCAGTGTTTTATACAAAGAAGTACATTTTGAAAATCTTTACACTTGAGTACTTTTAAAAATATAAAATTGTTAATTTATCTGATGTAGATGTTAATCTATAGGCTTCTATCTTTCATTGTAACATGTCCCTGCTTCATTTCTCCATCTCTGAGTTGGATTATCTGTTAACTTTGCCAAAAATGTTAATCGACTTTTTGACCGCTGCACCTTATGTTTGACAGCATTGGTCTAAAGGAAAAAAAAAAGGTATTCATTTTGAAGCTGCATTTAAACCTACATCTCAGGATGGATGCATTTAAAAAAATATATTTTCAGCTTTTAAAGAAAGGCTGAAGAAATTCCAGCTATTTGAGCAATAAAAGAGACTAATTCTCTCTGTGTAGAAGTTCAAGACTTCACCTAAACCCCTGAACACCCACAGTGGGGAACATCAAGCAGAGAAGGCCGGACCCACCTGTACATCTTCAGCGTCACTGTGCCATAGACGATGGAGAAACCGAGCATTCGGACCCAGCGGAGCAGGATGCACCTGAAGGTGCTCGGCTTGAAGTACAAGATGAAGACCTGCAGAGGAGGAGGGAGGTCCATTAACAGACGTCACCTTCATCACTGGTAATGTGATTTTGTCTTTTCACAAGTGCTACTAAGACATGAACTTGAAGTTTGCTTCTGCCATTTCCAAATATAGACTCAAATACTCAAGTTGAACTGTAAAGGTTGTGATCAACAGAACTTTGCTGAAGCTTCAGGAGCACAGGAAATCTAATAGTCCTATCACAGTTAGAGATCAGACTGGATTCTCTTGCTTTGTGAAAAAGTTCCTCCGGCTCTGAAACTGTGGTGGTTTCACAGATTGCCCTCTCCAGGGATAAGAGAAAATCAAACCCATGTGGAGATGTTTAAAGGTGCTACATTATACAGTTTTTCCACAACTTCACAAAGGTGTCGGAGGACCAACAGCCTACTGCAAGTACGGATGTGTACTTAAGGTTAACTGTGAATGACTGTGGATAAATGCAGAGAAGTCATTTCTCCAATGAGACCAATAAAGTATTCTTTCTTCTTTCTTCCTTCTTCTTGTTAGTGACTGAGTCCGGAAGGAAAGGCCGAGACCCTATTGTATTTCTTCTTCTTCATCTCAGAGGAGTCCTATGTTGAACTCCTTCCTCTCTGAATTGGATTATTTCCAGTCAATCTTTCCCTATTTGGCAGGTGATCATTCTAGTAAGTGGCCTGAGCCATTTTAATGACCCCCTTTTTAAGTACTAAAAAAAAACAAAAACCTGTGAAGAACCAGCATGAAGTTCTGCAGCAGTCTGATCTAAAGTAGCTCCTCTATTGGATTGGACCACGTGGACCTGCCTCCATCCCCTATATACATACATAAGTGTTTGCTGTCCATGACCCTGTCACTGCAGAGATCCTCCAGAAGTCAAACTTTCATACTTTCACCTTTGTCCAACTCGCTCAAATATTTACACTCACCCATTTTTATTTTTTATTTTTTTGCTTCTTACACATCAACTCAGAGAGTGAACATTGACTTGCTGCTTCAGGAAAATATCTCATGATAAATGGATCCATCCATCTTCATTGGACAGACAGTGTCCACACAGGGAAAACGCTGAGAGACAATCACAGTCACATTCACACCAACTTTTAAAATATAATTTTGCCTCTGATCGGTTTAAAAAAAACCAAAACAAACTATATAACTGTGTTCATGTTTCACACAAATTAATGTGAGAAAATATGAAAAATTCCAGTTCCACCAAAAGATAATTCAGCAAGTCAGCTAAAACCAAATATTAGATGAGAACAATAGACTTTTAACTTTAAAATGGTAAAACTTGCAGCCCCACTGACGGTTCAATTGAGGTGGCAGCATTTTTCACTTTAATTCATATAACAGGAGTTTGACTGGGTGAAAAACTAATCAGTATTTTTTTTTCCAGTAGTAAATACGACTTCCAATGCATCCTTAGTACAGTTGCTATTATTCCCACTGCTGGTACGAGTACTGTTACTACAGTTTGTTGTTTCACTATGGCTAACATTCCCATTAACTGTAGCATTATACACGATCTGTTCATATAACACGAGTCATCTGCATTAAATAAAAAACAACAAACTCAACAGAAGCTTTTTCTCATTCCTGTCACATTTGATGACAGGTTGTACCTCGGCCTGGGCTCGGCATGTAACAGCAGACTGGATGACAGTAATCCAAGAATTGCAGCCCATTCTACTGTGACAGTCAGTGTCAGTCACTCTGGATAAGAGCATCAGCTAAAGCCTCAGATGGGAGCGCAAATTTACATCATTGTGTCCGAAGCACTCATCAAGGATCAGAGTGAATACGTATAGAAGCAGCCTCACCAGAGGAAGGTGGGTTTAATCAGCAGAAATGGCTGGTGCTCAGAGGCAGATTGGGCTCTTGGACGGCTCTGCGGGAAGATGGAACGTGATTGGTGGATCTAAAGCTACAGCGAGTGGGCCGAGCCAAAATATAATCAGCGGTAACCCGGTGAAATTAAAAGCTTTTCATGCTGGTCTGTTGATTCAGCAAAGAAGCTGAACCACGTGGCGTCACGTGCGTGGCATCATTCCAATAATGTGGACCGTGGCGTTTTAAACCAATTCTCCCAGTTCCAGGTTAACCTCTGGTGACCTGCTGTTGTGGTTCGTAACTCTGAGCTCAGCAGGAAACGTATCTCTGTTGTCGCTTTATACAATAGATATGTATCGAAGGTTCACTACTGAACTACTGCCGGGTGACTGATCTCTCCACCAACAGGCAAAGCCGATTAAAGAAACATTACTTCTACGTGGAGATGTGACTCCATTCAAGGCCGAAATGTTAGATGCAAAGGAAACAGACTATATATAATGTCGATGTGGAAGACAAGCACGTGTAAAAGTACGAACCTTTAGCTATTGGGCAATACCGAGTACCGATATGAGTAATTACTAAATGCCATAAAGCCTGATTCTCCATAGGCAAACGATATGTAAAGGCTATGCGTAGCTGCAAAACCCCTCTGCACAGCCTCTGTGCGCACCTCCAACAGTCTCACAGCCTCACAGTCTACAGTTCACAACTGTGTCTACAATACGTAGAGTCCAGTGCGTGGCATCAACCTACGAACAGTGAAGACTGGATATTTTAGCGGAGCATAATTTACAGTCCGTCTCGCATTTGTCATTCTCATTAGCATAATAGAATCTCCAAACCGCAGACATCACCCTCTTGCGTACCTGAGGGCAACGATGCTGAGGGATGAAGTCACGTTGTGCTTGCCAGGTTGTATCGGGGAGGTTTTTTTTTTCCGAGTGCGAGTACAAGTAAAAGTACTCCATGCAGTATCGGTGCATCCCTACAAACAACAGTTAAAGACTTCGTGGAAACAGTCTGTCAGAACAAACGTGGTGAGATTTTAAAGTCCAGCCTGATGCATCGCACACATTCAGGACAAAAAACATCAAGTTTCAGACAAATGATATAGACATTTTGTTTCTCACAGTTGCTGAATCATGTGCGACTCAAATTAAATCTGAAGATGTGTTCAGATTTCTCAGACTGTTATTGATATTTTCCTCATTGAAGATGTATTTTTAAACCCACCCACAGCCCATCTGCTCTTAATCTGAATGTTGATTATTATGACTCAGTGCCCGGTTCTGCGATCATGCAAACCTTTGTCCTGTCATTCTGTTGATTTTTTGGACTTTTCATTCCAGTTTTACTGACAGAAACAGGCGTGACTAATTCCAGATACCGAGACAAAACAGTTCATGATGGTGGCGAGTACCACAGGATATCCCACAGTGCACCGCGGCGGAATTCCATAACGCCATTGTGAATATAGTCTATTCAACAGCTAGATTTGATTATTCTAACTTCTTTCTCAACATGTAAATCAAACAGGCATGCTGTGTTACTTGTCTATAAATTACAGGAATAAATGAGACGAGTTCAGTGATACTGAGTCATTTAACCTAAAGGTCTCTGTCTTTTAAATGTCAGTTTGTAGGAAAAGCTATTGCATCATGTAAAAATCCAAATGAAATCAGAATTTTAATCAGTAAGATCATACAAAGACAACCAATCAGATTGCTTTTTTCGTTTTTGTTTGTTTGTTAAGTCTACAACTAGGGTCTCATACATAAGGCCTTATGCTAAAACCACAAGAGGCTCCAATGCAGCCCACCCACCAAGCAAATTGTAAACATTTCAAAGAAAACTTAATTTTTTTTCAATCAAAGCCGACACAGCACAAACACATTTGAGTTCTGGGGCCTGATAAAACCCGGTTCTACACAACGATGCAATATGCAACAGTCTAATACACTGTGATATACTACAATGAGCTGCAATGATATGATGCAAAATTAAACAATTTATACACATAACTACAACTAACACAGTTTATGGTTCCCTGACATGGGGAAATCTTCAAATGAGAATTTACATTTGTATTTTGTGTTTCATTTCCTACTCACTCTCATTACTATTTTATGGTCTTGCTGCTCTAATTTAGAGTCAGCCAGTTTCAGGCTGTGATTTAATGATGTTAATGTGAGCTACCGGAAATTGGGGAAATGAATACGTCTTTACCTCTGAGCCTGGTTCTGCAGGTTTATTCCTGCTTTCTCAGAGGGACTTGTTGGTTTTTTTCTGGGTTTTTTTTCTGTATTTGGCACTATAGAAATAAAACTGAATTGAACACTCCTTATTTGCATTCATACGTTGAGGCCATGATTAAATGCTTTTTCACTGTCCTTTCAAATGTGGATTTTAGCATGAAAACTAATACTAATTATACTTAATCTAAAACCTGATGTACCAATCCTCCTTTTTGCTTCACATTCCTCATTGACTAAAACGCAGTGTTCCCACACTGTGGCATTTCAATTAAAGCCCTGAATATTCTGTCCCATCATCCTCTGTTGTTTATGTCCACTCTTTATAATTAAATGCCACAAGATGCCACCTCTGTGTGGGTAAGTGAGGCGGAGCTGGCAGCCGATTAACATGTTCACACACCCAAACGTGGCACGTTGAACTAAATCACAGATCAATACTGTGCAGTGGAGGAGCTGCCCTGCACACAATGAATCACTTTGCATGATCACATCGACTCACGCTTTCACAGAGATGGACAAAAAGTCAAGGCCGGCTTATGTTAACAGCTCTTTAATTGGTAAAATGAATCTAAGGACTGATTGGTAATCTATGACGAGAGCAGAGAGATGTTATGAAAAATGTCTGCCATGGAACCAACCATCCCATTACACACACACACACACACACACACACACACACACACACACACACACACACACTGCTCACCCTCCCATAAATGGTCCATTATGATATAATCCAGGGTGCTGTGCTGCGCAGTGATCTGTAAAGAGCTGTAATCTGTGACACTCTCGGCTCGGCCTGCCAAATCGCTCACACACTCACCGGGAAGTAGAGGAGCAGAGAGCCGAACAGGATCGTCTCCAGCAGCAAGAGGCCGGATGCTCGGATCCTCTGAGAGTGAAGAAGAACAACAAGGAGGAGGATATGGGGGGAAAAACAATCATGAACAAGCACAAAAGTGCATTTTTGAGTTAACAACCCAAAGTCCCAAAAAAGACCTTTTCACCTCCATCCATCATCCATCTATCATCCATCCACCATCCATCCATCCATCCATCCGTCCATCCATCCATCCATCCATGCATCCAGAGGCGTAGCCTACAGAAGTAAAGCGCCTTTAAACTGAGCTTTGCTCAGAATCAAACGTATAGAGTTTTAGAAAAAGGCTAATCCAGGTGCATGTGTTAGAGTTTGTTTCCTGACACGACAGTTGGTTTATCATCACTCAGCCAATGTTTTGCTTCAAGACGCTTCCAAAACCGATGTCAGATCTGTTGATCATTTGCAGGATTCATGAACCAAACAGTAACGACTGGCACGGTTTATAATCAAAACAACATGATTTAAGATTGGAAAACAGAACAGGTGTCCAGCAAATTTCAAAACCAATGAAAACATTAGTATTTTGTATTCGGTACGTTTACTGTGTCAGAACTTAGAACTCTATTCATATCGTGGCCCGGCTAATCAAGAAGTCTTGACTCACCCGGTTCCGACGATGGCGGTAAGCCGCCAGCATGCTGACGAAGATGAGGAGCATGAAGACCCCCTGGACGGCCAGCACGCCGGCCCTGAGCAGCCAGTCCTCCTGCACCAAGCAAGGTGCACCGTCCTGGCAGCTCTTGCAGCCCGGCCAGCAGGGGAGGCAGATGGGCATGTTCGGGTAACACGTTCCGCCACCGTCACTCCCGTTCACGGGGCCTCCATCTGTAGCACACACACACATACATGCATGTACGCACGGTCTCCACAAGCCTTTGGGAGGTCTCTATACACAAAGCACACAAGCCACCACACTTACAAGAGTCTACAAGTAACACAGCCCGTTTGTTATTCTCCATTTGAATATAGTCGTGTACAGAAAAAACGTTTTTTTTCCCAAGTTTCCAAGTGTTTCAACAAACAAAGGTCCAAATATATGTTGGTGGGAAACCATTGACTGATCGCATACTGTTACACATAATGATCTGGTTTATTTGCTGAGTTCTGGATTTGCAAAATAACAGGTGACATTATCTTAATTTTCCTGAGAAATGTAAAATATTCAAAGTCATACTTACAGGTCAACCAGAGAAAAAAAAAACCTTAAACCTCCAAATGTGCAGTTCGTACATCAGATGTTTTGGATTAAAACATTTTTTCTATCAAACTTCTATCAGCACAAAGATCATCACATTTATTAGTTTTCTCCTTACTTCTGTTGAGGAATTTATCATTTCCCCCCATAAAAGTCCTGACAAGGACTGGCGAACAAAATCAAAATATGAAAAAAAAAAAAAAAAAGCTATCCTCACCTGAACAGATATTTATATAATATTCATAAACAACAAAAGGCATGTTTGAACTATAATGATTTGCTCCAACACACCATCAAATCAGCCTGTTGCTCCAACATGGAGGTGATAATGTTTCACCATAACGTGACGCCACAGTGTCAAGCTTGCAGCTTTGGTGTCACTGGCTTGCTCTACCTGTCTGTGTCTTTTTACGCATCTGTCTGTACTGCTCCCTTGCTTTGTGTGACAGATCTATTTCGTTTCCTGCATGGATTGTTTCCACCTTTGTCTTGTTATCCTCCTTCAAATACTTAAGGCCCCATTTATACAATGTTTTCAAGTGAAAACGGAAAACTTTAGCTGTGTTTTGGTTGTCCACGTATACGACAACAGTGCTCAGAGGCACCATGGCCATAGTAAATAGTTCCTCTGCACATGTTCAGTAGTGGGACATTAAGACCAATGGTTCTTCCGTTGTGTCACGACTCCCAATCCATATTCTCCTGGAAATTGGTAGTTTTATTGATGGTAGCCACCGTAATAACAATCCAACGATCCACTGTAATAACTATAACATTTATAGTGTACTGCTCTGGCACTGACATGTGTTTCAGGCAATCAGATCACCTGTGTTGAGCCCGAAAGGCAAAGTGTGAGCAGGCACCAAAGAGCTTTCACTCAGACCACTTCCCGAGGTGGTCACATAGACACTGTAGTGTGAACTGCATGCGTCCTGAGATGGTGGCCTCACAAAACAATACGTCAAATGCAAACATCGTCAGTGAGGTCTGAGTTATGCGGTCTTCAAATCTTTCCAACTTTCCAAAGAAATTCTGTAAAAGAGCAACAACCGACTGACTGACCTGAGTCCAGGGGGTCGAGCTCGGGGTTGTAGTATCCCTCTTTACAGCGGCAGCAGTACTGTCCCAGACGGAAGCCTCTGCCTGGTATTGGCACACACTGCAACAATAAAACAGCTTCTTCATGTTACCATCTTCTGTTACCAATAATACATTATATTGTGGAGAACATGAAATCCAGAGAATTCAAGAAATGAAAGAAGAAAGTCTGTACATTGTGAGAGTTCGGGCAAATGTGGGTGAAATAGGTGGCAAGGTTCATTAATGGGAGTTTTACTACCACACAAAACCGCTTGAATTGGATTTTATTCAATGAAATGGGAACAAATGAGAATCAAAACAACTCATATAGTCAAAATAAAATGTCATGGTAAAGTGTGTGTCTGGCTGTGGCATCACAACCCAGCAGCACTTTGTAAATGCACACACACACACAGACACACACACACGCACACGTACACGCACAGACACACACACACACACACACTTGGATACGCCGTGTGTTAATCTAAGTTAAAAGCTAAATGGATACATAATGCCTCTACTGAGAGTATTATCCTTTTCTAGAGAAATCCTGTTCCCTCCCTGGCCCAAACACACACACACACACACACACACACACACACACACACACACACACACACACACACACACACACACACACACACACACACACACACACACACATAAACACCTCCGTACAAACACACAGACTGGCCTATGTATACATAGAAACTGGCGACCCCCACTTTTCAGATGCTGATGGAGCCGATGGCTGATGGCACCGCCTGAGTATTAATGCAGTATGGATTAGCGGTCCACTTAATTCTCCTCTTGGCCACAGCTCACTTCAGCAGCCAGTAGATTCCCTCATCTGAGATGTTTATGTTGAAAGTATAGATATAGATCATCACTCACTTCCAAAGCTTTCTGGTGTTTCTTTGGTGTTTTCTGATTTGTGGCCTTTCACTTCATTTACAATTGTAAACAAAAAACACCTATTACAAAATGACCACTGGAGAGATGGCATATTACACCTACATGTTACCAATACAATGCCACATGTCACAGAGTGGAATATTCTGGGAAGTGATTATTTTGCGATAGAAACTGATGTGTGAGAAACAATAACTGGATTAATTTGATGGGCCCAAACAGCAATGATGAGACGACTGAATCAGCTCTGAGGAGAGGAAGCATCACCTTCTGGTAGTTTGTTGGATGCTGGACCGCTGCAGATTGCTTACCGTATATTACACATGTTGTACAACTGCACTATTCAACAAACTACTCTTGTCAGTTTATGGTTCCTTAATATGAGGATGGGGCTGTACATCGGTGGGCTTTGTCATTGACCACAAAGAAGGCTCCTGGATAGCTGATAGAGTGTGTAGGTGATAGAATTTCTCTTTGTGTTTATCATGTGATCAAGTGGCATCCAACCTTGTAATCCAGGATGGGATCTCTCTCTCTCTCTCTCTCTCTCTCTCTCTCTCTCTCTCTCTCTCTCTCTCTCTCTCTCTCTCTCTCTCTCTCTCTCTCTGTGTGTGTCTCTGTGTCTCAAAGGACAAAGTATCTATAGATCATCTGGACGACCAGGTTGGGTTCACTCCCACTCGGTCCTTTAATTCAACAACATATTGTGTCTCCTCATTTGTATGCAAATGACACACAGATACACTACCCTCCTCTAAGACTGACAAGAAATGTGATGAGAAGAAATGAGAGGCGGTCTATTCGATGAGATGTTGAGAGGACGGATAAGATGAGAGAAGGAATAACTCGGGCAACCAGCCATAGATAAAAGGGGCTGGGGAGTGGCTAAAACAACAGGACAGAACAGAAAATGAGAACGTGAAGGCTGAGAAGGTGCAACGCCTCCGGTCGGGTCAGACGGGGCAGGATGAAGAGCTCAAATGTGGATTTAAGAGATTTTTTTTTTTTTTTTTTTTTACGTGTTCTTTTCTTGTGTTTCAGACCTTTGTGAGTGCAGTGCATAAAGTGGAAGTATACCGACGGCCAGGATTATCATCGTAATCCATCAGATCATCCCGCAGCCCGCCACCAAGCACAGCCATCTTTAAATAGACAGCTGAGATGAGAGGTGGGGGATTGTGTGGCGACTGACAGGCTGGCAGGGAAAAGGCAGAAACAGGAGTGGAGGATGGGGCTGCAGACAGCAGAGTGGACTTGTGAAGGGATGAAAGCAAGAGGGAAGGTTAAAAGGCAACGTTGAAGTAATGAGCGCAGGCAGACAGAGCTTTAACCATTTGGAGCGGCTTGTGTTTTGAATGGGTTTGTGTCTTTGTGATGTAACTAAAAACCCAAAATTAAACTCTCAAAAGCTCGGCCTCTGATTGGTCAGAACAAACGCGGGGCACGAACAGCCTGAACTTCGGCGTCCAGCGACAACAATAATGCTTGAACACACCACACCGACATGAGAAGCAGTGGTCTCCGCATCGTCATCAATTAGATTTTTATTTCCAAAAACATTTTTTAGCCAAGTATTCTTAGCCAATGATTATGCAAAATGGAAGAAATGGTTCACGAATATAATGATCTTGAACATTTATTATCCAAGAACAACTGGTCAAACTCTACCAACAACAAGCCCAAACAAAGATTATTAGTTTTGTGCTACTTCAGCTTTTTCTTGTTGAACTATACAAGAAAGTTGGATTTAAAATATAAAGGTGTTCGAGAAATCTGGCTTTGTCTCATAAAGAATGACGTGTAATTTGCCCTCTGTGTTCAAGGATGACCTGCATCAGCACTTCTGGAACCTCTACCTCTGGTGGTGTTCAATACAGACTCAAAACAATTTCAGCCTTTTAAGAAGGGGCGGTCTGACTTCAATAGTGAGACAAAGTCCTGGACAATCATGCAAAGGTTGAACTGTGACATTGTCTCTCAAGAATAATGTAATAAAATTGTCTTATACGTTTTCAAATCAATCTCAGTCTGATTCCTGTGTATTCTGTCTCCCTGAGTTTTTTTTGGTTTTTTTACTCGGGAATTCTCCAGACAAAAGGTTACTCGTTTCCATCCAGTGCAGCATGATGTATCGTTAATTTATTGCTATGGGGATATCGCAAAAACACTGACTGAAGTGCAATGAGTTATGACTCCATGCCCTGTGCATTCATGCTCGGTAAGTTTAAAGTGATAGAATTTGTCATGTGAAAGAAGAAGGTGCTTCATAGCAATTAATTCACATGTTTTTGTTATTTCATTGACTCTTAACTGTAAAACTACCAAGTCCCAGAAGAATATGGGCTGGGAGTCACAACACTGTGGAGGAAACATTGATCTTATTGTTAACTGGAAAACAAGTTTGCAGCAATTGCAAACTGAAAATACAAAACGTGTCTGATTTCACTTGAAAATGTTATTGTGTATACAAGGCAGAACATCACCGAGCTAAGCATTCGTATTTAGCATAAACCATTGTAATAGCAATACTGAAAAACCTTAGATATTGCATATCCGCCTGCATATAATCCTATTACCAAGTTATTTCTTAATCCTATTACCAATTAAATGCCTTTTGAAGTAGCTCCACAAGTTCCTGCACGTAAGTACCTGATTGAACAAGTGTGTTTTTTTTTAAGTTTTCACACCTGAACATATTTCATGCTGGAGGGAACTACAAAAAAACGCCAAGACGGTTCATGTTATCAACACAAGAACTTTGAAATATTAAGTAAAACAGGGAATGAGTCTAGCTCAAACTAGCTCTCCTGCTGCTTGAGTTTAACTATTTACGTTCAACCTATTGAAGGGAAATTAAAACTTCTGCTAGTTTTTTTGTTATTACCATTGTTAGTTGCTATTCAGCCATGCATGATTCAGTTTGATATTAAATGGATGGGAGGAAAAAGTACTGGGGGCACGCAAAACCAGCCATCATCATGTTAAAACGACAGTATTTTTCTCCTCCTATGAAGGTTTTGATGACTTGTAGCATTTTTTTTTAATTGGTCTCGTGCTCACCTCCATGGTTGTGCGGTTACACTGGTGGGTGTCGGCGAACCAGCTGCTCCCTGCGGCACACTGGTCCAGGTCGATGTCCTGGATGTTGACGTCCACACGGACCACACCTCTGACACGGAGCAGACAAGGACAGGGTTCAGACGCGTGTCAGTGGGGAAGACAGGAGAGCTGCTCTGAATGTCGTGGGAATAATCTCTTTCACTCTTTATACCTAAACACACATTTTTATTTGACAGGATCAAACAAACTTGACCCCAAAAAGTGGCACAAAAGACCATTTATCAGCCAAAACATTAGGACCTCTGAGAGGCGAAGTGATTTACATAATTTTAGGGGAGAATCGTGGATGGAATCAACGAGGCAGAAAATAAAGATTCAGTCCTCAAAGCTATTGAATTAGAAGCAAAAAGGCTGGCAACTGTTAGGATTTGAGTGAGTGTGACACAAAGTGAAAGAGAGTAGCTATCTCTATCAGTTTCTCGGTCTGCAGGGGCCTGTATCTGTCACAACTGGTCCGAAGGAGCATTGGTGTAACAGTGACCAAATCATGGTCATGTCTGCTTAAAACTGATTCAATAGCATTAAGGGGAAGAAAATCTAAAAAAAATTAATAAATAAAGCAGAATTCTTTTTTGTTTGTTTGTTTTATGTGACTAATGAAGAAGAAAGTTTTGCCAGAATGGACAAAACAAATATTAAAACGCACATTCAATTGACATGAAATGTATATTTAAACCAGTACTTGTCTGGAAATTGCAACGGACACACCGAAAGTAACAAAACCATGGACCTCCAGAAGTCAGAGACCAGATTACTTCCAAATTAGTATAAAACCAAACCATCGTCCTTGATTTTAAACATTGTGCCAGAATGATCGAAAGTGAGGTTTGTGACATACACGGTATCCTCACACTACATTGGCAACATGTTATCATTTGTCATCAAATGTTCTACAATATACAGAATAAAGCTAAATTGATTTTGACCATTCAGTGGGTGAACAGAACTGAGAAAAAAGGAAGCTCTTTTCCGTCTTTTTGACATTTATTGGAAAGCTTTAGCTCTATAAAATGGTATGGAGAGAAAATCCAACTTCAAATGCAGCTAAAGTTGCATAGTAACCATCTTTAGCATTGAAGTAAACCAAAGTAACATCTGTATAACTAGTTTTCTATAATCATTATTTTACTCACATCTACAGTGAAACCCAGCAAAAGCTATATGAGGACTGGTCAGATTGCTATGAGCGATACTCCTGTTTCTCAAACCTTTTCAGGCCTGATTGCAAAGTTTTCAGGACTTTAAACTATGACAGGAAACGGTATTTAGTTCACACTAAAGGTGACATGTCCTCCTGGAGCTTCTCGCACCATGTTATTAAGGATTTATGGAGAGCGATTGTGTGGAGGCCCTAACCTGAACTCCGGGGTCAAATCAGGCTTCAGGCCGTAGAAGGAGGTAGACAGGGTGAGCATCCAGCTGGGGACAAAGCGCTGGTTCTTACAGTCCAGGAAGGGGGAGCTGGCCCAGCGGACGCCGCTACGGTTGGTCACGTAGCTGTCTCCCTGTCCCCACTTTGGCGTTTCTAAGGTGTTGAGGTCATTGAGCAGCACCCTCTTGGACAGAGTCGCCATCGGTTGACCTGAGTCAGGGAATTTGAATGTCCTGAACCAGCTGTCGTCGGGGGCCGGGGCCGGGGGGTGCAGGCTCTCCCATGCCTTGGACAGGTCTTGGAGGACGATGGTCTGCACCGTGACCGTCAGGCTGCGGGTGGCACGGAGCACGAGCTGCGGCGCTGGGGCAGCCGGGTCAGCGTCAAAGGTGAGCAGGGCGCACTGGATGAGCTGGTCGGCCTCTAACAGGGCGCGGACCAGGGCGTGGTACCACTCCATGTCCTCCTGCACCGTGCTCTCCCTCAGGTCGCTGGCCTGGAAGATCATGTTGAGAAAGTTGGCTGTGTTGGCCAGCGCGTCCAGAGCTGGGCGGAGGGGGGCGCCGAAGCTGAGGGGCAGGGGTCCGCTCTGTCCGGAGGTGCTGTATGCCCGAGAGCAGCGGGCCACCCCCAGGGTGGAGGGGTCTCCCGTGTACAGGAAGGCCTCCGCTGGCGACCAGTCGTCCTCCTCCGGCTCGGTGGGAGCTTTGGAAGGCAGCGGTGAGAAGCCGGTCGGCTCCGGGCCGGGGGAACTCCAGCTGCTGTTGGACACTTCAAAAGTTCTGTTGCTTAAAGAGCTGTTGGACATGTCCACAGTGACTCCTGAGGGGGGGTCCGGAGTCACCTGCCCTCTGAGGAGGGATGGGAAGAGGAGGAGGAGGAAGAGGAGGAGAGTGGGAGGCAGCCGCACAGGACCCATTCTGGATTCACTCTGGAGATGAACAAGGAGGAAAACGGGGGGGAGGGGTCACGACACTTCCTTAACCCCGCTGCGATGCCCTGGAGGAGACGAGGCGTCACGTGCTGGAGGGTGTTGGGACTTGTTGCGGTGTTGTTTTCATGCTGACAGCGGTGTGGCACCGAAGCGCGGCCACTCGCTGTGCGCTCCGCTCACTGCCGCTCCGAGCGCTGCGTTGCGCTCCATCCGCGCGCCGCCCCGCGTGCAGTGAGGGACTCCGCATCTATCCCGCATCTATCCCGCATCTATCCCGCAAGTCCCCGCAGACTGAGACGACGGGGGGAGGAGGCTTGTGGGCGGACAGATCCCGGCATGTCGGCAGTCCACCCGCTTATTTTCGCTCTGTCCTGCGTGTTTCTCCTCCAGCAAAACAAACGCACTGTGCGCAAAAGCAGGAGGACGAGGTGGGGCGGGGCGCACGGGGGAAGCCTCAGAAGTTGGGGGGCGGGCGTGTACGGGGATCCCCGTGTCAGGTGAGAGACGGAGAAAAAATAGGTGTAGAAAAATACTCTTCTCTTCTCCTCTTCTCTCCTCTTCTCTTCTCTTCTCTCTCTCTCTCTCTCTCTCTCTCTCTCTCTCTCTCTCTCTCTCTCTCTCTCTCTCTCTCTCTCTCTCTCTCTCTCTCTCTCTCTCTCTCTCTCTCTCTCTGTTTGCAATCTGTTGCTCCAAACAGTCCCCAGCCCATCTGACGGAAGCTTGTGATGCTCACCCCCCTCCGCCTCCCCGACCTCACCTCCCTCCCATCAGGTCTGACTCCCTCCCTCTTCCTCCCCCTCTACTTCCCATCTACACCCGTGCTATAAGGTGATGACAGTGGTCAGCCTGTGTGTGTGTGTGTGTGTGTGTGTGTGTGTGTGTGTGTGTGTGTGTGTGTGTGTGTGTGTGTGTGTGTGTGTGTGTGTGTGTGTGTGAGAGAGAGAGAGAGAGAGAGAGAGCGAGAGAGAGAGAGAGAGAGAGAGAGAGAGAGAGAGAGAGAGAGAGAGAGAGAGAGAGAGAGAGAGAGAGGATGATGCAGTCAGTCAGGTTAAGCTGAGCTGCATTCAGGCGTCCATCAAGAATCTCCCTTCCGGATGGATGAATGGATGAATTACATCCTATACTCAGGGAGAGTGAATGTAGTGGACACACACACACACACACACACACACACACACACACACACACACACACGCACGCACGCACGCACGCACACACACACACACACACACACACACTCGGATACTCCGTGTGTTAATCCAAGTTAAAAGCTAAATCGATATGATTGTTTTATGATTTGTATGTGTTTGCAATGTCAGGGAATCCCCCCCCCTCCCCTACATGTGCATGTGCTGCGTACATGCAAGGATCCTCACACACACACCAGAGCCAAACCACTGCCGTCAGGCATGTGTGCGTGCACCACAGTCTACTTGAATGAGAGATGCTGCATGAGAAGAAAGTGTGAGGAAAAAAAGGGAAGAAAGACCGACGCATGCAGGAGTACTGATGCAGGCAAGGACCCTTGTTTTGGTAGCTATGGCAACTGGTTCCCGAGAATCACCCTATCCCCTCCCTCCATCCCCGACACACACACACACACACACACACACACACACACACACACACACACACACACACACACACACACACACACACACACACACACACACACACACACACACACAGATGCACCCGGCCTTATTGTCTTCCTCTGACTGCAGCTCTCTGCTCTGCAGTGAAGTCCCAGGGTGTGTGTGTGTGTGTGTGTGTGTGCGTGCGTGCGTGTGGTGTGCTTGTGGTTGTTCTCCCATCAGTGGAGGTGAGAAAATGCAGCACCAGCGGTCGTTTCCTCATTCTTCATATTTCCTATATTACCATATTTTTGCTTCATTCGAATGGAAGTTTTCAGCTCTTTACTGGTACATCGATAAAACACTGTATAGAAAAAAGTTTTCTGCCAAGTATTAAATACAGAACAAGATAGAACCAAGAAAAACTGTTTGACTTTTTCTGTTTTTAATGCGGCCCACTTAATCAGCTCGGCTGTTCATCACACAAATACATGTTTTTATTATTATTAGCATTTAAAAGGAAAATAATCCCACTTTCCGGTGGAATTAGATTCGTTGTTGAGAAACATTGCTACAACAAAATAAATGGTAAGACAAACATATGTTCTTGTTTTTGTGAGAACTTTACTACTTATTGTAATCTCACACACAAAGCAGATAATCAATAAATCGATCAATAATATACATGATTTATAACATCATGTGGGGAAACAGGTAGGATTGAAATAAAACACAAGGTGAAGAAAAACAGCACATCAGTCTGTGATGTTATGGTTTGTGAACTTTGACCTCCGGTTGCATCACATGGCATTGAGCTGAGCAGGTCAGGTCGTTAGTTTGATTACTTCACCGAAAGCTCAGATATGAACACACACACACACACACACACACACACAGTCAGGATTAATGGCCCCTCATCCACTCTCACGTCATTATGTGCACCCAGCCGCAGCAGCGTCATACATCACTGCTGGACGGGCCTGCATCCCCACCTGCTGGTCACAAGGGGATACTGCGGCTCCTGTACTGCTCAACGTGCTCAGCCGCCAAAAGAAACCCCACTTTTTTTTAAATTGCACAAAGGGCATCAAGATAGATGGAATGAAACGGACATTAACTCACACATCTGTAAAGTGTAACGCAAACACTGATAGAAAATGACTTACTGTGTTTGAAGCAGGCCTAGAAAAATACAAGTTTTATGTCAGAGGAGACGTCCTAATCAATTGTAATAAATATAGTGAAAAACTGTTAATAACTTTATTAAAACACATATTTCTATGACTGGATTTGTGGTAGTTGTAATGGATATTATTTCAAAATAATTTAATATGCTTCAGACTTAACATATATATCAACATGAAAGATTCTAATGATTATACAAATTCTGCTTTTTAGTGGCAATGAAGCTCAAAATACCCCCATCATTAATATCTTATGAGACAAAGGTTAGGAAATAAGGCCAGTAGGGATTTATTTTTAGATGTTTTCACATCTATTACACTGCAAAAAGTCTAAAACTGTTTTTTTTTTTTTTAATTCCAGACAAGTATTTAGTATTGAGCGCAGTGATTTGTCCTGCATTTCCCTTGAGCCTCAATGTGCTGCTAACATGACTGTAAATCAGTTTTTACAAGTCGTGACTGTTCATTTTTAATGAGCTTTTTTTTAAATCGGTGGACATGGTTGACGTTTATCAACATGCAGTAGGTAACTGATTGTTGGGACCTTGGGGTCCTGTTTGACAGTCCGAAACAGAAATAACTCAGTAAGATTATATACAACACAACGTATCCACCTCATTCAAATATCAGATTAATAACACAGTTTTTAACCAATTTTATTGTCATGAAATCTCGGTTCATTTTGGGTTTATTCACAAATGATGTGAGAATTAAAAACAGCAGTTCATGAGTGTCTCTCTCCAAGAAATTACACAACTAAATCCATCTTTTGGGCATGTTTATTTTGTGTTTTATAAACCAGGACAGTATATACATTTATATTCAAACAACCACATTTTTACATCATTCACTGACGTTCATTCTTATCATTCTGTGTTCTTGCCTCTTTAAGAGGCAACACACAAAGATCACTATCCTATTACTCACCTGTTGTTATTTTTTCAATCGTTATTTTTGTGTAACTAGTCCTGTGCTATTGGGACCAAGTATACAAAAGTATATCAAAATTTGTGAATAGTGTGCTCTGACTTTTGTTGATGATTAGATGAGTTGTTTCCAAAAGAATTGTCGTCAGCTAGCAAAATGAGCTGTCCTTGCTTCTCTTTTCTTGTTTTACACAAGGAAGTAACTTGATTATACCTTTAATATTGGTACATTCATTATCACTAAACAATGTAAAACAAAACTGGAGAGTTGTATGGAGGATTAAACGGTGCAAAGTTTTATTGAGTTATATTATTTTGTTTCATTGAAATAAAGGCAAGTGATGCATGAGTACATCATTTCTCCAGTAAACGTCCCTCTATGTTTGTTGAAGTTCTTTCTTTATGTTTTCCTGCCTTGATCTTTTTCTCCGCTCCCGTCGTCCTCAAATGATTCTCACATGGAATCCCAGGGCCAGCCAGCAGAGCAGCAGGGTGTCCAGGACCATGTGGCTCTACAGACAGCTGGCAGTCAGACCTGGTGTCCATATCCAGCCAGGACCAATCAGAAGAGGAGCCACCATGTGCCACGACAGCCCAGAGTCACGCTGATAGATCAAGATGCTCATCGTGTATCGCAGGTTATGACTTTAGCATGAATGTACTGGATCTGTCTTACTAACAACCAATATTTGTTTCCTTTGACCCCATATTTGTTTTTTAAATCTCAATAAACCACCACCTGGGAATCTTGATACTGACTGGGTAACATTGGTGATCTCAAAAATGAGCTTGAGCATACTCTATTATTACCATCTCATCTCTATTGATCGCTGGTGAGCAGTTGATGGCTTTTAGGGCTCTTTTGCTTTCTAAACAACAGCCTGCAGCAGCCACAAGTTAGCTTTAACAGCCGCGAGGCAGAGGCAAGGCAGTAAAGCTGTTGGCCAGACAGCAGAGAGTCACATTAAAGTTGATGAGAACTCAATCTGTTATTTTTCCTCAAACCCAAACAAATCATTCGTTGTGACTTTACCTCATGTTGCCATCAGATATCATCCATCCATCCATCCATCCATCCATCCATCCATCCATCCATCCATCCATCCAGCCTGTAAACACCTTCAGCTGATTGAATCCATGGCCTCAATATCTCTGACATAATCCTAAGTCAAGGACCACAGTGTGGTAGAGAGCTTCTCCTTCCTGCCTTGTCCCCTATTCATCTCAATAATATGACATCACAACAGCATCACCAGTGCTTCTATTCTCAGCCTGCGGTCAATATAATCATCCATCCTAACGTCACTCAAACAAGGCCCAAAGTTACTTCATGACAAATAAAACTCAAAAAAATGAGTCAACCAATGGGAAAGTGTCTGTGTGGTTGTAGTTTGGTTAATGCCAATGCCTGTCTCCCCATCATCCCCTCAAATACCAAGGTATTGTACCTTTGTCTATACTACTTTATTTTTTTTTTATAACTTAGTGTTGGTACAAATACTTAACATGCAAAAGGCAGAGTACAACCTGGACATGTCAAAAGTCCATTAAAGGCAGAACATAAAGAAACAGACAGCCACAAACACTCACATTCACACTTTTATGCAACTTCCATCAAATTGCCTTGAAATGCTTGTATTTGGACTGTTGGGAGAAACTGTGACAAACAGGTGAGAGTACTACCTTACATTTATACCTGATCCACATCTGTTCCAGAATCACGGACTTGTATCATCTTCACTCACAGGATCTGGTCTTGTTATCTGTTCCTAAAGTCAGGCCTGAACTGGGGGGGGGGGGGGGGGGGGGGGGAACAAAAGGCTTTCAGGTTTGTGGCTCCATCAGCCTGGAACGAACTACAAAAAAAACCCTGAAGCTCAAAACTCTCGTTTCACTGGACTCATTTTAAAAGTGGATTAGAGATTTGGAGACAGACACATCTGCTATGCTATCGCTATTCTATCGCCAGGACTGACAGTTCCTGTGGCCAATCAACTTGTGCCCAACACCCGTTCCATCTGAATGTACTTGCATGTACTCTGACTGTCAGAATGAGTTCTATACTTAATTTTTTTTTCCTAATAAATTTTGATAATACATTGAAAGGCAAGTTAAGAGAGATTGATATGTAGGAGATGATGACTCCTTCAAACATGTAGTTGCAGTCTATTGTTGGGCTGACTGCTAGTTTCTAGTATTTATTGTTGATTTCAATAAAATCCTCCCGTGTGCTCACAATGCCCTATGCTATTAATGCATGTGCATATAAGCTATACTGTAGAGATGCTGCAATCTCAATGGAACTCACCTTGTTAAATAAAGGGAAAATACATAAATAAACATTTTAATCTTTCAATTTCAAATTTCCATTTCAATCTTGTTTGATTGAATGATGCTGAAGCTGCCAACAGGACGCTGGTAATTTGACACCAGGCTCGTTGTCTGGCGTGCTTCTGACTCTGCAATTTAACAAATTACCACAGTAGGGAGTCTGACAGGTTGACATCAGCTCTTTCAAAATAAAATGTAAAAAATAAACTACTACTACTACCTGTCATTACATTTAGCTATGTTTATCATGGACACCCAACACTGCAACACTAAATGTCACTACGTTTTAACAACTACATCAATTACTTTGGCGAAAATGGATAGAACATTTTAAACATACTACAGCAAAAAGAGCGTTCGGTGTTTGCATTATCTGAAGCTCACACCTGCACATCAGCAATAATGCATATCTTTCCTTTTTGAAAAGCTTCTACTCATAATTATTTTAAGAGCATCAACCTCCCAATAACTGGAGAGGGAGAAGAGGGATGTAGTTGAAACTATATTGATGTGTAGTTTTTCGTATTTTAACATAAAACTATAGAAATTGTACTATACTTATATTTCCACTGTGAAACAACTTTTTTTTTTTATACCTGCAGCGTATTCTTCATTAAAAAAAACAACTATTAAAAACTAAGTTTAAAAACATAAAATATGAACAAGCTCATTATCATAATTTCACACATGTCCCAAATGTTGCTTTATATGTTCAGAGAGGTTTATGTAGGCGATGGTCTATAGATCACAAATGAGTTTTTTCACCCCTATCTATGTATATTTCACTTGTTTTCCGAGTTAAACAGTGATCAGCTGAGGAGCAGGGGATGATTCAGGTGAGCCTCTCGTGTTAAAACGCCACAGAGGAATTGATGGTTGTTATGATGGAGATCATAAAGAGCATGATGGGCTGAAGAGGAGGAGGAGGAGGAGGAGGAGAGAGAGGAAGACGATGAGGAGAGGGGAGGAGGAGAGAGGAGAGAAGAGGGGAGAAGGAGGAGGAGGAGGAGGAGGAGGAGGAGGAGGAGGAGGAGGAGGAGGAGGAGGAGGAGGAGCGGGTGGGGCCTGAGCAGCAGACTGACCGGAGACTGGGGAAAAGCCCACCGCATGTCTGACCCGGGGGTCCGCCTGCTGCCCCCACCAATCTGCACCTCTGACGGAGAGATGCTGCCCTGACGCTGCGGATGTTGGAGGATGAAAAAATCGCCCCTTATCTCTTTCGGCGTTTTCGCTGCTCGCCCGTTTGTGGGAGGCAGCGGCGGCTCGGCCCTTTCTTTATTATAGGCAGCAGCTATGTGAGGAGCACATCGCCTGGTAAATTCTCACGTCGCGATCCTGACGAATAATTATGAACAACGCGCAAGATATGTCGCCCGATTTCGTGTTGATGCGCCTGGTTTCCGCGGCCGAGGATGACCGCCTGGACGCAGAAAACGGGAACCTTCCGCCGGGAGGAGTGGTGGCAGGGCTGGGGAAGGAGGTCCTGGCTCACAGCGGCGTTAAGGCGGCTCTGGATATCAGCCGAGATCCGACGGCGGGCCTCGAGCATCCCGGCGGCCACCTGAACAAAGCCCCGCCGAGCGGCGAGGGCACGGCTGCACCTGACGTCGGGGGGACGGAGAGCCGCGCGCCGCTGTCCGCGCCTCCGCCGCCGCAGAGCTCCATGGAGGCCCCGGTCTGCCCCGGCCTGCGGCCTCAGCTGCTCGTCTTCTCCAACATCATGCGGAACGGAGAGGGGATTTTAGAATTAGACCGTCGGAGTCAGCCGAGGGATGCTCTGGAGCAGAGCCCGGGCTCCGTGTGCGCGGGTCCGACTGTCAATAACAACGGCGCGGCTCCCGGAGCTCCGCAGCGGCGGCGGCAGCAGCAGCAGCAGCAGCAGAGCCTGCTGGACCGGGCATGGGGAGCTCACCAGCCCGGCTCCGTGTCTGCGGACATGCAGGGAGCCGCGGAGCTCTGCCGCGGGCACCGACTCATCACCACCCCGCCCGAGTGGCCTGTGCTGGCGGAGAGAGACGGCCCGCTCGCCGTCATCGACTCGAAATGGGGATGCGCCACCAGGGACCGAGAGGGAGCCGTGTTCGAGCTGGCCCGGAGGTTCGGGGAGCTGGGGGTCGGTGCGGTGCCCAAGATGCTGCTCAAGGCGGGGGAGCTCCCGCAGTGCTCGTGCCAGGGCGCACACGGGACGGGCGCAGGCGGGGTCGAGCCCAGGGACGACCCCACCGAGACCAGCGACGCGCTGCTGGTGCTGGAGGGGCTCGGGAGCGGCGACGTGGACGGCCTGGACCTGGACGAGTGTCCGGAGGACGAGGCGGACGACGAGCACGGGAGGCGCGAGCTTCTGCTCAACAGGAAGCGGGAGATAGTGCAGAAGATGTCGGGGTCTTTCTCCATCAGCAGCTTCCAGGTGGAGCTGAGGAGGCAGGTGGAGGACATGGCCCCGGCTGCCACCCAGGCGGCGGCGCACCTCGGCGCGCAGGTGTGCAGCCTCCACGGGAGCGTCTCCAGCCGCCTGTCACAGGTAAGCTCCGGGGACACGGAGGCCCACGTCTCGGCCAAGTCACCGTCCCCGACGCCGGTCCAGAACTCGCCCTGGGCCACGAGTCCGAACCCGAGCCAGGCGTCGACCCCGCGGAGGCGGCCGGAGCGGTGCGCCAGCGCGCCTCGGACTCCCACGGGGCGGGCCGCGGGTGCGGACAAGGCGCTCAAAGTTCCAGGGAAGTCCAAAAAGGGCTCCTTAAAGATCCGACTGAGTAAACTGTTCCGGACTAAAAGCTGCAGCGGCTCCAGTCACCTCCTGGACAAGAGGCCATCGGTGACCTACTCAGTGTCTTCTGCCGGGAGTCTGGTGGACATGGCGAGCGCAGCGGGCGCCGAGCAGGACGCGGACAGGTGAGGGGTCCAGACAGAACCAGCCACCAGGGCCAGGAAACCTCGTATTCCTGATCGTCATTATGAGGAAGATCACCTCTTACTATAAGCAGATTTAGGTTGAGTCAAGGACACAAAGTTATGGAAATGATCACATGAAACTCCTTCAACTTTCCTCGAATACAAAGAAGTAGCCCAGTGGAGATGTTTACATTGCTCAGAAATGTCAGAACAGAGTTCAGCTGCAAACATGTCCAAAGGTGTTTGATCCAGATACTGGAGGCTGTTCTGCATCTTTTAGGTTTCCGCCTCTTTCAACACACCTGATTGCAAAAAGCAGCACCTTATTTTATATAAATAAACATTATAGTATATCTAAATAAACATTATAGTCAGGTCTATTAAAGCAGGGAGCAATAAGGATGGCTTCTGTGATATGTCTGACAATGTATTAAAGTAAAATAACGTTATCTATGTCTCTAAGTTCAGTTGATCAATCCATTATGCATGTATCTAACATGTTCACCTCAAAATGTCATTAATACAACAAGAATTTACGAACTAACTGGTAACAATGGCCTTTCTCTGTCCACTGTGGCCTGCAATGAGAGAGGACGAGGGCCACAGGTGGCCTCGGGGCCAAGTGCTCAGTGCAATCTATGAAATAATGGAAGTGTATGACAGGAGAAAAACCTATTCAGTCCACTAAAAGTACCAACTCATTTCAAATCCAGTCACAGTTTCATGCTCTGATGGAGACTCATTCAAAGTCCAGACGTGTTTATCCCCCCGTTCAACTTCTAATTGTGTTTTGCCAGCGAGACAATCATTGTTTTTAAAGGCTTGAATTAATTCTAACTTCTTCAAGTGGCGGAGTTCTCTTCCCTCATTTTTTTTTTTAAATTCTGCATGTTGTCGGGCCCGAATCTTTTCACATCTTTGCAGCTTGTCACCCTCTATCCTGCCCACTGCTTAGTCATTATTCACGGCAGCAGACTGAAAGGAGACTGTGATTAAAAAAACATAACTTCAGGAGTCTTGAGTGCCGAAGCTAAAAGCATCAAACACATTTTTTTCTCCTCCTTCTTTTTAAAGAAAGGCCCCAAATTTGCACTCAATGCACTGAGATTATTTTCAACCTCCTGCAACTCCTGTACTTTCTCTCGCACTCTAACTTTCTTCTGATCTTCTCTTTCTTTTCATGCGTGTCTGTGTGTGGATGTCCCTGCAGCCACAGCCAGCCCAGACTGACCAGGGCCCACAGTGCCTTCTCCCCTGCCTCTCTCTCTGCCTCGCTCTCTGCTTTCACCGGTAAGCTCTGCTTTGGCTGAGACACGTGCACTTTCCCTCCGAGACGCTTTCAGACCCGAGAGAAACGGCTGCTCATACATGACACCTGAAATCACAGTTCATGCAAACCAATCTGTTAACCAAATGCTTATTTTGAAATAAATAAAAAATTAATAAATAAACTGAAATGGATCAAAACAAAGAAACTTAGTGAGAAATTAGTTTCTTTTTAGTTTTCAGGAATATTTACAGAAAAGTTTATCCAAATGTTGAAATATGTGAAACAAAAAGTTTCATATTTTTGTTTTGCAGAATTGAAAGCCACACTTTTTTTTTTCATTTTTCTTTGTTGTATCCCTTCAACAGTTAATCTGTAACTAACATTCACAGTGGATCAACTTCTCCACAAACACAATTCATTTAAAGTAACTCAAAACCAACAGGAGTCTCTGTTTTATCGATGCTCTGCATAGTGTAAAGAAGCTGCTTTAAACAGGAGTGGCCTGTGGGTCTGAGCTTTTCCGATCTTAAATCTTGACTCCACTGTTGCTGAAAACTAAAAAAGACAAGGAAAAATAATCACTCAAGTCCTGGACTGAACTGCATTTTTATGATTCACTGATGATGCACTTTCTTTTTCCTCCTCTTTACTTTTGATTTGATTCAAAAGTGCCCATCAGTTGGTGCTTTACAGCCAATCATGCGCCGTTACAGGTGATCGTTTTATGGTTTTGCTTCATTTGAGAACTACTCGGCAAACCGCGCAGCCTGTATTTATTGGGTGAAGTCAGAGAAACCCTTCGTGCACAGACTTTAGGATTGAAAAAAGTCGGTCAAGTTGTTCTCATGCGTCAAATCAGAGACTGACAGAAAACAAATTCTGTGTTATTTGGACAAATTTGACTTTTAATGTTTTTTTTGAGTGAAGAATTGATGTTAAAATTGCTAGTTGTTGAAGCCATGCTTGTTCCCAGGGGTCCCAAAGGGGCGGCACAGCTCTGTTGGTGGAGCGGTCGTCTCTCGCAGGTTCGACTCCCATCTCCACCTGTCCACAAACCGTGGTGTCCTTGAGCAAGACACTGAACCCCAAATTGCTCCCAATAGATTGACAGCTCCTTGCTGTTGGTTGGTTATAGATCACAGGGTGAACCCCAGGCTTTCTTTGCCTGCTTTCAGGCTGCAATCTGAATACGTGTCTCACAATCGTAGTAAACATTTCTTCTACACGTGCGAGTAGAGATGAACAATAAGGACAATGTTTGTCTCCAGAGTGTCTTGACATATCCTCCTGGGACTTGGTTGTTTTAGAGACTCACCTGGAATAGCAATCCAACATCTTTGTCAGTCCATACGAATGCCTGTATACTGCCATTGTTAATGTTTATAGCAGAGTGTTTTCTATGCAGTGTGCAGTGGGTGCTGCTGTTTTGTTCACAAAAACAAACAACAGCACCCACTATTGGCCCCTTGATTTCAAAACGTTGTTGTGTAAACACAAAGCTTTTCCGAAATAAAAACAATGCATTTCCACTGTCGTGTAAACCCAGCCTTAGTTTGAAGGTGTCTGCTTTATGTGGGGTGCGCTTGGCTTCACTGTGGTGTTTTGACTCATGAGATATTGGAGAGGGGGTACGCCTTAATTTTGGTTGACGTTCTTGGGGGGGAAAAAACAGCCCAGTCTTCGCCTGATCACCACCGCTTGGTTCAACACTTTCACATGTTTGATGCCTTTGAAAAAGGTATAAATGCAGTGAACACGTAGCTAAAGTTAAAGCATCAAAATGACAGTTCCATGTGCATGCCTGCCATCATCTGAAGAATTGAACAGACTGTATGACTCTATACCAGCAATAAGTCTTGATGTGGGTTCTCAAACAGAAGAGGCGAGCAGAACATCAAGACTTCCTAGATGCTTTTCAAGCTGAAAGACTTCTTCGATATGATCTCCCTCCAATCTGAAATGAATGTTTTGGCAAAGCCACACAACAACCACGGAATATTTTCCAAAACGGATCCAACGTCGGGCTTCGACGATGCACATACTGAATGTAACGCGGATAGTATGGTTTAACATGATATAATAGCTTAGCGGTTCCCAATCTGTGGTTTTAAACCTCCTTGGAGGGGCGCCAGAGGCCGGGGCTTTGACAGTTCTGATGTTGTTGAAATTAGATTTATACATATTGAGTAAAAAACATATTATGACACTCTCTATAACCAGCAGACCTTGGAAACTGTCCATTGTGTTTGTTGTGGCTCCTGGTTTCTATCCATGTTCGGCTTCACTGGGACACTTTAGCTCAGACATCAGGCACTGGACATTGGACATTGGACATTGGACATTGGACATTGGAAAGAGGGTCTGCAGTCTGTTTCTAGCAACAGTCTGGAAGGTCTGAAGGTAAAAAAAGGTTGCAAACTGTTCTATTAGATACTTCAGGCTGTGAGTTTGTTTTTAATCTGTTAACTACTATTAGATTTTATCAATTGAGGTGGGATTTACTGTTTGATCCTCCCTTGTGTTATCAGAGGTTGAGAGTACACTTCTGTGATGTAATTATATGAAAAAGATTTAGTGAGGCATGGATTTTGATGCTTTAGTTAAGTTTAGTTTTGAAGAAACTAGTAAATAAAAATATGAGCACGAGGAGCTTAAACCTTTTAAAATTTTTACTTGAAAGTGCTTACTTTATAATTAATGTTCATGTCCTATTGAGACTGATTAATTTCCTAATGACAGTAAAGTGTAAGGGATTGATAGTTTTACGAGGGTTAAAGGGAAGTCTCCAAATATTTGACCTGCATCAGGTCCTACCGGACATCCAGTGTGGCTGTCAAGCTCACAGTTTATTAGTTGTGGAAATATGTCAAGATTAACACAAACAAAGTGTAATGAAGTACTAAAGGTACTGATGGCTCACTTCACAGTGAGCAGGTTGAACTGTTTAGAGAAACATTTGATGATTGCAGCTATCAGAGTGGTTTTTGTTTTTGGAATCCTTTCTTTCGCACTGATTTAGACAAAACAAGTCCTCAAAAACAATCTATGGTGACACCACGACGCTGCTGGTGCTTGTAGGAGGCCTGTCAGCTTGGTTTTGACTGAGTTTAAGATCATTTCCGAGAAAATATGATCATTTTACCTGTCTGGTTATCTTACATTGCCCAATTGAGGGGGAGTTGAGGTGCTGCATGCTGGTGTGGTGGTCCGCAGAGAAGATCCTCACACTGTTCCTCAAACATGAGTAGAACTGGAGTCTCTTAATAGATCATAGATGTGAGTGTTGTTTCTTTGTGTGTTTCTGGATTAAATCATTATTGGAGATATCTGGAAGAGTGATTGGTTTTCCTTCCAGGGAACAGACCTTGTAGAACTTGTTGAGTTCGTAGCTCAGTCGGGCATGACTTCTTCACAGCTCACATAGCTCAGAGGTAGCCGTGGTTTCCCAGTCCCCTCGTAGATGGAACTTGTGCTGAGGGTTTTCACAGCTTGAATAACTCAAGTCTTACACCCACTAATTAGACAGAAACATTAAAGCTGCACCCAGCAGCACTTCATGTTTGTGGCCCTGCAAGAGCCGGGCTATTTGAAACGGCGTGGACTTGAAGACTCAGAAGTCCCGGTGTTTACTCGCGTTGTGATGTTTGAGGAGCGGTGCTGGAGTCCCGGGTCGGTGGGGGGGGGGTTCCGGCTGCTTTTCAGGCGGCGGTAGGGACTCGGCTGGTAGCGTTTGATTTTGTTTCCCTCCCAACTGCAGAGTCTCACGTTGGTAAAGAGTGAATCCGCAGCATCTCAATTAGCCGCGATGTGATGTTCTTCTTTATCGCGGTGATTTGGGCTGATTAGCCGGGTGCAGTTTTCCATAAACATGCTGCCTGGCGCGGCTCTGATGGCGTTCTGCAGCACGGACAAAAAGCACACCAAACCAGTTCTCTTTCTCGAATGATGCTTAACTCCTGTCACACCTCCTCTCACCGCCTCCCTCTGCTCTTCTGGCTCCAGGTGAAACTGTCTCTCTGGTGGATGTGGATATTTCGCGGCGAGGGGCCAACACGCCACACCCTCCCACGCCGCCCCCTCCTCCACGCCGAAGTCTCAGCCTGCTAGGTACTGATTCCTTCCACTTCCCCGCCTCGTCCTTCACAGTGATAGAAAATCACATTTCAAGAGCTTCAGGGTATCACTCTGTTTTACACGAAAACTCATTAGCTCTTTGTCATTTCTGGAAATCCACACTTCCGAACACACACATGCAGGTTTTCGTAATCTCATGTAATCTGATTTACCGATATAAAAGGTCAACATCTAACAATTGATTCAATTTGAAATCTGGATGCTATGCACAGTCAATCAATGGCAGGAAAACAAAAGAAAAAGAGTTTCTGTCGCTTCAAAGGGGAAAAAAATGTCGACATTGAGTCTTTTACTATTTCAAACTTCAAGGGTTTGGACCGTCATGGACCGTTGATGATATAGTGGTGTGTATGGATGCTCAGAACACTGCCTCCATTGTTTAAAGCTGAATAAAACACTTAGTTCACTTTAAATTACTGTTTCTTTCATCAAAATACACAGCGAATGGCCACTCAGTTAAAAAAAAAAACCCAGTAGACTCTGGAAACTGAAGCCCGACTGATGAATTTCCTCCCAAAATTTAAGGATAGTTTTTGAACTTTAGTTGGCCCTTTTCTGACCTTTAAAGTTCAGTTTTTAGCTCCGAGCCTATTTTCCTTTTGACCCACATATGCATCAGACTTTTTAATTGTCTTAAAAACAAGATGTTACAGATGTTCTGTGGTTTGATTTCAGTCAACAATAACAATGCCTTTATATTTGTGGCAATAGTTTCTTAAGTTCTCTTAATTCTATGAGATAATTTGATTATCTAAACCGGGGGGGGGGGGGGGGGGGGGGGTCAAACTCCTTTTAGTGCTCATGCCAGTCCACACACAGCCCAGTTTCATCTTTAGTGGGCTGGAGTAGTAAAATAGTACCATTATGACCTTTAAATGTAAGCTTTAAAGTTTTCTTTGGTATGGTGCAGAGTATATGTGATGAAAACGTCTATATTTCACAAAATCAAACCAGTTTCACTGAAGATGACTACAATCTCAATAGGAAGCCAACTATAATGAAACCTTCTCAGTGTTGTGTCTGCTATTCTTAAGAAAATTGTTAAAGAATAATCAATATTGCCCTTGACATTTTTGCAATTTTTACTTGTTGGTTTTGCTGGATTGGAGCCCTGTTTTGGCCCACAGGCCTTATGTTTGACACCCCAGATCTATATCTTTATAAAATTTCTTCGATTTTGGTAGTAATGAAAAAGCTTTTATAAGAAAACATCAGCACAATTAAATAACCTTCATTTTTCCATGTGTCCCAGTAAAATGCTATTTTAAGAAAATATCAAGGTTAATACATTTTAAAGGCAAGACATTTTAATAAAAAACAACTCAGTGTTCGAGGTAAAAGTCATATAACAAAAGTAAACTGGAAAAAAATCACACCGGTTTGATAAACTGTGATTTAAAACCATATGAGGAGATATGAGAATTCACGCCAGACTGAATTTCTACCATGAGTATTAACATTCTTGTGTTGATTGAAGAGCATGCAACGTTAACCATCTGCTAGAATTTCTATAAATTGTAAAAATCTTCCATGTTGAAGAGCTTCTAGCATTGTATTTTCATTTTTATCATTACTCAACATATTTTGTACTTTGCAATTAAATCATAGATTAATTTCCAAACTCATCAGAAGAAGTAGACTTTCATTTGTTTGGGTTGTTTAAGTAAGACTAGCACTTTAACTTGTCAGTTTTCTTCAGTCGTCATACTTTGTAAAAAGTATAACATTTAAAGATCGTTTTTGTAGAATAATATTTTATAGGGGCCCAGTGTGAAATCTACATTTTGTGAGTTTTGTGCATTAGGTGGCAGTACCGAGTCATTTTATCACCAAGTTTATCCTTGAGCTCTTAAAGTTCTCTGTCTTTGGAGAGTTTAATTTGAACAACTATTGTGTTTATTATTCAGTCTGATGAACAGAATTAAGCCAAGCCCATATTTCTCTTCCCCTGATAAAATTCTATTCACACATGGGAATAAAATGAAGGCTCATTTGCGAGACCGAACACGCTGGGCTTTGCTGGTTCGCCTGCTAACTTTAGTACCCATATAGAAATTACATTAAATGGACATCAATTTAATTAAATCACAACTGTTGTTTTCTTATAGTATTCAATAGGTTTCAAAATCCTTTAACATCCTTTACTTTGAGGTTTTGTTTCATTTTATAATTGGTATATTATGTATGCCAATAAAGATTTGGAGGATGCCATGTTGTACAGTGAAGTTCAGGTTCTCAAACTAATACTACCGTATTTTCCAGACTATGAGTAGCGCTTGTTATTGTTTGACTGATGCAACCTACATTCATCCATATATTCAGGACATGTAGCCAAAAATATACTTGCACATACCATCTGCTGCTGCAGGAAACAAAGAAAGCTGATCTGAGAAAAGTGCTGAGGAACAAATTCACAAAAGAATCTGGAACAACCGCTGCTGGACCAGGATTATCAATATTTATGTCTGGACATGGAAAAATAAATCTGACATATATATTTGATTTTTCCTTTTAATGGGGCCTTTTTTGACAGTTACAGCTTGTAGTCTAGGAAATACGGTAGTTGCTTGGCAACAGCTAGGAACGTTGCTACAGTAAAGCGTTCAAGGCTAATCATCAGCTAAAAGCCCAATGGCCAGAGCTGAGAAATAAATGCACAGAAGGTTCTGGAACAGTAGCTGTTGTACCAGGATTATTAACAGTTCCATATGTCTGGACCTTGACAAACACGTTTCTTTTCATATTTTTTTTCTTCGTATTCAACATATTGAAATGGTACAGCAGTAAGCGCGAAGTAACTGCTGACACATAGTGCATCACATCCTGTGTAAAACATACAAAGACTCCAGAGCCACTTTGTCCAACAAGCACTGGGGAAACGTGACACGGAGTCATTTTTCATGAGTGGACAGTGGAGAACAGTGTGTTTGTGCAGCTTTTGGGGTGACGATGCAGATCTTTTCTTTTCCGCGTACAGGCAGCGGTTCAGGCTGCAAAGAGGCTGAGAGGTCATCTCTTTGACTTTCAATGCCCAGAGAACCCTCTT
Organism: Blennius ocellaris; assembly: GCF_963422515.1. NCBI lineage: Eukaryota > Metazoa > Chordata > Actinopteri > Blenniiformes > Blenniidae > Blennius > Blennius ocellaris. The sequence continues at coordinate 21,115,081 of NC_137652.1, forward strand.
CCTATTTTTATTTTCTGTAACTTTGTTTCCCCTTGGTGTTCCCTCTCTGCCTCCCTCTGTGCTTCCTCCTGGCTGTCATCCCTCACCTCCTCCTCCCCTCCTCCCATCCTCCCCTCCTCCCCTCCTCCCCTCCTCTGTCCTGTTCGTCCTGACCTTTTTTCCAGACGACATAGCCGGGCCTCAGCCTGGGCCTTTCCTAGTGAGCGTCATGGGCGCCTCCCTGCAGTCCCTCCCCCTGCCTCTCCCTCCTCCTCCTCCTCCCTCCCACGCCACCATCCAGCACAGTCTCAGCCTCAATGGTAAGACGTGTCTGGGGTGGGCGGGGTCACACTTTGGTGACCAATTCTCTACTTTCAGCCCCTAATCGAATAAGCTACGTGTGTCGGTTGTATCACTGAAGCAGTCTGACCTAAATAAAATGCCTCCTCTGTCCTTCAGACGCCTTCCTCCGGGCCCTTCCTCATTCAAACCCACTGCAAGTGGATGCTCCGCCCCCGAGCAGACAAGCTCCTCCCCCTGTGCTGTGTGCTCTGCGGCGGTCGGAGGCCAGCAACTTCACCGCCAGTCTGAGAGAGCTGGAGAAGGTGAGACAGTACTCTATCAACTCTGTAAACTGGAGATGCTCTCGAATTTCCGAGCAGGTTGTGGTTCCAGTCCAGATATCTCTGTGTGGGGACCACAGCCAAACAAAAACGATTGATTGATCGATTGGTTGGTTGTTTGGTTGGTTGTTTGGTTGATTGGTTGTTTGGTTGATTGGTTGGTTGGTGGGTTGGTGGGTTGATTGGTTGGTTGGTTGCATGGCTGGCCGGCAAGCCGGTTGGGGGGTTGGTGGATCAGTTGGCCTGACAAACCCTTTGGCAAACTTTGTTTTAAATTTGCTGGCTATCGGTGTCTTTGCATCCCTTAATCTCAATGAAATGTGGACCATTAATTACATTCAGAGCAGGAGCGATGTGGAGAACATCCTGGTTAATAAAGATAAAGGTTTATGTGTTGCAGACATATAGTTGTACACTGCAGCTGGAAAAGGGGGGGTTGTGCTTCCAGGTGAAGGTCTGAGCTTTCTGGGTGTCTTCCAATTAAAATGCTTACCACGCAAAAGAAACTGTCGCGTAGTATCTATTTATTCTAGTTTTGTGTGCTCTGCTCGCCACTTCCACCACCGAGCATTGCAAGTAGCACCTTTGCAGCAATAAAGAAATGACAGTTTTCTGCAGATGGTATAATTGAGGGAAGCAGAAAGCAGCAGCTCGCAAAATTCCTGCTTCTCATTGCATGTTTTCTCGCAGTGTGGCTGGTACTGGGGCCCCATGAACTGGGAGGATGCCGAGATGAAACTGAAGGGGAAACCGGACGGGTCGTTCCTGGTACGAGACAGCTCGGACCCGCGGTACATCCTGAGCCTCAGCTTCAGGTCGCAGGGAGTCACGCACCACACGCGCATGGAGCACTATCGAGGTGAGACGCACGTCTTCTTTTCTCCATTTGCTTTTTCATGTGGCAGTGAAAAGGAAGACAAAGGGAACAAAAAAAAATGCCACATTTCCTTCATCGCTGTGGCGCTCAAAACATCTCGACATATTCCCAACAACAGTCAGAGGTCTAAAACTGCACCGAGGAATGAATAATTAACAAACTAAATTTAATTAGAGAACTGAGAAATGTTTGCTGGTGTATAAAGATGTTTCCTCTGGTGGTTTCACTGGTTGTTTCTTTGATGAATTTCATTAATAAAAGAAGCAACAGGATGGGGAGCTACATTGTTTATTGCCTTGTATAAAGAAGACAATTGTATTTCATCACATGTCCTCAGCTTAAAGGATTGTACACCCTGAAGATGATTCCCAGGCCACTAAACAATGTGGCGTGCATGAGAGAATCGTTGTATTTATAAATAAAACAGATTTCAGTTTTTAATATCTATCTATCTTATTTTCAGTTTAAAGATCAGATGTTAAATGTGGTTAAACACCAACATAACATTTTCAAATATGAGACATGGAAAAGAATATCTACCTCAAAATCTTAAAAGCACACCTTGTAGGATTGAGATAATGACACTTTATGACTTCAGATTTTGGTGTTGAGCCACTGTAGCGTCCAGTCTGTTCTCTCTGAGTTTCTACTCATTGTTGCTCATTCAAATGCTGCTTCACCAAGACCCTGGATCAGTCTGCTGAATTTCATGCTCAGACAAACACATTGTGCTTTCAGTTTGTGTGTGTGTGTGTGTGTGTGTGTGTTCGACAGCAAAATAAAAGAAACCTTCAATAAGTTAAATCACATGCAAAACAGGAGTATTTCTTTGGGATTAGGCCTGTTTTCATGAGAATCGTTTCCAAATAAAACTGAGCTTTTAAAAAGATATAATGTGAGAGGTGAGTTGTCATGAAGTCACAACTGTGGGCGGAAAAGGCAGTAAAGATTAAGAAAAGGTTGCAACATCTCAGACAGAAAGTCTGCAAATAAAAGCTGTACGGAGCCAGCTGAGGAAATGCCTCTCGCCACAATAAGAGCAGCATCTCTGCTGAAGGCGGAGCTCATTTATGCTCTTTCAAATGTCTTAAAAACAATTGCAATCATTTTCAGATATTGTAATTCAAATTCTGTGTTGTACATTAATCTATTCAAATCTTTCTAGTATTTTACAGTCTGTAATACCCCCCCCCCCATAATCAATATTTGTGTCTTTGTCAGACTTAATAGTCAGTGCACCTTGTTAGCAACTCGACTTTGATGCATCTATTGAGTTTGTACCGTTATTAAACACTCAAACTTTCAGTTTGTTGTAGTTTTCGGGCCCTCTTTTGCAAACCTTTTGGGGACTTCAGGTGCCAAAAGTGTTTTGTTTTGTTTTTTAAAGCAGATAGACGTATTGATGGCTTATTTTTCTGCAATCGTCAAGAGCGGGTGGATTGATTGTAACCTGTGTAATAAATCCATTTGTGAAATGTATTTACTGCAAAGTATTCCAACTGTAGATGGTATTAGACTAAAGTAAACTCAGCTGCACAGTGGTGAACTCAAGAGTGGAGTCAGTCTCTGTCAGCTGCCCCCCCCCCCCCCCCACCTCAGACCTCTGCAGCAGTCAGGTGGTCCTGACAGTCCAGTCAGGGTCCGTCGGTTGCCAGGAGACGATACATGCTGGATTACATTGTGCCGGGTGTAAAGTTTGATGACGGGGGGGGGGGCTTTATGGTTTAGGGTTGTTTTTCAGGGGTTGGGCTCAGACCCTGAGTTCCAGTGAAATGTGTTTTTATTGCTTCAACTTACTGAGAACTACTGGAGGACATCATGTTCCTCACTTTGGAACATTTTAGTGAACAAAGCAACACGGAGTGAGGGGTGAGTGTAGGGTAAACAGATTGTTGACCTCAATCTGGTGGAACATCTTCTGGATGAATTAGATCAGGAACTGCAGGGGTTTTTTTTCAACGACATTGGTGAAATGATCAGAATCACCAAACCAACTGAGGAAAACCTTCCAGAGGAAGTAAAGATGTTATAGCTTCAAAAGTCCATATTAAACCTGATGGATTAAGATTGGTTTGTTATAAAGATTCGTGTGTATAAAAGCCAATAATTATGGGAATACAGTGCAACTTCCAAAAGCATCAACCATCGCTGTGTTGTTTCCTGAAAAAAGGACAGACTGCACCCTCATGCTCAGAACAAAGAACGTTTGGACAGGCAGAGGGTTTGCTTTTGGAAATGGAATGTGATTTTTCATAAGATGGGTGGAATCGACTCCATTGATGACTTTTTTCATGCGAGCGAGTTGCACTAATGTTGTAAACAGGTTTGGCTTCCCTATATACATATTCACTGGCAGTTTGCAACACTCAAACACTGGAAGTTGAGTTTCCAGTGGCTCTGAGCACTCCTGTCGTCTAAACGGACACCCAAGGAAAGAACTTTATCTCGGCAGTGACAGTGTTCAGATCTTTTCCTTTTTTTGGGGGGGGAGAATTTTCTGTCCAGATACTTAATACACAACTTCACTCAACATTCTATTTTCTGGAGTGGATGGAGGAAGAGACACCTGCTGTGATCCACATTTTGACTACCAGGAAAGATGAAATTGTCCTCGGCTGCATTGTGATTAAAGCTGCTACACAGCAGATTGGACCAAACCAACGTATTTAACATGGAGGTGAACCTTGCGCACGTCGTGAGTGACACTCATTCGATTGATTTTTAACAGGTGATTCATAAGAAACACAAATGCTGTCACTTTTGCACTGGTCTGGTCCCACTTGAGAGGGAACTGGTCTGCATGTGGCCCCTGAACTGAGACCAGTTTGACACTGCTGCTGCAGTTAGTCTTTGCAAATGACGCAAACATTTAATGTAAAGGTTCTTGCTGTTTTTTGTGATTTCCTTCAATTTTTCCCAAGTCTGGTGAAGCCTTCAAATCCTGCTGCCTGCACCACTAGTCACACCATGGCCGTGTTAAATCTGGTGCTGCAGACACTTTCAAACCTGTGAAGGTGACAAGCTGGCAAACTGTTCTGGCAACAGGAGGAGTGGAGCTGCTTCTGGTCCATAAATTAGTTGTTCTCACAGGAACTATGCTCTTCAGGCATTTAACATGGACACCACATGTATGAGTGCGCATCGGCACCAAAGTAAAAATGCTGCTCTTCTCATGCACACGATGAAGTGACTCCACTTCATCTGAACTGCTGGTGCAGAGATTTGATGAGTCTGATTCCCTCCCTCCTCTTCACCCCCCCCCCCCCCCCCCCCCCCGCCAGATGAACACATTATGGAGAGCGACTCCACTACAGCAGCATGTGGATGATTCAACATCATGACCATATTTATTGTCCCTGGAGGAAATTTATCGCCTCTCCAAGTTACTGCCGCCCATAACCATAACTGCCAAACAAACATGGCGGCATTCAGACAGCAGTTAATGGGTTTGCATGGCAAAGTCTACAAAGTGTAAAGAGCAGGAGTGAGTCAACATCTATAAAAACTGAACCTAAACTAGAACATTATAGTTAATAGACCTAACATACTTCATAAAATTTAGAAAATGGATTAAAATTAAAAACTCGAACAAAAATCTTTTTAAACCAATACAAACAGAAGAGTAACGCAGTTATCTTCTATATATAACGTTGTTTGACATATCACAACTTGAATTTAACTCGTTGGATGTAAAGACATATCGTTTTAGAAATTTGGATTTTTACTTTTTTTTTTTGCTGGAAACAAAATTTATCAAGAATTTAAAAGCACATATTGGCAACCACATTTCCAAAAAGAAGACGTGCTGTTTAATAAAAGAAATGCAAATCAAAGCATGAAAAAGGTCTTCTGACGAAAACAAGAGATCCAACCAAACTAATTAAGAAAAAAATAAAACCTGTTGAAAGAGATAATCAGCCTGAGGAAGGTTAAAAAATAGATTTAGAAACACGTGAACGTCATCCGAGGCACTTCCACACGGACTGACCTTTACTCAGGTGGATTTGTAGGCTGTTTGATAAGGCAATTGTCCTTATTTTGAGGTACTTTTTCAATACCTACTTGTCCTTTATACCAGACTGAAGACTGATTGGTTGAGGAGCGATGCTTAACAGCTACCCCTTCACAAAAGTACAATTTTTAGGCACAACTGACTGCAATCAAAGGTAATCTAGGGAGCTGAGTGATCACAGGACAGTGCGCCCTGCACACTTCAAACTTTCCGCCAATCCAACCAATCTCAATACTTACTATTCAGTGATGGTTTATCATGTGTTGGAAAGAAACAGGGGGAGTGTAGAAATCAGAGGCTTTAATCGCAATTATTTATAGAATGCAGGTAACTTCTGCCCTTAAAGGAGAGCAGTGATTAATAAAAGAAAGGGATGTTTGTTTCTTTCCCCAATGGAAGAGATTCTCAAACCATTTCCCCCCTCTCGGCACCAGAAATCACTCATGAGTCCGAGCTTTTCCTTTGAGGACGTCAAAGTCAGATTTGTACATCAAGGAAATCTTTCTAGAATTCAGAGCAAACTTGGGGAAACTGCACTGAGCTGTTATTTGGAAGGTTTCTGCTTTTCTTTGCTTGTGAGACTTTTTAATTTGTTGTAATATTCAGGTAAATTTAAGATTGGAGAGGAAAGCTTTGACCTTTCTGAGGTACACTGACAGGCTTCAAGAAAAAAAAAAAAAAAAAAGGTTTTGAGCCAGTGTCTGTTCGCCCATCCGTCCATCCATTCCTCCAATGGATATTCATAACTTTTTTGAAAAGGGACCAAGCATTAAGCCCTGAGGAACACCATTAGAAACTGCTTTGCTCCTTGGAAGCATAGAAACCAAGAACCGGAAAGTTATTCCTCTTCAGTCAGCTCTGTGTGTTTCCTGAAAGAATAATCCAGCCTTTGAGTTTGTTCAGAAGTTTTTGACGATCAATCATATCGAATGCAAATCCCATGAATCATAAAGTAATTGATTTAGACCTCCTTTGAAATACAATAAATGATTAACAGAAGTAAACAATCCTACTTAAGGTCACCAAATGATGTAGAAATATTAATTAAATGGTAAGATGATCATTAATAAAGCAGCCCTCGATAAAATAAATATAATGTGCAGTCGAAAAGCTATAAAAACAAAGTAAAATGTGTTTTTGTGATTAAATAAAACTCCTTTGACACTCTTTGCATTTTTGATCCATTAAAGCTTACACCAAAACGTGAGGCCATGACATTGTCAGTGTTTCAGTCAACAAAATGTTTAAATATTCTTTCATTACAGAGTCACACTTGTCACCTTGAACTGCCAGAAAGATTGTCTGCCGAAGTCTGTCTGCATGTGTTAAGAGCTCCACTCTCAACACATGCGGCGTGGCAGCCAATGAAAACGTTTCAAAGCTGTTACTGAAAAACCTAATAGGCTGGAACAAATGTCCTTTTTGTAATGGCCGCTGGAAACGTGGACATCATGCTGGGATGAGCTTCTCTGCACTGCTTCCTAAGTAATGAGAGATGACTAACTGTATTACCATCTAAGAGGAGCTCCTTAAAAAATTGAGTCTCGCGCAAATTCTGCAGAGGGACGCAACCGCGTGGAAATCTGCCTCATTTGGGGGGAAACTGAGAAAAGTCCTAATCGCATGTATTGCACATGTTTCAACAAGCATGAAAAAAGGGTCTCAAAGACTGTGGTGAGGTGAGCGATGAAAAGAGAGGGCTCATCTGGGCAGTCATGAGAGGCTGTGAAGGTACGACTTTCAATGAATACAAATGGTTTGTTTTTTTAATAGGCATTCATTCAAAAACATACAATATTTCCTTCTCGGCACATTTTTGAAGGATATTTTGAGACTACATGTGCTCTAAAATTATAAAATATTAAATTGAATAAAATGACAAATTGTTTGCTATTTGTGGCCTAAGAGCATTCTAAATTGATCACTGGATTTCTTTAAAACATTAGGCAGGATATAATATTTGCCTAAAAGTAACATACATATGTAATAAGTATAAATATGAAAAGTCGAAACTCTGTCCAATATTTACATAAATATTCGCTTAAGTTAAAACTATTAGAAAAAAACAGGAGAAAAGGTCAATTGCCCAAGAAACGTTCATTAATCTGAGATCAAATCGACCCTTAAATATAAAAGATCATTCCATCCACACACACAGATATTCTCCCCCTGTAACGTCTGTCTGACTTACACTAAATATGCAAAACAATTAACATATTTCTACACACAGAGACAGAAAGACAGCAACTTTCAAGGCTGAATGACTCACAAAACACCTATCACATATTTGTATTGAGCAGCAAATTGACTCACGAGAGACTCCCATGAAATCAGGCGTGCGCTGGAAGCCACACGCTCACGTGCGGACGTACAGAAGCGTGGCTGTACATTAATGAGTCACCATTAGAAAGCTGTGCGGTTATGCTTGGAAACACATTCGTTATTCAGAAGCGCCGCGCAGACTGACACAACACATTCGCATCACGCATGCATGAACGCACCGGGGCCTGACGTGAAGCAGAGGCGCTTTCAGATAAACAACCGCCGAGTGGTCAACAGGAAGTCAACTTATTCACATTCGTTCACGTGTGTTACTGCAAACACTGGCTGGAGGTCATCGCAATGCAGAGGGATCTTGAAAGCAGCACTTAAAATGCATTTGTTCCTGAGCTGCATTTTGAGTTTGTCTCTTTACAAAATAAACAACATTCAGATGAATTTGAATTATTAAAATATTTCACCACACTTCAATACTCAGTCTGAGCTGCTATTTTCTGTTAAAAGATCCCTATCATACCATCATATCATATCACAATGCCTTAAAATGTAACCTGTTACTGTAACTCAGTTACTTTTTGCATTAACTACATTAATTACAAATGGATGTTGGACCTTGTTACTCGTTAATTTAATTGTTCATGATGGCCGGAGCGGCTGTCTCTCAGTCCTGCTCACTTTCTCATGTTGGCTTTATCGTTGGCAATTCTATTTGCATTACCTGCATCTTCAGTACATGCAATCTATCAGACGCCTTAAATAAAAGTTAACATCACTTTTTAAGTGCTGCCTGCTGCATTTTGGTATTTTATCTCAGCTGTTTGGTTGCTGATTCTGCAGGACTAACCTGATATGAGCTCAGGGGATGATGATCATGGCTACAGGTGATACCAAAGACTTTAAGTTATTCGGTGGTATGTGAATTCTCTGTTGCATATTTTGCTCTATATTTTGTTGTCTGCTGTGTGATCAATTAAACATTTCATTATTTTTCTTGTTATTAATTCATCTAAAATATATCCCCAGGCCTATAATTTTTTTTTTCTTTAGAAGTCCGAAATCCAACAGCACATACAAGAAAGAAAAATAACCCCAAGAGTTTATTGTAAATTATAAAAGAGCTTTTTTTCAGTGGCCAGCCAATCAGAATCCAGCTTTCTAACTGTGATTTGAAAGGTGACTTTGTGAGGCTGTTACTGAAGCTTCAACATTAAAACAAGGAGAACATGACTCAGTCGTGTCGTCGACATGTTTCCTGCAGCTCGTCTCGTGTTTCATGACTAATGCAGTGGAGCGTTTTCTCCTCTCCGCCTTCAGGGACGTTCAGCCTGTGGTGCCACCCCAAGTTTGAGGACCGCTGCCACTCCGTGGTGGAGTTCATCGAGCGAGCCATCATGCACTCCAAGAACGGCAAATTCCTCTATTTTCTCCGCTCCAGGGTCCCAGGTAGGAAGGAACAGGCCCATATGTAGGTCACACACACACACACACACACACACACACACACACACACACACACACACACACACACACACACACACACACACACACACACACACACACACACACACACACACACACACACACACACACACACACACACACACACACACACACACACACACACACACACACTCCTGAGCAGATCAAAAATGGATGTGAGCTGCCACTTTGTGACAAGTGGCTGTAAGATGGAAGAGACGGGAACCGTGTCTGCATGTGTTCAGCTTGTTAATGATTGATGATTGTGAGAATGCCTCTATGAGCAGGGTTTGACCTCAGTACAGTGACACTGATGGGCCTGGTGCCTTACAGTACGATTGTTCCGCTTGCTGAAGTTACACGGTACGAGGTGCTTCTGTGATGGCTCCATCACGCCTATGTCACGTTGATGAAACACTGTAAATGTTGATTTACAGATGTAACATTTATCTTTTCACTTGTGATCTGTGTGGATGAACCAGTTCTGTCACCGTTTCTCTTCATGTACAACAATCAGCCATAACATCATGACCACAGTGTATAACACAGTTGATCTCATAGGTATATTTAAAGCCGAAACATTGTGTTGAAATGTTTGCAAGTTTAACATGTGAGTCAGGAAAGCAGGTCTTGTGTGGTGTTCCCAATTTGCAGCGGTCAGTATCGGCCAAAACTTGTTCAAGAAGGGGAAAAAAAAACAAAACAATGAACCAGTGGCCGAAGCTTAATGATGCATGCGGAGAGGGAGGCTTGTGTGGTCTGATCCAACTAATGAGCTACTAAACAAAAATACTGTTTCTGACACAGAGGATAAATCCCAGTTAGTCGTATTTGTCAAATGAAGAAGGTGAACGAGGTTCAGACAGAAACGTCCTGCTGGATTAAAGCTGAGCTCCGTGTTGTCGTGATGGAGAAGCGGCGGTCATGGTGACGTTCTCCCTCCGCGTTGCAGGACTCCCTCCCACCCCGGTCCAGCTGCTGTATCCCGTGTCGCGCTTCAGCAATGTTAAATCGCTGCAACACCTCTGTCGCTTCTGCATCAGACAAATAGTCCGAATCGACCACATCCAAGAGCTTCCGCTGCCCAGGTACGCCCGTCCTCACGCCCACACTCGACACGCCGCTCCATGTCCAGTCTGCTGACAGGCTCCATCCTCCAGGACTGTTCTGACTTTATTCTTCCTCTCCAGACCGTTGATCTCCTACCTGAGTAAGTTTTATTACTACGACCCAGAGGAAGAGATGTACCTGTCCATCAAGAGCATCCGGAGGGTGGTGGGGGCAGAGCAGGAGGCCGAGTCGCAGACGTAGCAGCAGAAATCTCCTCCGCTCACGTGAGTCAATCCGTTCCTCGACTTCATCTCATTTATTATTCTTTAATATCACCGTCAATGTCAGCACGTGGCATTTTCGTCCATTTGAACAACAATGACATAAAGGTACATTAAAAACATTTTTAAAATGAGTCTGATTATAAGCAGCAAAATCATGTTTATGTATTTCTTTGACTTTTGGAAATTATTGAAATATACGGCTGATAAACCAACTTCTGTCTGTCTGCCCCTCCTGTGAATCCAGAATGTTTTCTGTGCTCAGTCCGATGAGAATAAAGTCAGATTGAATTAGTACAGGAATGCTCAGAGGAAATACTGACGACAAGAAACAAAGCCTACATTCAAAAGAGCTGCAACGTAAACAAACTACTCACCACTGCCACCAAATGGACAAAGGTGGAATTACTATTTAAATACCATACCTTCAGTAATAATGATTACATGACATGAGTCCAGTAAAACAGTCTCATTTTGTTACAGCGCTGAGTCATAGATGACGACAAGGAAAGATGTTGGAATTTGCAATCCTGACTTTTACTTTTGGAGGGTCATGAAGCCCTGTTGCCTCCAACCCAAGACCTCCTGCTCTATCCATCTGACATTACTGCATTTTCATGTTTTCTCCTCCTTTATATGACCCAAAGGCTTTGTATTTGACAGCCCTGCCTTAAATGTTGACTCGATTAATTGTAAATGTTGTAGTTCGGTTAATCACATGAGGGTGCTTGAGCTTTTTTTTTTTTTTTTTTTTTTTTAGCTTGAAGATTAATCGCTGTCTTTTTGTTATGTATAAATGAATATAGTTCAACTTCTCCCCCCCATGTGTGTCCACTCCGTTTTTGTAGGTTTGTTATGAAGGACTGACCTGCCCTGGTCTGCCAATATTCCAGCATCAGCCAATCAGAGTCCCTGGAAGTGTGTGTCCAGTGGGACCTGGACGGACCCTCCCCTGTGTTGATTTGGACTCCTGATGGGAGGGACGACTGTTTGGCTTAAAAAAAAAAAAATGTTGTGGGGCTGCAGAGGACTCGGTCACACCCGAGGAAGGACTGCAGAGATCACCTGCAGACCTGAAACCGAGCCGGCAGACACGGACACCAACTCTGTTTTTCAGTTTCCTTTCGCTGCCGGTCTGGACTTTGAAAACACGATGCACTGGTCAATTTGTACAACTGTCGTTCGCTGCCATTTCCTTGCCCCCCCCCCCCCCCCCCCCCCCCCCCACCCCCTTGTCACTCTGTCAAGATGAGGGGTTCTGGACTGAAATATACCCTTCTGGGTAGATTTACACACTGAGGCAGGGCAATGGAGGCCCATCACTGTGTGTAGCTCTTTAACTCTACTCCCATCAATCAGCTGAAAGTTTGTTGAAATCGCTTTGATTTGTTGGAGCTTGAATAACAGGAGAGAAAAAGGTGCGGTGAAGATTTTGAGTCCTTGAAAGAGTTGATATTTATTGGCGAATGCTCAGAGAAATTAGTTATTTCATTACATGATGAGAGAGGGCTCGATTGTCTGATGCGTAACTCGACAAAACGGTGAAAACCTGATGATTCCTGTTCCTGTTGAGAGGATTCATACCGGTCGTTCCCAAACCTGAGAACTGGGAACCACTGAGGTCCCTTTACGCCACGTTTCACCTGAAAATGCATTGGTTTTTGTGTTTTTGTTTCAGAAAACTCTCGCGTTTACATGGCAACATTCTGGGGGAAAAAAACAAAAACATCCGTGTGTCAACTGCCACAGTCCGTTTCCATGGAAACGGCAGAAACACTGAAAAAGATTTAGTTTTCATGTGGAGCCACGAGTTGGTGCTGTTGGTTGTTTTTGTAATGAAAACCACACACCCATGCAGAGAACAATAGACCGGTACACTCATACGCCGCCATACTGGAAGATAAACATCAGTGTGTAAGTAATTATCAACCGCTTCGTCGGTGATATAGATATTTTAAATGGGTTATTAGTGACAGACTATTGACAAACACTGAACCCAGCTTGAAAGGCAGCGTTTGTCTTCCAATATTGCAATACGAGAAGACAAACGCTGCCTTGAACATATATCACGTGACGCCCTGACACCATAAAGATTAACAGTGGTGCATCCATGGACATTCGAATGGACAGACAAATGAGGTTGGACAGACTGAGTGATTTTTTTTTTTTTTTTTTTTTAAGTTCCACGTTCGGAATGGTTCTCGTAAAAAAAAAAACCAAAACGCAATGAAAGTTTTCCATTTTCACTTGAAAATGTTATGGCATAAACGGGGCCTGAAGGTGGTGCCAGCAGTCACATTGAGGTCCGAGACCCTGACCACGATGAAGTTGCTGAAATTAGATTTGCACGTGTGGGAAAAAAAAACACAACACACTTTTCAAAATCAAGAGCAGAGGTTCAATGCTTCTCATGGCTCTTCTTTGTTCAGCCATCTAAAGAAAGGTTAGGAACCACTGCTCTATGCAACGTCTATAAAAGCCTAATTCAACAGTTCAAACTGTATATTTAATTGAAACGTATACAAAGACGACGCTTGATGTGGAAACTGAGAAGTTTACATTTGCAGCTTGTCTCTAAAAAAGTTGGGACATCAACATGAAATTTTGTTCTCACAAAACTTTAAAACTGCTGCTCCGACAAGTCGTCGCTGTTGTTGTTTTACTTAGGATATAAGCTGCACAAAAAAAGTTTTCAGCCAGTTTGTTTTAGACCCCTTTACCTTGGAGCCATGTTATTAAAAAATATTGAGCTAAAGCAACATTACACTGGCTTTCAACTGCACTGACGTGCACACACACCTTTTTTGTATTTTGGAGAATACACAACCTATGATCTCAAAAAAAATTGTATTTCTGATCAATCAAAGCACAGGTGTTTATCCTCTTTAGTTAAATGAAGCTCCAGTTTAGGATTTGATTTGATTTTTTCCCCCTCTGTTTGAAATGTGTTCGTAGGTTCAGTCCATGCATTGATTAATACCCTGTCTAAATTACCACAGTTTTGATCAAGCTTCCACAAATCTTTAATTTCATTTATTATAGTTAATGCGAAACAATATTCTTAAATGCAATGATAACTGCTAGAGTCCCTATCATAATTTTCTTAATAAAAAAAAATTTTTTGGTCCGATTTCTTGACATTTCTTGTTGTGATTTAACCAAAAATTAGACTGTCAAATTCAGCAAAACTACTGTTTTAGCATTTCCCATGGTGTCTGTGCTATTTCCAATGAAACATTGGATTTGAACCTCATTGTTAATTTGTGTTCTTATACAATTCTGACTTTGTTGAATGAACAATGAAAAGCTCAAAGATTTTTTTTTTTTTATCATAAGATCATTGATTAAAGCCAGAAAAATGTGCAGATATTCACACTTTGGATACTAATATGAGCACATTTAAAGGTCCCATATTATACAAAATACACTTTGTAATGGTTTTCTAACAGTCATTTCTGTCCCCATAGCCTGCGAATGCCCGAGAAACCCATGTTAAAACTCCAAAACGCATGCATACTAAAGAACGGGTCATTAACACACAACTGCAATGAATAAACAAAGAGAAAAAGAAACACAAACAAGATCTCCAAGAAGCCCAACTGGGTGGAAATTCTCCCAATCTGGCAACAGTGATCTTCTCTGAGGGTGCCATAGTCTGTGTGGACAAACCCAGAAATGCTTGTTCTCAGTACAACTCACTCGAGAGTATTTAAGACTGGATTTGGAGAAATACACTTTGAAAATTGTTGGGAAAAACTAATACGGGACCTTTAAACTTAACTAATCATAAGAGATCGGTTAATTGGTTTCTGGAGAAGTTAAAAGTGAGATCAGTTGAGGTGAAAATTATGTTTCCCCTGTTATCAGAGGAGTTGAAAATCGTGGTATGTCGGGGTTTGTCTTGTCTCATTGTTTTGAAGCTCTCGTTACGTTGTTTCGTCATTCCATTTCATACTTTGGACGAACATCTACGCGAACTGTAGAATCACACCAAAGAAAAAGGTTCAATCTGAAACAGGAATTTTTAGAAACGAAATAATAATCATGTCATTTGGTTTTGCTGCTTTTTGGAATCGTCACACATCAGCCTCCTGTTTTTCCCAGGATGCCCTGCCTCTTCAGTGTGTATGTCTACACCGCGGACTCTACCTGTCAGTTTTCTTTGTTCAAATGCCCGGGTGTATTTTGCTCATTCTGTTTCTCAGTACCCTCCAACTGGTTACTGGAGTTTTCAGTAAAAAAAGAAGAAAAATAAACACTGGTGTGAGACTTTTTTTTTTTTTCTTTTTTGGAGAAAACATTTGTGTCTTCAGATTGAAACATACTGGTGATATTTCACCTTTCTCCGATATATATTTTTCATTTTTAGGTGAAATTTCATGTCATTGTTAATGATTATTCTTCCTTCGTGTTTTTTTTTTAATGTTTTCACCAATATCAACCACTCAGCTTTAAATGCACTCAGTTTATACATGAGATCCAATTTACAACCTCTTTCTGAAACTTTCTCCCACATTTCACAGAAGAAAGTAGCTCCGAAATGATCACAGAGACAGTTCCTCATATGAAGAGGGATTCTCTACAACCTCGACCTATTGAGTAAATGATCAGATTTACTGGGATAAATACTAAAGAATCCCACTGACACCTCAAGAGCATCTGCTAAATAACTGCGTTGGAATACAGGGAGATACAAAATTGAAAACATTTAGAAACACCAAAGCTAGACTTTGTTCAAAGAAGAAGATTCACAGTTTTCACAGTGTAAAGAACCAGGACTGTGTAAATGTTTCCTGTTCCGAACATGCAAGCCCCTCGCAGGGCTTCACCACAAATCAAAGAGAAACTATACCACCTTCAAAGTTAAACTGAATAATTAAAGAAGGCATATGTAGAAACAAATGGATGACAGGGGACAGATGAAGTCCAATAAAAGCCAAGGAGTTTATAGCTTAGACAAAAGAAGATGACAAAAAAAGAAAGATGGAGTCACAAACTTCAAACTGTTTTTCTGAGCCCTATTTTCAGCAAAAATGACCACAGTCAAAACTATTTTAATGTTTTTCTGTATGCAAATATTCTATTGACAAGTAAATAGAAAACAATGGAAAAGTACATTTTTCCTGTAACTTTATTCAGAAAACTGATTTTCAAGAAGATCTCACACAACCTAGAATATTGTAGGTTTTTCTGTTTTATTCTTCGTGATTTTACCTCGTAAGTCACAAAAAGTGATTCAAACGTGGAAAATAATTAATATGATTAAATGTTTTGCCTATTTGATTTAACCAAGTGTCATCATCATAACAACCAGCTGCTTCAAACTTCTTTGTCTGTTTGTCTCAGTGTTGAAATAACTGACAAAGCAGAAAACCTTTTCTTGATATTGATATTCTTCTTGATGCAGAAGACTTTTATTCTTCTATCAACAGACGTGCAGCACAACCGCAGTTGTGATCTCCATTTTCTGTGTGGTTGCCACCGTAAAGATGCTCCCCAGCTCCGCTTGGCGGCTCCTGAGAGTGTAAAAGTGTTTCATATTTCAACGTCAGCCATTCCCTTTGAAAAGCTTGAGGCTGGAAACTCCCCAGCTAAAGCTCTGGCTCGCTCACGAAATCCGTTAAGAGAAAAAAAGTGAGATATCGCGGTTAAATTATGCAGCTCTTTCTCTCTGCATGCTCTTCGCAGAGGTGCCTGGGGAGGAGGTGATAGACAGCATCTTCATCCTCAGCCGGCCCACCGCAGCACACTCGAGGTGAAGAGGGAAGAAGTGCTTCAGTTAAAAGCAGGACTCCAGTTTTCTGAGCACTTTGAAAAACACTTGCCGGGGTGGAGGACGCACTGGGGATAGAAGCACAGATATCTGCAGGACGGTCAAGGGCTCTCTTGAGGTGAAGCTTCCATGAAAAGCCGCGGCGTGCATTTGTGAATGTGAACGGAGTGACGAGGAGTGACCCAGAGAAGGAGGCGGTGACGCTCATCCAAACCTACATGTGGGCTGAAAACGCTGAAGGCCAGTTGACTCTGATGACAGATGGGACTGACAGCCACCGCCGGAGCGTTTCCTTCACGGGGTGAAAGGTCGCAGGGCTGAGCTGGGATCCAATCACGTGTTTGTTTGCGAGTTTGTTACTCAAAACAGGGACATCGTCAATAACATCATCGTTTCCCGCAAATTTGCGTCTTGCCAATCGGAGCTGAGTCGACGTTTTAAAACTTCACAATTCTGAAACCCTTAAAAAAAACTGGCCCCCCAATTTTTTTTTTTTAGGATTCCTAAAGCGCCGCTCCATTGGGATGATCTGCCAAAAACCATGTGGTTACATGAAACAGTGTGAACAGGCCCTTATTCATGAGCGGTGATATCCACCTTCACCTCATCTGTAGTCATTAACTTTGGGTCATGGGTGAAAGGATTAGAATGTGGAAACAAGCAGCTGAAATGAGTTTTCTCTGGACGGTGGCAGGCCTCGTTCTTTCTGAAAGAGTGAAGAGCAGAAGGTCAGTGTTTTCAAGCACTAACGGTCACTTTTCATTTCATGTTGGTTGATGTTAAAAAAAGTAATAATAATAACAACAACAACACATCTGATGTCTGACACACTTTTCACGAGAAGAAATGTCAAAGTGCTACAAGCACATTATTATGGCATGAACTAGGTCAAAAACGGTGGATTCTCAAGTGTTTGTGTTTCTCAGTCTGTTCAATTTACTCACACTTCTGCAACAGAACAACATCATCACAACTTCTGAATGAAAAGTTTGCAGCCCCTATGCCCCACCCGGAGAGGGTCCATGTGGTTCGAACATCTGATCATAATGCCTGCCATCAGAGGTGTACCAGTTACGTCTCAAAGGCACTGAGCCAGGCCAAGACGTGATGGAGAGATTATATCTCTCATTCAGCCTGAGATCTTCTTGAGGAGCTGGAGAAAGTAACAGTAGAAGAGGATGTCTGTGCCTTATTTTCTCTCTATAATGCCACCACGACCCCATGTGGAAATAATGTGATTCACAATACCCATGCAAAGCAGACAGCTGTGTGAACTGTCAAATAAATAAGAATCAGTCACTGATGTGTTTTCACACAGAATATTGAACAGAATATTGAAGATACACATGGTGTTGCAGTATGGTATGCTGACAGCTTTAAAACACTCGTATAATCCGGTTAGTGTGGCTTAGTGGGTCTGTTTCATCCCACATAACGGTCTGCTCCTTACATCTCAGTTTAAACAGGTCAGGCAGCTCATTGGTCAGCGCCGCTGTCAACCAAACCTTGACCGGACCGCCCCTCAGACATCCCATTGGACGCCGGGGACGCCAGTGAAAGCGCGTGCGTGCTCTTATTCGCCTGCCGTTCATTCAAGGTCACGCCTTCTGGACCAGCCCTCAAGAGCAGAGCATCGCCACTCCATTGGTCGAGCCGTCATCCATCCCGTGACACACAAAAATACTAACAATCCATTGGCTGAATTCAATTTCACTCACACAGACAGCTGAAGAGCATTGGTCGGAAGGGCCGTCAGTTACGTGTCTTTTGTGTGTGGATTGGTGCAGCACCGCGGGCGGACTCTTTCATGGGCTCGGTCTTCAAGGCTCGCGGAGAGCGAATGTCGTCATGAGCGGTGGGTAGGAATTAAAACATTGGTGTTTATATTTCAATCTGCTCGCTAAAACCTTGTATTTGTATTGAAGTCAAAGTGCAGCACGCAATGCGGTACCAATAAGTTTTCCGAAGAGAGACTGTGTCGGCTGTGCGGAGCGAAATTAAGCGGCGTACTTCCGGAGAAGCGGCTGCTTTTTTCTGTTATCAAAGAGAGTTTGTGAGGCTAGCTGCTGCAGAGGAGGAGGCACTGGACGCTCGGGGGCTCCTGCTCCTGCGAGGCTGCTCCTCCGGTAGTTTAACCCGCATTCTACCCGTGCAAGTCCCACCCCAACATTGCCACCACAAGACAAAAGGGTTCTGTGCGCTAAAGCAATTGCAAAGGAACGAGCTCCAGCTAGCTGTCCCCTGGTGTTTCCGATTAACTGGCTCCCCTGTCAACTGGTGCCGGACTTCCTTTAGCGTCCATTGTTGTTGTTACCGTTAGTCACAGCAGATGTTCAAAAAGCTCACAAAAGGTACGACACTTGTAAATGCAGTTAAAGGGCGTCCTCCAGAACAGCCACTGATTTCTGCTCTGTTTTGAACATTTCCTGTTACAAGCGGCAACAAGGGACGCTAAAGGAAATCGGTCACCAGTTAACAGGGAAACCACTTTAGTATAAACACCGGTTAGTTAGCATGCTAACGTCAGCCGCTCGTCCAGAGCAAACCAACAGTCTGTTTGATGGCGGCGCTATTTTAAGGCCGCACTTTTTACTATTTGTGTTGTACGTGGAGATCTTAAAGGGACTCTGACGGTTGCGGGTAACGTGAAGTTTGTGGGAGTGTTTGTGTCGAGTCTGATCCCTCATCCTCACTAGTTTCTTTCTATCACTGCAGACCGGTGACAGCAGAAGAGTTGGTATGTGAGATCCTTGGCCTTTTACAAAAATCACTTCTCCTTCTCTTCAGGCTTACAATATCAGTGCTTCGATGGTACTGTAACGGACATTTTTGTTATCACTGCACAGGGAAGTTCAGTCACGATATGATGTCAAATAAAACCATAGCTGCTGTGCCCAATACTAATGCAATAGCAACATGTTGTTCAAAATCTTAATGCACAAGTGTCAAACATAAGGCCCGTGGACAAAACTGTCCTACAAGAGGCTCCAATCGGCCTGCCAAACCACCAAGCAATTGTAAACATTTCAAACAAAACAGATTCTTTTTTTTTAAGGTGTTGTATAATGGAAAAAAATCACTTCCTAATAACTTTGTAACAGTAATATGTTGGAATACCTGGGAATGATGCCCCAGAAGTGACATAGTGTCATTGGGGGTTTAACCAATCCCAGTCAACGTAAGCCCTCCCACAATTAGTCAGTTCTGGTCTGGCACATGGCACCATGAGAGGAAGCACTTCCTCCTCTTCCCAAGATGGGCATGTGTTGGCAGAGAGAATCCAGCTCACGACAGCAGATTATGAATGCAGCTCCTATCAGCCAATATGCAAATGGGTGCAAATCAAAGAAAAGTTGGATTTGGGGGTAATTATCTTTAAATACAATGATTTTGGACCAACGAGACCCATGTGAAAGTGTTGAACAGCTGTATTATATGACTCTTGAGCAGCAGACACAACACATCAGGCCCGAGCTAAGATATCAGTGATGCTGCCATGAAAGATGGGGACCTCGATGCTATCAAACTGGCCTCAAAGCTGTGCTGTCGGGGGCAGTTTGTAATGAATCAGCTACAGGAGAAGTTTTCTGGACATTTCGCTGTATTTTGCACCAGAAGCTTTCACTAAAATTGGCTTTATGTTGAGATTGCAGTCATTTTCCATAGTAAGCTTTGGTTTTACTGAAATGTTGACGTTGCAACAAAAAACCATCAAAGTTTAATTTGAAAGTTTATTGAGGCACTACTTTATCAGTCCGTGTTTTGCACCGCTGCATTAACATGAGAAGATCTGGGTTCAGGTACCAGCCTGGCTTTTCTGTGTGGAGTTTGCGTGTTCTCCCGGTGCGTGTGCGCATGGGTTTCCTCTCACAGTCCAAAAACATCTATATGAAGTTAATTAGTGGCCCTAAATTGCCCGGGGGTGTGAATGTGAACGTGCGTAGTTGTCTGTCTCTGTATTTGATTTGTGATGGACTGGTGATCTGTCAAGGATGTATTTTCTGCTCTCACACATATATGTAATTACCTTCGGTTCGGCTCCAGCGCCTTGCAATCCTTCACATGATAAAGCGGTATCGGAGACGCATGGATAAAATAGTTGCCGGCTAAAACAAATCATTCTGTGAACATTCACATTGCGTTTTCAAAGGTAAATAATGATAATATTAATACACAAATTGGTGCTGTTGTTTGATTTTGTAGTGAAACCACACACAAATCCAGCATAGAAGAATACGCTTTAAACATTAACAATGAGAGCACACAGACATTCGTATGGACACACAACCAAGTTGGATTGTTATTACAGTGACTGTCAACTATAAAACTACCAAGTCCCAGGAGAATCTGGACTGGGAGTCATGACGCTGTGGAGGAAACATTGTTCTTATTGTCCGGCTATTGAGCGTGTGCAGAAGAACTACTTAGCGCAGTCTTGGTGCACATGTGCATTAATAGTGTTTCAGGGTAGTTGCGTTTTCCTCGTTTCCTTGGAGATGCAGTGGGAGCATTGTTTAAAAAAAAAAAATTATGCTTCCAGTGACTCCGAGTAGCATTGTCACATAAACGGGTACCCAGAGTCCAACGGAAGCTCTCGGTTTTCTCTTGGGAACGTTGCCTAAGCGGAGCAAAAATTTGAAAGACAAATGTTTCCAGCTGATGATTCTCACGTAAACGAGGCCGAGCTGAATGATTTCTCTTTTGTAAAAAGCTGTGTAATAACAGCTGAGAGAATTCACTTTTGTTTTTCACATTGCTTACCTGTGAGGAGGAGAGGTGTGTTGTGTTTTTTTGTGCCGTGTTGTGACTGATGTCATTCAACCACACCTGGATGGAAACGGAGACTCAGTTCAAATTTGTATAACAGATTTATTATTCTTTAAACATTTTGATCTTGCATGACGAGCACAGGTGTAATATTTCCATTTCAATTTTCTTTGTTACTGAAGTTAAATCCTTGCAGCGGCTCGCCTGCAAATCTTCATCTCCTGCAGTTGCCATGATCCCTCCTTCAGGTTGTCTGAACACCCTCTGACACTAACGTGGCTGCGTCTTGCCTGCTGAAGGCTCTTTGTTCACTGCTGATGGTCTCAGGTGCTGAGACTATTTGTTTTACATTATGACAGATGTTCGATTAAACCTGAAAACAGCCCTGAGCGCTGCTACTCCATCAAATCCCAGATGAAAACGTCTCCAGGAGACGCACGCTTTAGATTACACAGCATATGTTTGCTGCACTTGGATTTAAATTGGACTATATGCGTCTCATGTGGAAGCTGTAATTGCAGGTGGAGGAAGGCACCGATGTGCTGGCAGCATTGACGTGTCCTCCCAAGATCGGCCTTAAGGCCGTCCTGAGCGGACTCGTACTGACTGTCCCAACAGAAGCAGAGCAGGCCCCATAAATATTGTGTCTCTTCTTCACATAATGTTATTGACCGCAGTCCAAAAGTGCTTCTTTGCTTTAAGAGCATCCGAACCATTGCCAGCAGCTTGATATTTGGCAGTCAGTGTTGTTTGCGTTTATAATTTCCCAGGGCCAAAGAAGCAGCAGCTCTCAAGGCCGGTCGGTCAGCTGACTGGAGAAAACACAGTGCAGAATCCCGGAGGCATTGTTGGAAATGTTTGCTGCACAAATTGTTTGATTACATTTTGAGGATAACTCTCATATGGGCAAAGGGAAAAACAAGTTATGTCGGAGGAGAAGTGTCAAATATGTTGGCCAGCCTTTGTTTTGTTTTGGGGTTTTTTTCCTCTGGAGGTCTCCAGTTTTCCTCTAAAACCAAAGTTTCACATTAATGACTCTTCTCATCACACGGTGAACAAATGCCAAGTTACTGCTTTACATTTCTGACAGACCGGCTTCGTCTTCATGGCTGTCGACTTGCTCTTTGGTAGTGACCTGGTTTCATTTTCAGGTTTCATTAACATTCTAATGGCAGTTTAATGACCCCATTGGGTCGGGTCAACATTTGATAGACTGCTGCTCATACAGCTGCTGATCAGAGTCCGAGTAGCACTGACCCACTCCCAACAAGTGGGATTCGGATTATTAGCTGGGTTTGTGGTTAAATGCTCTTAAAAAAAAAAGCCAAAGACGGCCTCTCGGATTTCATTTTCTAAAACATTCCAGCTGAATGCAGCCGAAACACTCAACTCTCACCTCAAAACTAAACCTTGAAATTAAATGCTGTGAGTTTCCTCGATCTGCTGTTCATCCTAATGTGTTTTTTGTATAAAGCAGGGGTGGTAAAACTGGCCCACAAGAGGCTCTAATCAGGCCAAGCAGAAGGTTAACATTTCAAAGAAAACATTTTTTTTTTTTTAAATAAACATTTCTTTAGAGTGTAGAGCAGTGAGACAGGGAGTGTCAGGATGAAATTGGTCTCCATTTGTGAACTGAAATGTTCCTGCTTTAAAATAGGTCAATAAGCTGAGCATTTTAACTATAAAGAGTTGTTGAAGGATGTTTTTTTTTCTTTTTTTTTTTTAAGGATGTCAAACTTGAATGTCATTGTGAAGATTTACTGTTCCATCCAAATACACAATCAAATCTCTTGAAAATGGCATTAAACTGCTACAAATCTAAATGTTTAAAGGCGATCTATATTAGTTTTTTCAGGTGGTTCCAGCTGCATGCGAGTACACACCTCTTCCTGCCCGTGACCAAGTTACTAAGTACAAACTGAATGTCTATAAAGCGTCTTTAGCCTCGGGCTGCAATGAACCGGAGTCTCTGTAACCTTCAAACCAATCAGAGTCTACTTTGTTATGCTGGAGCTGCATAATGTCCCAACACAGACAGGATATATGGCAAAACGATAACATTGTGCAGATAAATCACCATGGCTCTGCATGCTGAGATTTATGTGCTTTTTTTTCTTCTTCTTCTTCTTCTAAATTTCCCCCCTTGTGGTTAAAATATACTGAGAGGAGTAAATATTTCCCTTGAAAGCTCCGGGATTTCGCTGAGAAATGTCAATCACACTAATGTACCACACGCGGCTGGAAAGCCAATGTGTCTGCGTGTAATTATTCTCAAGTTAATGTGCCAATTAGTGCAGTTAATGACTCCTCTTGGATAATTGATGCTATTTAATAATCATACAGGCAATTATAGCGAAACACGAGTCGGTGCTCGTCGCCCCGACGCCCTTGAGGAGCCCCCGCGCCTGAAAATAGATGCTGCCGGCTGAATGTGACTGTGCTTTGTGTTTTCCAGAACAACAGGACAGTATGGCCACCACTGTTGCTGTCAGTCCCAGCGAATACCTCCAGCCCTCCACCGCCTCTGCACAAGTGAGTGGAGGAGCGAGTGGCGGCTCTCCAGGGAGTCGCTCCTCAGAGCTCATTTACTGTCACATTCAGGAGCCACTTTCCACAGACAGTTAGTTAATCGGTGCGTTTCGCTTCACGCAATAGTCTCTCCGAGGTCAATTCACAAATTCATGACATTTTGAGATTTGAACATAAGACATCTGAGAGCTTAATCTTAAAAATATGTACAAAAAAATATATTTTTTTCATCAGGATTAATCATGTTAAGGCAAAATTTGATTGAATTCAAATGTGTATTTTCAATGTGAGCAAAATGAAGTACAGCAAATGATTTGAGTTTCTCTCTCCAGAGCGACGGTGAAACTGTTTATTGGAGATCGCAGCTGAAATAATCCAAAACGTAAACCAAAGCTATTTACCACTGACAGGACGCCAATGTTTTATCTCATTTTGTGGCCTCAGAGTCCAGGATCTTCGTGTCGAGTTTCGTTCATATCATAATCTCCTGAGGTTAAGTTGTTTTCTTCCTATAAGTTGGTTTGAGAAAGTGAAGTAGTCTTGTCGAAACCCTAAATACACACTGGTTGTGAATGTGATGACACTTCAATCCAGCAGGTTGAAGCTAAATATGAAGAAGAAAAAAAAAGTGGTAAGCACATTTCAGAAGCAGAAGCTTTTGTTTAAATTGTTTTGTTATTTAAGAGAACACCAAAAGATATAGAGTTTACTCGGCTGCTCTCTTTCGTAGGGAGTCGACATCGCAAGTTATTTTGATTTAATTCAATACAATCACTTTATTATTCAAGGCACAGTGAGCCACATAAACAACTTCTAGACATAGTGTATACATACAAGAAATAACATTTATATACCAAAAGAAAAATCACATCAGCCGTTAAAAGTGCATGTGAAATATTACAATTAAGTTACATGTCCATTAAAACGTATGGAAGTCCGTCTTGCACACAATGAATGAATGAATAAATCCAATGTGCCGCCAATTATTTCAGTCAAACTGGCTCTCATTAACTGATGCACTAAGACGGAGAAACTGTTTAAACCTCTGCAGATTTAATGCACCTCACATGGAAATCATGAATATCGCATCACAATAACGCCACAATTTGTTCCAATCAGTCCGAACCTGAGCAACCTGTGTTGGAGTTTTGTGCTCCAAACCAAAGCTGAAAACGAGAAAAAGTATCTAAATCCCTGCTGATTTGCATTTTACCCCTGAAGGCTTTTTAGCAGCAAAGATGTGAACAGGTGGCGTAATGAGGGACGCGATTATGTGACAGAACTTAAACAACTTAGTTAGAATGCCACCGGAATGCTATATATTGAATAAAAGCAGAATTATGTGGAAGGAGTTTTTTTGGTAACATCGATGTTTGCATGTATATATAATATATAAATCAGTCACGGCAGTAATTCCTTGGTGAATGATTGGACCGCTTTTGTTTTTACACGTAAACCAAAAATTACAGCATTTTGACGCTTCCAGAAAAGAATCTTTCGCACCACATCTTTTACAAAAGTGTGAATGCATCCTAATTGAGTTGGTTTACGAAAGCGGTCTGTTAATACGTTGACTTCATGAATATCTTAAGCCGTGTCCATATAAAACCTGCATACACAACCATAAAAAGCCATCAGCTGCACATTTCTTCCGGTCTGAGCATCACGTAATGCTGGAATACTGAATAAGACTTCAGAGAAGCTTCTTATTGTGCTGGTAAGGTGGTGCCATCCTGTTATTTTACTTTTCTTTCCTTCCTCACTGACCAGCAGCTGAATCATGGGGTATCCACATTATATGACTGATGGGTTTGTTTGTTTGTTTGTTTGTTTTTAAGCTTTTACAATCTGCAGACACATGCATGCATTGAACAATGCACTGTAAACATTAACAATGTTCTTCTGAACTTGTTGTATAATATATACAATATATATTGTATTGTATATAACATATACTATATTGTTAATGAAGTTATAATAATTTCAAAATGCCTATTTCTTTCGTCATGATTCTTTTTTTTATCTCATAGAAACATGATGTTAAACTCAAAGGAAAGTTCAGGCAATGATCATTGATTAGAACATGTTTATTTACAAAACCCTCATTGGAAAGTCTCATTAATTACACATTAGTTTGATCAAAGAAATGCTGATTTGAGCTCCCTAATGTTAAAACAAAGCTTCGAAGCGTTGCTAGACGTTTTATTCATCGTTAACCTGAAACATTTCCAAATCGCTCTAAATTGAATGACTTTCAATCCACATTCTCGACCCTTTTAGTTTCTGTTTCCTTCTTTCAATCACTGTATTTCTTCTTTATTTTCTTGTGTTCTCTCATGATCGACGTAGTTGTCAACGAGGGTTTTTGATTTTGGAGCTTAAATAAAGACCTGACGTGGCTGCAGCCGAGCTCCAGTCAGAGGTCCGTCGATATCTGTCTGAATCTGTCAAAACTGAGGTTCACGTAGCCTGCTTCCTGTCCTGCAGCTTGAGGATCACACATTTGGACCACAGAGGGGCACAAAAGCTTTGCAGGTGGAAACGCACACGGCCGACACCACGGGACACATTTCTGGGCTCGTTTAGCGTCTCCCCTCTCCTGTCACCTTGCCGCCATGTTCTCCCCGAGTTGGTGATGCTGAGCTCTCTTTTGCAGGACACGCAGCCTTCTCCTCTGGCCCTCCTGGCTGCCACCTGCAGCAAGATCGGTCCTCCCGCCGCTCAGGCTCCCGTCGCCGCGCCTCCGGCTCTGCCGCAGCCCCGCAGGCTCCTCCCCATCAAGCCGGCCCCCATCGCCCCCGCTCCGCCCAAGAACCTGGGCTTCCTGTCGGCGAAGGGCAATGTGATCCAGCTCCCGGCCGGCCTGGGCTCCACGGCCCCCGGCAGCCCCATCGTCCTCACCATCCAGCAGAGCCCCGGCCGCCCCAACACCGCGGCGCCGCCCAACATCCAGTACCAGATGGTGCCACAGATCCAGGGCGCGCAGACCATCCAGGTGATGCCGCAGGGCGGGCAGATCCAGCTCATACCCGGGACCAACCAGGCCATCATCACCACCCCGATGACCATGCCTGCGCCGGCGGCCGCCACCGCGCCCATCACGCCGCAGAAGACCGTCGCCATCAAGCCCTCGCTCAAGATGCAGAAAGCAAACTGCGCCACCGCCAACATGGTGCAGCTGCCCGGGGGGCTCACGCTGCCGCTCAACGTGGCCACCGGAGAGGTGGGCGGGGCTCAGATCGTCACGGAAACGGCCGCCGCCCCGCCCACTCCTGGGAAAGGGCGACGGGGGAGGAAGAAGAGGATGGTCCTGGCCGCAGAGCCCCAGCCGCCTCCACCCGCACAGGCAGCTTCTCCACCGCCGGAGCAGATGGAGACCATCCTCATAGAGGCCGGGGACAACATCATCCAGGTGAACCTGCACCCAGTGAAAAGACCTCGCTTCAAGACTTCTTCTGTCTTCTACCATCCAACACTAGAAGGAATGATCCTATTTGCATTGAGCTGTCCTGCTCACTTTGTCTGCTTAATATGCAGCTTTACAGTAAACACACACACGGTGTGCGTGGCCGTAAATCTAAACAAACAAAAACATTTCAAATGGGTAAAGAAACAGACATCAGTGACACATTCTCTCCATGACATTTCTTTAAATGTACTAAAGGATTGTCACACCATTGAATTAATTCTCTGTCCTCACAAGTTAAAATGACATCTTCTCGATGACCTCATTCATTGTTTCAGGATGATCAGCATCATTTCTTCCCAAAAAAACGGTGTCAAAAGAAATCTCCAACATTATATTGTACATACACAGAAACAAAGCCACTAATGAGGCTCAGAAGAAGAGTCAACATGAGGCCAGGAGCAAATGAAGACTTAATGCTCGTGCTGTGCTCGTTAGGGGACACTAGTGTTTCGTCCATGGTGTTTTATTCACAGCTCGCTCATCAGAAAGGAGCCAAAAGTCCTTTCAAGCAGATGTAATCAAAATACAACACATTGTTGATGTTTTCCTGAAACTCCCACTGCAGCTTTCAGTCCCGCCTTATTTGATCTGAAGCTAAAGGCAAAATGAGGAGGTCACTTACTTCCCGCGTGTGTGTGTGCGTCTGCAGGCAGGGAACAATCTGCTGATCGTGCAGAGTCCGGGGCAGCCCGCCATGGTGCAGCAGGTCCAGCTGGTCCAGTCCAAGCCGGACTCTCAGGTGGTTCAGATCCCTCAGCAGGCCCTGAAGGTGGTGCAGGCCGCCTCCGCCACGCTGCCGCCTGTCCCGCAGAGACAGCCCACCTCCTCCAGTCTCCAAGTCGCCGGGCCAGATGCCACGCCCACGCAGGTTATCCTCACACACCTCCAGTCTCCGCTGCTTCAGTACCCCCCCCCGGCAGGAACACTTTTTATCACATTGTGGGTGACGGCGGTGCTCAGAACGACTGAATCACAAACACAAAATTGCTTTTTTTTACTTGAAATGTTGTCGCGTCGTAACAATGAAGCGCTGCAATTGTTTTTTGTTTTTTTTATATTTGTAACAGTTTTCATTTGGGATATATAAATATAACTCATGTCAGTTGTAAGTTTCAGTTCTTTCAGTTATTTTAGTGAAAATGCAGAGAGAATTTGCCTTAAAGCTACAGTCTGTTGGTTCCCTTGGTTTGTGGCTTTAAACTGGAGGAAGCAGTGAGATTAATACTTTAAGCTCTTGTGTCACAACAAAGTCCATCTACAACTGAGAATTCTTTCCTTGTGTTAAACTTAAGCTTCTTTTGATCTGACAAAGTAAGATGATGTTTTACTTATAGTTATAATACTACTGTGTAATACTGCAGCTACAGTTTTTTTTTTCTTTCCATTAAATGCTGATAATATCAAATTGTGCTTTATGTCTGTGAATATAATGATATTCTTAATAAAAGTAGAAAAATACAGATGTATACATTTTTCTAGTTTATTATGTGAGGATTTTACCGTTTAGGCCTAATTGAGATCAAATTAAACTCTGTTTAACCTCTGAACTAAAATCAGTTGGACTCTTTTAAACCCGAGGAAATCTTCCTCCTCCTCTCCGCAGCTCCTCTTTAAAACGGCGTCCGGCGAGTGGCAGACAGTCCAGATCCAGGACTCCACCGCCACCACGCCCGTCGCCTCGGTGGCCACCGTCACCTCGCCCACCACGTCACCTCCGCTCGCCGCCGCCGCCAAGAAGTTACCGGCGGGAGGCAAGAAGGAGCGAACTCTGGCCAAAATCGCCCCAGCGGGGGGGATGATCGCGTTGAACGCGTCGCAGCTCTCCTCGGCGGCACAGGCGGTGCAGACCATCAGCATCAACGGCGTCCAAGTCCAGGGAGTTCCTGTGACCATCACCAACGCAGGGGGTGAGCAGCTTCCCGTTAGTTAGTTGGTTAGTTACTCAGTTTGTTACTTGCTTGGTTAGTTACAGGATCAATCAAAGGGAAGACATTCAGAGTCGTGTTCAGTTTCTTAGGCCCTGTTGGCATGACGACGGTGCTCCAGAGTCACTGAAAGTACAGCTTTTTAGAAACTGCTCCCAAGGTAGAAGTTTTTGAATGCACTTGGGTTCAGTAATACTTCTGCACATGCCAGTAGGGTATCGTTAACAACGGGTATCGCTTTCAAAATGTTGCTGTGTAAACGTAAGACAAACGCTTCAAGTGAAATCGCATCATCAACTATAAAACTACCAAGTCCCAGGAGAATACGGACTGAGAGTCATTTGCAGAAGAACTATTTACTATGGCCGCCGTGTCAGAGCTGGCGAGTCCATTAGACACAGGAGGCGCCACCAAATTGGGGGGGAAAAAATTCACCTTTGATGTAATTATATTACAACTAGTTATTACTATTGACTCTTAAACTAGGAACGTTCACATCGATGAGAATATAAAACATTGCCCAATTATTATCACTACAAACGATAATAAAGAAATGAAACCCAATACATTTAGTTTTGTAGTTAATCAAAATGTGAATGCAGCTCATGTGTACAGTTACTGTGTGAAAACGGGTTATATATATATAGTTTGATTTTTGAATGTTGTATTTATAATTTATTTCTATTCACTTATTCACAGGATTTTTTGCTGTTTATATTGTATTTTTGTTTTTTTTGTTTTTAAAATTTTTTTTTGTCATTTGTTAAATATGTAAAAATGCGACTAAAGTTTTACGTTTTCCCTTGAAACTTTGAGTAAACGTGAATCTAGTGGATTGTTCCTTACTGTGTCTCTGTGTGTGTGTGTGTGTGTGTGTGTGTGTGTGTGTGTGTGTGTGTGTCTGTGTCTGTGTGTGTGTGTGTGTGTGTCTGTGTCTGTGTCTGTGTCTGTGTCTGTGTCTGTGTCTGTGTCTGTGTCTGTGTCTGTGTCTGTGTCTGTGTCTGTGTCTGTGTCTGTGTCTGTGTCTGTGTCTGTGTCTGTGTCTGTGTCTGTGTGTGTGTGTGTGTGTGTGTGTGTGTGTGTGTGTGTGTGTGTGTGTGTGTGTGTGTGTGTGTGTGTGCGCGCGCGCGCCAGGCCAACAGCATCTCACGGTGCAGACGATGCAGGGCGGGGGTCTCCAGCTGGCCTCGGCGCAGGGCCAGCCAGCCCTCCACGTGGACCACACGCTGACCTTAGAGCTGCCTGCTCAGCCGGGGGAGAAGAAGCGCCGCATGGCCTGCACCTGCCCCAACTGCAAGGACGCAGACAAGAGGTACGGACACCGCTGGCGCCTTTGTCCGCCCACTGCAGACTTGGTGTTCATCTATGCGTGTGTGTGTGTGCACAGGCCTGGCGAAATGGGGAAGAGGAAACACATCTGCCACGTGCCCGGCTGTGAGAAAACCTTCCGGAAGACGTCTCTGCTCAGAGCTCACGTCCGCCTGCACACCGGAGAGCGGCCGTTCGTCTGCAACTGGGTTTTCTGCGGGAAGAGATTCACGCGCAGCGACGAGCTCCAGCGGCACGCACGCACACACACAGGTGACACACACACACACACACACACAAACACACACGCACGCACACTATACTGGTAAATGTAAAAACATTTTTTTATTATATTTCTGCGTCGAGCTCGTTCATGTATTTTGGGCTCATTTTCTCTCAGAAGTGTTTCATAGGAGCGTCAACAACAGAATTTTTTAAAGCTTCCTCATCTAACTGAGATGAAGGTTGAAGAGGATCCAACGTTTTCAAGTGAAAACGGAAACTTTTTGTTGCGTCTTTTTGGTGTCTTTTGTGTTTTTGGAAACGGTTTCCAGGGTGGAAATGTTCCAAAATAATTGGACTCCTCCATGCAAACCGAAGAAAACGCACAACTTTCTGAAAATGTTTGGCCTCTGGCTGCATGTAGACATGGAAACGCTGCTAACTGCACATGCTCCCCACAGTAGTAATTGGTTCTTCCAATTACTTCCAACAATGTTTCCTCCAGAATGCCATGACTCCCAGTCCATATTCTCCTGGGACTTGGTGGTTTGATTGTTGACAGTCACTGTAATAACAATCCAGCTTGGTCGTGTTCATACGAATACTACATACTTTTCCTCGTTTCTGCCATTTCCCCATAAACAAGACATCGTTTTCAAAATGTTACTATGTGAATGAAAATGCAAAAAAGATCAGTTTTCACCTAAAACGCGGTGGCGTAAGCGGGTCTGACTCGTCGCTCTCTTGTTTCCCCTGCAGGAGACAAACGCTTCGAGTGCAGCCAGTGTCAGAAGCGCTTCATGAGGAGCGACCACCTGACGAAGCATTACAAGACTCACATAAACACCAAGAACCTGTGAGCAGACTGTTCGGCCGCGTTCCACACAGACAGACTCTCACAGGAGAACTGTGGAACCGGACGAACTCAAGACCAAGAGAAATCATCCCGTAGTGGGGGTGGGGGGTGGGGGGAATACTCCGAGCAGAGACGACCGGAGACTCCAGGACGCTGCGTGACGTGGTGTACAGATGAAAGCTTCCTGGTGGACTCAGAAAAATTAATAATATTTTTTTTTTCTCTCTTTCCCGCTGGTCTGGGTGAATGAACAGAACCAGCGGGACGGCCAGGCTTCACACGCAGATGCTTCTTTATTTATGAACTTCTCCAGAGGAAGAAAATACCCCCCAAATTATTCAAACGCCAACACCCGAGACTCCAGGACCTCTGTTACCTTTTTACTCTCCTCCAATAATTCAGCAAGAAATTTTAAACTTGTCCCCCCCCCCCCCACCCACCCATACAGTTCATTAAATGCCACAAGAAAATCCTTTTAAAAACCTTCAAAAGTTTACAAAAGTTCTTTTTAAAGTCTGTAAATGGTTTATGTAAAATTAATACAGTGTTTGTAACATTTAAAATTGTTACAACATTTTACAGGAAACCCCCACAAGGCAACGGGATTTTAAAATGTTTAAAGTACATTTATCAGTTGGACTGAGATGAGCTTTTTCAGTAAAGCCATAGCCAGAGTCTGGGATGTTTAATGGTAACGTTAGTCATATTTGGAGCTGCACTGAAGTGTTTCAGGCTGAATTTGGGCTCGGAAGGAGAATATGTGGAGTACAGGGCCAAACATCGCTGTGCCTTAAAAAGTACAATTTAAAAAAATAATTCACTAACGAAGAGGCCACGAGTAACGGAAGTGCCGGGACTGAAACGGTGAACCGATGAACACAAGCGTTTTTCACAAGTCCAAGTTAATAAAGTAGATGAGCTGGAGAATAACAGAGGACCAAGAACAGAACCTTGTGGGACACCACCGAGGATTGGAATGTCCGTTCTCCTTGTAAATGTTTGTGAATGGAGGTCGTACCTTTTCAGTTCAAACCACTTCAGCTGAGAGCGATCACGAAACGAGAGGTGGAACTGACCGTGGTTTTAAACTACCTAAACTTGTGGCGTTCACTTCCTGTCCTGTTTGAGGGGAAACGGGACGGTGTTGTTGGACTGAAGACCAGTTAAACCATTTATTTCCCAGTTTGGTACAATTGTGAGCTCAGTTCTCTTGGGTAAAGGCTACAGGTACGATAACCTGGAGGACGAGCTGTCAGATTTGACTCCTCAGTACAGACGTGGTTCCAGAATACCAATATACGTGGAGAGATTTCCAAAAAAATCACTCTTGAATTTGTGTTTTCTTTGTGGTGCAAATTTTTTTTAAAAAACGTGTTTGTATCTGAAAGAATCACCGGGCATGGTACCAAACTCCTGACTTTGTTCTTTTTTTATGGTTTTGTTCTGTTGGCCTGACTTGACAATCATGTCATGCGATGCAAAAAGTGGGGGGGGGAGACAAATGTTTTCTCGGCCAGTTTTGAGTCTTATTTGTTTTCCAGCCACAATTTTGCTCATAAATTTACATACCCTAACAGAATTTGTGACCTATAACATTTTTATTTTAGGGGCCATTTTTGAGGGGATCTTGATAGCAAAATATTTATACTTACACTCTTGGTTATTGGTTGGGTGAAGCCATTTATTGTCGTCAACTCTTTTTTTTTTTTTATCGTAATGATGACAAAAACTACTCAAGACACTAATCCAAAGTTTTCTCACCCTGGAGGTTTTGGCCTGATAATGCGCACACAAGTTGACACAAACAGTTTTGAATGGCTACTAAAAGTAGTCATGGATCAATCAGTCAATCAATCAATCAGGCTGTCACAGGATCTGCGGCAATGGAAATTGAACTGAATAGAACAGGAAAAGGTATATAGAAAGATATCCAAGGAGTTGAGAAAGTTAGTTTAATCTCTTAAGTAAGAATTGGAAAATGAGGGGTTCTGTTGAAACCAAACCACAGTCAGGTTCGACCTGACCAAAAATTTCAGCCACAACTTCCAGCAAAA
Source organism: Blennius ocellaris (assembly GCF_963422515.1). NCBI lineage: Eukaryota > Metazoa > Chordata > Actinopteri > Blenniiformes > Blenniidae > Blennius > Blennius ocellaris. The sequence continues at coordinate 21,148,565 of NC_137652.1, forward strand.
TTGGGACGCAAAGACAAATGAGTTCAGCTGAACTACGGGGGGGGGGCAAAAAAGCGTAAAAAGGAGGCACTGAGAAAATTGTACTGCAGGGTCACATCACCAGAAGGAAGCCGTTACTACACATCCGGCTTACGAGACAAACGTCACGTAGTTGAGCCTCAAAACTTCTAGAACTAAGTCATTTGAGTGACGAGACCCAAAACTGAATTTTTTGGACCACGGCCATAAATGTTCCCCTTGGAGAGGCGTCAACAAAGCCGGTGATGAAAGAAACGCCTTCGCTTACCGTGAGACGCGGAGGTGGATCGCTGATGTTTAGAGGATGTGTCCGCTACAACGGCACCGATCCCAAATCCACCTCTCGTCACAGATTGCAATTTTCTGCAGATTTGAAATTCAACTTTTATAAAACGTCTTAAACCCGTTAGAAAACCTTCTGGGGCGAACTGCCATCGTCAAGGACAAAAGGTTAGATTTGCATCGGATTGTATTGAAACCAAATATTTTGCTACCGTCTTGCTAACAACAGGAAATGAATCACGTCTTATACAGGGGATTAGTGATTGGCTGTTTCATTTCACTCTCAGTCAGACATACTGGCTTGTTCGATTGGAGATGGTTTAGCAAAAGTGTGGACTCGGTGAAGAAAGACAAGGAATTATTTATTCCTTCATAATCTGATCTCAGAGGTCCAGTTGATGCAAGACAGCCCGGGAATTTACAGAAACGTGAGGCGAGAATCGGCAGCTTTTTATCATCGTGAGAAAATATGGATCCACGACGACCACAAAAGACTTGAAGCTGTCATTGATGTTACAGGGGGGGTAAATACACAGTATTAACTGGGGTGTGTAAACTTGGATCAGGGTCATTTGGGGTTTTTTCTGTTGTCATTATGATTTAAAAAGTGTAAACACGGTCGTTTGATGATCGATAGCTTCATCCAACGACTAACCATCAGTGAAAGAAAACAGTTTTTGTCGTCGTTCATATTCTTTGAAAAATGGACCAAGAAATCATAAATACTTGCCAGGGTACACAACTTATGAGCACAATTGTATGTGATAGCTTTAATTTGTGCTTCTATAGACACGATCTGTACAATATTCATCATAGATAGCAGAAACCATTCAGATGGATCTTTGGTTCATGTTCTGAGCTTCTTTTTTTTTATTTTATTTTTTACTAACCTCGATTTGTTGTACAAAAACACCCATGATTCAACGAGACATTATGGGGTTAAATTAGCATCAAACAGAGGTCAAGTTTGAAAAAAAAAAAATACTGCTTTATTAAATAAAGAAGCAGTCGGATTCATTTATAAGCACTTTGAGAAAGATTTCCTTAAAGTACTTCACAGAGAGAACAGAATCCTCGGGTGGCCAATATTTGGTGTTTGATTGAAAGAGTGCAACTGCAGTCTGCCCGGATGGACAGCTCTGACTCATATTTATGTTTTTATCTGTAAATACAGTGTGTGTCCGCCTGACACAGTAAATGTAGGACTCTTGAAACAGAAAAGAGATAAGCTGCCTGGTCTTGTGGTCGGCGAAGCCGACCGGAAAGGAACTGGGCTTTGTACAGTGTGTAAGGAATAAAATATAATGTGACATTGTATAGCGTCATTCCTGCTTTGTATACAACTTCTAGATCTTTTTTCTATTGAAATAAAGATGCCTTAGACAGCTGCTCCCAGTATTCAAAGATGGTTTCCATGTCTAATTCCGGGTAACAGGATTTGTATTAAAAAAAAAAAAAAGAAAGTGTTTTTAACTCATGTTACATGCTAACATCATGTGCAGTGATTGAATTCCCCCGGATCCAAAGTGTGGACCATAATTCATTCTATGTTTTTCTCTCCATGATGAAAGAGGCTTCTCCTCCTGCAGACACACGGTGTTCTCTTGCCAGTTCCTGTGTGTGTGTGTGTGTGTGTGTGTTTGGAGAACAAAGAGAACCAGCAGTTTATTTTGTACGAAGGTGCTAAAACACATAGTTTGCTCCTTTTCTACAGTCAACCTCAATAAACAACTCAAACCTGTGAAGTGACTGCGCCTTCATTTCCCCACTGTTCAACTTTAAAAAAGACTTTTGGATTATTTCTACTTTTCATGGTATAGTTTATTATTATAACTCTGTATTGTCAATATCTTTATATTGTTTATTCAGTTACATTGAGATGAAATGCAGTTTATTTGGTCAGATATGTGTATATAATGATATGAAGTTGCAGAGTAACATTATATTGTTCAAAACAAGTTGCCATTTGTCTGATAGTATGTTTAAAAATACAGAAATGAAGTAGCAGAAACTCAAATCTAATAGTTTACCATAGTAGGAATCACAGAAACTAAACACTGAAGGAGGTTGTTTTTGAAGGACTGTATACATCCATTAAGCTTCTCACCACAGGCTGTGTGAAAATTGAGGTTTGAAAGCCTCACTCACCTTTGGTTTGTAATATTTGCTGTGGCATCTCAGTGATGTGGTTGGAGGCGTTAAAGGTATTATGGAACATTATTGTAATACAAATAGAAAGAGATTCAATTGAGAGAAAAATAGGTGACCTCTGAAAGCAGTTCTGTGACTGGAGTCCACATGGAGAAGACCAATTCAGGGAGTGTGTCAAACATAAGGCCTGTGGGCCACAACTGGCCTGTAAGAGGCTCCACTAATGGCCCGCCCAAGAATTGCCTTCTGGGATGAAGAAAGAATTTCTATTCTAAATTCTAATTTGTATATAAAACATTGATTTTTGGATTTTGGGTTCGGTTTTATGGACCTTCTATTATATTTAGCACCAAAAAGTATAATTAAAATTGGCTTGAGATATTGCAGTCATTTTCTGTACTAATCGTTTTCATTACAACAAAGAAAAAGTTTAATTTTAAGGTTATTATGGCATTATTTTGCTGATCTGGCCCACTCAGGATGAAATTGGCCTGCATTGGCCCCTGAAATGTATATGACACCCCTGATCCAAAAGGTCAGCCTGGAACCAAACAGGTGCAGTGACTTTGATACCCACGGAGGTGTCAAGGTGGCCAATTAAAATATCATGATCCGATCCAAGGTGTAAAAGATTCAGGAGGACTCAGATTTTAGTCTCTCACTTTAGTCTCTGAGAACTGTTTCTGAATCTGTGATTTTTCTCCATAAACATTTTCAGTTCCCTGTATATTTGTCTAATAATGTTTCCAAACACCACGAATTGGTGTTTATTCAAGTAAAATGATAACATGCTGATGTTTTAACTACCCTCCCAACAAAGCTGTCTGATCCATGGTACGTTCTGTCTACGTCATCAGTCCGCGACAGGATGTTCCTCCAAGCTGTGTGAAAACCGGTAACATATGAAGGCTTCTTATCTTATTTATGTAGTATTCTAAGTCTTTCTCTGTGTTTTAACGACAGCTGTAGCTATTCTGTGTTTCATTCTGCTCATTAATGCGTTCTCTTTGTTGTGACAAAGATAAAAAGGTTAAATATTTCAGGTTTGGTTAGCAGAGCTAGCCGGTTAGCGTCGTTTATTTACATCTGCCAATGTGTGGTGTTCAGTAGAGAAACTCAAAACATTTCTGTCGTTTTAACAAATTGTATCTGTGATCGGTCTGGACGCTCCAAACATCGCTATAGTTTCAATAAACTGTTTTAGTCTCTGTAGTTTTAATAACATTTCTGTAGTTTTAATAAATGTCTGTGTTCAGTAAAGTAGTTCCAGTTAGTAACTGGTGGAGTGAGCTTATCTTCTTGTTGATGCTATCATTGCCCACTTTGGAATGCTGATTCATCAAAGTGTCTTTGGCCAAGGCACTGAACCACAAGATTCTCTCAGTGGTGTGTGTGTGAGCTCTTTGTATGATGTGTTAAAGTGTGAATGATGTAAATCATGTTTAGACTTCTGAAATGGTAAAATAAATGACAGAATTAGAATTGGTGGACTCCAGAGTAATCCACATACGCAGTGACGTGGTGATGCTGCCCACTGCATCACTGTTTGTTGGTATTGTGCTTAAAGCTGCTGCTTCATAAAAATAATGTATGAGGTTTGGATCCAGGCTGGGCTTTTTTTGTGATGCGTTTACATGCTCTTCCCGTGAGTGTGTGGGTTTTATCCAGGTACTCTGATTTCCTCCCACAACCCCAAAAATGCATGAGAGGTTAATTGGTCACTCAAGATGGCTTATCTGCATGTGTGTCTGCGTGTGTTGTGTTATGTCCTGGCAACCCTGACTTCATCTGAAATCAGCTCTGGCACCGTATGGCACTTTCATGTGAAAATGTTTTGTTGCATTTTGGCTGTTGGAGTTGTGTGAGTCTCTGAAGCAGCTTCTTGAATATAATATTTCTGAACCGCCTCCCTCTCCATTACAACAGGGGGAAAAAATTCAGCTTTTCTTGAATACGCATGCTTTTTGTGCTCTTCAGATTCGCTCCACGATGACGGGGGTGAAATAGGAGCAGGGATGAGGGACTTTGGGCCGGCGGGGATTCTCGCAGGTCTCTGTCACACAGACCAGGACGATCCTCTTCCTCTGTGGCAGGATGGAAACATCAGCCCCTGTTTTAACCAGCTGGTCCTTGGAGCTCTGCCCCACGCCGGGATGGCCGTGTTCAGTGCCTGCTACCTGGGCATGGCACGGTGAGTCACACACATGCAGAGAACAATCCACTATAAGTATTAACAATGGGAGTGCACAGACATTCGTATGGAGAGACGATGAAGCTGGATTGTTATTACAGTGACCATCAACTATAAAACTACTAAGTCTGAGGATAATATTCACTGAGAGTCATGACACTGTGTAGGAAATATTGTTTTTATTGCCCAGCTACTGAGCATGTGCACAACTATTTACGATGGTTGTTTTCAGAAAAGTTGCGTTTTCCCCCGTTTCTATGGACTTTATAATGGTCCATTTTCAGTGATGCTGAGCATCGATGTCGTGTGTACTGACCCCCAATAAAAGTTTTGTGTTTTCAATTGAAAACATTGTTATGTAAACAGAGCCTGACATCTGAATCACACTCAGATCTGTCAGAGCAAAAGGAGTAATCCTGGAGTCAGGGTGAAGCCTTTTCACATTATGATTTTTTTTTTTTTGTCTTTCAGTGTATCTAATCTGCTGCACCCACAAGCTGGAATAACCGATAAAATATATTATAAAAACGTTTCATCTCAAAGTCAGAGTTTAAGGTCTTTATAATGAACTTTTTTTTTTTACTGATGCATGTGACTGCTTCCTGCTGCAGGGTTTCTTCTGTGGTTTGTTTTGTATTTTGTCAGATTTTTACTATTCGAATTGTACTTTTATACATACACTATTAAAACCTTAATGAGCCCCTCCCCTCTCTCTCCGTGTGTGTGTGTGTGTGTGTGTGTGTGTGTGTGTGTGTGTGTGTGTGTGTGTGTGTGTGTGTGTGTGTGTGTGTGTGTGTGTGTGTGTGTGTGTGTGTGTGTGTGTGTGTGTGTGTGTGTGTGTGTGTGTGTGTGTGTGTGTGTGTGTGTGTGTGTGTGTGTGTGTGTGTGTGTGTGTCTTCCATCAGGTGCAGCCTCCTGCAGTCTCCTCCTCCCTGTGGTTGGACTCTCAGGCTGATCTCGGCCCTGCTGGCCGCCGCACTCTTCACTGCTGATGTGGCGGTGGTGAGCGTCCTCCAGCAGGCCGACATGTACCTGCAGGTCCTCTCTGACGGCTGTGCCGTCCTGGCCTGGCTGGTCCACTCCAGCGCTGTGACGGTGCTCCAGAGGACGGCATACCGGAGGACCAGGGGCCCCGCCCTGCTGCCCGTCCTGGTGCTCCTCTCTGCTCCTCACCTCGTCATCACCCTGATGCTCTACTGTGAGACGGAGGAGTATTTAAACCCGGCGGAGCCTCTGAAGTTGGCACGGTTTGTCCTCGCTGTGGCCCGGGCGCTGCCCTTCATGCTCTACCTCCTGGCGTTTGTGTTTCCCTGCATCAGTGATGCGGGTTACACGCTGTACATCAATGCTGTGGATGGATCGCCGCTGCTCTCCCAGGCCGCCCCCCCGGACACGGGGGAGATGGTGGCGGAGGACGGGAACGGCTGCCTGTCCCGCTTGTTCTACCTGTGGTTGACCCCGCTGCTTGGGCGGGGACAGCGAGGGGAGTTGGACAGTGCGGATCACGTGTACCACCTCCCCCGCAAGTTGCGCACCAGTGTGGTGCGGAGGTATTTCTACGAGTGCTGGGACGCCTGTCGACGGGGGTCAGCGAGGGGCAGCGAGGGGCAGGACCGGTGGCCCAGTCCGGTGGGCAGGCAGCTCCTGAACGGCAGCTGGAGCTCTCGGTACCAGGAGGAACCGCTGGAGCTGGAAGGCGAGGTGGGATTACTGAGGGTGCTGCGCAAGGCGTTCGGACTGCGGTACTGTGTCCTGGGAGTGCTGAAGGTGGCGGTCAACATGTCCGGCTTCGCCGGGCCCCTCCTCCTAAACGGCCTGGTGAGCTACATGGAGGAGGAAGGAGCTCCCATCAGCAGGGGCATCTGGTGCGCTCTGGGGCTGTTCGCCTCCACCCTCTTCTGCTCCGTCCTCAGGAACATCTTCGTCTTTGAGGTGTCCAAGGTGGCGCTGTCGGCACGCGCCGCCCTCGTGTCGGCCATCTACGGCAAAGCCCTGCGGGTCAGTGGCTGCGGCCTGGCAGGCTGCAGCCTGGGGGAGGTGGTGAACCTGATGAGCACCGACACCGACCGCGTGGTCAACTTCTTCAACAGCTTCCATGAGCTTTGGAGCCTGCCCTTCTGCTTCTCCATCACCCTGTACCTGCTGTACCTGCAGGTGGGCGTGGCCTTCCTGGGAGGGCTGGCCGTGGCGCTGCTGTTGGTGCCTTTCAACAAGTTCCTGGCTTCTCGAATCCTCAGCAACAACAAGCACATGCTCCGGTGCAAGGACGACCGCGTCAAGGTGAGCGCTGCTTCACAATGTCGGAAGAATGTTTCTGTATATGCTTTTTTTAAGAGGGTAACCTGGTGGACCGGATGTGACTCTCTGGCCGGCCAGTTTCAGGGCACGGGTTGTATGTTTGACACCCTCAACACAATGTTCACCACTCGCCATGATGAAGATATAACCAACATTATTCACCCATTCGTGGTCTTAATGTTGTGGCTGATGGCCGTTCGCCGCTGGCTGACAAAATTGACGGAATGAATTCAGATGTTTAGCTTTAACCTTTGACCTGCATTTGTTAGCTAATGACAGAAATCCTCTTTGGGATCCGAGTCATCAAGTTCTACAGCTGGGAGGCTCACTTCACCCAGAGGGTGTCCGAGTTTCGCCGAGAAGAGCTCTCCCACCTGAAGGCCGTCAAGTACCTGGACGCCTTGTGCGTGTACACCTGGGCCGCGCTGCCGGTGGTCATCTCCGTCCTCACCTTCGTCACGTACGCGCTGCTCGGACACCAGCTGACGGCTGCCAAGGTACCAACTTAATCTGGAGGTGATACAAACGGCAGGTTTTGTGGAGGCTTTATTCAGATATTATTAGATTATTTATTCTACTGTTCAACCTCATTGTCATTCTGATTTCGTAGAGGTGGACGGAGCCACAGATTGAAGTATGTGGTGTGTGTGTGTGTGTGTGTGTGTGTGTGTGTGTGTGTGTGTGTGTGTGTGTGTGCTCCGTCCCCCTGCAGGTGTTCACCACACTGGCCCTGGTGGGCATGTTGATCGTCCCACTCAACGCGTTCCCCTGGGTCCTCAATGGAGTCCTGGAGGCCAAAGTGTCTCTGGAGCGAATCCAGCGCTTCTTCAAACTCGCCAACCAGGACCTGAAGGCCTACTATGCCTTGGGTACGCTTGCTTTTCTGTCACCGGTGTCCCATTGGGTTTGTTTTTCGTGTTAGAATGTGCCGTGTTCCTGCTCTCAGTGTCTCCTGAGGACGAGCAGACCTCCCTGCTGTTGAGTCAGGGCTCGTTTTCCTGGGAGGAGCAGAAAGAGGAGGGACGGAGTGGAGCGGCTTCAGGAAGTCTGCCGCTGCACAGCCTCAATCTGCACATCACTAAGGTACAAGTTTATATACAGATCATCCATAACATTAAGATCAGACAAGTGAAGTGATATTGTCTTTATTCTTCCACCTGGTGCTGGGTGGGAATTTTCACTGAAGAGCTTCCCGATTAAAATCCCACATTCGCGTGAATCAAGCGTTAGTCTGGATTCTGCTGTTCTCAGCTGCAATGTTGGAAATAAGAGGTGATCAAGTCTCTTCTCGGTCAAGAAGTTAAAGGCCCCACCTTACCCCCTCTGGGACTACAAGGATCTGCTTTTATCATCTTGTGACCTGATACCAGGATGGCAAAGGGTTTAGTTTTGAATGACGCATATTGGTGGGGGCACTTTTTTCTGCCTGTGTTAAAGTGTATTTATTCTACATTGTGTCTGTTTCAGGGCTCGCTGGTGGTTGTAGTGGGGAAGGTGGGCTGCGGCAAGAGCTCCCTACTGGCTGCCATCACAGGAGAACTCAACAGGTTTGCAACCATCTTCAACTTGACTCATGTAAAACAGCTCATGCAGTTATAAAGTGGAGGTTATCCAATGGTTTTATCCTTATTACGTAATCTGATTTCTAATCAAATCTGTGTTAATGGGACAACCTCAGACTGTACAGAAGTGTGTGCGTGCTTGGTTGTTTGTTTCTGCGCGTGCGTCCATCAGTGGCATCATGTAAAAAGCGCCATGTCGTCAGCCAATAATGCCCCTGACTGCACTTGATTCTATAAGAAATACCAGCTCAGGTGAAATTAATCTACTGCAATCCCTGCATTTCCTCTGCTCTCCAGGCTCAGCGGAGTACTGTATGTTGCAGACAGAGAGACTGGCTTCGGCCTGGCTTCTCAGGAACCGTGGATCCAGCATGCATCAGTGCGAGACAACATCCTGTTTGGCAAAGACTACGACGCGACCTTCTACCAGGCTGTGATCGAGGCCTGCGCGCTTTCGGATGACCTCAACGTATGATCCCTCTCACTTTTCCTGGGCCCTTTCTTCTTTTTCATAGTTCTTCTTACTAAGCGGTAGGAGACGTGACTGAAAAAACATGGTAGGAATGTAGAAGCGACAGAGATCTCTTGAGGGATCCTCCTTGGTGATGACAAGCATCAGTTGGTCCTTTGGGTTTTAGATCGGGAGACGAACACCGAGTAGCCAGATCGCAAAAGTTCCCATAGATCGTACATGTTCTTACAGATCACACATGATTCTTCAGATGATGCATGGTCTGGTTTGGTCAAACACATGTTCCTCCTCAGGCCAAACTGAGCTGTTAGTAAAGTCCTGTGACCTCAGACCTGTGACATTTTAATGTTTCTTTGATTGAGTGTGTTTCTTTGTGTATAAAATTATGTGTAATAACAGTCAGTATTTAAAATGTGCATTCATGGTGTCATTAAAGTTTATAGCTCCCCTGAAGACGACTCAATCAGTTAACCCTCTGATTGGCTTCCAACACTTGCAGTAGTGGCTTGATGCCGAAAACAAGGAAAAAATAATTACCACGTTGAATAAGTTACTTGTCTCTAGGTTTTGCCAAACGGTGACAGGACGGAGGTGGGAGAGAACGGAGTGACTCTGAGCGGAGGACAGAAAGCCCGGCTGGCCCTTGCAAGAGCTGTTTACATGGTGAGTCTACAGCACAGTCCGGCCATCTGCTGCACGTTCACAGAAATGAATGAGAAACAGGAATATCAATACAGTTCCACTGCACTGAGAAAAGATCAACTCAAGCAGCCGTTGTTTAAACTTGTTAACGGTACAGCTTTATCTTGTGTGTTGGATGTTTCCTGGTCACATTTAAGTTTTATCCACCAGCTGCAGTCCCAACCTTCCTCACAAAGATCTCCTCGTCGTCACTGTCATGCTCCGGCATCACCTGGTCCTCCCAGGGCTTCGAACTGCATTTTAAAGCCTGTAGAATGCATTTTTAACTGTAATGTACCATACCTGTAGCGGGCTTGTCTTCTGAGTTCCTGTTCATGGCTCAGATGTTTCATTCAGAATGTTCCACCTGTTTCTGACCCCAGCCTGTTGTTGTTCTGCAGAACTCCAGACACAATCGTGAACGCTTAATATAAGACAAAGATACGTTTTTAGAGCCATTTCAAGGAAAGAAAGCCACTCTTTCCAGGCCTCTTTTTTTTTTTTTTTACCAATACTGTTGTTGCAGATTACTTTGAAAAAAATTTGTTTTTGGTTTTAGATATCTACCTCCTACTGGGACCCGATGGATCTGAGATTTAAGTCAGTGAATCAAACATGGTCTTGCCACCACAAAAAAAAACCTGATCTCTTCTTTTTTTATCTGTCGGCTTTCTCAACTTGAGGACAAAGACGTGTACCTCATGGATGATCCGCTGGCAGCTGTGGATTCAGACGTGGCCCAACACCTCATGAAGAAATGCATCATGGAGCTCCTGAAGGGAAAGACCAGGATCCTCTGCACGCACCGCATCGAGTTCGTGGACAAAGCAGACATGGTGGTCCTGGTCGATAATGGAACCATCATCAAAACCGGTAAAAACAGGGAAACTACTGGTTTCAATCGGAATGAGATGTTTTGATAATCTATCGGGGTGAAATCATGAGCTCAAAAGCTTTTTCACCTTGTTTCTTCTGACTCTGGGAACATTTAGTAAACCTTATCCTGAGGACCTTAATATGATATGAACATGTACAAGGTAAATACAAATGCATGTCTATAGATTGAACACACACACACACACACACACACACACACACACACACACAGGGCTTGATATTTAATTAGATATTGACTTATAGGTATTTATTGGAAATGATTTTAATCCCACCTCCTCTGATGGTTCATGTCATCTAGGCACGCCAGCAGAAATCATTCCTTTGGTGGAGGCCGTACCGAAAAAGTGCAAGAACGACCGCAACAGAAAGGAGAAAGGTAGGTTCACCTTCATCATCATTTCACCTTTGATTTTATATATATATATGTCTGTCCGCTCAAGGATGTCTGTGTTGGGAACTCTGTCATGCCATGTCACTTTGAGTAGCCTGCAAAAGCAGTTGAAGTGGAGCCGGTTCAGCTCCTTTGTGTGCCTTTGATGGTCCATGACTTCGGTCTTTGTGATGCCGATTGTGAGTCTGAAGTTTGTGCAGGCTGTGGAGAACAAGTTCATTGAGCTCTGCATTTGTTCAGCACCAGCAGCATTTACCAGGGGCACAATCATAGGTGATCAGGAGGTTTCGAAGTTTGCCAACATGAACTTTGCTTTCCAAAGCTTTCCATCTGGTCTGTCCCTGGTACCAATTTCTGGGTCGGAGTCCTGGAAGGCGTCTGTTAGCATCGCTGTAAACGGCATGCTGAACACTGTTCACGTATAGTCATAGATAACTTCAGTTAATCTGAATAGTGTTTTAATACTACAGGAAGAGTTCAGAGCTTCAAATGTGGCTGTAAACTCTCAAAGTGCTACATATCTGTGCAATAAAACCTGATTTCTCAACCAGATGGAGCGGAGCAGGATGAGCAGGAGCCGGGTTCACCCCCCGATCCCTGCCTACAGGAGGGTGACCCCGACGAGTCGGGGGCGGAGCAGAAGCAGGCGGGGGGGCTGGCGTGGAGCATCTACCAGACCTACTGGCGGGCCGTGGGCGGAGTCCTGGCCTCCTCCATCCTCATATCTCTGCTCCTCATGCAAGGTTTGTGTTGGAGAATAGCCTGGCTCCTCAGCTCTCCGTGTCCAGTGTGTGCACAGGCACACCGCAACACCTTTCTTATTTTATTTTCTTCTCTCGTGTCCGGTGTTGTAGCTTCCAAGAACACGTCGGACTGGTGGTTGTCTCACTGGATCTCAGAGCTGAAGACCAACAGCTCCTCACACACTAACCACTCGGCCACAGTGGCTTTCAGTTCTCCTCACCTGCTGCTCTTCTCACCCGGCGGTCTCATGTACGTGGACACCTTCAGTCAAACGGTGTCGGCCAGTCACGGCAGATTAACAAAAAAAGTGGTTTGAAAATTGATCTTCTATTACAAACGAAATCACGAAAACTGTGAAGTATGATCTTGATTTTTCTTTTGACGTTCCAGTCATGGTGTAATCACACAGTTTTAAAACAGGATGCTATTCAATCTTTTTGATATGGATTTTTCAGTTTAACATCAGAGGGTTTAGTCAGGTCAATCAGACTAATTATGGATCCCGATTCATTTCTGTTAAACTTAATATTTGCTTGTTTTGAATTTGACAGTAGTTTCCATTTTCATATCAATATATCCTGTTAAATCATACCAACCTTTTGGAAGAGATGTAACAAGTAATATAATCTAGTGTGAACATTTATAGATTAATTTGTGAAAAGAACAAGTGTGTGTGTATATATATATATATATATATATATATATATATATATATATAATTTAATTAATCAGTAGAAAAATAAAATCCGTTTTTGTCCTTTTGAAAGTACAATATGTCATATTTTAATTCCAAACCTTTAACAATCTGCTAATAGTAGATAATATAACATGATGATTTGTTTGATTTATTTTCCTGTCTTGTCTGTTTTGTTGTGGGCTAAGAAGCGAACCAGCTAGCCTCCAACGCAACTTTTTGAAAACCGTCAGACGTCGTTTCTATGTTGACATTTAGAAACACTGTCAGTGACTGCAGCAGCAGTGTTTCTGCCGTTTCTGTGTAATTGGACATTGTTTTTCTTTAAAATTAGGGTATGACAGCGACTCACTTCTGCCACCGAATGCACAAAAGTGACATTACCTAAACCTTTCCATTTCAGAGGTGCAGTGTTTACACTGCACCTCTGAAATCTGCTTTGTTCTTTATCTCAAATATAATATTTAAATCTGTTTCTAGGTCTCCTCTGCCCCCTGTGCAGGCGTTTCTCTCCAACGACTCGAGCCAGGATGTACGATTCTATCTGATGGTGTACGGCTGCCTCGGAGCTGCGAACACCGTCTTCACCGCCCTGCGAGCCTTCCTGTTCGCCTACGGAGTCATTTGTGCCGCCTCCGCCATCCACAACAGGCTGCTGGATCGAGTCCTGAAGGTGAGTTCCAGTGTGGAGGTTTAGAGGAGCGGGCTGAGGCCTCGGTGCAATCGAAGATGAAACTCCAGCTAATAGAAGCAGGTTGTAAACTGAAGTCCTTCCTTTACTGTTGAGTTTAAACTCTAAATCAATTTGTTAAAAAAAAGTTACAAATGTTAGGCAAAAGCACAATTACTATGTGACAATGTATATATCATTTTTTCCTGTCTGTCATGCTGTATCAAGTTAGCAAGTTGGTTGTTCTCATTAAGAAAGTGTCCAATAATGAAGATGGCGGCATGTTTCAGTCCATCATTTCAGAAAAACCCTTCAACCTTCCAGCGAGGTCTGGACTTCACCGCCTCACAGATCATGTTATTTACTTATTCGTTCACGATGATGAAGCTTGTTGGAGCTTGAACCTTTTTTGTTTGGAGTACGGATGGTCATCGGATAAAAGCTGTCTCTGAACCTGGATGTGCGTGATGCTGGAGTCCAATTACAACTACTCATTGACTGTCAGAAATGCTGTAAATACGCTAATGAGAATAAAGTGGTTTTTTTTTAAGAGACGGTTAATGGAGAGCCTGTCTAAATGGCTAAAATGTGGTGCTTTTGAAACTCAAGTGACGTCCTGCCCTGTAAAATAATAATTTAGAATCTCTCAAGGTAATTTCAGATTAAACGGCTCATTAATACAGCAAGCAGACAGAATAAATAGAACACGCTACAATACTATAATAACATAGTCATAACAAGTCTATAAATGTGTTGGACTTCTTTTGTGTGTCAGGCGACCGTGACTTTCTTCGATACCACTCCTGTCGGCCGCATGCTGAACCGCTTCTCGTCAGACCTGTACAGCATCGACGACAGCCTTCCCTTCATCCTCAACATTCTGCTGGCCAACGTGTTCAGCTTGCTGGGCATGCTGGTGGTGATGGGCTCTGGGCTTCCCTGGGTGCTGCTGCCACTGCTGCCGCTGGCGCTGCTCTACTACGGCACGCAGGCCTTCTACAGACACACCTCCCGCGAGCTGAAGCGCCTCTGCAGCCTGACGCTGTCGCCCGTCTACTCCCACTTCTCCGAGACGCTGACCGGGCTGGGCACCATCCGGGCCAGCGGAAGCTCCGCCAGGTGAGGCGCCAAGCCGCAAGGTTGTGGGGGGGAGTTTGCATGTTTTGCACACCAAATGAGGACCCGAGATGTGGTGTCGAGCGCAAAGAAAACTAAATTGGCCAAAGTGACATGTATCAAAATAAAACCAAATGTATAAACGAGAATACTTAAGATGATATTTAGTGTGTGCCTGTTACTCACTGGCGTCTGGTATACCTCCAATCTGTGTTTTTCACCAAAATCTCAGTCGCTTTCACTGACCAACTCTTCTGCACACTATTCCAGAATTTTCTCCACATTTTCATGTCTTAATGTATATTCTCCGAACAGTGCAGGACTAATGATGCACTGAAAATCCAGCCAAAGAAAAAACTTAAAATGAGAGCGGCATCTCGGATAGTACGCAATCTTTGCACGTTGCGTCTTAAAGAGGCAGGCACACAGAACGAAAACTAACATACAAACTTCAACAATACAACCAAAACCAAGGCTGAATGTCATTTATACTGTACAGCAGGGGTATCAGGTGTCCGGTAAGGGACCAGAGGATATTCGTCGGACTTTGTTCCGTAAAAAACAAAGTTTGCCTTGTGTTGTTGTTTGAGGTTCGAGGAGGAGAACGCCCGCCGTCTGGAGCAGAACCAGCGCTGCCTGTTTCTCAGCACTGCCGCCATGCAGTGGCTGGACATCCGCCTGCAGCTGATGGGTGTTGCCGTGGTGACGGTCCTCGGGGTCATCGCTGTGGTCCAGCATCAGTTCAAGTCTGTCGACCCCGGTGAGGAAACGGCTGCTTTAGAGTTGCTCTGAATTCTGTCACAGCTGCTGACCCCGTCTGTCTGTCTGTCTGTCTCTCAGGTCTGGTGGGTCTGTCCCTGTCCTACGCTCTGTCCATCACCACGCTGCTGTCCGGCCTGATCTTCAGCTTCACGCAGACGGAGATGCAGCTGGTGAGTGTGGAGCGGACGGAGGAGTACTCCACCGGCCTGCCCACCGAGCCGCAGCAGCAACTCACACAGGTCAGTACCTCATGGACGGCCAACGCCATGATCAGAGGAGGCCAACGAAGAGAGCCGGAATTATTCTGTGTAGGATCTTGTAGGATATCTTGATTCAGCAGGTATCCAAAAACACCAGTGAGAGCACATGGACTCTGGTAGTGGTTTATACCTGTATGTCCCCGCTCATGATGTTACCATTGGGGATGTTTGCATTGATTTGAGCTAATGGCTAACATGTTAGCGACACTCACTGGGTTCCTCAAACCAATGTGTGGTTCGTGAAGCTGTGCGCTCTACCGAGTGCACGTTCCAGTTTAGAAAAATGTAATAACATGACAAACTAGCGTATCTATTCATAACTACTTCATTCGGTGCACTTGAGAGGTTTTAAATTAAACTGAATAAGTTTATTTACTCGTTATATGACGCGATGACCCACGGTGCGGCGTCTCTCTGTGCTCTGACCGCAGCTGCCCGCTGCCTGGCCCGAGCAGGGCTGGCTGGAGTTTCGTGACGTGGTCCTGGCCTACAGGGAGGGGCTGCCCAATGCGCTGGACGGGGTGAGTCTGGTGGTCCGCCCCGGGGAGAAAGTCGGCGTAGTGGGACGCACGGGCTCCGGCAAGTCCACCATGTTCCTGGCCCTGTTCCGCATGGTGGAGCTGAACCGGGGACAGATCCTCCTGGACCAGCTGGACATCAGCACCGTGGGCCTGGCCCAGCTGAGGTGAGGAGGAGGGCCAGCTCTGAACCATGCAAGAGCGACATCGACTCACTTTACGCCACCAATTGGGTTTCATACGTAATTCACACACCAGATTATTGCACTGACCAGTAGGATGAACTTGTCTGGCGCCTCATCTATCAAACATTGCGTACTTGTTCTGTTCATTTTGAATTGATCTTGTTAGTTTATAAAATACTACCTTGTCTTGCACTGTAATACCTGACAGACTGACAACATATTTGTTAAAAATCCTGCAGGAACAGTTTATCTGAGAAAAAAAAGAAAGAACATAATGCTTTCAGGAACGTTTCATCTAAAAAGTTTTGATTCAACATTTTATAGCCCAATTTGTACCCACACATTTTTCCATTATGAAATTCATAGTTGATACCATAAATCATATTTTTTTTAAAGATTTCTAACACCAAATAAAATGCTATTTCAGTACGTTTGATATATATTACAAAAATCAATGTCATTTTATTCTTTATACAATGTATACACATGTATCCCCTTTTAAAAATTCTCTGGAATTATTCTCATTTAATTAAATTAATAAGTCTTTTCACGAACCACACTTTATTGATCTGTCCCATTCAAGTTATTGATCTCTGTATTTGAATGAGAGTGTGTGTTTTTGTATATGTTCAAGAATGTAAACCAATTGAATCAATTTTCAACACATCTGTTATCCTGTTATCTGCGATTGGACTGATGCGGCGCCCCCTGCAGGTCGAGGCTGGCCATCATCCCTCAGGACCCCTTCCTGTTCAGCGGGACCGTCAGGGAGAACCTGGACCCGTGCGGGCGGCAGGCGGACCAGCGGCTGCAGGACGTTCTGGACCAGTGTCACCTGAGCTCGGCAGTCCACAGGATGGGTGAGAACTTGACTGGGATCCACAAGTAAAGAATAGTCTGACACGCAGGAATGTTTTTTGAGAAGAAGGTGTGTCGGTTTGGATGTGAGCCGGCTCTTGTTTTGTTATTATCTGCTCAGCTGACTCACCATGTCTGGGTTTTATTATTATTATTATTATTGCTGACAGAGTTGCGCTTCGCTGACAGTCTGTTCGCACGGTGTGTTCAAGCTTCACTCGGTTCCAGCCAACTAAAATAACTACTTTACTGCTTTACATTCGATACTGTGGCCAAAAACGACACATAACAGCAATAGTTTGCTTTAATGTGATCAGTATAACATAAAGTAATCGGTTGAATGAGACCAAACGGAAATCATTCTCAACTTGATGATTTAAGCTCATGTATTCTTTCTCGTTTTGTCTTTCTGAATTTAGAGTTTATTTAGAATTTTGATTTTAAATAGATTTTTGATCAGCAATAAATTAAATTTTGTTGAATTGTGCCCAGGTGAGTTATACATACACACTGAACCTCCATCAGCTGTACCCAGACGGGGGATCGGGGCGTAATGTCCTGGTTTCATGCCCTCCTTGTGAGTAGATGCATGAGGACGAGTAGAGGAAGACTGTACTGTCTCGTGTTTGTGTCCATCAGGGGGTCTGGACGCTGAGGTGGGTGACAGAGGAAGGGCTTTCTCTGCGGGACAGAGGCAGCTGCTCTGTCTGGCCCGAGCTCTGCTCACAGAGGCCAAGGTAAGTCCTCTGCAGCATCGACGGGTTCGATCCTCAGATTTATGACTTATGAGCAGCTCAGAGAGCTGAAAAAAGAAAAAAAAACAAATACTCGGGTCCCATCCCGAGCTAAAACCATCTTTTTTCTCTGAAAAAAGTTCCCTGTCCACACGAGAAACATCTGCGTCCACACAACCATTGAAAACCGCTCAATATGATGCAGTCCATATGTCAGGCCATTAGATGGCGCCGTCAGAGAGATGCACCAACAAACGGAGAGGAAGACGTAGGTAAAGACGTCGTTGACTTTTAGCTGGTGTGCGTCTCGTCCATCCACGCGTCAACGCCGAGGCGGCATTTTCAAGTTTCTCCACTCTTCATTTGTTTTAGCTGTTTTGCTGGTGACGGATGCACAATATCAGGCGGTCATAAAGTTGTGGCTGTATATTTACCCCAGGTTATCTTGGATATCCAGTGTGAGCAGGTTTACATGTAACGACTGGCGGAAGGTTGAGGCTTTTAAGTCCTCCACATGTCAGAAACAGACACCAGCCCGAACATATGGACTTGGCCTGTTGGTGACATGAAGAGCATCTGAATCACATTAAATACAAGATAATATGAAACACTTTGGGGATTTGGATTGGGACTGACCTCCAGTCAGTACCTCTGTGTGCGTGCGCCGTTTGGCCGCCACTCCCTGAATCCATTGTTTGCAAACAGAAAGCGACAGACACACCCGTCAGTGGATTCTAGTCCATATTTCAGACTTTTTATGTGACGAGAACATTTCAGATTAATTGTTTGTCTGTTCTTGCCGCTCGCAGCCGACGAGGACCTCCATTATTTAGTGTTTTTCACCAAAATCCCTGGCCAATGTTTCACAATATTTTATGAATTTTGCAGAAACAAGTTTGCCAAGACTTTTACAAACATAGACCTGTTAACTTTTTCTGTTGTGAACACAAAATGTAATGACAATTAGACACATACTATATAGATAATCTGTTGACAAATTGGCATATATTTATTAGCATTTCAGAAACATGTTGAATGCAACAGTTTAAGAAGTTATTTTGACATTTCATTGCATTTTGCACCAGAAGGTTTCATTAAAATTGGGCTCATGTTGAGATTGTAGTCATTTCCTGTAGCAATAGTTATTTTTTTTCTGAAAATATAGACATTATATTGCATACACTCTGCACCAAAAAAAACAACTTTAAAGTTTTATTATTTCACTATTTTACCGGTCCTGGCCTCTCGAGATTAAACTGGGCCGGTTGTGGAACCTGAACTGGAATGTGTTTGACACTTCCGCGTTAGATGGTCATCTGAGGCTCTGCTTCCTGTTTCCCACCACACAGGTTCTGTGTATTGATGAAGCGACAGCCAGCGTGGACCACAAGACGGACAAACTGCTGCAGCAGACCATCAGAGAGAAGTTTCACGACAAGACTGTTCTCACCATCGCCCACAGGTGCAAAGTTTTATGTTCAGGTTCTCGTTCACGCCACATTTTTCCAAGGTTCTCGGGGTCCGTTTACACGACAACGGTGCTCGGGGGCCGCTGAAAAATGCAACTTTTTGGAAACGGGTCCCAAGAAGGAACTTTTTGAAACCACTTGGACTCTGTCACGCTTCCACAGCCGTCGTAAATAGTTGTCCTGCTCATGCTCAGTAGATGGACAATTAATTTTTCCTCCGTGGTAACGTGACTCCCAGTCCAGTCCTGGGACTTGGTAGTCTCATAGTTGACTCGTCTGTCCACTAGGATGTCCCAATGTTGATGTTTATAGTGTATTCTTTGCTGCATATGTGTGTGTGCTTCAATTACAAAAACAAACAACAGCACCCACTGGTGGTCCCACATGAAAACTACATCTTTTTTTTTTTTTTTTTTTTTTTTTTGAGATTCTGGTGCTGGCGTGTAAAACGGACATTGGTTTTCAAAATGTTGCCACTTAAAGTGAAACTTTTCTGAAACGATCCAAAAAGATGCGCTTTTAACTTGAAAGGTTTTTGTGAAAATGGAGCTTCAAACCCGTCGGCTGCAGGAAATACGTCTTTTCAAGTGTCATCTGAGCTCAACCGCCAGCGATTTTTAACCATTTATCTGAATGTATGTTCCAGGATCAACACCATCATGGACTGTGACCGGGTGCTGGTGATGCATGCTGGGAAGGTGGTGGAGTTCGACTCGCCCGCCGCTCTTCGCCGCTCCGATAACTCCATCTTCCGTAGACTGGTCGGAGGTGGAGGAGAGTGAAGGGAACAGTCTGCGCTTTTATACTTTTTCCGGGACTTTATCCTTTTTCACATTTATAACTTTTACAGAAAAGGACTGAACGGAACGGACGGGTCGATGTTCTGCTAACGTTTTAAATTGGAATGATTGAAAATATTTATTCAGTCTGTTTATGTTGGGGTTTCTTTGCCCCCTATGGGGCATATTTGTGACTGCACATACTTGATCATTCATTTCTAAATACAAGCTTCTGGCAGGTTTAATCAGGGCTGAGAATATACTGTATCAACAAACTACAATAACTGAGATCTCCCTGCACTGTGCATTCAAAATAACTGAAGGTTAAAGTTTAGACAAAAGGACAATTATGCAGCTAATTTTAGAGTTTTGATTATTTCATACTTGGTAGCCACAGAGAAGAAATCAGAGAACCTGCAGACGAACATGTGAAGGAAGAAAACTGAAATCACAACCTTCAACCACGTTGCCGCATTCTGAGTTCATGCCGCTTCCATTTGGGTTACTGAGATAATCTCAATGCGTAATCCGGAGTTTAAACTCTGTATTTCCTCTGTTTCTGTTACACTTTCACAGTGTGGGAGATAAATAAGACCCCCTAAGTTTGAACCTCATGAATAGAAGTGGTAATTTGATGCTGAAATCTGGACTTTTTAAAAATTATTTTTGTCATGGTAAGATGTTTGTGTTGATGGCTGTCGGAAAAAGAAAAGAAAAACTGTTGCATCTGTTACACCGGCAATTTTTACTTGCATCAGTTTGTGGTTGCCAGGATTCATAACTAATTTTAAACTGTTTATGCCGAAGGATGTTCACGGTCATACAGAATTATAATCTGGGTGAATTATGTTTTTTTTCATCAACCAGCAGCTACAAACAAACGTTCATCATGTGAAAAATTGTTTGGGATTCATGTTGACGTTTTTTGCATTTTTAAAATATTTTAAATAATGCAAACTGTTCACTGTGACTGAATAGTTTTTATCAGCTGCAGAAATGTAAATGTATTTACTGAAGGGGATGTTTTGACATCTGCTGTGAATGAAAATCACTTCTACTTCCGGGGGAATTACAAGTTTTGATCTTTGTGTTATGTGATTGTTACACATTTTAATTTAAAAGGGATATTTTTTTTATACAAACCTGTGTCAGTGTTTGTCAGTATGTTTGTAATTCCAATTAAAATTCATTTTCTATAAATAGATTGGCTGTAATGTCTAATGTTAAATTTTGAGTGCATATCATTTCGATTTGGAATAATATATAGATTAACAGTTTATTTTTGACAGATTTATTTTGTACTAAAAGCTTGAAGTAGCACACAGTTGTTAATCCTGCTTAGGTTTACCTTTTGTGGTGATTTATGGTTTCAAAATGTCTTCTTTTTTTTTTTTCCCCTCTCTGCACCGAACCAGGCAGATTTAATCATTTTTGAACTGATTCTGAAATCGCTCATCCACATTCTGGAACCATTATAAAACATATTGAACAATATGGAACATTTATGACATCGGTTTAAAATGAAAGAAATAAAACCATTATGACGATGGAAATTACATTTCAGTTACATCTGAGTAAACCCTGAACAGACTCGCACTCAAGTCCCACTTCGGGTGAAAATGCATCCTAGTGGACAGACGACCAAGTTGGACTGTTCTTACGACTGTCAACTATAAAACGACCAAGTCCCAGGAGAACATGAACTGGGAGTCGTGACACGAAATGGCGGACTTCCTGTTGGGATTAGATTATAGACGTCGATGACATTCACGTGCAGCCTGACGTGCTCCACATGTCCACCATATTTCTTGGGTGTAGGTGAAACGTTTTGCACGTTTTAGGTGCTGCAAATGTGAAAACAATGTCGGGGGCACTATGGAGCATTTTACCAGACACATGCGCAATGGCCATAGAATTTAAAATGGTAAAACATGCCAGATATGAATGTACATTTTCATGAAGGTTCAATGCATCAAGCATAGAGCAGTTTAGGCTGTGAAAGATAATAATAATAATAATAATAAAAGGGTCTTTCCCAGCTCTGCTCAGCTCATACCCTGTTAATAATAATACAAATACTAATATTCGATTGTCTATAAAATAATGTATATTTGCTGTACAAAAAGGAGTAGAGAGAAGCAAATCCCGAAAAGTTAGCCCCCTCATCAGTGACTCTTAATGTGCTTTACATGAATCAAGTTTTCTTTTTCAAAGAACTTGTGATAATTTCATTTTTATATCACATTTTAAAACCCCTAATACTTGTGCTGTGTTTGATTTCTTCAGCCCACAAATAGTTCTACAATGGAAACTCTTTTGTTTCACATTAAATCACAACCCCCCCCCCCCCCCCCCCCCCGCTTTGTTAGTGAACAAATTTTGTTGTTTGTTTCCAGGAAGAAAATGTTTTGGTTTTTTTTGCTTTGTACATAATTTGAGCGGTTTTGAATTTCACCAAGTTGTGTAACTTCAGAGCACGTTATTGCTATTACAAACAGGTTGTTTGAATGTTCATGGAACCCCACATTATAAACAAACCTCACTGCTCTTTATTGGAGAAAGCTTGATGGCTGCAGGTTTGTTTTGTACGCGTTTCCCTGTACTTCCATCCAATAGCCTAAATGTGATCGAATCGGACAACACTGCACTCTGTGCTGTTGTCTCATGTTGTCGTACAACAACAGAAACGAGTTGACAGGAAACCGTGCTTTTATTTTCACTGCAGTCACATGAACAAGATGCAGCGTAACTAATGGATTACAGTTTAGTTACTCGGTCAGATTCCCTCCGGTTTGTGTGTGTTTGAGCCTGAGACGTGTGTGTGTGTGTGTGTAGTCAGGGTGTGTTCAGGGTGTGTGTTGACTGTTAAGAGAAGGCCAGTTGTTCTCAGGTGGAACCTGTTAGTCCACCCCTCCCTCTTCTTCCTCCTACTCCTCCTCCTCCTGCTGCAGTTGTCCCACACTGTCAGCCAGAGTCGCTGAGTCGGGGGTCTGCAGCTGTGGTGTCGGTGAGGCCAGATGTTTCCTCTGAGAGCGGCCTGATGGAGCATAAGGTCAGTCTGGCGTGGCACTGGTGCTTTAAGAGGGTTCTTCTTCAAAACAAGCTGAAAAGTGACCGATCATTTTAATGCTCTTGTTTTGTGATCCTGCTCTCACACTTGAAACACATAACTTTTCTGTCCTGCAGCCTGGAACAGTTTCTCTCTCAGGTTCTCTCTCTTTTATGGCCCTGTGCACTTTGGCTGCCTGTAAATAAACACCTGTAACTCCGGAGTTACTCTGGTTCAGGGGGATTACATAACAGTGAGAGCAGAAAGCAAAGAGGGAAAACAAAAGAAAGAGTGCAGAAACTGACGTAAATCTGCAGCTGCCTCAATCTGCTCATAACTATTCAAAGACGCTCAGTTTAATTTAAGTTTCCAAATAATTCATGTTGTGAACATATGTTTATTTAAAGCCGGGATGATTCCAGAGAGGAGAAAATAAAGTAATTGTAGGAATCTTTAGTAATTCAGTGCTGTTGTTTTTAATGTTATTGACTTTAAAACCTCATATATTTGTCTTATAAATGGCAGACATTCAGTTTATTAACTTGAATAAATCATCTGTTTAATGGTCATTTTCAGATGAACAATATAAAATTACATTTGATCATTTTATTGAACTTTTTTTTTTCTAACTAACTACATAGTTTGTATAGATAACATGAAAAAGAACTTTTAAAAGAAGTAACTGTACTAAATAACTGTTTTTATGTCATTTGCGCAACACTAACATGTACAAGTACTGTGATTAACATCTATGACGAAAAGTAGAAAGTTTACTTTCTACTTTTACTCTTACAGGTTTTAGTTACTTTGTATCTGCATTCAATTGCATCGATAAGCAGGTTCATTTAAAAAATATCTGCATCCAAACTACATTATAAGACAGATTATAAATTAGATAAAGATCACAACTGTCCTGAGTAAACTCAGCAGGAACTTACAAAAGTAGATGAAATAGTGCAAATTGTACATAAGTCTGAGTAAAAGTTACATACTCTGTAAAGTGAGTATTTCTTTGTTATTACTGTTGATTTGAGTTTGTGAGCGTCACATTCAAAGATCCAGGATATATTCCCTGACAATTATCACTTTAAAAAGTGACTTTATCTCATAGTTTACTTTTATTAAATTAACGTGCATTTGACTTTTTGTTCTTATTTCAATAATCTGATAATTACAGTCATAATAAATGGCAAATAAAGATACATTTTTGGGGCTCAAAGGGAAAAAAA
The DNA here is from genome assembly GCF_963422515.1 of Blennius ocellaris. Lineage (NCBI taxonomy): Eukaryota > Metazoa > Chordata > Actinopteri > Blenniiformes > Blenniidae > Blennius > Blennius ocellaris. The sequence continues at coordinate 21,172,575 of NC_137652.1, forward strand.
CAACTTAAAATGATGTCTAATATTCAGATTACTGTGTGAAAATAATTGATCTAATCCTTGAGTTAATGTTTGTATTTCTTCATCTTTATAATTGTTTAGGTTAATTATTTATCTTTGTGAACAATGTGATTTTATTTATTTGTTTCTTTAAATGAATAAACACTCTTGGAGCATCAGCAGTCACCACATAATATGTCACAATATGTCAGTTTCTACCAGTGTAAAAACTTTAAAGTGAAATCAAGGACATAATATGTCTAATTCTACACTTTATGGTTGTTGGTTTATATATATATATATATATATATAAGAGGAATAGTGGACAATTAAAAAAATCTATTTTATTTCCAGACAGTGCAAAAAACTTCTTCAGTTTTTGTTCTGACATCTTTGATATTTATGATTCTTTACACAGAACAAACCTCTTCTGAGTTACTGTTTTTGTACTCAAAGGAGAAATAGAATTAACTAAGATCTACAATAAAGTCAACCCGAGTGAGGAAAATATATATATATAAAAAAAAAAAACAGAAGTCTCCTTCTAAGAATGTGGTTTCATCCTTTCACATGACTTTTAGCTTTGATCTGTGTTTCCTTTGTACAAGAATACACACACACACACACACACTGGATGTTCCTATGAGGAACCAATTGAAATCAGTGAGTCCACCTGCCAGTAGGCGTGGTCACTTTCAGGGAAGAGTCGTGGATAAACCTGTTCCAGGTTTCTGTGTGATGATCGGGGGTCATAGCTGGAATACCTGAGAGCTTCAACAGCTGGGCGTCTCTTTATTATCATGACAACACACACAGCTGATCTGTCTGAGCCGAGCGTGTGTTTTTAAAATAGAAACCCTGTGACCAGCTTATTGAGATGAAAAGGAAATTGTTTAGAAAACACTTTTCGTGCACACAGAAGGAAGTGTGGCTGTGATAATCCGTAACGTCTCACTGCTGAGCTGCTATGCAGTAAAACTACACAACCTCCAGAGACACTGCTGATATACACAGTTAGTGCAGCTTATCAACAGCCAAAACTCTTTTGTATCATTAATTCTGCCACCAAACTACAGGGACTATTGCAAATGTGTTTTAGCACACAAGCTTAGTTCACCCATGATCATCAGGTTAACTGCATTTAACAATCTACATTTTAAATGATAACCTTTCAAGTGAAAACGCATCGTTTTTGTGTTTTCATTTCAGAAAAGCTCCGTGTTCACACAGTTTTTTTTGGTACGTTTTTGAAAATGAAGTCTGTTTCCACGGAAACAGCAGAAATGCTGAAAACGACGTGCTGTTGTTTGTTTTTGTGATGAAACCACAGACACATTAGTGCAGAGAACAATCCACTCCAAACATTAACAATTGCACACGGACATTCATATGGACATACGAATAGTAAAAGCCACCTCATTTGTCACTTAAAAAGTAACAGTATCCGAATGTGGTAAGAAGGCAATGTGTGCTCGCGCTCATCAAACAGATCACACTTCTGGTTTGAGCGCGTTTTTCAGTATGTCAATAACATGTAGGTTTATAGTTGTGGAACTTCCACAAGCTCAAATAGAAATGGAAATGTGCCAAAAAGGAAGAAAATGTATGAAGATTGTATGAAAATATTCTGTTCACTTTGCTTTAAATATACCTCAAATTGTACTTTTTATGCATTGTGGGCTACTAAATACTACATTGTGACACGTGATAAATTGAAGGACCAGTTGATATTGAATGAACCAAACACCAAATATGTTATGGAAGAAACATACTTATTTAGGTTAAAGCACAGCAGTTTGTCTGCTCTCCACTCATTACTGGGTGATAACAGTTAAAACCTATCGCTGCCTAAAAACTATGCATGTTCCCAATAGACGCCTAGCCCCGAGGGCTGCACTGTGCATCTATTGGGAACATAATAATCTAAGAATGCACAACTGAAGTCAGGTTGTGACAGAGAAAATGCATATCTACTAAACCACATTGTGCTTTGATCAATTTTCATGAACTCCTCCCAGTATTCTGCTGTAACACTGAACCTGCAACATCGCGTTTGTCACCATTATCGTGCACTCTGAACTTTCTTCTTTGTGTTTGGGTGTGAATGTGATTTGTTGCCTGATAAATCCGTCAGCTCCTGTTGGATACTGAAGTGACTCACCATATCACACCAACACACAGTTCTCTATTATAATACTGCTATTTCTTCATAATCTGCTGGTTAAATAAAGTCTTGAAATTCCACAAACTGCACCTTTAAAGGACACACCAATTTAAAAACAGCTCTGACTCACAGCCTTTAAGCCTCTTTTATGATTCTGTGGTAAAAATGTTGACGTCTCGGGGCGTGTGGATATTTTGCATTTAGTTCTCAGATGAAACAAAGACATGTGGTGACTGTTCCACAAACGCTGAGTTTAATTGAACAGTTATTAAACAGGTTTGCCCCACCCAGAAAGGTTTCCTTGTGCTTTAGTACATGCGTCTACAAGCTGCAGTTTCTCACAGGTGAACTTTTGTTGGAACTTGTCGATCGCTCAGATGTGTTGTTGTTTACTCCAGAGTGAGTTTATATGTGATTACAGGGACGTTCATGAAGGTACTGCAGTGACAGTCCCATAGTTAACCTCTGATGCAGCGTCTTTCTTTTTCATCCACACACGGATTGCTTTATATATTTTCCCTTTTCTCTTTGTACCACACGTGCATATTACCACCAGCAGGTTGGCAGGCTGAGAACAACGACCATATGGCATTAAACTGCCAAAACATCCGTTAAAAAGTACTATTGTGAATTCAACACTCGTTTGACTTGTAGTACTTATGTCCTCTAAAGGTATACTGATATTCAGCTGAATGTTGGAAAAAATAAAGGTATGTAATCTGAGTGTATTTTCCAAGTTATTACTCCCATCCTTAAAAAAAAAAAAAAATTAAGGAAAAAAAAACCAACAAATAGGTGTTTCACAACTTTTACAGTTATTATCATTTTTTTCCACAAATTTCTGTATTGTAGAGTTTTTTTCTTCTCCTTGGATAAGTGTTTCCTGCTCAGTCAGTGTTAATGGAGGTTTTTCTGGTCTACTGTTCCAGCATTTTGTTGCCATACAGTGACATCTATTGGTCACTGATGGCAGGTGTTGATTAATTTTGATATACTCTAATAAAAGTCCTACGACGAAATGAACAGCTCAGAAAAAGTGCTACTTATAGTCCCCCAAATTTGATACTGTTTTAAGGCTCTGTTTACCAATTTCTGCCTAAAATCATAAATGTAATGACAATCTAACTTAGTTGTCTCTCTACTAGAATGTCCGTGTCCCATTGTTTATTTTTAGAACAAAATTGTTCTTTGCTGCATATATGTGTGTGTAATCTTTTTAGAAATATGTCAATTCCAATTATATGAAATTACAATCAAAACATTCCTCAAACCTGATGTGTCTTTATTAATTTTTTTTTTTTTGTTAAAAACAATTTTCAAAGTGACTGCTTCTATTAGTAACACAGTAGTAACTGAATCATGCAATTACTCACACAGTTAAAGTTGCTCAAGTTTTTTATTTTTGAATGAGTTTGATACTTTTTTTCCAACTGACGTCTACAGCTATGGTCCAATCAGGGAATTTCTTGACATTTCTGTGAACGATTGGACAACAATAACGCTTAGTTTATTCAATATTGTTGTTGAATATATCTGATATGAACCAGAAGATTTTTTCTTTTGCAGATGAAGCACCGCAGGGGGCGGAGCCTCTCTGAGGCCCTGACCCTGGAGCAAACTGGCGAGGGAGGAGTGGTCATCTCCAGTATTGAGAACGCTATGACCAACCACACACTTAAGGAAGGTACGAGCTGAACTTTCTTTTTGTATTTCTGCTGACTGTTCTGAGCTTTTGAGCTTTTGTGATTTGAATAATCGTTTACCACAAGGACACACCTCCGATTCAAGGACATGATTGTACGCTGACTCAGATCTCTGGTTGATTTTTCTTCCTGTGATTGAAACATAGACTCTCGAGAGCTAAACACTTGTTTTGGTGGTTTGCTTTGCTATTTTCTATGATACGTTTTGTCGCCTGTGTTCTTTGGCATTGTTAGTGCCACTTCAAGGGTTTTGAATGTGGAAACACTCTGAAATAAGATATTCTTTTATTGAAATGTTTTTTCAGGTGATCATATTATGGGGGCAACAATCAACTTTGACCATCTATCAAAAGAGCAAGTGATGAACCTGCTGAAAGCAATGGAGCCCTTTGATGACAAGGTCCAAGTCCTTACGCGCAGCAACCGAAGCAAGAGCCTTCAAGACTTGGACCTGGTGGCCAAGACCCCCGAGACTGTAGGCAAAATACAAATACTACCAATCAGATTGACCAATTAATCATTTGTCATACATTTACCCTGTACTAGATCACCGCATCACATTACAATTACAAAAAGCTGAAAATGTGTGTTTTTTAAAATGTAAAACAACATCATCATGTTAATGTTAAGCTAAATACTTTTAGTGGGGATATTCTACTTGACTGTTATAGTAATCCCACCTCAACAGCTAGAGAATCACAAGCTCTGATGTTGCACTGTGCTTACATTATGAACACCATGCTGTGGTTTGTTTTTCTAGATGCTGCAGGATTCATACAACAAACTTTACAATGCCAAAATCAAGAAGTACATGAGGGGTGACTTGCCTGAAGCCGACGGGGGATATCTGAATGGAGACGATTCGCTCGGGTCAGGCACAATCAAGGCCAACAAAAAGTTGCCTCGCCTTGGAGTTGACTTTGGACTTCTAAAATCTAAGACACTGAGCTCAGATGCTGATTTACAATCTGATTTAGGAGGATTAACATATGGCAGCAACATGAACCTTCCACCTCTGGGTGTTGGCTCCATCATGCCAGGAGTGAGAGTAGATGCTCAAAGTCCGAACCTAAATGCTCCAGACATTCGTCTATCTGGAACTTTGCCAGAAGGCAGCCAAACCTATGAAGCTCCAGAAATGGGTGTGAACTTGAAAGAGCCACAATTTTCTGCTCCTGAAATAAGTCCGAACCTTCCAGGAGGAAAATTCACGAGTCCATCTCTTGGTGCCAGTGTTCCCAGAGTGAGCTTTAAAGAACCAATTCAAGACTTCCAAATGCCAAAATTCAAAACCCCAGACCTGGACCTCTCTGGACCTTCTCTCAGTAGACCAGAATTTGAGGTCAACACACCAGATGTTCCCTCGGGTAAATTAAGTTTCAAAGGACTGAAAAGCCCAGATCTGGATGTGGACAACCTCTCTGGTTATGTAGATTCACCCAAGCTCAGGTTGTCTGGAAAATCACCTGACTTGAATTCACAAATGCCGAAGATTAATGGTGGCATTGCTGCACCGGATATAACTCTACCCAAAGCTGATCTGAAAGGACCAAAACTGAACACTAAAATGCCATCAGTTGACATGAACAGCCCATCTGTCAAATACAAGGCTCCAAAGTTTGCAATGCCCAAGTTTGATTTACCAGACATTGATGTTCCAGAGTTGCCATCAGGTGGTCTTGATGTAAATTTGCCTAAACCTGACCTTGACATTGAGGCACCTTCTCTCAATGTGAAAGGCCCAAAGTCAAACCTGGGAAAACTATCTGGAAAGATTAAGATGCCAGGGTTATCAGGTCCAAAGCTTGATGGTGAACTAAACACTCCAGAATTTGATCTGTCAGCCCCCAGATTCAGTTCCCCAGATCTGGATTTACCAGACATGAAGCTTCATAAGCCTAACCTAAATGCTCCTAACTGGGATATTGATGCTCCCTCTGGCAAAATGAAAATGCCCAAGATGAGTCTTTCTGGTACATTACCAAAAGGGCCCAATTTGGACATAAACACAAAGCTGAACTCACCAGACTTAAATCTTAAAACCCCAAAGTTACAGGGTGGGTTTGACACTGACATGGATTTACCCGATATGAACATTAAAGCTCCAAATTTACAAGGACCGAATATCAATCTTAAAGGTCCTAAAACTGATCTCAACATGCCAAATTTTGACATTGCAGGAAATTTCAAAAAGCCAAACTTGAACTTGCCAAGTCTGGGACTTTCTGGTCCAAATATGGACATTGAGTCTCCAGATCTAAACATTTCTGGTCCAAATGTCAGTGGTGGAATAAATGCACCAAACCTAAAAATGCCCAAACTGGACCTCAATACACCAAAGCTCAACATGCCATCAGGAAAGCTGAAAATGCCTGAACTTCCTTCACCAGACTGGGATGTTAAGGCTCCTTCTGGCAAATTAAAAATGCCAAAATTTAACTTTTCAGGCACTTTGCCAAGAGGAGCAAAGATGGACTTAAAGTCACCAGACTTTGATGTGAAAGCACCAAAGCTCAAGGGAGGGATTGATGGTCCAGACATAGACTTACCAGATATGAATCTCAAAGCTCCAAAGTTCGATGTGAATGCTCCAGATGTCAACATCGGCTCACCCAAAGCAAAGCTGAAATTTCCCAAATTGAAAATGCCCACTTTTGGTCGTCCAAGCCTCAAAGGACCTGACTTTGATGGCAACTTAAATGGGCCGGATATAGATGTCAGTGCACCCAATCTAAACCTCAAAGCTCCCAAAGCTGACCTCGATGTAGACTTGGATGGAAAATTTAAAAAGCCAAACTTCAACCCTCCTGATTTTGGGCTCTCAGGTCCAAAGCTAGATGGCCCTAACCTGAACCTCACACCACCAGATCTAGACGTTTCAGGTCCCAATCTCAGTGGTGGCTTGAAAACACCAGACCTTAAAATGCCAAAACTTAATCTCAAAACCCCCAAACTGGATCTCAACACACCAAAACTGAACTTAGACATGCCATCAGGGAAATTTCAAACCCCAGAGCTTCCCTCTCCAGACTGGGATGTTAAGGCTCCTTCTGGCAAATTAAAAATGCCAAAATTTAACTTTTCAGGCACTTTGCCAAGAGGACCAAAGATGGACTTAAAGTCACCAGATTTTGATGTGAAAGCACCGAAGCTCAAGGGAGGGATTGATGGTCCAGACATAGACTTACCTGATATGAATCTCAAAGCTCCAAAGTTCGATGTGAATGCTCCAGATGTCAATATTGGCTCACCCAAAGCAAAGCTGAAATTTCCCAAATTGAAAATGCCCAAATTCGGTCGTCCAACCCTCCAAGGACCTGACTTTGATGGTAACTTAAATGGCCCTGACATAGATATCGATAAACCCAATATCAACCTCAAAGCTCCTAAAGCTGGCCTTGATTTAGACTTGGATGGAAAATTTAAAAAGCCAGACTTCAACCTTCCTGATTTTGGGATCTCAGGTCCAAAGCTCGACGGCCCTAACCTGGACATCAACTCACCAGATCTAAATGTTTCAGGTCCCAATCTAAGTGGTGGCTTGAAAACACCAGACCTTAAAATGCCAAAACTTAATCTCAAAACCCCCAAGCTGGATCTCAACAGGCCAAACCTGAACTTAGACATGCCATCAGGGAAACTAGAAACCCCAGAGCTTCCCTCTCCAGACTGGGATGTTAAGGCTCCTTCTGGCAAATTAAAAATGCCAAAATTTAACTTTTCAGGCACTTTGCCAAGAGGACCAAAGATGGACTTAAAGTCACCAGATTTTAGTCTGAACGCACCAAAGCTCAATGGGGGGATTGATGGCCCAGACATAGACTTACCAGATATGAATCTCAAAGCTCCAAAGTTAGATGTGAATGCTCCCGATGTCAACATTGGCTCACCCAAAGCAAAGTTCAAATTTCCCAAACTAAAAATGCCCAAATTTGGTCGCCTGAAAGGACCTGACATAGATGGCAACTTAAATGGCCCTGACATAGATATCAATGCGCCTAATCTTAACCTCAAATCCCCCAAATCTCATCTGGATATAGATGGTAAGTTTAAGAAACCCAACATTAACCTCCCTGATTTGGGGCTTTCAGGTCCAAAATTAGATGGTCCTAACTTGGATCTGAAATCTCCAAACCTGGATCTGTCTGGACCCAATCTCAGTGGTGGTTTAGCAACACCAGACTTCAGTATGCCCAAAATGAATCTCAAAGCCCCCAAATTGGACTTAAAGGCGCCAATGCTGAAAACACCAGAGCTTAACGGTCCAGATTGGGATCTGAAAGCCCCTTCAGGCAAATTAAAAATGCCAAAATTCGATATTGCAAGTACTTTACCAAAAGGACCAAATCTGGATTTTAATGCAGACATGAAATCACCAGATTTTAATTTGAAAGCTCCAAAGCTAAAGGGAGGTGTTGATCCCCCTGAACTAAGTTTACCAAAAATGGACATGAAAACACCAAAGTTCGACATGAACGCTCCAGATATCAATTTTGGCTCACCCAAAGCAAAGATGAAAATGCCTAAAATGAAAATGCCAAAAGTTAAGATACCAAATCTTAAAGGACCTGAGATTGATGGCAACTTCGATGGTCCAGATTTTGACATCGATGCACCAAATCTCAACCTCAAAGGTGCAAAGCCAGGCTTTGAGATACCAGATATTGACATGAGTAGTCCATCAGGCAAGTTTAGAATGCCAAATCTAAAAATGCCTGATGTGGGATTTTCGAAGCCGGACTTGGATGGTCCGGACATTGACATTGGTACACCAAATTTTAATGCCAAATTACCAAAAAGTCCAAATTTAAGACTGAATCACGATCTCAAAACCCCAGATTTAAATCTCAAGGCTCCAAAGATTAAAGGTGGATTCGACACACCCAAACTTGGCATACCAAAGATGGACTTCAACGCTCCCAAGCTGGATATGAACAGTCCAGATTTCAACATTGGCTTGCCTGATGCAAAGCTCAAAAAGCCTAAAATCAATTTACCCAAAAGCCCTAATTTTGACTTAGATGGCAACCTACAAGGACCTGACCTGAACATGCCAAATTTAGATTTTAATGGTCTAAAAGGACAAATGAAGATGCCGAGTATAAATGCTCCAGACCATAGTTTCTCTGGGCCAAATGCAAAAATGCCGGACATGAATTTTTCTGGACCTAATCTGAGAGGATCTGGTATAAATATTCCAGATCTACCAAATGCCAGTCTCAAGGCTCCCAGACTGGACCTGAATGCGAAACATCCTGATCTGGGAATAAATGGCAACATAAGACGACCTGATCTGAACCTCTCCAATTTACCAAACTTTGGTGTTTCACCTCCAAATGCCAGAATGAACATGAAACCTGTTGAGTTGACAGGGAACGTCAGAGGCCCAAAGCTTAGCGCCCCAAACATGGATTATAACATCCACCAACCTGCTATGCATCTGAGAGCCCCAGATCTTAATATTGATGATCCTTCACTAAATTTCAGATCTTCTTATGATGATCTCAGAGTAGGCGACTTCAGCGCAAATATGAGAGCACCTGATTTAAATGTGGATGAAAATTACCGACTTTATCCCTCTGATAGAAAGATACCCATACCAAAGATGAGAGCCAGGGATGCTGCTTTCGGTGGGTCTCCAAGTCAACACATTGATTTCCATCGCCCAGATCTCAATATTGATGATTTCACAGGAAAAGACCACATTCTTCGAGCCAGGGGGTCCACTCTGGACCTTCAGGCAGAACCAATGTCTCATTCTGGAGTTAATATCGACATGAGGGAGCCAAGAATCTCCAGACGGATCCCAGACGGTTCCACCGAACTTCAGCCACATTTCGGTCAGGACTCAAGAGTCAGAGTGCAGAACAGCTCAGAGGAATACCTTGTCACTGCTTTTAATAAAGCACAAAATCAGGTGAACCATAAATACAACACGCTCGGAGGGCTCGACTTTAACACAGGAAACTTTGATCTTGAAGTTCCCAATCAGAGTGACTATAAAGGGTCCTTCTTCTCTAACCTTATGTAGCTTTCAAAGCACTGACGGCTGCCTCTTACTCTGCCTTTTATCCTGGGATTATTTATTGTGTTTATTGCTGTATTGTGAATTTTGGATTTTACTAAATGTGTTTGTTACCTGCTGCTTCATTTAGGGTTGTTTTTATATATGCACCCCCCCCCCCCTTTTTTTTCTGAAGTTCTGTAAAGATTCAAACTTGCATCACTTTGTAGCATTATTGCACTTGTTTTATATACTGATATGTATTTGTTTGCCACAAAATGTAATTATTGTACAATATTGGCTTGAAACAAAGATGTTTTTGCTATGACAGCAACAAAGTTACATATTAACTTCTCATATGACAAAAAAGAAATGTGTAAATACAATATTTTTGGGTTCCTTATATATAAATAAAGGATAAAAGTAGCATTGTAATTATCAACTGAATTAAAGAACAACTTATTTTTTTCAGAAGAAGTCTATTTTACTATCAAAGGGAGTTCAATATTTTTATTCATTAAATTGTTGCAACTATTTTGCTTCAACTGAGTTTTTACTCTGAATATTTTTATTGATATAACTTATTTGTGGTCCTAACAGAGATCCAGATACTGACTCTGGAGGAAATCTGTAGTGGCTTTTACAGAATAATATGTACATTATTCAAAATTACTTTTATCTCAAACAGTAGCATGATGAATGTAATATTTACAATAAAGAATGGTTCAATAATTAGACTTTGCTCTCTGTGTTTTTCTGTGACAGTGATAATGTTTTCTGTGCTCTCAGCATCTTTATTAGACTCCAAAACATATGTACCAAATAACTTGCACTGAACTCTTCCAACAATTTATCCCTGTCGGGATATGGCATGGGTCGCCAGATCTGACAGTTTCCAGTACAAACACGACTTCAAAACCAGTTCAACTCAATAAAAACCAGTTCAAACCACAACCTCTCTAGAGATCCAAGGTAAAATTATCAAAGTTTTGACATGCACATTAAATAAACTGTCATTAAGATAGTATTTTGATTCTATCTGGCATCACTGAACTTTTGAGTACTTTTTCGGAAGTTGTTCTAAAAGTCAACCAGCAATTACTTATTTGTGAACATTTTATAATAAATACTGCTCTAAAGTTATAAAAACATGAAATTATCGTGAATTTGAAACACTGGAACGAGAAGGAAAGCAGTTGTTGTGTCTTTACTGACCTCCCACCGACAGAGGGCGCCACAACTCTGTGTCGTTGCGTCATCAAGACGCGACGTCAACACGCGAGCTGCGTCCTCGACCTTCCAGTCAGTTGGGGATATTTCTGCTTTGAGATGTTTTCGAGTGTTTTATAACAGTAAAAAAAGGGAGAGGAGCAACATGTTGCGACTGTCTGTGGTGGTTTGCTGCAGAGGAGCCGCGAGGAGGGTGAGAGACGAATCGGAGAGCCGGAAACTGTCGCTTTGTGTGCGTTTGTGGTGGTCAAGATCCTGCAGCGACACATGATGAACCAGCTGAGACTGTTTCTGCTTCACATCCCTGTAACGTCACATCTTCAACAGCTCTGATTCAGTTTCTGCTCCACATGTCTGTACTTTAGCGCCTGAGTCTGTTTCTGCTGTCCCATCGGTCTTATTGGAGCAGTTATTTTTTTCATAATCTTGAGTATTAGGGTTAGTATTGAGTATTAGATTTTACAGTTCAGTGAATGAAGAAACTCTTAAATGTGGCTCCAGTTACAAGTGTATAGTTAGAAATTGTATTACTAAATAAGAGTGAAAATCACAATACCACCTTAATGTCAGTGAGCGCAATGATCCACTGGAGAAAAACGTCTCAACAGGATAATAAAATGAACAAAACTCGCAGGCTCAAAAATAGTAAACCGGTGTTTAACATTCACACTTAATTGAGTCATCGTTAACGTTTAACATGTTTTTGGACCGTGGAGGAAATCCACACACATATCCACGAAGAAAGTGCAAACACTCTGGTAAAATGTGAAGTGTCAGTTATGCTGCCTGTGGTTTCTGTGTTCCAGCTGCGTTTTTAAGCTCTTTTCTTTGTTCCTCCTCAGTTCTCCTCCTCCGTCTCTGGTCCGAGTCTTCTGCCTCCAAACTTACAGCTGCCCTCCAACCTGGTGGATCCTGGCAGATTGAGTGAGTCTGACGCACAAAGCCTCTCGAATCGCCTTCACACAATTTCCTTTTGGTGTGAAATAGATGTTTCAACCTAAATCAAAAACGATATTTTACAAAATTTTGATCTGAATGCTCCAAAACATATCTGTTCTTCCTGAAGAGTCTTTGGAGGTACACACACTTTACATAAAAGAGCATCTTTGCAGCTTCAGCAGTCTCTCCACGCTCACATTCACTAATTACAGAAGTAGAAAATAACTTAAGTATTTGTACTTTAGATAGATAGCTGGATCTTTTATTATTATCATTCAGAAATGTACACCTGAGGTGCATACGTGAATGACATTTCTTTGCAAAAGGCTCACTCTTTTGAAGCCAGTCCAGCTCACACAGACACAGCAGATTCTGAATGCAGCGCATATGATCCAATATTCAAATGGATGCAAATAAAGGAAAGGCTGTACAATATGACCCGTTTAAAAACAATTATGCAGGTGGAGATGTGACTGGAACAGGTATTAAAATAAACCTCAGCGGTTTTTTGTTCGTGGTGCTTCAGACTGTGTGACTTCCTCCTCCTCCTCCTGCAGAGCGCCCCCCTCCTTCTGCTGACTGCCCCCTGCCTCTGCTGAGGTCCTGCCCCTCCGTGCCCCGCCACCTGAGCCCCCTGCACACCTGGGTGGAGACTCTGGAGAAGCCGGACGGAGAGCCGCTGGGGGTGACGGAGCTGCATCCCGATGTGTTCGCTGTGCCTCCGAGGTGAAGTGAAGCCATTTTCTACTTCCGGGTGGTTCTTCTGTCAGAAAAACCACATGGCTGTGACGACCTGAGCATCTTAAATATACGTCTGAAAATCCTCTTGGACTAAAAAAAAACGTAAATGCATTATTAAGTTAATAAATCTTGTATGTTTCAAAACACAATGAGTTGGTTAAATGATTAAGTTTACATGTTCCCTCAGTCAAATACAGCAGCAGTGGAGGTTGTCTGTGGTACTGTAGCAGCATGCTGTTGATCCACGGTGACACCTAGTGGTTACTGGAAGTATCTACAGGTATATTTTAATTTATAAGTGAATAGAATTGGCATTCACTTCTAAACAATTTCAAAAAGTCCAGAAAAGCCTGAACTCTGTTCAACTTAATCTTTCTTAATTATGAACTTGTTGGTTCAGCATAAATAAGCATATATGATTTTGTAAGGCGAGATGTGTGTGTGTTTTCATGCAACAATACATCTATTTAAAGTCCAGAAACCAGGAGTCCCGTTGCGTTTACATCCTCCAGTGAGACACTGAACCCTTTCTGACCTTTGTTTTCAGGCTCGATATTCTGCACGACGTGGAGAAGTGGCAGCGGAACTTCAAAAGGATTGTAAGTTCAAAACAACACTGAAGGATAAATGAGTTTCCAGGACATGCTAAGATTGTTATGCTCATTACAGATCAGATTCATTTTCTATGTAAATTATAAAAATGTACGCAACAACTATTAGTATGATTTAAAGTGAAATGAAAATGGGTCAACATTTGACTGTTTTAACTGGCAAGTGACCATCTTTTGTAACTTGCTTATATATTAACAGGAAGTTAATTATCAAATATATGATTGGATAGTTGTGATGTATATTTAAATAGATGCTTTAAAGTTCTCATGACCGCACAAACACTGAAAAATGGTCGATACCATTCCACTTATTAATGATAATAATAATACAACTTAACAAGTTATAGTGTTTTTACAAACAACACATCAAATTGTGCGACTTTAGCACTAAGTGGTTAAATACATTGTGGAATCTGTGAGTTGGATCAGTTTTACACTTTAATGAAATCTATTACTGTTTGTATGAGAGGATTTTTTATAAAAAATTAAATTTTTTTTTAAACCTTTCTAAATATCAAATGTCAACGCGCTAAGTCTGAGTTTGTTCCGTGTGTCAGAGCTACGCTCACACCAAGGTGAGGTCAGAGGTCAGGGGCGGCGGCAAGAAGCCCTGGAACCAGAAGGGAAGCGGGAGAGCTCGCCACGGCAGCATCCGCTCGCCGCTGTGGAGAGGAGGTAAGCAAAAGCAACACCGTGGAACAGCACGCACCCTTCATTTATTCTTTTTATTTTAACCAATCGGATGGTTTCCATTTGAAAAACTTCAGTGAATGTCTGTGTGGGCGTGCCGAGGCCCGTCCAGCTTTAATCCTGATGTGTTTCTCTCAGGGGGGGTCGCACGTGGACCCCGGGGACCAAACAGCTATTACTACATGTTACCCATGAAGGTTCGGGTGCAAGGCCTCAAGGTGGCGCTCACCTCCAAGCTGGCTCAGGTATCACATCAATACTCAAAAAACAAAATACTTAATTGTATGATCCATGTCAAAGTGTATGTGTGTGTATAATTCAACATGTTTGAAAGAGAGCAGGAAGAAGACTTATTAATTCTATCTTAATGAAGAAACCATCTTTATTATACATGTACTAAAATATATATTATAGTTCATTGCAAATTTGATGTATAGAGGCGAGTACAGTCTGCAAGAAAAGTGAAATTACAAGATAGTGCTGTTTTTAATGAAAACTTTTTATATTTACGGCGCTCTACATCTCTCGCCGCCCCTAGTGGACAAATTAGGAATGACAAACCTGATTAACTTGTAACCCCGTGTGTCTGTGCAGGACTACCTCCACGTTGTGGACTCTCTGGACCTCCCCACCCCGGACCCCCAGTACCTGCTGGAGCTCCTCAGACAGAGACACTGGGGCGAGTCGGCGCTCATCGTGGACGTGTGAGTAGCCTCAGTGGCGCCCCCTGTAGGGTTGGGGGAAACAATCCTCTAAAATGAAGTGAAGGTTGGAAGTTGTTGCTCATTGCTGGGTTTTTGTTTTGTTTTTTTAATGTGAAGAAATGAAGAGCTTCCAGAGAATATTCTTGAAGCTACAGCCACCTTGAAGACGGTGAACATTATTCCAGCCATCGGTGAGTGTTTTTAATCCATTTGCCAGGGTGTCAGACACATTTTAGTTCAGCCCAGTTTCATCAAATAGCGACCAGAATAACCTTTAAATTTAAACGTCACCTTTTTTCTTTGTGATTTTCACAAGACCAAATTACCACCCCACAGCTTTGAGGCTAGTTTGATAGCAAAGAGGTCAATGTTCTGTCCCACTTTTAGAAATACGTTGTGAACATTTCTATTAAAAGGACATTTTATTTTCCAATTTGCTCAGTGGCTCGGCCGGTTTTCACCAGACAGGCCCGATTGTTTGACGCCCCTGCTCTTTGCACACCGGATCGTCTCTCTCTCTCCCCCCCCCTGTCAGGTCTGAACGTCCACAGCCTGCTGAAGCACGAAGTCGTCATCCTCACGCTGGACACGGTCAAGTTTCTGGAGGAGAAGCTCCTGTGGCACGACGAGCGCTTCGCCCCCCTCTACCCCTTCAAACTGCCCTACTCAGACCTCCCGTAGCACAAATGGTTTTCTGTTCCGTGTTTATTATACATCACAACGCAAATTCATTCATAAGTATGTACAACAATAAAAAAAAAAAAAAAAATGTAGAAAAGTGATTCAGTGTCGTGTTGATTCTAAAAGCGACAGTTGGATTTGTAGGGGCGCAGCCCGTTGGCCAGGTCGGTCCGGACCTCCCAGCGCAGCGCCGAGCGCTTCTTCTCCGTCGGCACGATGTAAGTGTTCGGCACGTAGACCCTGCGGGGTTTAGGCTGCAACGCAACAAGAGTAAAGTTTTCTACAATATTCCAGCGAACGCTTATAAGCTGAAGTTTGTTGTAACTTAACGCAGCGAGGAGCAACACTAAAACTGTGACTTCAACTACAAAGGAGGATTCAACGATGTTAAACAAATTAAGTCCATTACATCCACATGCATTTAATGATGCAATAATTAAAACGGATATATTGTTCAATTAGTTATAATTTCGGGGAAATGTAAACAAATTAAGGCCTCATTTACATTTGAAACGTTGCTGTGAAAGAGGCCTCAGTGTTGTTGAAAGTTATGCTGCTGGATAAATTCCACGACGTCGGTTAAATGTACTTTACTACTTTCTGCATTACATTACTACTCTACAAATGCAAACTGTAAACTGAATTTAAAAACGGGGATTTCCGTTTTATTTTAAACAAAAACAGAGGCTGATTCATTCAGTTTGCATCACTTCACTTTCCAGTTGCTTTGGAGATTTAATGTTAATTTAAAATAATGTCACGTGCAGCTAAACAGACTGCAGTTAATGTTCTAATCAATCAGTTGGTGGATAGATGATAGACTGTTGTTTACAGTCTTACACACAACCCTCGAAGGACTGCCACAAAAAACATTAAAATCTCGGTATATTCTGTTTAAGAGGGTATGTTCATTGTTAAAGTGTTAAATAGACGAAGTACTTACTGGAGGAGGTTGGTAGGCGAGTCGCTCCTGGAAACAAAACCAACACAAACATGGTGAGAAAGTAACAAAGTTCAAGGACCAAACAACTAAACCTGAGAATTCACGCAAGAAAGAACCAAAAAGAAAGAGAACTGATTTTGTGTTTGCGAGGTTGAATGTAGTTTTGCTCGGAGTTTCTGTCAAAGTTGACCCAAGTACAGAATCTGAAATAGATTAATCATGAGATGTTTCATGAAATATTTGTTTAACGACACAGGTGGATTAAAAAAAAAAAAATCATTTGACCTGTGCTACCATCCTTTCCTATCCACTTTTCCTTAACCCCACAAACAGTAAACTTTTTGCGCAGCTTATTTTCAGTTTGATTGGTTATTTATCCCGCTGACAGCCTCTTTTCACTGTGATATGACATTATATCAGCGGTTAGAGCCACGGGGGGAAAGTGTTACAAATGTGCTTTTTGTAGTCCATTTTCACCACAGCTGACGTCACTGACCTTCGCCGCCGTCGGATTATTATTACGTCACCGAGTGGAAGGGCGGTCCGACGGTCAAAACAACGTGATCGCCTTTAGGAAGCCTCCTAGCTCCTTTCCTTAACCCCCTGTCGTCACCCAGGAAAAGTGGATAAGGGAGCCGAGGAGGGACTATTTGGGATGTAGCCGTGGCGTCTCCTACCTTGATCTCCCAGCGCAGCGCTCGGCGATCCGCCTCCCCCGGACACTTGAACAGGTCCCAGATCTGCTTGTACTGGAAATATCTGCAACAGCAAAGAAACTCGTGTTGTGTAAGAATGTCACACTCACCACTGCAGCTGTTTTCCTCCAGACTTCAGGTCATGGGTCACATTTTAAAAGGCCAAAAGGAGGCTGAGGTGAATGAGTGAGCGACTGGAACTCACTTGGCCACTGGGTCGCTCTTCTTTATGGTCTGTTGACTCGCCACCGGCCGAATGACTGAAACGGGAAGGAAAAATGACCGGAAGTGGGTTTTGTTGAGCGTCGGTCTGAAACCGGCAGCGGACGCCGGGAGGAGTGAAATCGCCCACTTACAGGATTTAGGTTTTGGCCTGAGGTCGCCGTCACTGTGAGCTCGAGTCTGTTGACGGAGGAAAACAACGGAGTGAAAACGGCTCTTTCAGAGGTTTCCAGGGGCAAACGGAGACGTCGTGGACGATGGGGTCACCCACCAGGCCTCTGACGTAGGACTCGAAGGCGCTCAGTGACCCGGCCTCCGAGTCGGCGCTGTGGTCCTCCTCCTCCTCCTGCCCGGCCTCCTCGTCCCGCCGAGCCGACGTGGTGAGGCGGAGCTCGGCCAGCTGCTCCTCCAGGCAGCTCGTCGCGTCTGGAAACGAACCCAACAGTCGGCGAAATATCTCACTCTAACACCCAGGGAGCAAAATCATCAGCTGGAGTTTCCTTGAGTTTCTCAGATATGAAACCTTAATGGGAGTCATTCAGCCAATAAAGTGCTGATCTTATAAACAAAAGCAGTTAGTTTGGAACTCATCAGATTGGTTTTTTTTTGGACATTCTGCAAAGTTTTAAGCTTTTACAATAATTGTTAGACACTAAACTCTGAGACACGAAACTGAAACCAGATATTTTCAATCAGTCGGCTGAAGTTGACGAGTCAGCATATCTGCCGACATGTATAAATGTTGGTGTTCAAACACTTCCGTGCCTTTGTTGCAGAAATCGGGTTAGAGGTGATCTTTGAAGAGAATCCAGTGAATAATCCATCTCACTTTTCAACATCACAGTATAGGGGAATTTCTGCATTTTTGATCAGGTGTTCACTTTTAAATAAAGTTTTTGTTCGGATACACGACATGAACATTGAGAATTCGATAGGAAAAGCCTGCAAATGCAGTGCCGACGTTGTGACAGGCTGAAAGGCTCAAACTACATCAGTTTAACCCGGAGAAGAAGCAACAAGTCGATTAGAATGTTGGACTTTTTAATTCCACGAGGCTTCGTCTTCCTCTTCTTGGCTCCATCTTTAAGCTCCGGGTTGTTTTGGTTTTACTCGTTTTTGCCCCGACTGTGGTTGTGAATGTGTCTATACTGGTACATTTTACTGGATGTTTTCTGGTACTATGTAATAAGAACTTTGACCTGAGGGGGAATAACTATCCCTACTGTAGGAACCCGAAACAACGAACGGGAGGAAACCTTGGTTTTACCCGCGTGTCTGAGGTTCCCCTCCCACTCCAAACTCATCCGGTCGAAGGCCGTCCGGCTCAAACCCGCCTGGGAGTCGATGAACTTGATGTCTTTGTTGCTGGAAGCCTCGTCCGAATCCCCTTTCTGCACACGTTCCGTCTCACCGACGTCCTGCGACTCTTCTTCCAGCTTCCCCTCGTGCTCGTTTTCGCTCTCTGGTGTCACATGTTCTTCTTCTTCTGCCGCACATGAATCTCCACATTTCCTCCCGCCCGCTGGCTTTTCCTGCTCAGACATCAAGTCGGGGCGGTTCACCGGCTCACGGCTATCGGCCGCCCCGTCAGCTGCGGCCGCGCGAGAGACGCTGCAGAGCGAGCGCTGGTCGTAGTCTTCGTCTCTGAGGTCGGACAGATCCCCGCGGCTGTCCTGGTCGTCCCCGTCGTCTCCCTCCTGCTCCTCCGGTCTGTAGGTGCCGTATCCAGACGTCATCAGGCTCGGGGTCGGACTGTCTGAAGTGCCGCTGCGGGTCTTCTCACCCTCCTCGTCCTCCTCGTGACCTCCCTCCAATAAACTCTCTCTGCCCGGGCTCGTCTGGAGCGTCTCCTCCTGTGAAGTCTCCCTCACGGAGTCCTCGGGAGCTTCAGCAGGTTTGATGGGAGTCTCTCCTTCTTCTTCCCGTTTCTCTGCACCCGACCAAAAACAGGAGTTGAGGGAATTGTCGTCATCATCGCCGTCGTCTTCCTCTTCCTCCTCCTCCTCCTCCTCATCACATCGTTCCTCCTCCAAACTCTCTCTGCTCCGGTTCTCCTGATCGTTCAGCTCAGACTTGTCCTCCTCTGAAGTCGTCTGAGATGAGTGTTCAGTTGCTCCCACAGGTTGGGCGTCAGCCTCTTCCTCCTCCTCATCCTCTTCATCAGAATAAAAGGATGAGGAAGAAGAGTCGTCACTGTCATCCTCATCCTCCTCTTCCTCTCCATCAGCATGACTTTCCTCTTCCAAACTCTCTCTGCTTTTCTCCTGCTTCTTCTTCTGAATTGAATATTTTGCACCTCCGACAGGTTTGGAGTCGACCTCTTCCTCCTCGTCATCTTCATCAGAATTAAAAGAAGAGCTCCTGTCATCACTGCTGTCTTCTTCCTCCTCCTCCGTATCACTATGACTTCCCTCCTTCAAACTGTCTTTGCTCTGGTTCTCCTGATCGTTCACTTCAGTCTTCTCTGTACCTCTGACAGGTTTGACATCAACCTCTTCCTCTTCGTCTTCCTCTTCATCAGAATAAAAAGAAGAGTAAGAAGAATTCCTTTCTTCACTGCTGTCTTCCTCCAGGTCTTCTTCCTCCTCCTCCTCCTCCTCTTCCTCTGTGTCACTACAGCTCCTCTCCTCCAAACTGTCTCGGCTCTTCTCCTGCTCCTTCACTTCAGTGTGCTCCTCCTCTTTACCTCCGACAGGTTTGGCAGTGAGCCTTCTCTGAACCTCCACCTCCACCTCCTCTTCCTCCTGCTTCTCTCCATCGGACCAGAAAGAGGAGAAGAGTGAGTTCTTGTCGTCCGTGTCTTCGTCCTCCTGAGCGTTGTGCATTTTGTACATGTTTGCAGCGAGGAGCGAGCGGAGGTGTGCAGAGTTTCTGATCTGTGGACGGTTTAAGGAGGAAGGAGCTAAGAGGATTAACCCACTGGCAGGAGCTCGATGGAGTCGCCCCCTGCTGGTGGCTGACGGACGTACAGCCCTGCTTCACTCACCAGCTCTGTCTTCTGATGGCAAGTAAAGACGATTATGTTTCCATTGGATATATTTATGGGCTTCTGGTACGATGGCCGACGCCTTCATGCTATTAAGCATTAACAAAAATGCACCTTGAAGGGTATTTATGAAGGATTATTTTTAACGATACATCACTGAAGAACAAGCAAACAAAAGAAGACAACAGTTCTGATTTGTCTCTACGTTGTGGGAGTTAAAATGAGACGACGAAGCAGCTCGCCACAATCATCCAGAAGATTCTGTGAAAGGACACAGAAGCCACAACAACCGAAACGTAGAATATGAGGCCATCATGGTCTTTTATCTACAAATATCAAACGGGTAAAACCTTTGCAATTTGTGTGTGTTGTTCCATCACTCCATGTTTTCATGCTGTATTTAAACAAACCAATAGTAAAGAACAAGAAGTGGAAAAGGTTCTATTCAAACACTGATAAATAAAGAGACCAACCTGAATCTTCACTGTAGACGGACTCGTCACAGACGTGCCGCTGTCCCTGATGCTTCCTGTTGAGATAAAATCACACAGACAATGCTATCAAGACCTTTTTCATCAACACCTGTGTCAGACACTGCACTTCAGACAGACAACTGAAACTCCACATTGATCATATTATGAAAGGGGGCACTGCTAATGAGGGCCAAGACACAAGTTTACTTTAGCTTTGCTCAATAACAAAATCATCTCTTGCTAAAAAGCAAGTTTGTGTCACAATTTTTACGAGCCATTGTTGCTCTGTGTCACTTTGTCTCACGGCCCCTAAATCCAACGGCAGTTTAGCGTTTCATACTGGATGATGACACGTTTTTGGGGAGTCCTTTATTTTATGTAATCCAATGATAAAAACAGCCTCTGTATCGTATCATATTTGGTAAATCATTTTTAACAGCGCCTCTGAGAGGAAAATGGCAAAACCAAGAGAACAGCAGCAGGATATTGTGTATTTCCTTTGCTCAAGTTTTTTTGTTTTTGTTTTCTGTGCTCAGAATTTCACACAGCGTACTCTGGACTGAGGCACAGAGATAATTCCAGACTCTCCGAAGCTTCCAGGAAGTAACACATAGATACATTTTATTCTCATCTGCACCCCAGATTCATTCAAAAGGACTCCTGGTTAACAGAGGCGAGGAAAGTAAAACATCTAAAAGAGATGAGATTATAAAAAATTTTTTTTTAAAGAGTAAGACAGTAAAAATTCCTAAAAACAGCTGAAATTGATAAAACCACTAGAAGCTGCAGTCAAAATATCAAAACAGCTGAAATTAAAATGGCTAAAAAAGTAAAACGGCTAAACTTTTGATATTTGACACGAAAAACATGACGTTTTAAGCTATAACACTACAGAAGTGCATCTAAGATTCGGTTTTCACATCGACAACAAAACTGCACATTAGCCCACGCCTGAGTTTTAGTGTCATGATTTTGTAAATCAGAAAAGTTCACAGCTCCGGCCTGTTTTTTGTAGACGTACCTGAGGACTTTCCTCTTGATGAAGCGTCTCTCCTGAGAGTCCAGTGAAGACGCGTGGCTGTCGGACAGCGTTGAGTCCAGCACGGGGTTCGGATCGGGCTCCAGCTGCAGCCTGCAGGGGCCTCCTGCGGCCGGCTGCAGCTTCGGCGCCACCGAGTGGTGAGCGTAGGAGTCGCAGGGACGCTGCTGCTGCCCCCGGTCACCTCTGGTGGGGTGTGTGAGGAGCCTCTGTGTGCATCACAGTAAGACACACCTCATCAGCATCATATCGGACTTGCATTAGTTTTAAGGTGTGAACAATATGGCCGACGGATAAAGTGTTGAGGAAGAGTGTTTGTACCCATGTGTCTCCGTCTGTGGCGGCATGGAGGAAGAATCCTTCAGTGGAACTAACTGAGGACACAAAACAGAAAAGCGATCACGCGACCTGAAGCTGAGCCCGGTCACCACGTGGGGGGGGGGGGCTCATACCTTTCTCCTTGGTGTAGGCGGGGGGGCTCGGCTGAGGGGGGGCCTGAGGCGACGAGACCAGACTCCTCCACTCTCCACGTCGGATCAGCTCATCCAGATCTGACAGGGCAGACAAACGACTGCAGTTGTTCTTTGAACCGTTTATTAGCTGCCCCACTGGGATCTGGACGTTATGGACCTCAGATGTGAAGAATTGTATTTGCAGCTTTCAAATATAGAAGGTATTCACAGTAACTGACTCTTTATTTTCACATTTTTAATTTGATGTCTCTTACTCTTAATGATGTACACTACATTGCATTCACACGTATAGAAACTTGAGTGACATTCCATTCTTAAACGAGAAGATTTATTACAAGGCATCTGACATTTTCTTGTTCTAAATAATTTTATGTTTGCATCATTTTGTCAGTTCTCTGTCGCGTTGTTTGAATTATTCTCTTATTAACCATCAGTGTCTCATACCGGCATGAAGCTGCAAGTTGGATCAAAAAAGAATGAGAAAAACAAAAAACTCACCTTGTTTAAATTCAAGCAGTCTGTGCTTTGGGATGTTCTTGTAGCCGAGGAGAGCCAGCTGTTGTTGAATCTCCTCTTCTGAGAAGTCCAGCAGGTCCATCGAATCCACAGCTTTAGATCACGGATGGAACAAAACAGATCTGAAGAAAAACAAACACAAAGTGTCAGAAGGTTGGAACACAAAAGACAGATTTGGGACTTTACTACATAGCAATGCAATTAAAAAAATAATGTGGATACAAATGATCATAACAATATATGTCCAGTCATCAGTTTCTTCATTCAATTTTGAAGGATTTTCTTTTCCTTTGGGAAAAAAGTTGAACCAGAATAATTGTGTAAGCATTAAAGCCAGAACACATAACAAAATACAAACGGTCATTCTCCAGCCATGTGGGCAGACCATGATAAAATCATAAATACTCAATTATATGACTACTACTTATTTAGATTAAATTTTTCTGATAAAAAAAAAATGCATCAAATATCTTGCTGCCATGAGCTTCTAAAGAATGTTTTAAATAATACAATGGGATTGGGTTATTTAGGGAACAACATACATACATCCTCTTATTTACATTTTATACACGTGGTCCCAATTGTCTGAAGTTGTGACCTCATATGTAAAAGTTCAGAAAGAACCAGCGATTAAATAAAAGCTGAACTGATGATGTTATGAAGATCGTTTCGTTTTTCATTGCTATGCTGACAACTCGCTCAGTTGTGAGTAAAATCAAAGAGTTATGTGTTGTTGCTTTGTAGTTTCTTTAAACCGTTGCGCCGAAACAAATATTGGCCAACATTCCCCAAGTTGTGTTGTGTTGTACACGTCTATAATACAACACGGTAACCTAAAAAAAGATTTTAAAGGGACCCTGGATAGCCAGCTAGGCTAACTGTTAGCATGCCGAAATAAAACTAAGTGAACCAAAACCACCGGAATCGATAAAAGGCGTTTTTACCTGCACGCACCGGGCCGCCGTTGCCGTGAACTATCCGTGTTTACATCAGCGGTGAATATGAAGTTACCGTAAACAGTAAACTGTTGTTCTCAACTGTTGTTCCCTGTTGTGTACAAGCAGGCAGCTCCACGACAACAGCCGTTAACGAGCTTTGAAAACGACGCCTCCGCTCTTCCTCTGTGTGTGGTCGGGTGAAGACTCCGCCTTTACCGCCCCCTGCAGGACCGGAGCGGAACAACACGGCCGTTGAGGACACGGATAAACGGCGGAAAATCACGGATTAAATATTCATTCGGGGATTATAAAGCACTGAAAATGGTCTGACAATATTCGCAATTGAATGTCTATGACGGTGAGCGGATTATCGCTTAAAAAAAAAAAAAATATATATATATATATCGCAGTATCGTAGCTGGGCCTCATTTTTTATGTCGTGCAATAGTGCGTTCATGTATTAATGTGAAATAGCACAAATACCACTTCCTGTTCGGAAAAAAAAGAGAGATATTGTCAACTGGTTACTCTTCAATTTCACGGCTCTTCATGACAGAAGCATGACATACAGGTCTTCTTACCAGAACATGCAAACTTCACACATAAAGACCTGGCCAGTACCCATGACCTTCTCAGAGAGCACTAACTATTCCAGTGAGGTTATTACCTATATAATTTAAATGTAATTTAATATATATATATATATATATACAACAGATCTCATTTTCTAGAATTGTGCTGTGTTTTATGCCACATACATGAAAGAAGTCAAACCCAGTAAGATTGAAACAGTTTTGTTTCTGTATTCACCTCCACAGGTCTTAAACCCCTCAAAG